>NC_091015.1:9165234-9795546 GCF_041296385.1 Aphelocoma coerulescens
AAATTCTAATGAAGAGTACATCAATGGAAGTACCATTTTTCATACAAGATATAAAATTATCTGATCATTGTGTAGATATGAATGACCCTGGGTATTTTTTGCTAATACTGGAGACCTTGGCCCCTGAATTTGTGCTGAACCAATTTGATTTAATTGCATTCTGCACACCTAATTCCTCCCGCAAAATTCTAAACTATTCTGGAGGCTAACCTTTTTTTCCTAAATACCTACTACCCTCCACTCTAGGAATTTTTGAAATTCTCTCCCTGTATTTCTGGGTTTGATTTAGTATATTTCCTATATTTTGAGGGGGGAGGGTTCTTTTGAAAAAACAGTTTTACAAAATGTAAGCTTTTAAGAAAAGAACTGTGAGACTATCAAACTAAATACAGAGGAGTCTCGTAACACAATATGTGTGCAAGGATTTTTAATTCAAGAATTTGTTTAAAATTCTTCTTTTGTGTTGGCTGTTACTTAAAAAGCAAACAGTACCATCTGTATAGACCATCTAAACTGAACGGACCCTGAACAGGAACATGAACAGAATGAACCTACAGATAATCCACTGCACCTTTTTATGCCTGAGGATAGCTAAATTATTTCCAGAAAATATGGACAGGCAATTATTACCAGAAAACTTTAATAAACAAAAAATTGAGAAGAATTATTTTAATTTTGCAAGCATTACTTTCCACAGGAGTTTGCTCAGTGGCATAGTTTTCAGCGGTTCCAAATTATAAAGAAACGAGTCATTGGGGCTGGTTCTGAAACCAGCATCTGTTTTCCTACTGCTGTCAAAACCATTTACCTTTATTTAGTGTGAAGTTTGGCTTCTACGTTAGCAGACCCTCCGGTGCAGGGTATCAGTACACGCCTGTGAGAATTGTGTGTGCTGCTCAGCATCTCTGGTGTGCTGCCTGTCCAGTCCCACATATGCTGCTGCTTCCACATATGCTACCAACAGCAGCAAGTAACAACTCAAGAGTGGCAGATGAAGAATAATTGTGTTTAAGGAACGAAGCAAGAGACTGAAGAAAATCAGAACACATCAGGATGTCCTCGAGGAGATACTGGCTTCCCAACCTTACTTTCGTTCCTGCTTGGTCCTCAACAGCTCCATTCCCAGCTACCCTCTTCCAGCATCCTGCCTTTGGGCACTGGCCCCACCAGAACTGGAGACACAATGGGAATCACTGGTATGACTCGACATCCTAATTTGCTCCAAGTGCTCAGCTGCTGCTGCAAGACCAGCCTGTACACTTCTGGAGCTTGTCTCCCCTGCAGGGAAGTCAGGATAACTTGATTTGCTGCTGTCAAGGAAAAGGGTGCCAAGCCAAGAGATCTGCTTCTGCTGAGCCCTTGGCACTGAAATCAAGCCTGTGGTTCTGTCATGCCCTTTTTTTTTGCTTGGATTCATGAGGAACTGCTTCCTCTCCCTGCACAGCTAAACTGTACCATCGTGGGAGGCTTGAACTGTGTTTTTAAACAGGCTCCCTGCTGTTCTGTGTCACGTTCTTTCTTCTTCTCTTTCCACTTCAATTTCATATATATTACATTCTAAAACAGAGGGCAAACTCCAGAAACGAGCATCCTGCACACAATTTTCCAACGTTCATGGCCAATTTGCTGCATTCTGCTGTGAATTTCATGACAAGGAATTCAGAAACTATTAATATTGCATTTGATCCTTCCTCCTTTTTCCCTTGTACCCACTGATGCTTGTGCATTCACAGTATGTGAAACAAAGAGGGGGGATCTTCAAATTCCAAAATCTTCCTACTTACTAATTTTTACATAATTTAAATTGACCCTGACCTCTTGATAATGTGGACTTCAAGAAAAAAAATCACAATCTGAGGATATAACTGATAGCACTAAAATGGAAACACTAAGTAATGTATTTAGTCATGTCCAGGAATTGGTCTAATGAGGAATTCAGGTTTATTTATGTCACATTCCTGTTTTTACTTTTCAATCATTTCGGTAAAGTAAAATGAATGACATGTTAGATTAGCTTCTTGGCTTACCCTAATTATTACCATGTATTTTCTTATAGGGAAGTGTTCTACAAGAAGCACTAATGATAATCATCAAAGGTAGGAAAATGTTACAATTCAAAGGAATCTCTCTGCCATTCTTTGCCAAATGCACACATACCTTTATATATATATGTATATAAAAATCAGAGGCAGTGAAATAAAGAATGTCTTTGATTTTATTTCAAGAAAAATGTCAAATGCAGAGATGCATCCACTATCCTTTCCTAGATATCAAAGCTATTTTCAACAGAAGGGTCTCTGCTCAGCCAAAAATATAGTCTGTTTCCATACTGCAGATGAAGTCTACAAAAGCTGAGAGAAAAGAGGGGGGAAAAAAAATCAGTTTTCATGGCCATGTACCAATTTCTACAGGATGAAAGATGAAAGTATTTTTGGTTGAATCAGTCGGTATCTTTTAATTAGAAGAAGCATTTCCAAAAGTGTCTAGTTGTCACTAGGAGCACAAGTCTTGGTCACTGACTTCAATTTTGCTACAAAAATTATACTATGACTTAGTTACTATCTTTCATAAAAATGGATCGATTTTTCTTTCATAAAAAATGCAAGAAAACCTGACTTTCAAGTCATTTGGCCTTTTATTATAATATATTACAACCCATGCACTGTCTTGATGACATTTACTGTTTCCTATGCAGGATCCCACAGTATGTATGAGTTGTCCGAAGTTCAAAGAGGGCAATCATTAAAATTTGACATTTATGTCAATGTGTGCACAGGGAGTTTACCTTTTCATTAGCTGCATATATATATATTATTTTTTTTCTGGTGGAAAAAGCTGATTATGAAGTCATGAAAGTCTTGGGGTGATTTTGTGTGATCCCAGTTGAGACTAATGGGTAATTCTTTATGATCACAACTGAGATTATTGGGTAAAGGAATTGATTAAAAAGAGGGGGTTTTGTTGCTATTTGCTGAGTTGTCAGGTGGTGTTGAGTCATGCTGTGAGAAGTTCGAGTGCTGAATCTTCTGCTGTCGTATACAGAAATGTCATGTTATATTACACAGCATGCTGAACTAAGTTAAAAAAAATTTCTTTGTACCTTATACAGTAGTTTGGTAAACAAAACCTATCAGCTTCACAAATCTGGTTCCCCATCCAACTGTATCTTATTTTCATGCCTGATAGGCTCAGATTTTTTTAGTGCCGAAGTCCCAACACTTATCTTTCTCCAGATGAACAAACTGATTTGAATACTGTCAGGATATGACTGTTGACAGCTGTGCTGCAATAGGTCTTTCTTTTGGTGCAGAAGTGTTTATTAAACTCCTCCTGATAACAAATTTCATCTGTTGCATCTTTTCCCTGGTTAACCAGGGTACAACAGTCCAGCAAACTTCTGCCTCTCAACTCATCCCAAAATACTTTTTGTAATTGCATTGTGAACTTAGTGATGTGATATCCAGAATCAGCTAACACACTCAGGGGAGTTCTATGCCTGGTCATGGCATGAAGTCAACATGAGGAGGAATGAATGAATTTTGGTGGTGAGTTTTAATTTTAACCAGTTTAGCTGTGTTGCAGAGACCCACCCTGCAGGTGGGTCTTGGCTGGCATACAGCTGTGGTCCCAAACACTTGGGAGAGAAAAGGAGAGACACTCTGAGAAATAAAACTGCCTGTGGTTCATATGTCTGTGGAGGCTGAGGGTAACTCCCCAGGGGCTGTGTGGAGACGTCTTCTGGAAGAAAACATCCTGACCACTTCCCCTCCAAAGCCCAGCTCAAAGGAGACCGAGGACAGATGAGGACAAGGCCATCAACTTTCCACTTATGAAGTCTTCCTGCAGGGTTACAGAAGTAACAGGCAGTGAGACCATCACCCAGCAATAGCAAGACAAAATTTTTGCTTTAGTTCTTATTTGGTCTCACTATGGTCTTGTTGTTCTTTAATCCTGTGATTAAAAGACAGGCTAGACTCTCCAGGCCTTTAGGAGGAGTTTTCCAGAATTATGTCTATACTCAGGGGAGGCAGTGAGCATTAAACTCATGGTACTTTCTCAGCACTGCAAGTGCCACCAGCTATCCCATGTTCCTTTAAAAGCAAGACCACACCATGCAAGAAGTAGCCACACATATGAGGAGTAGGACGTTCAGTGTTCACAATTCCTGTCCAGGAGCCTGCATTTAGTAGCTCTTATTCAGGCTCATTTAAGTCAAATTTGCAATAGAAAAGTGGACCTAAAGATCTTTGCAGACAGCATGAGAATTAAAGCTGTATAAGTGTCTTCTAGATCTCCATTCTGAATTTCTATCTTTATTAATCATTTGGGTGCTTAGTTAAAACAACAACAAAAAAAAAGACTTTTTTTCTCTAGATTTTTATTGACCTAATTCATGTCAGCAATGAGAGGCCCTTGATAAGACTATTTCATTCCACAATAAAATGTCATTAAGGTATCATTAGTGCCAGCACATCACACCCTTATGTGTTTTCCCATCTGTCTCTTTAGAAATATACAATGGAATTTTAGTTATGATATTTACCTAAAGATTTCTATTGCATCAGTAGTTGAAGATATTCTGAATGTTCTTTTATACAGTATTTATACATAATTATTTCAGTAAATATTTTAAAAGCTGCCCAAAACAGGGGAGGAGTTTTTAAAGGTTTGTGATGGCAGGTAAAGGTTTTGCTTTGTTCAGCTTCCCACTGCCCTTTTTACTAACCAAGCCTGCAGCTTCTAATGCGCTGCTGACAGCCACCTTTCAGATTTCTATACATCTTGTAAAGACAATTACTGAATTTACCCAATAAGCCACACTAGGAACATCCTAAGAGGTGTGTGAAAGGCTAACAAGCTGGAAGCCTCTGAGGTGGTGTCAGCGTCTCCCATCCCTTGATGTCAGTGAGCAGATAAAATTGTTACTAGTTCAAGAAGGCACGCACCCATGGTTTCTCCTTTCAGTCATTCCCTTCAACCAAGGCTAGATAGTTAAGGTTTTGTATCTCAGATGTGGTAAGTGGGCTGAAATGCCAGAATTCACTCCTCAGGAACTTCACAAACAAGGGAGTTTGTGTTACAAGGACTGAGCTGTTAACAGTGGGAGAAGCGGTCTCATTTCCAACTCACCTATTTATTATTATAACTATTTTCAATAAAGGGAATGCCATCTTTAGCCCTCTTTGTACCCATAACCTGAGCAAGATGTTGATGAAAAGGTAAGGCTTCTTTAAAGATTATTCCTTCTTGGAACCACCAAGCACGATGCAGCTGTTACTGTCATGTATGGTCTGACAAAGTTCAGCTGTGAGCAGAGATACCCACTCCTTGTTCAGCCCAAAACTGCTCAAGACTGGGGAAAAATTTCACGATTTAACTTCTCAGAGCTCACAGCCTCTTAGCACTGAGTGGAGTCAGCCATTCTCAATCCCCACCAAGCTGAACCATACCTTGGCTGAATGGGATGATTTCAGCTACAGGTAGCACTCGGTGTGAGTCCGAACAGCAGAACTCACCCAGAGCTCCCATTAGTAATCATTACAGCAGTAATAATAAACTCACCCACTTTTATGTTCAGTAAAACCATGTGTGTACCCATTATCACAAAAGAAGTAATGCAGTAATGAAATCACCAGCACTACAAGCCATTAAGAGTTCAGGAGAACACAGCACTACAGTGTAGTAATCTAGGACAGCACGTAGAGATTAAATAGTTGAGTCTAAAAGTATCATTTGCATAGAGGCTGCTACTGAAATTGAGTGTAAACAAAGGTATCGGTCCAGGTATCTGTATAGAAAACAACTTGCACTGTGTAAGTCTGGTTGCAGATGGATGCAGAGCAAAGAGTGCCACCTGCAGAACTGCTGGGAACAGTTACTTCAATGCCTTAGGTCCCCTTTCCATTTGCAGACCATCCATGATGATATTTAGTTAGCACGTCTGGTGAGATTAAATCCAAGCTGCAGTGCTCTCAGAGCCAGTAAATTAACTGAAAAGAGAAGCAATGTAAGAGCAAAGCTGATAAACAAAAGGGATGTTTGAAAAATTTGCTAATACTGCAGCTATAAGAAATTGTCTTGCCAGCTCAGAACAAGCTTCCTTTGAATGTACACTTCCCACGTGTTTGAATCCTAATATGGTTCATTTAAATCTTACACCAAATCCAGAATACACAAGAAAACCTCAGAAATGCTACTGCTGCCATTTTACTTTCACAGGGGTGCCCTCCATGAAAAAAAGCACAGAAGTTAAAATCTGTGCATTTCTTCCTAATTTGCCTCCATTAGTCAAAGTCCAGGAACGTGCTGCTTGCTGGGGTTAACGGGATGGCAGCTTCCTTGGTAACTAGGGGCTAGTTGGCAGTTCAGAAACAGATGGCAGGTTAAACAGTCTCAGCTGGTAGGAGTTCTTGCTTTGGCCTTTTCCACCTCCCTTTAGACTAACACATGACCATATTGTGACAGGAAGATTTTAGGTGGTGGTCAAAAAGTACAACAGACATTCCTTACCCACATGCAAACATTTCCCTATCCAGCCTATAAACTGCTGTGATGCATTTAATGATGATGATACAGTTGACTATAATAATATGGCTGGACTGTGAACTCCAAATTCTATCAAGGAATATGCTCGTTCTGGGAGTGTTAATACTCAGGTATTGAGTAAAAAATGAAAGGAGGCTGCTGTGGTAGTGGAGAGAGAAATTTTTTTTTTTTCCTTTCGCACCTGATATTTGTAAAAAGTTTTTAAACCCTTGGGTTTTGTGTTGTCAGACGGCTCGAATATCCTGACAAATCAGACTATTTGGGGCTGAACCTGGTCAGTCTGCTCAGCTCCTGTGTGTCTGCCAAGGTTTGAGCCAATAACATATTGCAAGAGCCAGTGCAATAATTATACAATCTGATCTCCGCATGCTACCAAAATAAACTCATAGCTAATGATGGCAGTGCTGCCACCATTTAGCAGGCTGAAGAAGTGTGCCATATTTAATGCTTCCTCATGAGATTGCTCTCCTAATCTGACAGAGATTTAAGACACTTAGAAACGTGCAGCTTCTCCTTTCTGCTGTTTTCCAACCGCTCCTGGTCACATTGGGCCTCTCTGCTCTATCCCTCAAATAAACAGAAAAGCTGCTTTCACAGCTCATCTCCAGATATGAAATTACTTTCACGGTGGCTGAGTGCTCTCTGCTATCCAAATTTCTCACAAAAAACATTGCTTTCATTTTCTTGTGCTACTGAGCTGAACAAAGATAAAAGAAGTCAAATAAAGATTATTGATTTATTGTTATCATTTCTCGTCCCTTCTCCTCCTTAGGAGCATCATTGTGTATTTTATACCAACATATGCAGCAGCAGCAGCAATGCCACGAACGAGTCAGCTTTGTGACTCTTTGCAAGCTTGAGTTATCAGCAGCCACCTGTGCCATACGCTGTACTGAGGAATTAGTGATTTGGAAAATTATCCAAGCCATACTATCAAATCAAGGCAAAGATCTCTTGTTTGCAATTACTCCCTCAGAGCTTGCTGCTGCTCCTTCCTGCATTTGATAAAATTCAGATAGTGGAACTACAGCACTGGACCTTTACAGTGACAGTTCATCAGGCTTTATAAGTATATTCTCAAAGCCACAAAAGATGATAGAATTATTACTAGAGGGTAATTATATAGATTTTTTTTCCTCTCAGGTTGAAGGTAGGTTGTATAACTGGGAAGTTACAGTTGAATTCCCATTCCTACCATGCACACAGCCCAAAAGCAAGGAAAGTTTGAAATTCAATGTAGCAGAAGCTAACACCCTCTGCCATGGCGATAACTACATAATAGCAGCTTTCTCACATCTCCTGTAGACATATCATGAGTAAACTTCTCCAGAACCAGAACATGAGCAGACATGAGGCCTTACAGATGCCTTTCCAAAAGAGCTATTAATGTGGATCCATTAAATATTTCCAGGAAGCACAGATAAATTAGACGCAGTTCCCAGGTCAAATTTCTTTTTTTTTTGGTTTTTTTTTCTTTTTAGACACAGAAACTTGAAAAAGTTGAAAGGCATAGCTGATGGGTCAGCATCTAAAATCTGCAATTCAAAACAAATTCCAACCAACCAACCAAAAAAATGCCACAAAATTATCACATAGTACCAAGACTTTCAGAGAGCCCCAACCAGTAAAAGGCACCAGCTGAACTTCATGAATGCAGAATACCTATCAGCATCTTGGAAACAACTGGATGCACTCGTTTTCAGAACAACAAAGTTTACATTACTGTAACTAAGTACACAACTTATCCTGCAGGATGTCTTTTATGACAGATTGGGAATAGAAACAGGCTAACACAGTCCCCCGGTTAGGACAGACACCTCAGGCTGTGGTAAAACATGACCTTTATAGATATCTAGCAGAAAAACATTTAAGAAACAGATATAACATCATGACCTTTTTAGATACATAGCATAAAACATCTAAGTGAAAGTCCTGCCCCTCTTGCCTTCTGCCATCGAAGCCAAGGACACAGCAGGAGTTGCCCAAGGGCCAGTGGTGGCACTGGGAGCTGCAGGTTTTACTGAGTCCTGAGATGACAGTAATGGTGGGACTGATTACACTGAACTTTGCCACCTACGTGCCTGTTATTTTGGCTCTCCCTACAGCTGCTGGAGGGCAGGCAGGCAGCTCCAGAAGTGGGGTTTAAAATAAATATCTCATGCAGAATATAGGAAATCTAAAACATACTTTATGAATTCTTCTTTGGGGGCACTTGCATTGCTTTGACTACAAAGGGGCTACTAATTCCTAATGGGAGTTCACTTGGATGAATGGCACCTCAAGGGATGACACTTATTCACCCTCAGGGGTGACAAGGGATTGCTTATGTGGCTCTAGCACACAAAGATCACATTTTAGTGGAATTAGTGTAGGATACAGGATTTCCTCTATCAAACAGAAGCCAAGGTTTAGCACTATTGCGCTGCACTTTTGCTTCTTAATGGAAAATAATCTTGTAAAACTGGAATTACTTCTCTGACAGACTTTTTTTTTTCCTCACAGGAAAATAAACCAATATAGAAAGCAAAGAGTTTATTTTATTAAGCCTGAGCAATTAAAGAGGTAGCACTGTTAATGACAGTGTTTTGCTGCTCCTACAGTCCTACCACAGGCAATCCTATTCCAGATACAGTCTGTAGGGTATTTTAAGCAAAACAACCATGTTAGTGAACTTTCAAAGAAGAAATTTTGGAAGAATGATAGCCCAAAGGCTAATCAGAACTGGAAAAACAGAAATTAAATAAAATCTCCAGTAAGGAACCAAGTGCATGATGAAGAAATCAGGAAGAAAAGAATAGTTTTGTAATGGCAAGATTTAAGATTTCAGTTAAGTTAGATGCAAGTTAATTAAACTCTGGAACAAAAGTGTAGAGCCCCAATGGAAGTCAAGAACCACAGCCAACACTCTAAAAGAGAAAAATCAGAGAGTCTAAAACTATCTTACAGTGAAAATGAAGTAAGAGATACTCAAAGGACACTGAAATGAGGAGACTGAGAACAATTTGCTGAAGCCTATCACAGGTTAATGAAGCAGTTAAGGAAGAGAAAGGTCCATCTGAGGAGGCAAACGATCCTTTGCCTCAGTGAAACAGGAGACCCTTGCTCTTTTCTACTAATTGAGAATAAATTCTATCAAAAGAGAGGTGCCAGGCACTCTGGAACAAATATAAAGCTTCTGACAAAGCATCTAAAAGTTTTCTGAAGTGTGTATAAAATACACTCTCTTTTCTCTGATGTGTGCAGCACAGTGCAGCTGTATTTAAAATCAGCGCAGCGATACAGAATCACTCTGGGGGATTACTGACCAGTGAATGTAAATGGCAGCTCAAATCAGAAAAACAAAACACTTGGAAGATGATGATAATAAAGGGCCTAATCAGTGTTGGTTTTCTGAAGAAACACTGTATCTTTTCTCAAGACCACAGCTCTATGTGTTATTTTCTAGAAAAGCCATCTTAAATGCCCCCAAACCACCATTTCCATCCCCCTCACATATATTCTAATGTTCTTACCAACAGCTGTTCCACTGTAATTGCTGGAGAACCTCAATTAGAGTACAATAAATGTCTTTAAAAACCATATTATATATTTAATATTAAAAACCCTGTATAGCCCAGCTCCCAATAGTATTTACTATGGAGGAGGCAGCAACAGGGGCACAACAGAAAAAACAAGATCTTCAAGTTTGGTTTAGTGCTGAAGAAAACGTGCCTTAGAGTTACAACCTTAGAAGCCTTGAGATATCTTGAAAAAATGGTGAAGAAAGAAGAAACTTTTGACAACCTGATTTGAATTGCCAAAATAATTTTTTAAGGTCTGTTACAATAGATGAGTATAGGTAAGGAATTAGAAAGTAAAGAGGAAAACGCTGCCCCAGAGAACAAATGACCAGAGGAGAAGAAACCAAGGATATGATTAAATGGTGCATTTTTATCATGGTGAAAGGCTAATGACAGGGCATCCTGTGGTTACTTTCTAGGTCACTGGCTATTTAATAGAATCATTAATAATCCAGGAAGGGATGGTGTGTATGTAGGCAGCAAAACAGGAACACTGTAATTTTTCAGGTTATCAGGACAGAGAGGACTGAGAAGTGAGTTCAGAGTTTTGCCAGAATATAGGTTTGCCTTTTTTTGACTATTTTTTTCTTAAGTTATCACCAGCTAATACAGTATTAAAACTATAGGCCTGCTCCATATAGAACACAGCAGTTTTATCATCCCTTTATTCTTTATAAGCCAGACATTATTTTTATTTTACCAGATAAGCCCACAAGTTACACGTATTTTTGATTTCCTGCTCTTGTTTTTTCTTTTAGAAAATCTCCCAGAGAAGAATGTGGAGTTTAGCAGTAAGACTAGTAAAATATCAAGGAACTCCAGAAATCAAGCTTAATCCAGGAATGTAAATTCATCAATGCTGATCTTAGACTTATTTTTTATATACCAATTCTCCTCATCTGGCCTATCCTTCTCTCAATGGAAGGGAAAGAAAATAGTATATTTTTAAAATTAAGTTTTATTATTTAAAAAAATACAGTAAAAAGCAATAATCTCACCTTTAAATAAACACAAAAATGAAGCTTTTATGCTTAATATCACCTAGAAGTTGATTTTTTAAAGAAATATTCACACAAAATTATTTTTACAATATAAGATTTGAGAGATTCACCATCATTCCATTTCGTGCAAATGCACAGGTACTAAAATACACCTAATTTCTTTGTCCCTCACAGCCCTAAGAAGAGAAAAATTGTCAAGTTCTTGAAATCCACACAGCAGCCGTACCCTGTATACAAGTGTGGAATCATAAGACTGCTTCTTAAGGTCAGTGCAGCTTATGGTAATGAATATGGAAAGGTTACTATTGTTGTCTTTTGTTGATTTCTCCTCAAAAAATGCAAAGAACAAAAAGGTCACTAAGCAATGTTTCTAAGCTACTTTGGAATTTACTAATCTATCACTGAAGAAAATAAAAAAAAAGGGTTAATAAAATATACTCTAGACACAGAAAAGCAGATTAGAAGTGGCATTTAACTGTGAAACCGTCTTTAGACAGAGAAAAAATAACCCCAAAATCAGAAAGGAAAGCTACTTTCAGACTTTGATCACTAAACAAATATTTACAAACTGAATAAAGCTTTCTAAAGTACAAGGCTGGAGCACCATAACACGTCACTGAGGAATACATCTGTGACAGTGGAGCTGACATCTATCGCTGTAATGAGTGCCAGATGCAACAGTTCTACAGAAACTGTACTTGTCCAGACCAGTGACAGAAATTACTGTGATTGAGTTTTGCAGACCAAGCCTATACTGGAAGTGATTGAAAAAGCAAACAGGGTGACAGCACAATGGTGAGAAGAGACCCCAGCATGGTGTACTGAATTACCAATTGTGAGATAGCCAGGGGGGATACAAACCTGCATTTGCAAGCTTGGATAGTGAAGTGTTTGAACTAGGGGAGCTTAGAGATGATAGGAGAAGCCCTGTCAAAGGCAGTCTGGAGTCTGTATTGGCAAAGGGATACAGGAACCAGGACTCTGCAAAGTGTGTCCAAAGGCACTGCTCAGTCTTGGGTCCAGGCTGGGGAAACTTGGATGCAACATAAATTTAAAACTGTGTCTCTTTCCTCTGACATGCTTTGGTCCTAAACAAATTATAAATGGGTTTCAAGTCATTATTTGGTCACCACCAGTGTCTCCCAGAGGAGGGTTTGCAAGTCAAACTCATTGTGGAAACCTCTGGTTGTAACTAGGAGCTGTAGGATCAGGAGATTACCTCTCAATAGACAGAGCTGGGGAGAGAGAACCAGAAATGCACTCTGAGATGTACATCTGAAACAGCATGAATAAAAGGTAAATTTTTTTCTAGGAAAAATTAATAAGAAATTAAAGTTGTTTCTATATGGATATTCCAATACATATGTCAACAGAATACACATCATAGATTCTGAATTATTGCATATATTTGTATTTCTGTGGTTTTCTCATGTTGTGTGGCCCTTTAGCTTGGCAGTAACTTGTCTACAGTGTTTGTGCAGTGTGATGACAGAGTGGAAGAAGCAGCATAATCTTGACATTTTGGCATTACTCTTCATCTATCTTGCCTTTGTGGAGGTTACTATATTATTTAAAATGCCAAATGCTCAGAACAATATAGATAAGCCAAATTCTATGAATTTTAATGGGAATATTTTATACTTTAAATTCAAAATAGGCTTCTTGTTTGAGAGGAGGATCAGCTTTGAAGATAAGTGTGCAAACAGTGACATCGTCACATTGAGCTGTTTGGTAGAGTAAGTTTTGAATGAAGAGGAACATGTAAGAAGTATTTTCATGAAACAGCCCTTTCACTGATAGGGGATAGGTTAATCTATTTTAGAAATTTTAAAGTCACAAAGCAATGGATGTTTCCTATGTAATGGATGGAGCTGCTGGGCTTATGTGATCATTTGTTCATACTTTTATAAAAGTAGAGATTATGGAATTAAGGGACATAATTACACATGTTGCAGAGGAAATAAGCACCACTAATTTATCCATTTTCTATTACAGAGAATGACATCTTTAACAAAAGGAAATTTAAATAGAATTTTAAAACGGTAGGACCATTTTCTCATGCTGAGCATATTCTTTTGTGTGTGTACATATTTAGGCAAAGACTAGAGTCTGAATTTGCTTCTCAAGCAAATTTTATGTTGAAACCACACATGATGTTATGCCCAGATGGAATACAGAGAGAAGAAAAAAATTCAGATTTCATCTGCATTTTCATTTCAGTGTATATGTCAAATGCTTTGCCTTCTTTAAATAAAGGTCAAGAAAACACAAAGATTTTCTTTTTATCTTAAGAGATTCTGTAAAACAAGGAAGATGTGGGTGGAATGATTTGGAAATTAGTTCTTTTTGAAATTCTCTACTGCAGTCAACTGAAGTCCTGAAAAGACAGTTTAATTGCTGTAAAGTTAAGCACACAATTAAGAATGAGATTTTGAAGAATTTTAGCCCTGCATATCATTAAATATTATCCAAAAATATGGGAATTATTTATTTAATACTTCACAAAGCATTGTTTTTGGCAAAATAAAAGGTATTTTAAAAAATTTGGGTAAGTTAATAGAAGACTGACATGTAAGAACACAGCTGAAGGTCAGATACATTCTGAAGACAGATTCTCTTCAGTTTAACTTCTTCATCTCTCTGAAATTACAACAGGGCATCTTATATTTTCCTGAAACAAATATAAGGTTGATACCTGTGGTTGTGGTTACTCCAAGGGTGCTGTAATGATTGGAGCCTTGCACAGAAAGGCACAACACCCGTGCATTAGCTGGACAAAATCAGTACAGCACTCCATAACTGATGATGGTAATGACTCAACAGTGATTCACTACCCCCGTAGTTATCAACGTAGCAAGGAATGAACAAACGATTCCAGTACTCCTGAATGTCACAGTGTCTTTTCACTCAATATGGGTAAAACAAAATTTTTAAAAAATTAAAAAAAAAAATTATTAAAAAAAAAAAAAAAAAAAAAAAGTTATTTTGGGTCTTCTCTGCAAAAAAACCTCCACAGTATATAAAACATAGAAAAAGACCTAATCCTTTTTTACAGATTTTTTTTGTCTCTATAGATAAACTGGATTGAAAGCTTATACAGAAAGGTTAAACAAATGAGATTTCTAGAAATAATTATCACCACCCAAAGTGAATAACAAATCAAACAGATGACTCAGTTTCAATGACAGTGAACATAAACAAAAAAATTGTTCAAATTCTTTCCACACTTTAAAATAGGAGAGGCAATTTCTAGAACAGACAATTCAGGTAGACTAGAAACAGATTTTTTCTTTCCCTTCCCAGGTATTATAGAATTCTATTAAAACCCTCAACTACTGGAAGAGTGAAATCAGTTGTGTCAACAACTACATGCTCAAGAAGAAGAATACATGACAAATTTGACACAAATTCTTCCATTAAAATGTTTCTTTACTTGTACATCAGATATTTAAAAGGCAAGAAAAGGACTTTGAATTTTGAAAAATGGCACTTTTTTTCTTATGAGCCTGAAAACTGAAAATGCTTGGAATGCTTTGTAAAAGTGGTCTTAATAAAATACTTTATATCAAATGAAAGAGTTAATTATGTTTTCATTCTGATTAACTTTATTTATCTTCTATAAGAACACAAGACTGGAACTTTCAGTGCATCTTGATGCAGTTATCCTTATATTTAAAAAATGGTTCAACTGTGGTCTGGTCAATTAACACCAGCAGGAATAGTTACAGTAATAGAGACATGGTACACACATATTCCAGAATCAGATACGAAGGAAAGATTTTTTTACTAAGACATACTATACACTTTTGCAAACTGTAAAAAACACTAGTACTCACATATATCCTTTTTTCATTCAGGGGAAAAAACTCAGCTTTCCATTTCTCCTCCCTTATCTCTTTTAAAGTGCAAATACATTTCCTGTAACCATACTTTTCAAGCAGAAAACAGCCAATGGATTGTTTTTTTAAAAAAGGAGTTTTTCCAGAGCCAACCCTAACTAAAAGAAATGGGATAATTTAGAACTTTGTCCTTCTGCACTGAAGATTTTCAATTGACTTCACTTGCATTGGGATTGGGGCTCTAAAGGAAATGTAGAAATTAGCTTTGAACAGCTTACTAAGTAAGTAGCCCTAACTGCACTCCTTACTGAGATACAAAGCTGATCATTAATAACTTGGTAATTTAGGGGGAAAAATCAGGGTTCTCAAGCACCTTTCAGAAGCAGACTGGAGGACTGCATTCAAGGAATAATGACAGAAATGAAAGAATAAAATTGCTACCGTCTTTCTTCCACTTAAAAAAAATAAAAATCGATTTCTGGATAAGCCCAGGGTCTTGGATATACTTCACACAGCAGAACAGAAAGCACTGTCATTATTTTTTTAAACATATATGAAGATAAATGCCTTAATTGGTGAAAGAGAAGCACATGAAGGTGATTTGAAGATTTTTGGTTCTGTGAACGTAAGTCAGCTCTTGTAAAGAAATTCAGCCAAACTTCAAAGAGATAAAAAACCCCAAACCAGTCTAGCCTTTACTTTATGCATTTTTCTATCTCATCAAGAGAAAAATCAAACTCCTGCACAAAAATACCTGTTTTGTTCCAATAACGTACAGCAGCTCCCTTCCTGAAGCCCTTGCACAAACAAACAGCTCGGAATTGCCTCCACGGCTAAGTTAGCTCACGGCTCTGCTCAACTGGAGCAGCTGCAGCCAACAGCTTAAATCAAATTCATAAAACACAGGGACTGATATTTTCAAAAGAAAATAACAGCTAATATAGATGAAAATAAAAGAAGGCTTGATATTAATCTCCAAGTTATTTAATTTTTAAAGATCAAAGCTTGGAATAGGGAAAGGGTCAAGCCTAGAAATGAAGCATTCTGAGGACAAGGAAATTTGATGCCACACTCAACGACCAAATTTTGGCAAAGAATCGGAGGGGTATGACATGGAGCAATGGAAAGCTCCTTCCTGAAAATGTTTAAAAAGAAATTCTCTGCACTAACTCACTTTGAAGATCTGACGTACACATGACTGCAGCTCAGCTAAAGAAACACCTGATATCCTGTCATGGAGACTGGTTTTATCCCTTTTCCCCATGAAGGCGGTGTTGTAGCCCTGTGGGAGAGGTGCAGCAGGAGACTGGTGTCTGCAGGACCATAGTTTTAGTCTAGTGTTGCTTGGTGAGATTTGCAGATGTCACAACCTCACCACTAGGAAGGTTTGCAGGTCTGTGGTGTTTCCTCTGCGACCTAAGCTCTGGCAGTAATAACAAAAGAACAGAGATCACAATAATGGAGATGTAGCCCCAGTGTGCTAATTATCTTATTTCTTCGTTAGTGAACAGGATCAAAACTTTGAAATCAAAGATTTTAAAGTGAGGAAATCCAACTTCAAACATCCTGGCAGGGAAAATAATTCAGATAGTTCCCTAATTTAACAGCAGTTACCTTTGAGCCTCTTCTATACATTTTCCTCTGCTTCAAGATCTTTCCTTCATTCTTTTTGATGGTTTTCACCATTCAGTCATTGAATGTAGGTGGATGAAGGTAGCTAAATCACTTCTGAATTTTCAATATTTCTTGCCTGTTTTCATCTACTATGTCCCTTAACTTTTCTTTTGATTGTGTCTTAAATCCTCAGGTGTTACTCCGTTGGCTATCTCTACCTTTGGAGCCTCCCTATGCCCCTTGGGAATTCTGGGGTTGTTCTGCAGACCACTCACAGGGAAGGAGGACAAGTATGGCAACAGATTTATCTCTTCTTGTCTTGGCAAATAGCAAAAACCTCGAGGGCTGGCAGTGGCCCGAGGCAGCAGCCAGCCCATCTCCTGCATCTCCAGCTCTCCCACAAGCTCCATGCCAGGCATCCCCCACACCCAGGAGGCAGGAGATTGACAAACCTCACAATGCTCCTCCAGCACCTTCCCGTTTACCTCAAAGCTGAGGATTTTTACTAGGTTAATGCTTAAGTCCTAAAGGTTGAAATTATACCTGGTGGAGGTTGATATGAACAATCTGCACAAGGCTGAGGTGCCATTTGGTCTGTAGGATTTGAAAACAAGCCCACAATCCTTCTCTGTATGACTCTGACAGCTCCTGTATTAATTGGCTATCGTACAGCACCCATGCATGCAGTGCTGGTAATTAAGGCAGAGTCAACACCCCCAGATTTAAAGAAAGATTGCTTGGTTAATTAGGATGCAATTTGTTTTTGTACGCTTCTAGAAATTGCTCCAATAATAAGTTTGTGCATTATTATTAAAAAAATTAAAAACTGTCAGCAAAGCTGCTATAATTAATGTCTCTGACTTAAAGGCATACCTCTTGAATTTTGAGAATTACCTTTTCTAATAGCGGGAGAAAAAATATTGCTTAGGTTTAAAAAACTGAGTTTAAATCTGTTTGTTTATCAAGAAGGTCAATATCACATTTCTCCCTATTCTCCCAGGATAACACATCCTATTAAATTTATCTTTTATAACAGTTTTTTTTAGAATCACTGCTATTTTAAAGTAAACCATTATTAGAGACAGAAAAGTGACAAATTCCCTCAGGCCAGCAATACAATAATTTCCAGCTTAAAGACCTCACCCTAAAAACTTTACATCCTGTATCTGACACACAGTATCTGCTACCAAAGCTATGCATCCAAGCACAGCAAATTGTCATTTTTGGGGCAACACATAGCAGGGAACAACAATAACAAAGGGAAAAAAAAACCCAACCCACCTGACAACAGTATAAGCTACAATAATAAGAGTTTAGGATGTAATCACTTAGCTGCTGTCTCTGACCACAGTGGTAGAATACTACTTTCCAGCTGAGTTTAGGCTCTGAAGGTCATTAGAGATGTGTACCAATAAACATACACTCTGCTATCAGATTAGCAGACAAAACAGTTTCCATGGCAACCCTTGGACCAGAGAGCTCGCCTGCATTCAGCATTCATTTAAAATATTTTTTTTTCCTCCCTCAGTCTCCTTGGAGTCAGTCCTGTGAAACACAAGTGCTTGCAAGCTCTCTAATCTGCGGCTGCCTTTGAAAACCCATCCAATGGGTGTTGAAGCTGAGCCAATTAACAGGACGAGAATTGGGTGAATTGCAGAGAATCTGGCAAGGCTGTGTTTACCAATTAGGGTTTTTTTTATGATGCAAATGTTGCACACCATGCAGCAGGAATAAAAGCCAGCTATGCTGAATATGAAACTGTTAATTGCATTTTTCAGAGACACGGCTACAAGGTGAAACTAATCATACAAATGATAACTGGGTTTTACCA
This sequence comes from Aphelocoma coerulescens, assembly GCF_041296385.1. Lineage (NCBI taxonomy): Eukaryota > Metazoa > Chordata > Aves > Passeriformes > Corvidae > Aphelocoma > Aphelocoma coerulescens. The sequence goes on from NC_091015.1 coordinate 9,183,626, forward strand.
CCTACAGTGCTTTGGTATTGCACTTGCACTAATCTGTATTAAAATAGCCCATAAATTTTTACAGCGGAAGAAAAAGCAGGCCTTAGTATACCCTCCTGAATTTTGGGGGACATAAGGAATCAGGGAAATTAGACATAGGAAACAAGGAAAGCAAACAAATTGTTGCTAACTAATATCAAACAGCAACTTTTTAAAAGAAAATATGCATTTGCTACAAAACAAAGAGAAGTATAATCTATTCAGCTCAAATGAAAATCTTCCTGGTAAAAGAGACTGGTAAAGATATCAATAACTAGGAAGGTTTCTGAGGGAGTCAGCCCAAGGGAAAATTAGGGATGAGGATGGAAAATGCTTGAATCAAAAGTCCTAAAGAAAAAATGGATAGAATATATTTATGGAAAGGTTTATTAGATACTTTATAAACAGCAGGAGAGTCCAGTATGTAAGACCCCAGATTGCTGACAGGATTTGCAAATATTCTAGTCTTAATAGGGACTTATGAAGAGGACATCATATCTAACTGGTCCAAGTTTAAATACAATAATTCAGTATAGGAAAGAGCAAATTAATTTTTTCATCTAGGATTCCCCGTAAATTAAGCCTTATTTCTCCAAGGGTAAAACTCACCCCAGTTACGGGAGCCCTCCAAAGTGGAATACTTAGAAAAGTAGTTAAATTAAATCCGTCAATAAAATTTTTGATGGTACAGTAGGATCTGGAAAAAGTGAAATTTGATTTTATCCTCCAGGATTTCTCAGTATGGAAAAATAAACCAAACAGATTTTCTACCATTTTATCCTGCAAATGAGATGCTGAAGTTTTATCATGAGATAAAATTATGAGATGACATTTCTGATATGCACCTGGTGAATATTTAGACAGAAAATCTTGCCATTAATACCACTAAACCACAAACACTGCCACTACCATTATCTTATCCAATTAGAAGTACCTCAAGCATACTTGGCTAATTTTTTCCTGAGACAAATTAAATTAAACAGCAATGAGAAATAAAACAAGGTCCTAATGACATCTGAAATAAGTATGTTCAATTGTTTTCAGGTAAGATAAAAACCACAATAATTTTGGGATTCAGAGTCCCACAATGCTCTAGAAACTTTAATCAGTTTTTCACTGAATCTTTATGAGAAAAATAATTATGATCTTTCCCATTACTTAGATAATTTCTGTGCCAGTCACACAGAGTTAGAAAGAGACACAAAATCTCCTGTCATCAATTAGTTTGTCATAAAACCATCTCTATGATTGTACCTTCATCTCTTAGAAGACAAATCATGCAGCACAGCAAACATTTGGAGTGCACAAATATTTGCTAAACTAATGTATTTTGTGGTCAGTAATCACATGTACATGACACTTAGATAAAGAAGAAAAGCATCAGGCAGAGAGGAGAGGGTTTTCAAATGTTGCATTTGAAGAAGAGGATCAAAGTAAATGCTGCAAAGAATAACCACAACTAGAGTAATACACTAGACAACTTCAATTGAAAGTGGCATGGCTTAAAGTAACAAGATAATAGGGTTGAATAATGCAAATGACCATATCCCATGTGGGTTTGCACTACAAGAGATCCTAAAACCACAGAAAATTAGGAAAAAGGCATTGAAGAGCAGATTCTTGAAGAGATTTTCCTAAAAGAATAGAGAAAATGAGGACAGCTGGGAACCTTGAATGCACAGCAGGATGAGGGGAAAGGGAATGATTTGCTCTGTAATAAGAACTGAGGGAAACAGTGACAATTGTAGAAAGTGCATTAAGAAAACTAGCCAGGAATGAATGGCCCATGTGTTTCTGAACTGCACTGGCAATCAATCATCTGTTTTCCAGCAAAAGACAAAATAGAAATTTGAATCGCAACTGCTGCCAGGGTGTGCTTAGCCCACATCAGTCCAGCATTAAGACAGCAAGAGAAACTCTGTCAGACATGATAAAATGGTTATTAGAAGGGACGAGTTTTCATGAGCTCCAGAAGACAGATGGATCATGTCAGAAATGAACTGCTTCTAAATGACATGCTTCTCTCCATTCTTTTGTGTACTTATTTACCTGAGCTTCCCATATTCATGGGTTGATTCACAGGATGCTAAAGACATCCAATACTACTGGAATATACACATCTGATAGCTGAACATCTGAATCCTCTTCAGAAGTTTCCTCTAACCAGGAATTTACTGCAGGTCTGTTCACTCCCATTGGCCATAACGTTAAATGACACAGATTTGTAAAATCTGTTTTGCAAGAATTTAACAGCTATTTGGATGTGGCCAGAAATCATTTTGATTTCAATCGTTGCAAAGTATAAATTCAAAGACCTTGGATCTTGGGATTAAAGTAAAGGAGAAAAAATTAAGTAATTGAGATAATGATCAAAGGATAACCAAGCACAATTGTTACTGAAGATTATAAAGTGCTGAAAAATCTGACTGATTATGTCTGCAAACAAGCTATCAGATTGCTGGAAATTGTTGGAAGTGTGGAGGCTATTAGGAAAAAAAGACAGCTTTGCAATGAATGAAAAAATTAGGGTCTGCCTTGTATCCCTGAAGTTGTAGATAGATGAGCAACAAATCCTCTGATTCCTGGGAAAGAAACATCACCTTAAAATTACTCCATGAAGAGCAGTTCAGTACCACTGTAGAAGGAAACTCATCATTTTTGAATAAAACTACCTGGCCACAGAAGGCAACTGTGAGGGTTAGAGCACAGAGCAAGTACTGCAAGTGATGGTTTTAGAGTTATAATAAGTGAGATGTAGGACAGTTCCCAAGGCTTAATTGACCAGCTGGGAATACTTTATATGCTCAGGTTAATAAACTCAAGGAAACGATTTAGGACAGAAGATCACAGAGATTAAAACTGGAATCTTTCAAATCGATCTTTTTTTTCAGGCAGGATTTTTGCTAGTTTTCTTTCCTTTCTTTTTTTTTTTTTTAGTTTTGCAAATAGGAAAATTCTGCTTTTGACATTTAAAATCCTGTCTTTTAAAGCTATAATGTAGAAATAAACAGTTGTTACCACATTCAGAACACATGTGCTTAAAAAATATTCTCTTCCCTGAAGACTGTTTGATATTATGAAGACAAGAGAAGACAAGAGATGAGGGAAAGGGTGAGAATGAAACATGAAAATCACTAAAATGGTGACTGGACAATGTTTTTTGACACTCTTGCCTATCCTTGAACATACTTGGCTTATCCACCTGCCTGGGGATGTAATGCTCCTAGTTCTTGCTATGAGCTAGAGGGGCTTTCTACAGAAAGGATCCAAAACCAGTAAATAATTCACTTTAGTGACCTAACTTAGGAAGAGATGTTCATCCTCCTAAAAAAGTCTGAGAAAGGTGTGGCTACAATAACATCTATGACATGGATAAATCAAACAGCAGTAATATTTTCTGTTGCTGGAACTCTGACACTTCTTCATCTTGCTCCAGGTTTGCAATCCCATCATAGTGAAGTAGGTATATACACAACAGGTATGCATTCTGAGTATACTGGAAATCTGATTTTTTATTATTTTCTTCTCAATATTGCTACTTTTAAGATGTGATATCATGGATGACAATCTTTACTGTGTTAACAGGGAACTTCTCCAAGTTGGTATCATACAGAAATGTTTTTTCCCTCCCAGGCACCATGGCGACTGCAGCACTAAAAATAAGCACTGTCTAAAGAGAGATGAATGAAAATCCGAGCGTGGCATCCTGCAAGCCACAGCCAATAAAATCACTGAAATTCGGATTAAAATTATGTGGGAAGAATACTCACTGTCATTTTTCCAACAAGCACTTGATATGCAAGCATCACAGAGCTGGAGCCACAGCAGCATGAGTCAGGAGTATCCTACCTGTCCTTCAACCAACTGGGGCAGTTTCAACAGACTTCTACACACAGTTGACCTAACTGTGCTTGACTTAGTCCGAATGCTTTGGTAGCCCTAGGGGTTGTAGCATCCTAAGGTTACAGGGTTTAGCACAATATAATCACAATAGACCTGATAAGTAAAATACCTAGACACACCACTGACCCAAGGTAAACCCCACTGCCATGCTACATCTGCTTCTCCTGAATTCTGATTGACTTGAAGAAAAATTTGCATTTTCTGAATTACAATATTATGTCCAATATGTGCTAGAGTAATTAATCTGATGAATTACATAACTCCAAACAACTACTGGATATCAAATTGTAAAGAAAAGCTGAAGACTGTATATCTTGAGAGACTTTTTTTTTTAATCAAGAAGTGTTTGGATTTTTAATCTGACCCATGTTATTGTGTGTATGTGTTTACTACTTGTTTCTTTAAAAAGTTTTCACAATCCCAATGTGAAAAGGAACAGTTATTCCTCTGTGGATCACTGGGACTCCAGAGAGAGTAAAATCAAAGTCCAGGATAAGTCTGAATAGTACAATTATCAATAAGAAAGCAGTAAAGTATTTATTAGATTTCCAAAATAATCTTCTATACCAATGTAAAGTAATAGAGGAAAATAAAGCCCTGGTTTATTCTTGCAAGGTTTCCACAAGTAGAGTTTACCACATTCACCCCCAATAGCTAGAATGTCTTTATTTCTCTCAGAAAAAAGAAAAAAAATTCCCTTATGGGTTAAAAGTAAATGAAAAGAAGGGATTCAAGAGCTTCCTTTAGTCTGTGTTCCTAGTCCTGCACTAATATTATGCCTTTCATTCCTCCAAATGATGTGGTTGCCAGGTCAAAATTAAGCTGGTGTGCACATGATACCTGAAGACCATGACATTTATCAAGAGTCTAAGAGGCAAAAAACTTTTCAGAGTGACATTATTTCCCATTCTAGGTATACAAAACTCCATACAAAGTGATGTAGTGCTGACTTGCAGTTTTGGAGTGAGTAGGGGGAGAGGGGCAGCCAGCTCAGACATCCCTGTGAATGTGAAGATTTAGGAGCAAACCAACTCTGAGCAGGAAAGGACAAATCAAGCCCAGCCTGAGGGTCACTACAAGGATCTGCCAGCACATGTGACAAGCCTGGTGATTTGGTTGTGTGAATTCACTGTGAACAAATTAATTCATTGAATTGAGACCATCAGGTGAGATGACAAAGACAAAATAAACCAGGCTTTACAATAGGGAACATAGGTAAACTCAAGTAATTAAGTTGGAAATATATTTTTTCAGGTGTTGGTATTGAAGATTTACATTTGCATTGAAAAGCTTTGAACTAATTTTAGAGTCTATAGATACTTTAATCTATTTTATAATAGATTCAGTTAAAATACATTGTTTAAATATAATTGTAGCTATTGAACCTGCACATAACTTATATAACATCATGTAACACCTTTTAGACTCAGCAAAATGTATGACATACAAATAGGGAATTTTTAGTGTAGATTTCTCTAGTTAGCAATCTGTAATACTAACTATACAAATAAAAAACACAACTTCATTTTAGTCTTCCCAAAGCTACCAATGGAAAGAATGAAAGAATGGAAATGCACAATGTTTAAATAGCAAACTGAAAACAGACATAGAAACTAAGAAGAAAGCCAAAAGGGCTAACAATTCCCTGTGACCATTTTCTTTCCTTTTTTAAATTCTTTTAAAAAATACCTTCTCAAATAACAGCAGAGTGTACAGTCATGATTGCTAGAGTGGTTGCTCAAAAGTTGCAAAAGTATTTTCCAGCAATGGTCATGAGATTTTGAAAGTAAAAACAAGAAAAGATGTACAGTACATTTCATGTATTGATTGACCTTTGTATGTGACAGAAAAGTACCTTCACTTTGTGAGCACAAATTACAAGAAGAAAGTTTAAGGCAACATTTCTACCTTTGTACTCACAGACCTCAATTTTCTTTTCAAGACTATAATAAAGTCCAACCTGCAGTTCTACTACCCTAGTGTAAGCACAAATTGGCTGAAGTTTCATGTTTCCTACAGCTTCCCAGATTTTGGGAAGAAATGCATACTGACAAAAGTGTTATCACCTTCCACATGTTCCACTATATCCCAGCCTGGGTAGAAGTGGGGATCACAGCCCTCCTCAGGGAAATAAGAGCAGAAGAAAATTCTATGTTCCCAGAGCACTGGAGCTGCACATCAGCTGTGGCCAAAGTTGAAAGATGAAACTTGGCCTCTTCAAGACATAGAAGAGGATACTTTCTGAATAGGCAGGGCAGGTTTTTTGAAATCTGGATCACAGAAGACGAGTTGTTCTAATTCACAAATTTGTAGCTGGAACATGAGGTTATATAAAAAACATGTCTTGTAAAAGTAGAGAAATATCACAGGATCAGAGAATCATAGAATGGTTTGTGTTGGAAAGGACCTTAAAGACCATCTAGTTCCATCTCGTGCCATGGGCAGGGAAACCTCCCACTAGTCCCACTAGCCCAAAGCCCCATCCAGCCTGGTCTTGAACACTTCCAAAGGTGGGGCATCCACAATTTCTCTGGCCAGTGTCTCGCCACTTGTAACAGTTGAGTGGTTCTTTAAGGAATCAGGATGTCTTAAAAAGGAGGAAGCAGACCTATTTCACCTTTTACAAAGCTTCTATCCAGGAATATTTTTCCCCCAGTAATATAACTATTGTATTTTGCCAGAGGGAATGTTTTCTGACTCATTCTGTCCCCCATATACATTTTCATCCCTGACTGAAATAAGCATAACCACATATTAGGAAATCCTCATCAATCCCAGAATTTCAGACAGAGCTAATATTTTGATTGCAGCATCTTGTAAGACATGTCACCAGTCATTACATTTTATTTCCCTGTTTTCATTTCTGGTACTGCATACAGTAATTCAAATTTCCTCATATTTCCAGGAATGCAGTCAGGTAAAGGAATGGATCTGTAACTATATCTTTAATGATTGGCTCAAAATCAAATTGTTGATGTAGATATGGATATTTCCTCAATATATTGCAAAAAAAGGGAAGGGGGGAAAAAAAAAGCCAACCAAAACCTGGGATTAAAATAATTCCAGAGATCAAGTCCACTTATTTCTAGAAGGGATGCAGTATGTTGTGAAAAAAACCCCTTCATATAGTGACAGAGGTAAAGACCAGAAAGAAATGCAAATAAATAGAGAAGCATATATTAATTACCAAAGTTAAGCTTTCTGGATTAGTGAAACAGAAACCCCCCTACGGATCCAGAATAAAAATTTCCTTTCAGTTTATTTTCTGTTGTATAGGTTACTTTTCCATTTCAGTGACTTCTGTAACAGAGGCAATTGGTTGTTATTGACCATTTGTATGGGGTTTCATTGGCAGTAGCATTTTGAGGGGAAAAGTGCCTTTCCAAAAGATCCTATGTTGCTTTAAAGCATGTAACAGTTTCAGTATGCCAAATGCACGTCGTGCTGTGAGCCATCACAGCAGTACACAGATATTGATTTAGATAGAGACTAGAGAGCTGGGGAAGATAGAAAGGGCACAGTGTGCTTTCTGATGCGTATGCATTATTTAGCTTTTATAGTTTCATCTGAAGTTAGTGCCTATTTAGATAAAATTATAGAATCGGTATCACTGCATTCAATGCGGGTACATCAGATTACCTCTGAACCAAAGAGATACAGACGATATGGCTTATTTCTCCTTGGAGCTACTACAAAAATGGCTTTTAGTCATGATCCATTTTTTTTTTCAGCTTGAAAAATATACCTGGAAAAAGTACCATGTTGTGACAAACAAAGAAAAATAGCATCTTACCGGCTTGGCTCCCAGAGAGTTACACTAGAGAAATCTATCATGCAAATTCCACTAATACCTATGAATGATTGACTTGAGACAACTAATTGGGAAATTCTCCAATATTGAAACATGCTAATTTTCACAGAGCAAGGAAGACAAAGGCAAAAGAAGAATCAAGGATGATGTATTCCACTAACAAATGTAGAAAAGAATGGAAAGGCCACAAGAGATCACAACACTTACATTAGTAGCTTGGATTAAAGTCCCAGTGTTTTATTTTTACTTCCATACTCTCCTAACATCTCTTAAACTGAAGAGAGAAAAAGATCAGACTCAAATCACCATAAATTTTAATTTTGGGGGGCCAGATCTTGTACTTGAAAATGAAATTACAATAATTTGTGCAACATTTTCCACAGAAATAATCATGAGAAAAAGCTGAGACCCACATGTGCTACTGAGAAATATTTAAAATAGAGTTTGCTGTTCAGAGTTTCATATTTTGCAATTCTTACCAAACTTTTGTACCATAATAGGACCATGTGGAAATGACTGACAAATTCTAAAGTTTCAGAAGACTGCCCTTATCCTTATCTGTTCATTCTGATCCTGACCTACCAGCCATTTCCACAGGAACATCCTTAATTAGCAGTATTAGTATCAAAAGGATTATTGTGTGAATAAGCACTTGCAGACCAAACTGAAACACGCACTGTCTCTGAGAACAAGCTGACAAATAAATATATTCACACGGAAACACTTATTTGACTTAGCAGTGCAGAAACATTGACTTCCAGTCAAACACACACAAGCAGACGATTCTTAAACAGGAACCTCTGAGAGCTGAAACCTTCTAACAACATTGAGCCATTTTCTAATAAACAAATTAAATGTTTCCTATTGTATTTTTCTACCAAAACATTAGATATTTAGTCAATTTAAAAATTAGCTTATGCTTCACTGGACAAGTGAGTTATAATTTTAAGGAAAAATAACCCAACTACACCTGTCACAAGCATCATCAATATATTGCACGTATTTTTAGTACAAGGTTAAAAACCCCAACACACTAATTCAACCAAAAATGTAGGTAATCGCAGGTAGTTTTTTCACTAACAATGATTTATTTGTAAAAATGATAACAATAGGAATTATTACAATTTTCTGAATGCAAAACCCCAATTATATATGGCATAGGGAGCCTAATTTAATCGAAAAATAAAATTTTCCAATTAAAATTAATACTGGCCATTACATTTTGCAATGTAGATGATACCTTAGGAACATGATATGGTTTGAAGTTTTTTCTTTAAAGTTACTATTCTATATTTACTAGAGGTGATTCTGACACAGAAGTGCTCAGACAGAAAGATTACACTTTGCTGTGGAATTACATGCAAAATATGTTGCTATAGTAGCTTATTTTCTATTTTCCATCACTTAATTTAAAAATCCCTTGAAGACTTGGTTAATTCATTAATTGATATCAAGCAAAATTTCAAAATGGCATTTAAAATATGAAATAAGCTGTATTTTTATTATTTAAATGTGGGTTAAATCCAATTTTGTCTAAAAGGATACCACCAAACAAACCTCCTGTGTGCTACACACAAATAACCCCACACCAGATCTTAGCAAAAATTTGTTTGGAAAACATTTCTGATAGCAAGCCAAAGTCCTGAACATAGTGCTCTAAATAAAAACCAAGGAGATGCACAAGTCAGGAGTGGAAGAGCATTTCTTCCCATCTTTAGATCTTGGAGAAACTACTACAAGAGACAGTTCAGCAGCATCATTATTTGGGGCCCAGGTCCTGCTGGTCTTTTCTGCACACTTTTCCTGCTGAAAACATCACAAGGACAGCTGCTTTCACAGGATTTTTCATGGAGTCTCAGGAGATCTTCTTGCTATGTTACCGCAGTACTTTGAATGACAGTCAGACAGCAAAAAACAACAAGAACAAGATCCAAAGAGAGGAAAGAGTGGGGATAGGGATTGTAAAAAGACAGGGAAGTATAAAGAAAGATAAGGAAAAATGGATTATGAAAAGGGAAGAATCAGAAAATATCAGCAAAAAGAGGGAGTTGGGGAACCAGAAAACTAGACAAAAATAGAAATTAAGTGAAAAGTAAAGAAGTTTTTAGGATAATAGAAAGGAAAATAAAGTATCCATCATGAATGCAGCATATAGGAGGGAGGGAGGTAGAGAAGGAAAGGAGGGAGGAAGGGGAGGAAGGGGAGGAAGGGGAGGAAGGGGAGGAAGGGGAGGAAGGGGAGGAAGGGGAGGAAGGAATTCGGAAGGAAGGAAGGAAGGAATTCAGAAGGAATTCGGAAGGAAGGAATTCGGAAGGAAGGGGAGGAAGGGGAGGAAGGGGAGGAAGGAAGGAAGGAAGGAAGGAAGGAAGGAAGGAAGGAAGGAAGGAAGGAAGGAAGGAAGGAAGGAAGGAAGGAAGGAAGGAAGGAAGGAAGGAAGGAAGGAAGGAAGGAAGGAAGGAAGGAAGGAAGGAAGGAAGGAAGGAAGGAAGGAAGGAAGGAAGGAAGGAAGGAAGGAGAGGAAGGAAGGAGAGGAAGGAGAGGAAGGAAGGAAGGAGAGGAAGGAAGGAGAGGAAGGAGAGGAAGGAGAGGAAGGAGAGGAAGGAAGGAAGGAAGGAAGGAAGGAAGGAAGGAAGGAAGGAAGGAAGGAAGGAAGGAAGGAAGGAAGGAAGGAAGGAAGGAAGGAAGGAAGGAAGGAAGGAAGGAAGGAAGGAAGGAAGGAAGGAAGGAAGGAAGGAAGGAAGGAAGGAAGGAAGGAAGGAAGGAAGGAAGGAAGGAAGGAAGGAAGGAAGGAAGGAAGGAGAGGAAGGAAGGAGAGGAAGGAAGGAGAGGAAGGAAGGAAGGAAGGAGAGGAAGGAAGGGCGAGCCTTAACATAGAAGAATTAAAATAGATGGTTTGAGTAAGGCCTGACTGCAACTTGCAGTAAGAGGCAAGAGATGAATACAACCCAGATGCTGTGTAATTAGGAAGACAGAATAGGAAAATTGTGACTAATTGGCATTTACAAAGCAAACCCAACTTAGAATATGTGATATTTTATTTTCCATTAGTAATAGAAACCTGTTGAGTTTGCAGTATCCATTTATAACTTCCCTAAAACCTTGCAGGAGCAGGTAGGACTAAGGAGAGCTTGCCTGACACAAGTCTGACAAACAATGATTGATTTTTCTGTATTCACACATTGTATTTTGGTATGTGTTTCTTCCCTTCTTTGCAATAATGTTGACATCAAGCTAAAAACCACTCTCTACATGCACAAACAAACACAGCTTTTTTGCACAACTGAAAATATTCATATTATATGAATTGTGACTATGGGAGCCTGTTTCTCCAATGAGACTGCATTTGAAATTTGATTCTCTCCTTTCCAGGCATCGGGGATTCTGCTATTTACGTGTGAAGTGACCACAGTGGTGGATATTCAGATAGGAGAGGGAAGAGATGAGTCATGATTTGAAAAGAGGACTTAAAAAGGAATTAAAGGTAGCAGCAATCATTGTGGGCTTTAAGCCTGAACTGAGGGCCAGGGATGTCAAAAGGAATGCTTTCATTAGCTTCAGTGACCTCTGACTCAAGTTCTTTTACATTCTAGAGGGCAGAAAGGATTATGTTTTGGAACGATGCGAGATTGAAATCATACACAGGCATTAAAAATGCCTCTTCTCTGCCTCAAGTGTGGCACAGTAACAATTGTGTGATGGGGGCCTGAAATAAGACTGGCTACTCACACTCATGAGAGCACAGTCGCATTCATATCACTTACCAGAGTCGAAAAACATTATTATGTTTTTTCCTCAAGTTACCTCGCTACCTATTTTCCCTCTTATTTTCATTTTTAGGGATTAAGCACATTAAAAAAACCCCAAAAATGCCTAGTACTGTGATATTTCTATAAAACAATCCCTCCATGTAGACTCTTACAGTTAAGTAATGTTAACTACAAGGCAGTATTTAGACAAATCAGCAAAATGACATTTTCTTCATATTACATTCTTCCTTTTTCTCTCAAAATTGCAGGAGAAGAAATATATGATTTTAATAGATAAAACTTTTAAGTGTCCACAGACAAAAATAGCTTAATAAGATGCAAAATGTTATAGTTCTTCTAGTGCACCTCTCTTCTCTTTCTTCTCATGTCCAAGTCCCCAGAATACATATGAAAAAAATTAGTGACAGCATGAACAAAATAGTATGACTACAAATATGCAGATGTGTAATTTTCACACTTTTTTTTTTCTCATGTAGTTTTCTAGAATTAGCTTTCTAAAGGAAAAAAAGGAGATGCATCATAACTTCTAAATCTCCCTTTTCCATCTTAAAATATTAAAATATTGCTAGTACATGAACTGAGAGGGTTATGTCTATTTTTACTTTAGAGAACATAGATAAAAGGCAGGCAAAGATTTTTTTTTTTCCTGGACTGCTTCACATGCACATACACCCCTTTTCAGTGTTGTTTTAATCTCAACTGGAGGTGACTACTCATTTGTAAAAGAAAAGAGGTTAAGAGGCACTAAATAAAGATGACAGATAGCTTCATAAAATAATTTAAATTACTCTGAAAAGGAACTGGGTAGAAAACAAAGATGACGCTGTTTACAGTAACAATATTTAAAATGTATTAATTAAACCCAAAGCAGAACTACAAAAGGGAGAGGTGCTTTGAAGATGGAAAGCTCTGAATGCCACAGAAAGCTTTGAAGTTTCTCATTTTCCTTTGTTTCTCACTCATAATACATGAGGACACTCTGCAGTAGCTAAGCTTTAACTTTCAAGGGACCTTTTTCTGTTTGTTCCACCATTAATGAGAAAAAAAAAAAGAATCATACCCTGCTCTTGCTATTTGTCTTTAGAATTCATGGCAGAGAGATCCACTGCTGCTGTGAGAGTTTCTGGTTCCTATTGGGGAAGGCTGATTTAATCTGCTGAAGGTTACACTGCCATCAGTTGTGCCAAATCTGTGCCAGGCTTTAGCACAAATTAATCAAAGCAGTCACTTAGCACAACTTCCCTTACACGGTGGAGGCAAAGGCAGCAGAGCCACGCTTTCAAACCTGCTCTTAAAACTGGATCTGAAAGTTTTAGTTTCATATTCTACTGCTTGATTTTCTCTCCGTTCCTCTCCATAATGTTTTCTCTGGGAGCAATTTTAGCAGAAAGTTAGCTCAGTCATAGGAAAAAACTTCTACCGGTACCTTCCTCATGAGTGAGGATATAAAAATCAAGGAAAGAGTTTGAGGAGTTTTTCCACTTCCTGATGGTGTCCCTGGAAGCTTTCCTTAAGTCCGATATTTGAATACATTGAATCAAAAAATTCACACATATCTATAGGTTTCTAGACCTTCCAAGAGGAAAAAATAACTTAATTTCTTGCCCATGATTCCTGCAGCAACAAAGGTGATCTCCCCTCCCCTTCCTTCACCCCACTTTATAGATGTAGGTACAGCAGTTCCACTATGTATATTACATGCATTATCTCCAGAGATAACACGATCACATTGTCATGCAAACATGCAAATCTCCCCTTCTAGTTGCCATGGTTTCAAACTGAAACGCTGGCATCCTTTTATCATGGCCCAGCATAACTTACTGTAAAAAAAAAAGGCAGCAAGGCAGCATCTACAGGCCCAGCCTGCATTACACCAGAGGAATTCAGATAGCTCTAACCCACCTGCTATTTAGAGGACTAAATCCTAGGTATATTTTTTTAAATTCCTCTAGAACTTCTGATGCTGCATCAGTTAATTAAAACATTTTTACATAAACTGGCTCACATTGCCTCTAATTTATAACTAAATGAAAGGAATGAACGTCAGGTTCCCAGCCACAATACAATACCACTGGGAATGTGCAGCCTTCCAGTTTTAGCACTCAGAAAATACAGCATTAATGTGGTCAGAGCAGATTTATGCTAAAAAGGAAATAAAAAAAAAAAGTTTTACAAGTCTATTCATTGATGGCTTTTACAAAGGCTTAGGAATGGAATACCACAGAAGAGGTGAAGTCCAAGGAGGGGCAGCACAAAATTCTGTGTTGCCCTGCTTGAGGTGTTCCTGTAACCCACATGTATGAGCCAGAAACAGCACTCTGAAGTTGACTGCTCTAACTTGTGCCAGCCCTGTAAGAATGGTTGGAGAGATGTGAACACATCTGTCGGAAACAATATGAAGACCTCAAATTTCCTGTATAAAATTAGCCAGCAGCTGCTAAAAGTGTTGTGTCTATTAGCAAAAAAAATGTCCAAAAGAAGAAAGTAACAACTGCCTCATGTCTCACCAACCTGCATTTCACTGCTGAAGAGCTCATTAACTGATTAATTAGATTAATTTATTAATCTAACTTGTGATGCCTTTATGAGAAGGTTAAATTTCCAAAGACGTCTGCAAGAGAATGGAGAGACAGAACCTCCTACACAGGGTGAGTCAGAGCTGCATCTTAACTTAGATGCTCTGAATTGTCCTCTGGGGAATCTTCCCTCAGCTGGAGATCTGTATAAGGTGATTGTGCTTCTAATTTAGCCAGAGGAACTACTTGGCCTGAATTCTGGGGTCATCAACACCTTCCCAAAAGCTCACTAATCCATGTCTTGCCAGGAACCAACATACAAAATCAGCCAACAGAGAACTAAAATATGAAGGCCAGGTCAGACAAGACAAACCTGCTTGTGGTAAACCTCAAGAATGAAACCTGAGAGCCCTGGTTGTCCCCTTCTCAGAATAAGGGAGCCTGGACTTTATCTTCTGAATTAGTGAGCATGGAGGAGCTGTTGTTATTTGCATGGATGTGACTGTGGAGGGATGATGCCTTGTTCCTGCTGTCTGTCCCAGAGCAATGTTTTCTACAGGTATGTGCCTTGAACTCCTAAAGTGTAGGAGTTGCTGTTTGTTTGTATTTCACCCAAGATAAGAAAAAATAATATCAGCCAGGTGGAAGTCAATAAACTCCATGTGTTCTAGATTTAAAAACAGAAAGTAAGCTAAGATTTAAAGTATTTGCTACACAAGAATGCTCACTATCTTCTCTCCCCAAAATTAATATTTATCGTAATTAATTAAACTCTCCTTTACATCCATGTATACTCCACTTCAAGCCTGAATACTAAATATTACTAATAATTATTGCTAGTACACTGATTCATGCAAACACAAGTCATATATCTCTAGAGTTTAGAAAGGTAGTCAGTTTTCATGATGGGAAGTCCCAAGACATGAGCTCTGGCTCTCCAGATTTCATGGAAGTTTCCTGTGTGTTTTGTGACTTCTTTCAGTAAGTTAAAATAGAATGTATCTTCACACCACTTTGAAGCCTCTGTAGCTTATCTGCAGTAGCTTTAAGGTAAACTTTCCACTGCCTGTCGCACCCTCATGTCAGTGCCAAAGAATGTTTGTTGCTGTTGTTTTATTTTGTGATTTTCAGAGAAATGTGGTCTCTTTGTTCACCATTCAGACCACAGAGCATAGTCCAGAAGTGAGTATTCCACCAGTTATTTCATGACAAACAATTTTCTTCCAGTGTAAGAGGGCCTCCAGAGGTCTTTCTACACTTTTAAAATTAGGAAAGATACTAGAAAAAATGCTTTTCCATCCATACTCTCTCATTCATAGCTAGCTGTATGCCTCAAACAAGAATTTTGACACTTTTAAAACAGCCTATAACTAGTGCTAATCTTAACAAAATCTACAACATAACATAATCTGTAGCTCAGAAAGTTATAAATCTATTACAAATATAATTATTATTTTCAAATAAAATTGCATCAATTACTATTCATGGCTGTGAAATCACAGAACCCCGGCTACACCCTGGGGCTTTCTATTACTCCCTTTGACTAGTATCCATTTGGTTTCAGTTGTCATCTCTCTCCTCTGTAAATGCCTTGGTTGACAGTCAGATTAAACCAAACACTTCATGGGGCCCAAAATAAATTCTGATTTATGGAGGCTGGGCATGGTGCATTCAAGAAGCCTCATCATACTTTTAAAGAAGAGTTAATGAAATTTTCACACTCAGGAAACACACATGTAAAACCCATATATCCAAATACTAATTTATTCTACTTTTACTTCAACATATGATACTTTCCCTGGGGAAAGAAAAAAAAAAAAAAAAAAAGGTAGCATATGATTTGTCTTAAGTAGGAAAAGCAGCATAATTTTAATGTCTATTTTTGTATTAAGTCTCCTAAGACAAATGTTCTGCCCCATCTGCCAGCATAAACTGAAAGGCTCCAAAGTCCCTTCCTCTCCATTTCTCACTGATGTTTATCCTCCTATGTGTTCTCTGCACCTACTCTTTCCCTGCAAATTGTGCTGGTCCGATGATTTGGAAATATGTAACTGCCTTGTGGCTACTTTGTTTGAAGTAGCTTTGACATTCTCTGTAACATCTTAGTCTTTGAAATCAATGGACGAAAAAATATCTTAGAGGAGACTTTATTACCATTGTTACTTCATTGATTTCATATAAATTCAAGTAGAAATAAATCTGGACCAAGCATCCAAGACAGCACTATTCTGTTAGGAGCACTTAAGAATGTAGTAATTAGTCTAAATTGTTATTATGATATCAAGCTGCAAATGAAAATGTCCCTTAAATACAGACACCCAAAAGCAGGAAGAATACTGAAAGTCTGCCACCTGGCAAAATAACTGATGTTATAAATAATTTGCTTAAAACCCCATCCCCAGCAATGACTGATCCTAAATACTGAAGGAAGCCTATGCAGAAGCGGGGCCTAGTAGAAATAATTTCCAGAACAGGGCTGCAAAGTAAGTCAGGAAATTTCTGAGCCAGAGGTGATGTTTTGCCTTTTAGCAATTAATGTCTTTTTCTTGCACTAACTTGTGCATCAGGGTTTTTTAATCAACATGAACTTTAGTGCTCATAAAAAACTTTGGCAAGGTCTTTGCTTGATAGTGCACTGTTTGCAAAGCCCCTTCTTTCTGCTTGTAGACAGCTTGGTTGTCAATGAGGACACTGTATATACAATGTTTGAGCTGTTTACTACATAAAACATAACAAAATTGATGGTCCTTAGTTCCTGTTCTGAAGACAGAAGAAATATTGAAACCCTGCACAATGACTCCATGCCAGTCATGATTTCCCAGGCCTCTATCATATCTTTCCATCAGTCATATGACTTTAAGCAGACTCCTATTCTATTAAATCTTCCCTTGCACACCAGATGTTCCATACCTTTGATCTTCCTTGTCATGCCTCCCTATATCTTTTCCCATAATAATATACTTTTTGGAGGGGAGTGGAACAGAACTTCATGCATTTAGGAACTCAGGCACAGCATGGTTTTGTATGATCTTTTCTCTTTTTTCACTCTTTCCTTCCCTAACATTGAATTTGCTTTCATTGCTGCTACTGAGCACTGAACTGCCATTTTCACAGAACTATATATTAAAAGCAGAAATGTCGTTCTCAAGTACTTATAGTTAGCTCACTGTCCATCACCGTATATGCAAAGTTAGGACTGAGTGGTTTTTCACCCCTAAGTATCCTATAAGATTTATAAAAATTGAATTTCATTTGCTAATTTATTGCCCAGTCATTCATATGTCCTTCTTCAATGTTGCACAGTCAGCCCTTTTCCTGAATATCTTGAAAATCTCAACATCCTCTCCAAGTTATTCTGTCCTTTTTACAGATCATTTATGAATCTGTTGAAGAGCACAAACCTCTGTGGAATTCAGCCGGCGACACCTCTGCATTGTGAAAATGGAACATTTATTCTTACCCTCATCTGCCTCTCTTTTTGCTGACTATTTATCCATGTGAAGACCTCCCTATTATCCCAGAGCAACTTAGCAGCTTTGTTGAGAGATATTGCTGGAAGCCTTTGGAATTCTGTAGGAGCCATTATCAATAGTATCTGCCTCCAACACACAATTGTTACTGAATTCAAAGGCCTGAAGCTGGGAGGCAGGACTTTCCTTTTCAAAAGTTGAGCCATTTCTAATGTGCCATACACACCCACATGTACACTGATTTAATATTTGGAATAATTTATACTAATTTATCAAATATTTGGTTTAGTGATTTGTCATTTCTGTCAATCTTCTCTGTGACCTTTTCTACAAGCTATTTTTATATTTACTATGTTCCAGGCTGTAAGGACGAGGCTTTCCCATGACACCTACTGACTCAGCTATTTCATTCTGGAGAGTTTGAATTATTTTGAGCAACTATAATCTGGCAGTGATGATCTATTATTCTTAATTTTGTCTATTTCTTCCATAGATTCAATTTCAGACATTGTCTGATGAGTTTCCCATAAAGAAGAATTCTTTTCTAGAATCCTTGCAGAATATGTAAATAGTGAGTATAGCCTTATCAAAATAGCTTTTTTTTCATTTTTCTTGGAGCTATTTTTCAAAACCTTTGATCCCATGGACTCTGTGAAAGGCTTCCTTTCCCCAATGAGTTTGAAAATGATTTAGTATTGGTTTCTAAGAATTTTCAAGTTGTGTGCTTTATCTTTTTTGCCTACTTTACTACATTTTTTACTTGTCATTACCATCCTTTCTAATTTTTCTCCTGAACATACCTCAGATTTCTTTACATATCTTCAGTTAACTTCCATTTTTATTCTGTTTTACCATGTTGTCTGGATTTTGCCTGCTTGAAGTATTTTTACTACATAGTAAGAATTTTGCTGGAGTTCCTAATATGATGTCTTGAAGTAATCTCCATAGAACTGGAACCGATCTAATATTTTTCACAGCGCCTTTTGTGTATATTTAGCTATATTTTTATATATATATATACTATTTCCACTTAATGGATTTTATTTTTCTGAAATTAAGCACAGGAACAGCAGAATTTTTTTTTTTTTTTTTTGCATTTGCATTTGCATTTGCTGGCATGTTGAATCTGAGTAAACCATGGTTTCTCTTACAGAGCAGTTCATTGAGAGAAACATTATCAATCAAGCCTTTCACCAGTGCTCAGGACCAAGCTGAATTGCTCACAGATTCTCTGCCTACTTCCATCAAACAGTCATTAAAGGGGTCAAAAAACACAGATGTGGCAATTACTCCGGACAGGACAGAGCATTTATAATCTCATTCAGCAAGTCACTGTATTCATTGTAATTCTATCGTATTCCCCCTACTATATTTCTTATTTTATTTCTTGTTTGTATTTTTAATTCTTATTTTTATTCTGTCTCCTAGATTCATTTTCATCCGTAGAACTGGTATTTCAGTCGTAACTCACTGACCAGGCTTTTCATGATCTGCTGCTGATTTGATTATCAGCTTCCTTTAATGTAAAAACTTCAAACTAGAATTCCACAAAACTCAAAAAGGGTTGAACTGTCCTTTGCACATTTGGCATAGTAGAATCTTAGAATAATGGAATTCTTTTAACTAGATTGATGCCTTAGGTTTTAACTTTCATATTTTTCAAATCTGGTACTGCCTGGTGTGTAACTCTGAAGTTTCATGTGGCCTGTTAACTACTGTTCTTTCATGTTGGTTAGACATAACAAAGCTCTCTAGGTTTGCTCTTCAAGGACATCAGGTCCCAAACTAAAGCCAACTAAAGGGGGGGCAAAATTGAGATAATTACATCATTAATTGAGGGTATATTGGAGAATTAACCCTGATATGCAAATGGACCAAACTATAAAGTGTGAAGAACCCGTGACCCAGGGTCCATCTTGGGTGTAGCCTTTTGACTGCCCAGGGTGTACCTTTGAAGGCCCTTCAAATCAACACCTACTTTTATTCTCTTGTTCTTGTCTACCCTCTGTGTTTTAGGTGGCCACCTCAAGGCATTAAGATCACGCTGCTCAGGGCCTCATCCAGCTCGGCCTTGAACACCTCCAGGCAAGGGGCATCCACAACTTCTCTGAGCAACCTGTGCCACTATCTCATCAACCACACAGTAAAGAACTTCTTCCTGATAATCTAATCTAAACCTTCCCTCTCTCAGTTTAAAATCCTTGTCCTATCACTATATGCCTGTATAAAAAGTTCCTGTCCCTCATTTTTATTAGCTCCCTTAAGGTACTGAAAGGCTGCAGTGAAGTGTCCCCAACACCTTCTCTTCTCCAGGCAGAACAACCCCAGCTCTCTCAGCCTGTCTCCCTAGGAGATGTGCTGATCTGATGATGCCAATGATCAGTGCCATTTTATCTAGACACAATCCACCAACAGAAACATTTTAAATACTATTTACAGTTCAGAAAACTATAGCATGACACAGAGATTTTAATAAGATTGCAGTCAGGCAACAAATATGCAGAAGCTGAAGCAGGGGTGTTGAATTTAAAAGAAGCCTGAGCAATTTTGTGCTATTACCATGCTGTGGAAATCTCAGTAAGATCCAAATGGTAAAATATATTTTCCATACATTATACATGCACACACAATGTGCAATTTTCCATAACTTGAGCATCCACACTTTTCAAGGGAAAAAAAATGCACACATGTTCTGGCTTTACCTATGGTGAAGCAGATCCAGACTATTCACCACAATATATTAAATCATGCAGCAAAACCTTCCCCGCACTTTGTGGCATGCAGAGGAAGTGCTTCCTTTCCTGCCACCTAAGAAGGCTGACACACAGCATTCAGGGGCACCACACAGACTCCTGCGAGTAAAGAAATGTAACTATTTACTAGCACTGTTCTCAGATGGTGAGGAATAGGAAATAAAAGCCAATTATTGGGCTATATTAAGCAACTGGGAGAGGTATGTTTTTCATCATCCTATGTTACAGTTTCTGCTTCAGAACTCCTCTCCTCTGTGGACTGCACAGTTCTTTCTAAACTTTATTAAGGCTCAGAAAACTTTCTCTCTATGTTAGGCCTTCTGTTATTTTTCCCACTTAAGATATAGGGAACTTTTCTAAGGTCACACAAATGACACTGGTTAAATTAAAGGTGTTTGTGGCAAACTGATTGAGTTTAATATGTGGAAGACTGTGACGACCACCAAACACTTACTGTCTTCTCACTTTCTCTGTCCTCAGCCAAAAAGCAAAGGGAGCTACTGCAAAGAAAATAATAGTGTCTACAGCAGAATCCACATCAGCTTAACTAGGTAACTTTTGAAATACTTCATCTTAATGATTTCAACCAATTACTTCTTTATTTTATATTTCAAATAGTCTGTTACTTTCCTGACACATGTATTGGTAAAGAGTAAATTAAGGCAACAATCATAAAATTAAAATTATATATGATCAGCACAACATATTAGTGTTATTACCAGCACTGGAGTTCTCCAAACCATTAAAGCATAAATGTACCAACCCTCTTCCTCCTCCTATCTTAGCAGTATACAAGGAAAAGCTCTTCCTAACACCTCTCTAATTATAACTGGGTCATTAATACAAAGGCTGCATATGCATTCACCTGAAATGTATATATATTGAAGTCTGATACAACATGCACATAAACAAATTACTTACAATAATGAATCTAAGACTGAATGTGGGAGAAACTACAAGTACATTCAAATGTTTGGTAGTTAAGACACCCAACAGTAAAGAAAAAGCATTCCATTCTCCAAGAGTGTCTATATATTGTTATGCTACATCATCACTGAGAGGTACAAATCCAGTACACACAATAATCAAATTTCTGAATCCTTTCCTGTTCCACTTTGACAGCCCCAACCACAAGGCCAGTGTCTGACTGTGTCAGGTTGGGCACTTCGGGAGCCGGTGCTGCTCAGCTCCCACATGTGTGGGGCAGGTTTTACAGCAAGGACAGAAAAGATGGTTTCCCTTCCCCTTTTTTCACCTGTAAATGCCCAGTAGTCTGCTCTCCAGAGTCAGCTTCAAGGCTGGGAAACTGTGGTTTCCAATATCCCTGAAGTTTGATATGTGTGGACTCTTGAGGAACTTGCCTCTTGAGGAAGAATCATCACGTTTTCTTCCGTTTATCCTCAGAAAGAGCTCTGTTCCCAGGATTCTCAGTAAACCTAATTTTCAGCTCCATCCAGGTAGCTAAACTCTACGGAGGTAAGAAAAACTGAGATACCCTGTTTATTCATTTTCCCCCACTGGCTAGCACTGGTGGCTTCCAGCTCATTATTTAAAAGTTTTGCATCATTTTCACTGCTTCCCTACTCTTGGACTAAATTCAGATAAAAGGCTTCCTTCTCCTTCCAAGGTAAATTTCTTAATTTGGAGATCCTGTGGCCTTACCTAGGTCTGTAACTGTCTGTTTCTTGTGCAGTCAAATCTAAGTAAAATATTAGAAACTAAGATTATTTTCATCAAAGGCCAGAAATGAGTAGTTGCATCTGTCAAGGAATTGAAGTGTGCTAAACTTATTCATATGTTGTGTTATGCTAGAAATTATGTAAGTATTATGATCCACAAAAGAGAAATTAGAATGAGAAAGAGTCTGATTTGATTACCAAAGAAGAGATCCGGAGGCACATTTTTTAAAAATTTGATAAAGACTATCAGCTTTAAAACTTTAATTACCAGGGAAATTCAGGTACATGAACAGAAGAGGAATGGAAGAGTATTGCAGGCTTATACATGTGGATATGTAGTAGCTGGTTTACACTGGCATAGCTTGCCTTTGCTTGAAAGTGAGCCACTGGCACCCGAAAAAGTCAGAGCTGCTTATAAAAATATATATTAAAAAAAACGGTATTCAAAATGCTTGAGCAAATCCCTAGGGCAGACAGAGCTAAAGTCTAAATGTCAGTGCTCTTTTGGAGACAAGATCAACCTATAACCTTATCAGAACACAAATTATGTCAGTGAACAACATCCAAAACCTGCAGAGGCATTTGAGAGATTTTTGGCATTCTAATTTATGGATTTCAGTTGCTGTTTTCTAACTTTCAGGCTGCTCAGAAATAGACAGTTTTTTTTCTTTAGTTCATTTTTTTTTTAATTGGTTACAAAAGTCCTGGAAATCTATCACTTTTATCCTTGTGCATTTTGATGATGCATAATACTGATTAGGAAGTGTCTCAGCTGGTAATAAGCTCCCTTCATAATTTTTTTTTTTTCAAATGCTGTTTTTATGCAGTTCATACAGGAATCCAATTAGCATATCATTGTGACTGATTAAATATGCCTCATGTAAATTTACATGTCAAAATACATACTGTACTTAAACAAACAGACAAGGATGCCAGTCTTCTGTAAACAGCTTTGCATTCATAAGCTAACTCAGGAACACAAAAGCTTATATTTAAATTCTCAATGACTACCTGAATAGAGTGAAAGGGAGATAGAAAGGTAATGTTACTCATGCATGAAGTGAGAGAATGAATATAGACATTTGTTTCTCTTTGTCTCTGAAGAAAACTATTGACAAGAGATTCCCCATCTGCATATGAGGCTGTCACGTCAGATTAGCTCATCAGGTAATGGAAATTTGGCCTCTGATCCAGAAAAGGTCCCTATGCACTAAGAATCAAGACTGTTTCAAAGAGATTGTATTATCTTAGACAGCAGGATTAAATTAATATGGGAACGACTTCTACTGGAGGAAATTTTTTGTTAAACGTGTTAATGTTTATTATGCAGAGCATCCACTTCTCATAAGTGATCTTTCTTGACATTTATTCATTACTTTTTGACCTTCCCTGCAACTGAAAAACAAACAAGTAAGTGGACCCCCTCCGAAGCATGGAGCCAAGACCTCTAAAGATGCATTCATGCTAGCACAACCTATGAAACAGTGGAAGAAACTACGCTGTTGTCAGATATGATCCCTCAAAAGTGGAAAAATTCTTGGGGTAATTCAATAAGGACTGGACTCACAGGTGGATGTTGTAGCTACTCTCCTTAACCAGCAAAGAGAAGAATTCAGTTTCAATTCTTTTCTCAATGAATAGTTCACTAATTTACATTAAATATATGACAAAAGGAAGAACTTGGAGATGACTCAGATGACTCATCAGACTGCTACAGTGCAGTGTTCCCTTTGCTCTCCTGTGCTTCAGGTCAGTGAATGTTCAATTATTCCATGCAAAGCCTAACAGCTGCTGCAGGAAGGGGTGAAAATCTCCTCCCAGGACTCTACTAGCATTGTGATTAAAGATATAGGCTCAAACCTGCAAAGGCACAGCAAAACAGTCAATTCATATATTCATCCTGACCAAGTGCATTTCTGATAACAGACTGAGGTTTCATCCATAGAAATGACTCAGGAAGAACTGACCATATAGATTTGCACCGTGGTTTGTAGTATAGCCCAGAGGGAATAAACACACCAGGAAGAGTATCAAGTAGTTGTAGAGCAATGGTATGTGTATATGACTAGATATATTCAACAAACAATTCAAGTTGAAGTCCAGTGTTTTTGATGGAAATCAGATGAGGCTACCACTGAGCATGGCAGGAAAAAAGAGGCCACCTTAGCCCTGACTTTAATGATGTCTAACATGTAAATAAAATGTGGTTAATTTGACCCCGCTATCTCCTTCTGATTTCACACAAACCAGAACAGGGAAGAACAAAGCATAGCATGGAGATATTTTCTGCACAGCAATGGTGTGTCTCCTAAGGGCGAGATAATCTATCCAACTGCATGTACTTATTACTTCATCTTATGTGTATTGTAGCACAGAGGGATGAACTACATAAATCACATGAGAGTCTGAAATAAGAAATGTAATTGAGAGGCATTTCAAAATAAATGTAGGAGGTTGAAATAGTGAAATAATAGAAATATCTGGACAATAAAATAATATCTTGATATTGAAATTACAAAAAAGCACAGGTCTCATACAGTACAAAATAATTTATATGTGTCTGTGGTTGTTATTGATTCCATATACTGTTTCTGTTACTTCATTTAATATATATTTTAAAATTAGAACAGATTTCTGCATTTTCCAGTATCTAAAATCAGCAATTTAGAAAGTTTCTTTGACATATTTAATATTGAAATAATTAAATTCTGTTTATTTTTTAACCCAAATGTGCAAAAATGTTTTTAACAATTTTCAATCTACATCACAAGCTTCAGTCTACGCTAATAAGAATCTGAATTGTGAATCTACTAAAACAAGTTGAAAACAGAATTTTTTTATCTCTAACTGCTGTAGAAGGGATAATGTTATAACACTAATAGTAATAAGTGATGTAAAATTTTCAAATACTATGGCAAGAAGAAAACTGTTATTTTAGTAGACTCAAATCAGCTACTTATCCATTTATTTCATCTTTGCTGGAAACCAGGTACAGATGCTTAATAAAAGTACAAACCATTATTACTGGAAAATCACAGGGAAAAAAAATCACCTGAAGAAAACTTTTTGCTTTTTTAACTTCCTAAAATTTAAGGATATTCCTTTATGAAACTTCATCACTATTTAACATCAAGCAACTATCAATGTTTTCATTATTGACAGAAAGCCATAAATGAACTCTTATTGAGATAATTATTTTCATTCTCTCAGCCTTGTTTAAGACTAACTTGCAATCTGAAATGTGTCTCTCACAGTTTGTGCAGAAAAGTCAAGGAACACTAATACACATAATAATCACTTAATAAACATAGCCAGCATTTTTGGTGCTTATAACTGAGAAGCATTAAAGTGCCAGGGCATCAGATTCAGAGGAAGGTATGGGTGGAATTCAGTTCTGAAATTAAGACATCTAAACCTAAATGTCTGCAGAGACATGCTGATATATCAGCTGGTTGCATAAGCTCCCAATGTAGTTAATAAAGGCCAGAAAAATGATGGAATATATCAGTAAATATCCTTAATCAAAACAGATTTTGTTTTTTGTTTATTGAGGGGAAAATTCCACTATTATGTATACATGCTGTGAAAAAGAAGCATAAATAGACCATTTTCTAGAGGGGTTTACTCTTTCACGATAGTGTGCAATTGCACAACATATGGATAAAAGATATGTCATTTCAGTTTATCTAAAATCAAGATTTAGCTTACTGTCTGTAAAAGAGAAATTTAAAAAACCCCACTTCATTGGAGAAAAACATCTTTCACTTGTTAATAAAGCTGTATAAGTTGTGTAAGATTTAACTCAGTGCCATGAGAGTCATACTATGTACTTTTCAGAGAACGTATAAATTTTTCAGCTGGTGACTTTCAGACTCCATTTGCCTGTAATAGGGAGATGATTCACTCACAATTCAACCAACAATGCATGTAATATTGTCTCTATTAAAGCTGAGAAAAAAATCACAAGAAAATACTAAAAAATTGAAAATCACATTGAGTAAAAGCAACAAATATCCCATCTGCTATTTAGTAGCATATGGCTTTTTCCTTATTTTTAAAGGCAATGACATTTAAAGCTGCTAATTAAGATATGTCGAAAATGGGATTCCTTGAAATTTTTATTCACAACACAACTAAAATTTAAATTATTCTTAAAATAATGAAAAAGATTGTTTAATAACAGCAGATATTTTAGGAAGTTGCACAAATAAAAAGGACAAGATGTTGCATACTCGATGAGGCTGATGGCCTAAGTAAGCTGATAGAATTACGTACACTGAAATATTTGTTCTCTTCAAGTAGAACATCACTCTCCCTCACTCTCCAAATTAAATTTTGTTGTGTTTTGGGGTTTTTTTTAAACCAAGCACAAACCAGAAGGTCTCACAGAAGGTCTGCTAACCTCTAAAGGTCTCCCTAATAGAGGCTGATCTAGACACACTCCGCCAACAGGTTTGTAATGATGTAAGAATAGTTTTCCTTGGCAGCCTGCTTTGGACCCAAATTTTCTTCAATATCCAGGAAAGGGGATAGATAAATCAAAGTTTCTCCTAAAACACAATGGGAAGGCCCTGGCATGATGACGAGCAGAGACTTAAGTTACAGTCTAATTAATCCCTGAAGGGATCTCCTTGCCTTTATTGCTATAAAGACTGTCAGGAAATAACAAAGTAAGGATTATTTATCTTTTAAAATCACAAGAGCCTTTTCCAAGAGTCAGGAGCAAGTTGAGAGGAGAATTTTAGAACGTATGCATTTTTGATTTCAAGTTTCACTGTTGTGTTTTGTTCTTGTCAGCAACTTAGACAGAGATTTGCTTATACATATGCACTTTGTGCAGCAAACAGCATTATTTATCCATATCAGATAATATTGTAGAATCAGATGCTCCTAGAAGAACACTCAGAGATGCTCCAGGCCACAATAATGCAAAGCACTTCTGCAGATGTGGAAGGAAAACAGGTTTGGGGAGAAAGGTAAGAATAGTGACAGTTTGTATCAAACCAAGGTAGCTTTAAAAGATATCAATTTAAATATCAGTTGCAACCTACCAGAAAACACCTTTCAAAAAGACCTGCTGTTTCCATACACTGATGTGCAAACTGGTGACATTACGTCCATCACAAACCTCCCTTGCCAAAAAATGGCAGCCTGCTTGGAGAGGAGTCAAAGCCAACAACTGCTGCAGAACTGAAACTGCTACAGTCATTTCTGTAAGAGGGTTATTAAGTGCACTACTTAATTTTTTTAAAGTGAATGGAGTTTGCTCTTAGCAGAAGCTAGATGTGTACTGAAGGAGAATAAACCATTTGAAAATTACTTTTAAAAGCCACCAGCAACAAAATATTGCCCTTTGCCCTTTTCCCCTACCTATTTATTCTGTTGCCTAAACACAGCCGCACATGGCCTTTGAGGTGACCCAAGCATCTACATCAGTATGGGGTGGGAAGAGGTGACTGAGAGCCATGAGAGAACACCACTTCTCTGAAAGAGCTTCTGGCAGCCAAAGACTGAAGCTCAGTGCCCAAACTGCTACCAGACCACGCTGGGTTTAGTGAGGTACAATCTGTCCTTTTTGCATAAAGAGGAGGTGGAAATACCTTGCTCCAAACAATGCTGCCCTTCCTTGGCAGCAGATTTTCATGCCCATATTAATTCTGAAATGTGCTCTAAGGGTGATTGAAAGAGATCTGAGGGATTTACTTTCACTGGAAGATGTTGTTTAGTTTGAAATCTAAGCGAGATTCCTGTTGTAGTTATGGAGAATAACAGGATCCCCAGGGGGATGATATATACTTGACCTGTCTTAGACACCAATCATAAGTGTGATAGACATGTATGAGATAGATGAGATATAGGAGTTCCAGATGAGACAGACACCTCTCATGGGATGAAATGTATTACCCTCTGGAAGCACTTATTACACTGCACTGATTGTAACAGGAGCCAAGGTTGACTGGCTTATACTTAAAGCAGCTAAAACGAAAGACACCTGAGTTAGAGGAGACAAAATCACTCTTACATTTAAATTTGATTACAAAGAATTGAGTTAGCTGACACAATACTGACCATGACTGATTGGGTCCATTCTCAGAAGGACAAGTCCAATTCAACACTGAGCTGCAAGGCAGCCACTGTAATTAGTTGGCACGATGCTAAACACACTTGTTTTTTTCCAAGGCATTCAGTCAACTCATTTTTAACAGGAGCAGAATTTACCAAAGGATGCGGTTGTAGAAATATGGGACAGTTAAGAATGATGCACCTGAGGTATGTATGGAAAAAAAATTACCTTTCTATTCTGAACACTTCAAAATATACAATGGCAATGAAGAGAAAATATTAATTCCCGTTTTAAAATAGGAAATTACGTATGTTCTGATGAACCTATGAATTAGTTTGAAATAAAAATTAGAATTCTGCATTGCTAAACAGAAGTGTATGAATGAAAAAAATCAACACATTCTGCCAAGGTAAACTGACATAATTTGAAAGTGTTTTCTTTAAAATAAAATGTGAAATTAGCCTGTACACTGTCGTAAGTTGTGTGAAGCCATCTTGATTTAAACCACCAAAATTTATGTTGCCATAAGGACAGACAAGGGAGTTTATGCATGTATTGCAACTTTTAAGTTCCAGTACCACTTATACATATGAAGATATTTATGTAAAGTAACAGGCATATAATTATAAAGAGAAACAAGTGACAGCAATAATGCATGAATGGTATTTTATATTTTGCTAAAGATGACTAATGAACTGAATTTCTATGGAAATATAGTGTGCCTGACATTCTCATACCTACCCATTGAGTTCATAATGATTACTGCTATTACAATGAATACAAAATTAATGAATAATAAATTAAATCCTCACACTAAATTGATATTAGGAGGCTCTTTAAGTCATTTTTTGTAACAGTCAAGTCACAATCCATAACCTTCTGAGAATAACAAGTTATGGATTTAATTACAGATAAAAAGAAATATCTTCTATTAAAATGTGGGAAATTATGCCCTAAAAAATTAAAAATGGAGCAGATTTTGGAAAGCAGCAAAGAATGTTCATAAACTAAAAAAATACTAATGAAAAAGGAAATTAGAATGCCATGTTTTTACTTGTAATGTTTTCAAAAGAAACATGCCAGGGTTAGGATAAAAGATGAACTAGCCAAGCAATACTTATGAAAAGTTTGACAGATTTATGACATGTAAATGTAAAGGAACTCTTTCATTTCTGTACACAAAAATCATGTAAGAAGAATTTAGCTAACAATCAAAATAAGTGTCATGTCTAAATTTGGTAATCATCACTCAGAATTCATCAGAAAACTAAAACATTGAAGGGGATTTTTGTGCCTATAATCTTTCCAAAAATCTTCTGGTGAAAAAATAATTGTCATTTCCACAGATATACAGATATACATTTTGAAAGTTTAAAGATCCTTGGAAATAAACCATGGAAGATATTTTAAGGGGGCACGACCTTCCTCTGTGTCCTACCACATTTAGTGTTAGAGGTTCTATATGACAATACTTCATGAATCTGGACATCTTTCAGAATTAAAAATAACTATTTCACCATAAATTTATAAACACTTTGATTTATCAAGATAAATACCAGCCTCTAAAAAGTGATTCTGAAAAAGTCACTGCAGTAGCTTAGGCTCCTTTGCATGCTGCTGGAGACCTGTGACTCTCATCTCCCTTGGCACAAGGGCAGAACCCATCTGTGCATTTTGGAATGTGTTCAAGAACTCTTTTAAGATCTCCACAAATAGAAGATGCACTCAAGTGCATTTCTATCAGGTACAACAGCTCCTGAACAGAATGGTGAAGAACGGAATTTCCTTGTATAACTGAAGTTTCAGACATGAAAGAAAGAATTCAAGAACTATACAGAGAAAGACACAGTACATTTAAAATCTGTAAAAAGTGATTTTGCCCTGGAGTCGGTTTTTATATGAATGGCCATAGCTGGTTCCTTTAGCCACATATCATATCTCCAGCAGTGCTCTGAAGGAGGAGTATGGAAATCAAATACAACTGGTTTCACCTTTTTTTAAAAATACATACACTGACTTCCAGGAATTCTCTCATTAATGCGATAAAGATGTCAAAAGAATGCAGAGTATCTTTAAATATAAAGGGTATAAATGTACTATCTAACCTTAGCACGTATAAGCATCAACACAGACAATCTCTCCCACATAATTGCCTGGGTGAGGGTAGGGCTTGACCAGCAGTAGACTTCATATTCCTGCACAGATCTTCCCCAAACTCAGTTTTACCTCTCATGATACCACTGTTCATGAAACAGTGGTTTCGTGACCATGCGTGAATTGCAAGTGTTTATCCAGAATAGGGACTGGGAGCATGAAGGACGTTCATCAGAGGCACCAATGATAAGCTAATAGCCATTACTAGATGCATACTAAAAGCCACATTGAAGCCTGTTCCTAGGGGTGTCAGAACTTGAAGGTATCCACATGATAGTGAAAACATGCTGTGGACTGTCTGCTGTGTTACTGACGGTTCTGTTGTAATAGTTTCTATTTCTGTTTTTTCTCAGAGAAGAAATCTGAGATGTAAGATTCCATTCTTTTGGAATGAGGAGTCTTAGATGCTTACTGCCTTCTGTCTAAAGCAAAGATTTATTTTACTGTATGGCAATATTCCACTAAGTTTGTTTAAAACTCTTGAGGGCAAGTTATAATTCATTTTTGGTACATACGCCTCTACACATAAATATCTGCCAACTAACATTTATGGTTGTTTGCTGCATAACAGATATCAGTATATAATGGATATCAGTTTAACAGTTTTACAGAAGAAACCAAATTAGAGCTCTTAAACTCTCTGATGCTCCTTACCTACATCTAACACAGCAAGAAACCAATATAATGTGAGAGATGGATGCACTTACTCACACTGGCAAAGAGTATCAGAGAAGTAGAAGCAATATGTACAAAACCACATGATAAATATGCAAACACTACCTCATTACCAGTTTAATAACCAGAGAAGAGAATCAGCTTCCTTGTCCATACTGCCACTCCTGCAAACATCTACCAGTACCTCCTTTTCTAGGCTTACCACATCTCCCAGCTTTCAGCTCTTTTTTGCCCCCACCGCTGATTTCAGATATTCTATGACAGCTTTGCTGCCAGTAGGAAAAGAGCCATGGATAGAATGAGAGGAAAAGGGACCTGACAAAAAAGCAGAGTTGCAGGAGGACTGAGAAAACCATTCCAAATATTTGGATCTATCCATGTTTACAGCAGAAAACTTGAGAGGGGCATCTGACTCTTCACCACGAAGTTAAAAAGATATTAACTTCACATCAAATAAAAATCATTAACATATTTTCTTAAACTGTACAGAAAGTAGAGTATTGGGAGCTGCCAAGTGAAAGACAGCTTACTTCCCTATAATGTCACCTAACTTTGAAAACATTATGTTGCAACATAAAATAACAAGTTCTATGACAGGTGGATTTCTCAGTTTGAAACACATTAAAAAATAATGTTAAAATACTTCTAATTTAATATAAAATAATGTAATAACCTCTCTGACTTCCCAGTTCTCAAGTGGAAATAATTCCTGTTTGAATGCGCAAATCCATTTTACAGCCAAGGGTTGTAACTACACTCAGTGTGGTTGATTTTAGCTGCACATTTCCCATTAATGTTAATGTGAGTTTCCCAGCTATATTGCTGCACATGGATGCAGAATATACCCTCAAGTTGTTAAATGAATTAAGAGAATGAATACATGGTGATTCCCATGAAGACGAAAAATGCCAAGGAGAGAAATGTCAGAAAGAATAATACACGAAATCCATTCAGAGAAGGAAGGGTAAGGAGGGAAAAAAAAAAAGGAAGCATTTTCTGATCTCTTTCCAAAATGAGTTTTGTTCTAGGTTCCCTGCAATGATGTAACAGTTGAAAAAGGCTCAGTCATGAAATTCAGAAGAAAAAAGTAATCTTTCTCTCAATTAAAGTCTATGTTTCAGATTGACATACTGCTCTTTAGTCCTAGATTTAAAGCTTTATCGCTTTTTGCTCTGGATTATATGTAGAGTCAAAAATTATCAGAGGAATGTTTTTGTCAGTGCTGCAGTCCCATGGCTCTTCACTGGTAATAGTTCAACAGTTTTTCTGGCAGAGCTGATCAAGGTTAAAAATTCCTGAGCAAAAAACCAGTATGTTTTGAGTGCTACCAATGAAATCCTAGTCCAGCTCCGACTGCAAGCACTGAAACATTGCAACCTTATCTCGTTAGGTTTAGATCTAAGATTTGGCCATCAAATCCTGACCTCCATTTCCACAGTACACACCAATCAGTCCCAAACCATTACTTTTTGAAGGTCTGCATTCTTTCTCCATGCACAGTAGGAATTTCATGGTCACCAAATACCTATATTAGGTATTTTAGTTCACAAAACAAAATCAGAGGGAATGAACACTGAATTGTGTGTGAAATCACTGCAGACTTGAGGTGCTGTCCGGAGTTTAGGAGCACAGCTGAACACTTTGAGCTCCTCTGAAACATTCTCTGCTTATCTCTTTATATATATATGTATGTGTATATATATATATATGTATGTGTATATATATATATCCACATACACACACTTTCAGTAGCACAAAGAACACCACAACAAGCAAGAAGAATCACTTTTACTTTAGTCTGATAAAAACATGAATATAGCACCATGAAAAGACAACATTATAAAAAGAATGACACATATTATAAAAATCTTCATTCTCTTAATAATTGCATTAATACACTTATTTGTTTTGAGTTTTTTTCTTTCTTATTTTCTCATATCTTGCTAAAGTACTTTAGCAGTTTAAAAACCCTCTGGATTAAACAAATCCATTCACAGAGTAGTGCTGGATGAAGTGATAACTCCCACAAGAAAAACGGGAATATTTTGCATGCATTGAATTTTTATATGTGAATTTCCAGCAATTTTTTAAAATTTCCTGCACCTTTATTAAGTACAATAAGTGCATTCTTTTCTTTTTTCTTTTCTTTTTTTCTTTTCTCTTTTCTTTTACTTTCCTTCTCTTTTCTTCTATTTTTCTTTTCTCTTTTCTTCTCTTTTCTTTTTTTTTTCTCTTTTCTTTTTCTTCTCTTTTATTTTCTTTTTTCTTTTCATTAATATTTTTCAATGTAAATTAAAAGTATTATCATTATTTATCTTTGTGTACATGTGAAGCCAAACAAACACATACATAATGAACATGTATGATGCATTTGTGTGTCTATATATAACACTACATATACAAATATATGCACACAAATATACATTTAGTCTATACCACAGATTTCCCATATTTCTCCAATTTCACATTGGATGCTTACTCCTAAGCACCCATTTAGCTAATTTTGTGAACTATGATAAATGAAATTACTCTGTATTATTAGTTCACTTATGCTCAGTGCAAAACTACAGTGAAAACTGGGTTCCACAACTTCTAATTACAAAACATTAGCTACCTGAGTCTTCTCCAGCTGAGCAGATTAGCATAGATCTTCTCTGCTGACAGCTTTGACCTTCACTCCAGTAAACACTTGTCAAAATGCCAAAAGTAATTACCTGGCTGTTTAGGAAGGAGTAATGGGGTGTAGCTACCTACCTTTTCTTGTTACTGATCTAAAATGTCTATAAAACTTTGCCAAGAGGCACCCTCTGGATTTTGGCATATACATTTTTTTCTCATCTGTCTTTTTTTGTCTTTTTTTTTCAACAGGCTATCAAATATTTGCTATATGATCTCCCGCCAGCCAATCCCATCACAATTCTGGGGGACAGCTTAAATAACCCACTAGATGGATCTTTCAACCAAAACTGTTTTATGACTGCTGTCATCCTGATCTTGTTGCACTGATGCAACCAGGAAAAAATATTAAAAAGCAGCAGAAGCAGCACAGGGGAAAATGAGCATAATTATCCTATGGTGATGGTACTGTCTATCCTCTGAATTAACTTACACATTATGGCTTAATTATTTTTCATAAAAAGCCTTTTCCTGTTCATATTTCAGATTTACAATTAAGAAAACCGAGGTGCAGAGAATTTACAGGCACTACTTGAAAAATCTATGGCTAGATTAAATCATGGGGATATCTTTTGACTTCGGCCAACATAAAGTCATACAATTGCTCTTAATCTGGCAGGTTCAAATTTACGGAAAATATTTTTTAAACATAACAAAGGGATTTAACATTTTCCTGAGGACTAGGTAATACTAGAAAGATTGTAGTATTTGCAGATTATTACAATGGTTATTAATCTCTAAATCCTGCAAACAACTTTTGTCAGACAATGGAAAACACCATCTCCAAATAACAACAAGATCAAACGTGAGCAATCTGACTCAATCTTATCTTGCATGTCAGAATGGATATGTGGAGTTCAGAAAGGTCAGGGGGGAAAAAACCCCTTCTTTGGCTACAGATAGTCCAGAAAACAAACAATTAATGAAAATCAAGTCCCTTACCTTGTAGTCCAAACATTCCCTAACAACTGTGCACAGTATCAGGTAGGAGCAGCAGCTGCTGAAGTAGCCTTCAGTCCACAGGAGAAAGACTGCTTAAAATGAAGGCAATGTTAACACACAGGTCTGAACACTGCTGACAAGTGTGCCCTTGTGAGCACTGCCAGCAAACTTTTCTTATCTTCAAAAACTCTCCCAAAGCTCTCAAATAATTCCTAGTCCCAGTATCAGGAGCTCATTACTTTCCCTCTCAGATACATCCCTGCACGAGCTATCAGCAGCAGAAGGTCATGCAAGTGCCTATTTTCAAGAAGGATGATATGTGAATCCCCTGGACCTCCTAACTAAGCCTTTTCCAGCCAGAAACCCTCCACCTGCCCTTTCATCCAGGGTCACATTTGTGCCTCCTTCCCAAGATCCTGTAAATCGTGTTCCACCAAGAGAACAAATTGCTCCCACGTTCAGGTCAGCTGTCCTTACACACTGTTACCAAAACACCACACTTCTGGAGAAGGGCCTTTTCATGTTATTGCTTTTCTCCAGGTAAAAGGGACAACAGCCTGATTCTAAGATGAGTATATTGATTTTCTGTGTTTTTTTTCTTGTGCTTTAAATAACAACTATGTTTCATAGACCCCTGAAGTAGCACCGCTCTCAGTCACAATTTTTATTCTTTGGCTGATATGAAAGCTATCAGCTAAAATCACAAGACTGCTAATCATCCAATTTCATATATTAAAAATAGATATTTACATCAGATAAAGACTATTTTCCTGTTTGTACTGACTAAAATAGAACACTATCTGTTCTACCTTATCCCTGTTCCACATGGTGCCTAGTGTTTATTTGCATGCACAGTTTAAAATCGTTAGGTTAATCTTGTTGTTCCACATTTTGAGAAGTTATAATCAATCTGTCTAATAGGTGGAAAAAAAAGGTACTGACTGTTCTTTTCCAGGGAAAGATGAGGTTACAATGCTATCTGACCTAAATTAGGGTTTCTTCAATTCCTTTCTTTATGCTTACCTAGAAAGTTACATAATCATCAAAAAATATTACACAGCCAATCTATTCTTGACAAAAAAGCTGCCTGTTATGTACTTGCATTACCAGATTTCTTCTGTTGCATTCCTAAATAATTTGTTTTAATATGCTTAGGATCTGCTGTAAATAGAGATAGTGTCTTAAGTACACTGCACAAAAATGCATAAAACTTTATTAAAGGACTATAACATTTAGAGATGTCTGGAATTGTAATTATGATTGTTGTATATATCATATTGCATATATATTTCAATTTTCCTGGAAAATGTGTTGTTTCTCATAAAAATGCTAAATAGAAGCAATTTTGCTAAATAATATGGCAAAATACAACATTAAGCAATTGTCTTGGGTATGGGGATCTCTGCTTGCTTTGATTTAAGTCAGAAATAAAATTAGTTCTCGAATATTTTAGTATAGGGACTTTTTGATACTATGTCCACAGTGGGAGCCCCAGTACTGCTGCTATACAAAAAATAAAAGTGTTTTGTTTCAGTCACCCATTCTCAGCACCATGGGTTTTAGAGCAGCTATTTGTTGATTTGCACCAGCTGAAAACTGTCCTACACATAAAATGTACGGGTCAGTTTCAAAAATCTGTGCATGGAAATAAGTAGCAAGTTTAAATGGAAAAAGACTTTTCACTTCCATAGCCAAAAAATTTATTGGGAGATATCTTTGGCTTAAAATAAAACCACTTTGCACTCCAACTACCGGGCAGTTTCATCCTGCATTATCAGCTGTGTACGTGTGAAGAAGCTGACTGCAGGAATTTGGTTATTTAATAGTATCACACATGGTAATATTTATCAAAATTTAAATTTTTGTATTTTTACTTTATCTTATATTAATTTTGAATTCTTAAAGAGCTTTGAATATGTTAGGAAAGGACAATGTGAATGAAGGAGACTTATGTAGAAGAAATCAGGATTTGCACCAGAAGATTTTAAGAGATCTATCAATAGAAAAAAAATTTTTTGAGTATGTTACCAAGCAGCAATTACAGGGAGAAGCTTTTCATTGCACTAAATTCTGTACCATCCCAATTTCCACCAATCTCCCTGGATTTACATGCAGGATCTGTGTACGGCAGTCCTATCACCAACAATGTCTCAGTGATTCTGTGGATATTAGCAATGATTTCTCCCCCAAACTTTTAGCCATCTCTGATAAATGTCAGTTTATAATACCGATCTTTTCTCTTTGAACATAGAGGAAATCTAGGCAACTGGTTTTGAATAAATGCCTAACATTTAGACAGCTGCAACTGATTTAGATGAATTCTACCCACACCATTAAAATGCATTTAGGTATATTACCAGAGGGCTCTTTTAAAAATTCAGCTTTAAAATATCTATTAACCTCTAAACCATGATATAAATTACTTAAATAGAAGACTTATTTTTACCAGTCTCCACAGGCCTGCTTACAGATTTCAGAAAAAACACCTAACAGAAATAAATGAGTTTAAGCTTCAATTCTGCCGTTTCTATCGAACCCTTGGTATAACTGTGGTTCAGGTATTAATTGTTGTATTCCAAAATATTCTAATATCTACACTACACCAATGGTGTGTTTCTCTTTATTTTAGTTTAATACCAATCTGATAGTTTTCTATGAATGGGTGTAAATAAGAGACATGAAAATGCAATGACATAAACCATCATTGCTTTAAATTAAAGAATATTAACTACATAATGCTACTTAGCTCTTTTTTGTTTTCCTCCCCAATACTACAAAATTACTAGCTAGCCTTACAATTCCCAATAGTTAAGCAGCTGGATTTAGGGGTTTATGTTGGAATAGATGGCACCACTTTATAAGTTGAACATAAGGAAGTTCTATAATTTTCTGTTAAAACAGAAAGTGGTTTTAAAGATGAGATATATTTTGCTCTAAAATTAGATAATTCACAGTTATTCTTAGAGGAGAGGGGTGTATGTTAAAATGAATTCAATCCTTACTAATTACAGCAATGAATATCTTAATTAGAAGGAAATCCATGGAGAAGAGTCATAACCAAAAGTACTTGTTATTCTTCAGGACTGAGGCGCATTTACTGAATGGTTGCACTCCTCACTTGTTCTATTTTTCAACAGAAGAACAAGGTGGGAAAGAAATGCCATCTTGAAAACTCATTAATCATTGTATCAGACATTTGGTACTGAAAGAGAAAGTTCAGTTTCTGAATAATCTTCAAAACCATAATGACATCCTTTATTCAGCAACAGAAGGATTTGAGGAAAATAATTCAGATAGATTTGATGATACCGTGAAGGAAATCGATCCACTACAGAGGGCTCAGGAGGTGAAAAAGGACAATGTGAACTAAGGAGGCTTGAGTAGGAGAATTCAGCATTTGCACCAAAATACTTAAAGAGAGGTAGGAACAGAAAAAGACCTGTCAAATCTTACTTTTCACAATATAGACCAAAGAATCGTAACCCTACTTAAACCAGTGACATGGCACATGAAATCAGATGAACCTCACAGCCTCCTGGCTACATTGTTCAAAGTTTCTGACAGAGAAGCTGTCAGTTCTCTTCAAAGATGAACTTCAAATTATTCACACACATTCTTTGTTACCCTCTCAGAGAGCAAGATATCTAATCGCATGTTCTGCAAAAATCTAGAGGGAAGGAATTCACCTGAACACTTTCAACTTGTTCTGTTCACTTCATCACAGCTGAATTATGATCTGACAGTGACTGACCAATGAATATGTTCAAAACAACCATCATTGCTCACAGTTGTGGGGTAGGAAAAGGAACGAAGACACTCTGCCAGCATGGACAGGTTGGTACCTGAAGCAAGAGAGTTCATCTTGCTGAGACTTCTCACAAGACCTGCAAAGCATATGCCAAAAGTCAACAAGACAACCAGGGCTGCTTATAATGATTTTGAAAGAACTTTTTAGAGAAAAGGAAGACTTTTTTTGTCCAGAAATAGGAGTTTCTTCCTTTTGAGGACACAGAATGTGTATCTCCTGCACTGACAGTCACCATGAAAAAGAAGGTGGATGTTGTTATTAGCAAAAATTGTCAGATTTCATTACGTCAGCAAGAGAAGCAGTACCAAGAATAATAAACTTCCAGATTACATTTATTTAATTGAAATGTATAATGCAAAGAACTTTTAACAATTAACCAACACTGATTGAAAAAGCATCAAAAGACAGACAATATTTAATCACAAACTGAAATAACCAGAAAGAGAAAATCAGAGTATGGTGAAATCACTTCATTAAATGTTATTTCCCAGATTCTGTTCAAATTCCTCTGTAAAACCAAGGAAATTTAATGTTTTTCAGACATGCGTCAGTAATATCTTTTCTAAATATGCTTTTAACGAAATAAATGTAAAACTAAATAAAACTTCACAGTCTTACTCTTGCAGTTGATGGTTCATTCCTCATTGTACTGTGGCTCCTTCTCCCAGTCTCCCTTCTCTACATTTGCACATTCTTTACATGCAGATATTATATGTAGCTTTATTATATGGAGATCCAAAGTTATATTTTATGAAGATAAATCTGAAGACAGTTCTCTCTCTCTTGTTCTCCTGAGAACCTCCTAGAAAAATTTTCTTGCTAATAATGGATAACAATACTTATTATGTTTCTGTCAGCAATGCTGGTAAGGTCAATACTTAGTGGCAGAGAGAAGAGTGTAGCTCTGCAGCGTTCCTAGAAATGAACAGTGAATTTAAGTTGAGAACCAGATCCTCATCAGTTGACTTTC
This sequence comes from Aphelocoma coerulescens, assembly GCF_041296385.1. Taxonomy (NCBI): domain Eukaryota; kingdom Metazoa; phylum Chordata; class Aves; order Passeriformes; family Corvidae; genus Aphelocoma; species Aphelocoma coerulescens. Next base: position 9,222,832 of record NC_091015.1, read on the forward strand.
TGATGATGAGTAAATTATTTTCCCTCTGTCCCTTGTTTTGCCAAATTTCTGATTATGAAATTAAGAGGTGTGCATTTTTACAGAGATATTCCATGAATGTGCTTTTTACTGTACTTCTGTCATGCTGCATACTGGAAAGATAACCCTCTTTGACCAATAAGAGGAGGTCACTGCATGACTAGAATGAATACAAGAAAACAGTCACGTAAATAATTTGCAATATTTTGGACTTACATCTTATTTGCTAAAAGTTGAAGTGTATGCTTCAATTATACCTAAGGGTAATTAAAATAATTGCTGCAAACAGCTCCAAAATGCATTTAAGCATCGCAACTTTAACTGATAAACAACTTTGATATACATTTATAATGCATATTTGTAGCCCTGAATTTAGAAAAAAATCAAAATATGCTGATGTCAGAGCTCCAGCCCCTTTTAGCAGGGCCCAGATTGGATGTGTGTCAAAATCTCGATTTTGCCAAATGCGTTTAAGAAATGGGAGCAATTCACAGATTTCGGCAGTGGTTGCATAAGGCAGGGTCCTCATGAGTATTTTCAAGCTAAAGAAAAACCTGGAACCATTTTTTTAATGTGGGTGTTTTTTTAATGTGGATTGTTTCACTGTCTGACATGGCTAAATTTCATGGTTATCAGAAAATTCTGGATTCCATCATGATAACTATCCAAGGTCACTAAAGGCTTGTAGGGTGTGATGGGAACTAAGAGCCTTTGAAATTAAACCAGTTACCTAGATACCTAATCCCACATATTTAGAAGAGTAAGTTTTGATGCCTGTAAATACAGTTCAGGTCTGCCAAGCAAAAAAAAAGAAACATATTAGAGGAAGAATAAGGCATAAATACTTTCTTCACCAACTGGATGCAGGCTCATGAAGAGTTCAGCCATTTAGTCATCCTAATTAAGAGCAGAACTGTGACATCTAGGACCACTCCAAACCAATAAGACATCAGCTGAAAACACTACAGAGGTAAGTTAACTCTAAGGGGTTTGAAGTATTCTTTTCATCTCAAAAGGACTGTTTAATGCTAAAAGCTAAGGATGATGTTTTGTCTGTTTACAGCTGTCAACTTCAACAAAAATATTCACTTTCAATGTCAAAAAGTTCTATTGCATATTTTTTGCCATGGATATTTCAGCTCAGCTGGGACATGACCAAAATTTGTAATGTTCAATCTCAAAATCTGTAAGATCATAGATTTAATCATTTTCAGTCATTTAAAACTGCTGAGAAATTCTATATGTTTTTAAATCTATTCCAGTAACTCTGAGGCAGTGTCTTTATTCAAACTAGCTTGTTATATTGTATAATAAAGTAAAATTTGACTAAAAATATATTATTTTTGCATTTTTCTGTTTCAGCAGAAGTAATTTTGCAATGGTTTTTTTTTCAGAATTAAATTTCTTGCAGAGAAATGATTTTTAGACAAGTTCATATGACTCAACAACCTACTCTCTAAGTCAGGATAATAGTCCCTTTCATGCACAGAGTGAAAATGTGAGTTTCACCAACAGGGCAACAGAAAAGTAAAAAAAAAGCCCTAACGAACAAAAAGCAAACCCCCAAACCATCGAAACCAATGGATTAGTTAAAAGTTACAGAAAATTAAAAAAAAAAATTGAAAACTTTTCTTGATGTTCTTATATATACATTAAATAAATCAAAATATCTGACTTTCCATACTGGTGGTATCACAAGGCATCTTAGACACAAGAACCTGCACACAAGACCTGTTAATTTCCTAATATCTGCTTAAGCATTACCTTTTGTTGTGCTACCTATCCCCATCACTACCATGCCTACATTATGCATACAGCCCTTTGCTTTTAAGTCTTCCATTTTTGTAACACCTAAAATGTTGCACTTCAGTACAATACAAAAAGAAATGTAAGCATGACTAGCACTAAGAAGTTGCAGCTACATACAAGCAAATATTGTTATTTCAATTCAGCAGTGCTGAGTGTTTGTGCCCAAAACTTCTCTCCCACATCTCTTTTTCATGTGTTCAGTATATATATGACCATTACAGGCACCTGATGTCAAAATTATTTGCTTGGAAACTTCAGAAAAACTTCAGACTTATTATCACTGTCTTTGCATAAATGGTAGGATTCTGGACTACATATAAAGCAACTTCTTTCCTCATTTCTATACCAGATATATTACAATTTTACATAGAGTTATCTTACTGATAATTGTTCTCTGCTAGATTTCTCCTGACCTTTAAACTGAAGAGAAAAGAAATAAACATTTGTTTGCCTAAATGATGTCATGCCAACTGTAATTACTCCTAGAGCAGGTCACCTATGTCTCGAGAAAGTTTATTTCTTCAAAACATTGAGATGAAATTACACTGCAGCATTGAACCTGACTTATTAAACAGAAATAGGCTAGAGGACAGCTACTTGATGAAAGATGTATTCTGTCGTTTGAACGTCAAAGTGTGTGAAGTGGCAAAATGTTGGGTATCCTGCTCTGGTCTCAAAGAACAAATAAAGGTATTGTTAATGTGAGAAAGCAAGCTATTCACAATTTTAAATTACTCTGTTGTCAGCTTCTCCATATAATTATGTATCCCTAGAAACTGAAACAAAAAAAAAAAGCAATCAAAACATTTACACAGAATTGGAACTGTGAATTTCTGGAAAAAAAAAAAAGTTTTATCAGCAAGAAGGTCTCTAAAGGATTTTAGAGAGCTTATTTTGCCTTAAGAAAGGTCATGTGTGCACCAAGAAGAATGAACCTCAAACTCCAAGACAATAGAGGAAACCATTTTTATTATTGTAGTTCCGTATCTCTGGTTTTTAGTGGATATTTTAAGTCATTCACCTCTTTGCATAGTTGCTAAATAATCCCATGTCTTCTCTAACCTGCACATTTTTCGAACCCCACAGAGGAGGATGGAAAACTTTAAATATAGTTCCCTATATTTAAACCTTAAATAGTGCAAGGAAAATATGAAGTGTATCCATTTTGGTTACAGAAATATATGCTACATGAATAATAAGACCAAAGTGCTGCACAGAAACTGTTCCTGTGGCTATCAGTGAGACTTGCACGCACATAACATCTGCACAAATAGATTCCTTTTTGCAAATCTGAATAATTTACATTCCTATAATTATTATGGCATCTGATTACCTCAATTTCCAAATTCTTTTCATTTCTAAGGATGTGACAGACTGTGAAATTCTTCTGTCCATTTGTTCTATTCATTTTCTGTAAACAAGATCTGCTTTCCGAGCTCCTGGAGGGATGTCAAGTTACCTAATAGCAGTACAGCATGGAATTATGCACCTACCTGTGCCTACTTTGGAAGTATGTATTGATTTATTCTCCTGTGGCTTCCCTTGGTAAATAAAGTACCTGGAATGCTTTTCTTCAAGACACTGTTGACTTTAAAAATTTTTAATTACAACTAGAGCCTGAAAAAGCTTCTTATGTAAGTATATATTGCTGTTGATTTTTTAAGGGAATTTATTTTTGGCTTTAGAGATCTGGAAGTAAGAAGTTCGCTTAAAATAAATGAACTGATTAGTGAGTACATTGACAAGCCCTGCAACTTCATGAGTTAGAAAGAAAAAATAAGATACTTTTTACATTTAAAATATTTGACGCACGGGTAGAACTGTGAGCTCTTTTCTTTAGTAAAGGGCAAACACAAGGTTTAATTCTGACAACACTATAGCCACACTGAAATACCACGAGAAGCTTATGTAAAAGTCATAAAAACCTCTTTCTGCAGCCATCAAAACCTGAAACTCTTAACTCACTAAGCAAATGGAAGTTAGAAAATGCCTGGGATATTAATGTACTAATCATTAGATTAAATCACTATATAAAGTATGAATTTAAATTGGTGAATCTGCAGAAATTCATGGAATCATAAAACATTATGGTTGGAAAAGACCTCCATGATCATCAAGTTCAACCTTAATTAAATACCACCATGCCCACTGAACCATATCCCAAAGTGCCACGTCTGCTCGTTTATGAGCACTTCCAGGGATAGTGACTCCCTCACTTCCCTGGGCAGCCTGTTCCAGTACTCAACCACCTTTTCAGTGACATTTTTCCTAATATTCAACCTGAACCTCTTTTAGCACAGCTTGAGGCCATCTCCCCTTGTCCTGTCATTTGTCTTGGAGAAGAGCTCAACCCCCACCTGGCTATAGCCTCCTTTCAGGTGGCTGTAGGGAGTGATAAGATCTCCCCTGAGCTTCCTTTTCTCCAGGATAAACACCCCCAGCTCTCTCAGCCACTCCTCACAGGGTTTCTGTTCCAGATCCTTCACCACTTTGTTGCCCTTTCTCTGGGGTGGCATTATTTTGTCCCCAGAACCTCTTTGTCAGCAGCATTTAAGGAAGTTGAAAACAACTACTTTGATTCCAGTGGTAACAAAAACCATAATGTTATATCTTGAATTTTGCTTAAATAAACGAGTCACAGCATTTTTAGTTTTCAGAGTAGCTTGTCAGGAACAGGCCAAGGTGCATCAGGAACCTCCTGGACTTCTTAACAACGTTTCCACAGTCTTGCTAAATTTCAGTGGATGTCAATTCCATTAATTTCCTCATGTGTAAATTTTTGAACACATGTAAGCCTCATTATCCACAACTGGAAAAACTATAAACTGCATTCTGATTTATTTTAAACCTGCCTTCTGCCAGATTCATCTGTTCTTGCATTGAAAAAGCAATTATACAATCCTGTCCACATTCACTGTGCAACTCTAGAGTTCATACCATACTTGTCTTTTTTATTTTTTTTTCCAAAATAAAGTTTCCTGCCTTTCTGCACCACTTGTTATATAGAAGATATTCCATACTTACAGTCATGCCTTCTGCCTTTCCCTGAATCTTTCCACTTCAACCAGAATTTCCAATCTCTCTGAGGTATGAGAAGCAGTACTATATGTGGTATTTAAACACAGACAATGGATAGATTTATGCAAGAACAAATGATATTGTTCTGTTCTCTACTCCTTTCCAAATAATTCTTAAAACCACTTTCCTTGTTCAACTGATAATGGAGACTGAACTGTCATTTTCATCAAATTACCTATTACTACACTAACAACATTACTACTTAGACCCACAAATTTGTATGCAAAGCTATTTTTTCTCCATATGAAATTTTTTACAGTAATTTACAATGAAATTCATCTGCCATTTTGAGTTCATTCACTCAGCTTTATACATTGCTAAGATCAACTTTCACCTTTAATACTGTGAATAATTCAGTATTAGCAGGATTTCTCACCATCCTGCTCACTCTCTTTTCTAATTCACTTATAAATATGTTGAATGTTACAGTCCCAGCAGAGATCCTTCCACCTTTTTTGCGATCTTACCCTTTTAGAAAACTAGTACTTTATTCCTAATCTCTCTTTCTTGCCTCCTAATCAATTAGTGATTCACTATTTTTCTGTTCCATATTTCACATTCTAAGAAACCATTTGTTTCCTTAGAAACTTCTGGGAAGACCTTGTCAAAAGCCTCTGGCAATCCAGGCAGGCTCTACCAACAGCATCACATTTGTTGATCCTTTCAGAGAGATTCAACAAGTTTACAAGACAGGAGAGGGCACTGTTATAAAAAAGCCATATTAATTTTTCCCAGGAAAAATTAATGAGTCACATAATTCAGTATTTACTGTAATCCCTGAGTTCTGATAGTACATATCTAGGGCTTTTTGACATGATAAACCCTTGCCACTCTTTAACCACCAGTTAACCACACCTTTCTCCAGTGTAAAGGGTCCTGCAAAGGAAAGTTCTGGCATATTAACTACCCCATTTCTTTTTATAGTTAAATTCATCCATGGTAAAGCAAAAAGAGAAGTTAATGGACAGTTTGGAGCTCCCAGTGTTTATTTACATGAACTTTTCTTGTTTCTGTTGTCAAACAATATTGCAATTATTTACTTCTGATTTTTAAAGCCTATCTATTGAGTAATTTGGAAGCAAATCAGTTATCAATCCAGATACCTTGCAGAAATATTTTTTGCAGTCAACAACTCCATAATACAGTTAATAGCCAAGCTCAAAAGGAGCCAATAGAAGTCTTTAGAACAATTGTACTTATTCAGAAGCAGCTTAATTCTAGAAATACAACCTTTACTTCCAAGATTATTAACTTGTCATTGTTGGTGTTTAAACAGTACATCAACAAAGGCATATTTCTACCATTTTTTGTTCCAGAAATTAAGGCTAAGATGTAATAACATTTTTGTTCCCTGAAAAAAAAGTATCAGAACAGTGAAAGTATTACATTCTCTTTTACAAGTGACTAATGTGTTTTTATGAGTTTTTGACAACACTGAAGAGTTTTTCACCATGCTGGAACTTGACTACAAGTCTCTATTTAATTTTCTTGACAAACAAGGAAGTCTCAAACAGTTTTAATGGACTCAAAGATGTTAAACTGCAATTTTACATCCGCCACTCACCTCTCAACTGTCTCTCCCTTTAAATATCAGTCTTCTGGGAGAACAGGATGAGTCTGTGCTGTCTGCATTGGTACTGACTGCTAAACAGACGTGGGTGGGCACAGTTTAGGAAAGGAGGACAAGGACTTACCTGCTTCTTTGGCAACATCTGCAGTTGAAATGTTTTGGAGGTTTGAGTGCACTCGGAAGGTCACAGCTGGTCCCAGCACACTGAAAGAGATTATTAAAAAAATGTAAGATTCATAATCAAGAGACATGGCATAATATTCCTTATCAAAATAGGTTTTTAAAGAGAACCTATTAAGACACCATTTAGCCCTCTTCCTTTTGCTTCATTAGCTACATTTGCATTCATTTTTATACCTCTTGTGGTTTCCTGTGTGTATTTTCTGCCCGTCTGAAAGAATTTCAATGACATTAACTAAACTTCAGAACACTCCTGTAAATACTATTCTTATTATGAAATTGGCAAAATGGAGACACTGAAGTTGTTATTCACTCAAGAACAGCATAGATCATCACTGGAATTCAGCATCCAAAGAAGATTGCATATATTTTCACATTTTATATGCCTAACATCAACACAACGTTAGTTCCTGTTATCACAACTGCAAGTCAGAGGGACAACACTGAAATTCAGAATATTTATCTTGATCATATTCTAAAAGAATATGTGTGGAGAAAAGATTCTGGGCATATCTGATCCAATAGATGGTTTTGACCAGAAAGATACCACAATGTATTTATCACTTAACAACAGAAGTAATCACCTCCTGGAACAATTTTTGAGGGGAAATTATTTGACTCTGTGGGGACCTTTCTGGGTGTAGCCTGATGGTCCTCTATGGCACTAAAATCTGTAAGACATTTACAGAGGAAGGTACTGATTAGCCAGATGTAAAATGGTGATGTACTCAGGGTTTCACAAAAATCATTGTGCAATTTTAAAGAAAAACAAATCTGTATAAGTAATGTTGCATTCATTCTCCATCCATCCCAATAAATATCCTACATGCACATCTGATGAAAGGAAAGAAGAAATTTCCAGTGTGTTGTCCTTAAAACTATACGTCAATACTTATCTACAAAAGACAAAAGAAAAATACACATAACCATATAGTGAATATATTTAAAAAAAAATAAATTCTGGGAAACAAGAGACTATATAAATTATAATGCAAGAATTTACAGAGAAGAGCATAGGGTCTCAAGAAGAACAAAAACTGGCACTATTTTATAAAAGTTTACCTACATATTATGTATTATGCAACTTCCTAAGGTTTTTTTAATTCATATTATCAGTGAAAAGAATTTATACTATGCATATTTATACATATGCTATTTATACATAGCATTTATACTATGAAGAACAACCCTGTTTAAAAGGTGAAGTGCACAGTCTGGAACTGCACATGGAACAGCTTTTGACTTCCTATGGCCATGGCTTAGGAGAGAATCAAATCTGAAAAATTGCTGCATAAAAGAAATAAATTAAAAAATATTTTGTTGCAGGATTTGAAATGAAGTATTAAGTTATTCTTTTAGTAACATGTTCATCTCTTACAATCATAGAATGGAGAGCACTTAATGAAGTGTGCTTAATTGCATCACATATATCCTAGACAAAAAGACCTTTAAATTTTTTCCATTTCAGGCAGAAAAAACCTATTATTAACAGTAAGACTTTGCTTTGAGGTTACAAAGGGAATCAAAGTAAGAATAAGAATAAGAAATATCCTTTCATCTTTTACTAGCAAAGCAGGCACTGCACACATTTTATTCTGGAGTTAACAGCAACTGCCATTAATCAATCATTTTTCTCTAGGTACTCTTAGGGGAAGGGGAGAAAAAGAAAACAGAGATTTTATTGTTAAAGGACACTCTCAAAAGCCTGGTCACTAGCGGTCAAGAAAAACTTTTAATAATGCCAGGCAATTGTAAAACTTTTGTCAACATTGTATTAATATTGAAGATTAAAAAACTCAACAACTGTAAAGCACTTTTTATTTGAGATAACTGCTTTACAAAAACCCAGACTATTCCCCGATTCTGTCACTAACCCTGAGATGACCAACCATAAAATGCACCTGTTTCAGGATACCAAACACTGACTCTAACTAATCTTGCACTGTCCTTCTTTCTGTGTTGCCAGCCTAAGAGAAAGGCTGATTCCTCTCTGGCTGCTCAGATATTTACAGTTCCATTAGCAGTCTGCTTTAAATAAAAGTGGGCATCACCCCAGTATGCAGCTCTTGCACGACCAAGATAGAGGAGAAAGAAAAATCAATTTCAGATATCCCCCAAATCTTCACTGCATAGTCCATTATAGCTGAGAATCTGGAACCAACACAAAATTTCAACCACAAATGTAGCTACGCTTTGGCTCCATCAGCAAAGACAAAAAGTTTCCTCCCCTCCTTTCCTTACCCGAATGTTTTACTTTTATGTCTCAGCCACTCCCCACTTCCTCCCACTTGCCCTGCCCTGCCCCACTCCCTGCAGCCCTGCACTGCCTGGCATCATATAGATTAAAACTGGATCATTTTGGTGACCCAGCCCAGGTAGTGAGAGACAGGGATTTCCAAGGAGTGAAGCCTGTCAGCAACCATCCAACTATTCTCTACTGACTCCACCTGAATAATCCAGGAACATGGGAAGATCTGAGTCATGCCCACACCAGTGTTGCCACAAGTACTGTCATTTCTCCTCACTGCTCAGGGAAAACAAGAACAAAAAACAGGGTGAGGAAAAAAATTCCTTTTGCAAGTGGGATGATACTGGGTTAACACCATCCTTTTGCAGGAAGGAATAAATCTCAGAATCATTTAAAACACCCACTCATTTGTTGCTTTGTGGGATATTGTTTTTCTCTACTGTAGCAATTGAATTCTTGTATGTAAGAAATCACCTGAGCACCACATCAGCATGGTTTCACTAGGAATATTTGCAAAATACAGAAAATAAAGCAGCTTTTGTCACAACTTTTTGCACATTGGCATTCTGTTTATTTAAAAGCAAACAAAAGACCTTGAGATTACTTGGTCAAAATTGCATTTCTGCTTGATGTTTTGGGAACTGACTGCTTCAGGAGCTCATAAAATGAGATTTTTCTCATGGGGGGCGTCTGGCAAAAGCACTCAATAAATAAACATTTCAATAACAAAAGATGCCCTTTAGGGAATTCCTCACTGTTCATTATGTGTTGGATGAGAACATTTAAACAAAGCCAGTAATTATTTGACTGCAAAATATTTTTTAAAGACTTTTTAACAAGAGGTCAACCAGCCTGAGAAAAGGTTCCAAGATGTATAAAATGCACCCCTGATAGTTCCTAACCAGGAACTTCAAGTCGAGTAGATGAGACTGCTTTCTGCTGTCAGACCCTCTGAAGCCTGGCTAACATTAATGGCAATTGTCTTCATATTGCTCTAAACACAGGGGCTCTCTGAAGTGCACACATTTGCTTAGAAGCTGATGAATTGCAAACAAACCATTCCTACAGACAAGGGAGGTGCTGGGGAAGCAGAGGCATCACTCCTGGCTGGCACCTTACCCCAGCCAGCACTTACCCAGCTGGGCAGGGGAAAACACTCAGACATGGGAACCACAATGTCCAGGCTGAAACCTCACCCACATCTGCTGTGACTGAGGTTAAAAATGTTAGTATTTTTTGTCTATCCCTCCCCTGAGCTGCATGCTACTACAATTACCCTCAGGTAAATTTTTAGTCGTTTTTTTCTGACACAAATGAACTTATACTCACTTAAGTAAGAGAAGATTTTGAATTTTAGAAAGCATCCAGACTATACAATGTAATTGCATTTATCACTTTTTTCTTATACTTTTCTACAATGTTTTTTTAATAAAGGTAAGCAGTTCTGGCTTCAAGGCTAATAAATAGTGACTTCTCCCCACACAAAATGTAGTGTCTGTTGCAATGACCTGCTAAATTTATTACTCGAACTTTACCAACTAATTACCCCCCTGTTGGCTGTCACAACTTTTGCCTTTTTTTTTTACTTTCAGTAATACTGCCTTCAGTCATAGTAAGGGGTTTTTTTTAACAAAGACATTCAAAGCATATTGCAAATTGTCACCCTTATGTGCTGTTGTCTTTTATTCTGTTTACTAGAGATGAAATAATTACAGTGTTTATACCAAAATGACTTGAAGGTTGATTGCTGATTTAATAATATCCCCTCCTCTTGGGTTTGTATTTCCCATCTGAAGGTGGGAGGGAACACAACACACACAGAATCAAAGAATATTCTTTGTGTAAAATAGAAGTATTTTCTTTTGTTAATTGTTTTACGACTAAGAGCATTCTTCTTATATTTTCCCTGTCAACAAATGAATGATCTGAATAAACAGAGCTGGAGCATGATCAATATGGCAAGGTCCATATCACTTTCAAGCCGTAGGTTATAATTATATTTATGAATGACAGGATTTAAATCTCCATAAATTATGTACCAAGCTTTGCATGCCTGTTCCTCTCCCTCGTGTGCATGTACTTCAGCATTACAGTATCACACCACATGTTCTCTGTGAGATGCAGTCACAGTCTATCATACCCCCTAGTGGAAAAGGATTTGAGAAACAAGTGCCAACATGGGTCTGTGTACTCTTGAAGATGAGACATAGAGCTGATGCCAGATGGAAATGATTTGAGGTGGCATCTCATTTTTAAGATACAGGCAGAATGCAATTTCTCAAGACTGGAGGAAGATGAAGAGATTAGGATTGGCTATTTCCAACATGAAACATTCTCTTAATGACCCTATTTTATAAAACAGAGCTTGCCTTAATAACACTTAGATTTGAAATTAAAGTCACTACTTGTCTATATGTTCATTTCAAAATCCTTTAATCTCTGGAGGTTAAGAAAAGCAATTAGTAACGCTCCAGAGGACTGTGCAAAGCAAATTTTATAGCAGTGAAGGTAATTGTCTCAGGAAACGTTTGGTGAGCTTGAACTAATGACTTGCAATGTGTACACATTTCTGTGCTTTCTATGTTTAGGAATTTGAAGCTTATGTCCATTGTTTATATTGCACTGAAGCCTCCTTTTCACCTTCTCAATTTTGGAAAAATTGAGATGCTCATGCTGCTGTAAATGTTTTATATATTATATTTAGAGGTATATAAACAGACTTACGTCAAATCTCATTAAATGGGGACAAGCACATACTCTTAGCAGAGGCATTTTTGTACTATGGTATGTTTCTACAACATGATTTACAGAGAAAAGCAAAGGCAGAAAATTGCAGCTGGACACTGACACATAATACACGAATGGATTAAGAAGTGTACCCTGGTTATCCTGTTCTCCTTGCAATACTCAGAGTAGCTGTAAATAAGTTGACCACTTGATTCAAGTTTGACCAACATTTTTGACCAGAACTGTTGACCAGAATTTATTTTGTGAAGCATCATACTGTATTTACATTACACAAGCAGGTACCTGACTGAGCTTCAAAGATTCAGGAGAGCTTGCAAAGGATGTGTTGTGCTGACCTGGTACAAAATAACATCCCTGAACTGTTGAGTAGAGAATTATTGATCATCACTCAGACTTAATACTAAACAGGCACACATCTCTCACTCTTTAATATCTTTACTGTTCAAGGATTTGCTTCACTTTGCACCTGGAGTGCAGAAATATCAATGTGGAGCTGTATGAATTCTCACATTCCTATTGACAGGTATGTACGCACAGCCAGTGATCAATTAAAAACATCTTTTTCTGTTTTAGCAAAATGAGCTTTTCGAGCCCTTCTCAGGAAACTCTCAACATGCTCCTTAAAGTGCAGAATGACGCCCAGTGTTCCAGAACACCCTGCAATACAGCAAATAATATATTATCTATTTATATTTATATCCTTCATATATGCTAAGCATGAACAGTTTGCACCATTCTCTAAAGAAGTGTTCCTGCACTAAATACAGCATGGAGACAGAAAGTTAAAGACTTGCTGCACTGCCATTACACCTGGTGTCTGACAACGACCAGGTAAAGATGGAAAAGCAAAATCCCTGCTAAGGGAAAGACACTTATTGCAGTTCTCACCAGGTAGTGGTTGATTTCCTATCACCACTTGAATTTCATTAGAGAGGTTTTCACCAGGCAGCTGGGAGGTATAGCAGGTAGACCACAAAGATTAGAAAGATTGACAGTTTCAGAGCAATCACATCTTGCAAATGTAACCACATGGAAACAGAACTTTGGTCTGGATTTGATGGTTGCAGCCCAGACTTACTTCTGCAAGTTACATTCTTCATAAATCAGGTAAGGCCTTGGACACCTTGTCGTGCCCTCTTCTCTCCCCCTGACATGATAAGCGCTGAGCAGTGACTGCATGGAGCATCATTCCAGGGGCAGAGAAGAGGCCAGGACAAGGTGTTCAAATAATGAAATGCATTCTGCCTGACACCTACTGCCATTAGAATAATTTCCAGAGTGAAGTCACAGAATAGGGATGACTGCTCCAGAAAGGGATGCTTTCCAATAACAGCGGCCCATGTCTGGTGGGTCTCTGATACCCATACTAGAAGATGGAGTTCTAATTATTTTACATTAATCATTAATTTTGTATTAATCATTTAATCTATATGCATCAAAATTGTGCTAAGTACACTGATCCTAATTTACATTGCAAAAGATGATGAAAGAGTATTTTAAAGATTTTACAACTTGCTTCATCTAAGGTGAAGATTATTTTGCTAAGCCTACAATTTAAATGATTTAAAAAAGAGACAACGCTTAATTTAGAGATTGATGCTACACTCAGTTTGTCCTATTTTTATTCTTCACGAAATGCAACTTTTGATGATTACTCAATATCTATGAATAATTTGCAGAGTTTTAAAATAATTTTTCTATTAATCTGTCACAAGCCATGAAACTTGACATTTTCACCACACTGAGTACATGAAAGTTGCCAGCTTTGCCTGCCATGCAAATAAGGTTCTTAATTACAGTATTTAAAAGAACAAACCATACAAGTGCTGTAATTTCTTATGGTGAAAAATAAGTGTTTGGACTCTGCGAGGGTGGGAAAATGGTCTCAAAAAAGCTTCTTAAATGTACAATGATTTTTCTTTCACTCCCCAAGGATTAAGCGAAAGGATAAAATTTATGTCATAAAAACAGAAACAAAAAAGTATTCTATTTATGTTTCCATTCTCCTTCTTTATACCTTTATATCTACAAACAGCAGACATTTCTAATTTTCACCCAGTAAGCCTTCAATGCATTTTACCAGCTTCAGCCCTACTCACCCTCTGCACACCTGTGCTGTTAATGGAGCTGCTCAAAAGCATGTGTAAAATTTGTCTGCTGGGATCACAGCCACCTTTTGCTCCACTTGCACAAGTGACTTTTAATCCTTAACGAGGAGCATGACTCACATGTTAGGACTGTTACAGAGGTCCAGGTTCAGAATGCTCAGAGCTTTGATAGGATCCATGTAGGACACAAATTTCTTGCATCAGTATTAGGCAGCACAACCAAAGACAAAAAACCCCAAACTTTATTTTAGAAGTTTTTAAGTCTTAGTTCAAAAGGCTACCAAATTCTGAGTGCTACAGCCAGAGGTCTCTGGCTTGTCCTCTTAAGGACCTGTTGGCTTCTCCTTTAGCTCTGAGAACACCAATGAGAAGATTTGTTCTTGAGGCTCCCCTGCCACCTGTGAGGCAGAGATATTTCCTTGGCAAAGGAGGCACTGCACGTGGAACTTACTGGGCTTTTTCAGTTGCACCTACAGATGTGTATTTGCTCTGACTGTCTTTATGGCTCATAAGGAATACAAAGCCTTCCACAGGCAGGTTGTGGCGCAACCTATTGACTTGTTTATGTAATATTTACTGGCTAGGCTGTAAAAAAAAGCAAAATAATTCTTTATCTTTTTCAGCTGGGTCAGCAGGTCTGTAATGCTCATGAAATCCAACCATCCAGGTTACAAAAAGAGAGAAAAAATGTGTGTTTGTACTTCGAGGTGAATCAGGTATCCAAGGGCAGGAGGATCAAGACAGACTTAGACATAAAATAATTTTTATATTTCTTCTAAGGGGTTATTCTTTTAAAGAAATCCCTACATAAAAAACCTTTTTTCATTTCTAATATTAGTAATTCTATTTGTGGATGAAGCTTTAGCTCAAAAGTGAGAATCACAGTTCTCTGTTTCTATTCTCATATCTGTCACCAAGTTCTGTACCATTTTAGGGAAATTAAAGCCAACTGCCTTGGGTTTCAATTTACCCATCTATAGAATGGAAATTATTACCTGTTAATAAGATGTGAAATGTTATATAAATTAAGTGCAATGGCACACACTCAATGACTTACTTGAAAGAAAGGAGTATATCCTGCCTACCCTACAATGTTATAAACTTTGATTTTATTTTAAAAGGAATATGATGGCATTCTCAGTCAGAGAGATGAGAAGGAAAGAAATATGAAGTTAAAAAACACAGATAAACTTCAGAAGTTCACTTATCTGTAAAAACCTTCTCTTCAGCAGGGACCTATGAGTTCATCGAAATGTATCAATAATAGTGGATTCATTCTGCTTTTGATTACAAAGGTGCAAATCTCTGTTTTAATGAGACAAAATGTTGTAATGGAAAGCCAAGCACCATACATATTATTTGTAAGAATCTCCTTAGATTTTTATGGTCTTTCTCTTTTGTCACCTAGAATTCATAAAATGCTTCAGGCCAAAATCCTTCCTGTTACTTTAATGATTTTTATATTTTTCTAGCAGCAAAGTTACAGTGGAGAAGGCAAAATTATCTTGGTTATATGCACATTCATTTAAGAAAGAAACACAAAATGTATTGTACCTCAGGGGGAAAAGCCACAAGACTACTGTAATGCTATGGTTGTGAAATCACTCATTTTTAAGTAAGGAAATGCATAGTTTGAATTTTCACCTTATTTTTTTTTCCTTATCATCATTCCTTTAAAAAGTGATGTATCTTTATATTATAAATTAGTTGTCAAATAAGACAATATGTACCAGAAAACACAATGTAATTTCTTATAAATGCCTGCATGCAATGAGTTATAGCAATACATTTTTCAGATAATTTGTTTCCCAGACTCATTAAACCTGTGGGAGAAGTCAAGTTTGAATAAAAAGGTTCCATTATTTCTGAGTTATGCTTTTGTAACACTTTAAACAAGATTATGTCAAGTAAGCATGGTTATTTGTTTGCTATTTAAAATCAGAGAGCAGATGACAATCACTGCTCAACTTTCTCGAAAGGTGTATCTTTCTATTGAGACTAAGCATGGTACAGTTCAAATTGAAATACAAATCTTGCTTAATTTCTGGACAATAAATGGAATGGAAATAAAAATTGTATCTATTTCTAGTTTATATTACAGCATCTTAAGGAGAGCAGGATGAGCTATAGAACATTCCTGTCAATAAATCTAAATTACACAGAAAACAGAATCCAGAATCTGCCAATCTGGAAAAAAAAACTCTGCAAGAATATTAATCCACAGATGTTCAACATACAACACAAGAAAAGATTAATCACACCAAATCAAGGAGAATGGAATCATGGAGACTCTGCACAATGGAGGGATCTTTTCAAATACAAACCTAACAAGACCCTGTGCTACCTGTCCCACCACTGCTCAGTGGTTAAATAATCCCCCCTCACACTATCCTGCCTCTCAATAATTTCCTGAGTTGTTCACATTTAGAGCATACATACACCACATGTCATAACCCATCAGCATGGTGGTGTGAAAATACCAAGTATTGTTCCAGTGTTTAGGTTCTGGATGACTGAATATGATTAACTGGTTGATTGAATTTTTCAGGTGTTATAAAAATAACATGACAAACAATGAACAAAACCTATAGTGCCTGATTAGGGCACTACAGCCAATGCACATGTTTATAATAGGTGAGGTTGGGAGCTCCACTCACCTGTCTGCCTGCCCAACACTTCCAATTTGAACGTGTTTTAAGCTTCTCCAAACTTTCACTACTTGGCTCAATTTTCAGGTATCTTCCTCAGTTCAAGTTCTTTCCACTGTGATGGTTGGCTGGCTTTTCAAACTGTATTTATTCCAGCCCAACCATTCCAGCTCTTCCTGAGAGCAGGGATAATGATAGGTAATGTTTGGTCGTGTAAGGCTTGTTCTTTGAAAAGGAGGTGCAAAATGTCTCTAACCCCACTACTTGGAAACAAAAGATTTGAAGTATGAAAAGAATGTGCTTGTAACTGTCCTCATGACAAGCCTTCAAAAATTCAAGCTTTTGTTAGAATCACTGTTTACACAAAACTATTAAAAAGGATATACTAAGTATAGGGACATACTACAGTATAATAGGAAAAATCAATATTGAATTACTTCAAATACAGACATGCAGACTTCTTTTTAGAAGCGTTTTTTCAGTAGGATCCTTGAAATCCAAAGATGAATGGTGGTCAAGTAGTAGAGAAGGCCAATATTTTCAGGGGCCTTAATTTCAATTTTATCAGACTTCAGGAAGTATGTTGCAAATGAGAAATGGAATAACAAAGATTTAAAGGTCCTACTGTTACTTTAAATTCTGCTGGAATCAACTTCAGACTCAGTTCATTTGAGGAAAAATAATTTCAGAAATTTATTTATTTATTTATTTTATAGGCCAAACAGCATTGTCTAAATGGAGCTGACTTCAGGGACTGCTGAATGCTCAGGTAATTGAATGCTCAGCAGATTGAAGCCAATGGGATCTCTGCCTCAGTCAGTGAAGTTCTTTTCAGAAAAGGCTGAGTAAGCTATGCAGTGAGACATCACACTGGACACCTTGTAGTGATAAATGCTTTGACACTAATCTTTCCATGCATAACTTTGGATCTGGATAGTCCTAATAAAACCCCATACCTCATATGAGTTAAATATATCAACTCATGTTTGTCAAGCATTTTCATTGTGTAGTGAAGAGCACCATCAGACGAAAAAATCCAAACCAAAACAGAAGGAAATGGGGTTTCTGACCTCAATGCAGAATTTGAATAAAGTGCAGTAAATAAAACCTCAAGTCACACACTGAACAATGAAAAAAAAATTAAACATTGAAGAGCTGCTCATTAACTGAGGATTTCTTTTCTCTTTAAGAAATAAAACAGATGGCTGTAGAAAAAAATATATATGATTCGATATTTCAGAAGTCTATCATAATTAGTGTTATTCAAAAGATTGGTCACCTGAACAGAACAAAACAAAAAAATGGCTTGAGTTCAGTCCAAAGTCAATTTTTTGTTTATTATTATCACCAAAATAAAAGCATTTTCCTTATAAACCAAGCTTAGTTAAATTTAGTCATTACTTTGAATTTATAGTATTGTTTTTTTCAAAATGTCAAATCACATTGCTGTGTTTGCTACAAAATTTGAAAGGTATTTTTCAGCTGAAGCCATCATATAGTTTCCTTGTATACCTTTGGTTAACCTGAATTTTTCATTTTTCATATAATAAACTATTCAAGTAAACACTGAATTCACCTGTAGTCTGGGCAGGGAGCACTGTGAGGTGAAAGCTGAACAAGCAACCTGAATCCTGGGTGTTGGAGCTTTAGACTCCAAAAGATGAGTGATTTGGTCTTTTAACTTAGCTTTGGATGCACAATATAGATGCAATCAACAATTCATGGTAGGGGAATACTGGTTAAATGTCATGGCTTTGCAATCCAGGATGTTATATTAGATAACCAGAATCAGCCTTTTCAACTTAAAAAATCTATTTATATTAGCATTTGAAATTTAGCCTAAGTGTCCTGTTCACTCTCAACATTATATATATAGATTACACAGTTATATAGTGAATTGTTGCACTTCAAAACAACAGCAGCAGATTGAGATTAATGTGATTTTATGGAATGAAAATAGACTGCTCTGCTACAGGTCTTCCACTGAAAAATTATATATGAAAATGGAAATGCTGGTCAAGTTAGCACATCCCCTGAAAGTTCAGTTCTTTGAGTACTGAGTTTAGGTATATTAGAAGGCAAAAATGAGAAAACTGCCATTAAGATAAATGGGTGGAGGAAGCTAAAGCAGAACAAAATGGGGGGAAAAGAGACACCTAGAGTGAAAGATCTTCAATGGCAATTGGGAAAATCGTATCAGTCTAGAGAGAATGTAATATTCAGCTGAAAATCTCACTCTTAACTGGAGGCTGAGAATGGTAGGATATAAGGCCTGAAATACTATGAAATCAGAATAATCTGTTTTCTTTCCATACAAAGGTATTCACTTAGGGTCAAAGCTGAAACTTCCCCCTTACAACGTTGTCAGTAAATACCCCAAATATGAGAACATTAAATAAAAATTCAAAAATTATTTGTATTCTCATCAGAAACCAGGTAAATCATCTATGCTCTCTAATCAATGACTGACTATTAATTCTGAGTCCTTTCCACTATCTTCAAAGTTGAGCTTAGAGATTTTGGTATTTTTGTTATATTTGGATGTTTCTTGATAGTGTGTCATGTTGTGAATAACTCAATTATATGAAGAAGGCCAATATTGCAGATTGAAAAGTCGTATTTTTAAAAAAAATAGATACAAACCCTCCTAAACATTACTACCCATTTGACTTCAGTCCCTGATACCAGTCCAACAATCAATCACCAGGGGCATTGGACACCCATAATTAGATTATAAAATCATAACTATAGTCATTTTACGTCTGCTTGCATAATTACATCAGCATGCTAATATCCTTTTAATGGTCTCTAATGATGTAACAAGAAATAATGGAATTTATTTGACAGCTACATAACCATTAACAAAACATATTAAGCATAACTATTACTTCCATAAAGATTCAGGCTATATCCAAAAGTGACAACTAACATGTTGGATCTTTTTTTCAATGCTGAAATATTTCTAATTATGAATTCCCTAAATCTATTCGCACTCATCTGCTTCACAGGGCGAGCAAAGTTTATGTCAATGCAAACTTGACAACAAATCAGCTGTAGAAATGGACTGAACGCTCTGGAAGCCAAGCCTGGGGATATCCTGTGAACTGAAGCCTATCGGTTAAAGTTGGCAGGATTGTGAACAACAGAAGATAAGATAAGCTGATTACTACCATATCCCAGCTAATCAAGACACAGGGTGTCGGTAGGAATCCATGGCAAAAGCAATTCTTCACTTACCTAACTCCAAAGCACAAGGAGAAAATTAAAATATAGGGAAGAGTGAAAGATATTTGTAGACAAACCTAACTAGAGGCAGTAATTTATTAGTGAAGCAGTCCCTTTAAATATTCCTTTGTTTTTTTTCAGAGAAAAGGACAAAAAACTCATAACTGAGAATTTAAAGAACTTTTCTTAAAAAAACTCACCACTTGTCCTCTCTCCTCAGTTCTTACACTATTCTCCTCAGTTCTTACACTATTCCTATTTGATGTGATGACTTTGTCTATACTCAAATTAACCCCGTGATTCTCATTAACATGTCATTACTCTGAAATCTTTGCCATGATCTAAAAAATCCAAGTCTAAACTGTTACTTTCTAGCCATTTGGAATTCTTGCTGGGGGAAAGGGAGAATTGAGAATTTTAGACCAAGAAAATACTCAGATCAGAGTTAAAGCAGGTTAGTATGAGAAATTCCCACCCCTTTTATAAATCTCTTACTCCAGGCTGACTGATAGTTTTTTTCTACATAACTTCCCCGTTTTTACAAAAAAATGAATCTTTAAGAAAAAGAACACTTTTAGTTGCCAGTGAAATAAAGTAATATAAATCACTCATGATGCCTTAGCCCAAGTAAAAAGCTGATTTCCTGAGAAATATTCTCACACTTTGATATGTCAGTGGTGGCTGTGACATGACATCAGGTTTTTCCTGAAACTCCTCTCCATGAAGCCACTGAGAAGCTAGCCAGAGTACTCCAATTCATACTGTTTTCCACTGATAGTGGAACAATGGCAAGAAAATAACAAATCCAAAAAGTGTTACCTCTTTTCTTGGCAAGGCCATTGTCTAAAGCCTCCACTACTGCTTTATCTACTGGTCAGCTCCACCTTCCTTCAGTACTTCATGGGTTTAACCTGAGTCAAAGCATCTCATTCTCTTGAACAAAGAAAATTTATTACAGATGAATTCTTCACTAATTTGCGATTTAGGATAACCCTTCCCAGATTTATAGATCTATAGGCAAAGACTGATAAAAACATTGTATGGATAGAAATAATGCTCAGTCCTGTTTGGAGTTCCTGTAATTCATAACACACTTTTAAGGTACTGACCATTCAAGTATTTTCATTACAGTCATGTGAATGCATATAATAGATGCAAAATAACCAGCTAATTCTGCACATTAAAAGAAAGGTCCATCATATCTGGCTACACCACTGGAGGGATATTTTTCATTAGAGAATGAATCTACAGCCTATCGACTGCAATGTGTTGTGATTTATCAAATGATAAAAAATAACCAAAAGGCTTTATACTAGCAATTAGAAAGGTAGGTGAAAGTGCTCTTGTACTGTAAATGAATGAAGTTAATGAAGTCAAACCCACTGATTCCAGCAGAGAAATTGTTCCATGGGATTTGTTCTTTAAATGTGCAGTAGACTTTATCTGCTAGTGTTCAAAGTCAAGGATGCAAATTCTCTTTAAAAGAAAGGTAATAGAGTATCATGTATTTTTTTTTCCATTTAAAACTTGGTATTCATAAAAAATGTATTTCATTAAATACAACCAAAAGACATTGATCGAAACAAACAAAATATGGGAATATTTTCCTTCTCAATAACTAAAGCCAATATGCCTGGTACTTTCCAGGTTTCTGAAAGGATTTTCTCACCAGAATTCCATTTCTCCATACATACACAGTAACAGAAGGGGTAGAATTTTTGTTTTACAATCAAGAATAAACACTTCCACTAAAAATGAAACATCATCAGACTATGACTTAAAAGATAGTATTAAACAACGAATTACATTCTGTAAATGAAGATTAAACAGTAGCTGATGGGAGCACAAGTGAGGCTGAGAAAGATGCATTTCAGCAACGCAACTCATGGGCCAAGGCAAGTGGCCCCTAACCTTCTGAAACACAGGAGCTGGATGCTACCCAGATATCAGTTTCTTTCTGTGTGCCCAAGATGTGACTTCTTTCCTCAAAACCCTCCCACATCTAACCCTTCTTTTCAATTACTTTCATATCAAAATACTTCTGTTTCATAAAGAGAGGATGAAGTTTTGTGAAGTAAATGTTTCTTCCAAAATACCTTCAGAAAATCCTTAATCTTTACTGGACAAGGTAGCTCATAACCTCCTAGTTCATGAGATTACATGCAGAGCATTCATCAGTATGAATCATAGGGGGAACACCAGTGCTCAGCATAGCTGAACTCCCTGTGATTTGTTAAATAAGTAACTGACCAAGAAGCATAACCTAGTGTGCCATGTGCCAGACCCAAAGCCAGGCACCCAAATTCTTATCCACTGATGTCATTTTTCCCCCTGTCAATGCTGGGTACAATGACCCTTCAGAAGACTTTACTTACCTATAAACTGTTAAATAAGATTGGTAATATTTGTATAGCACTTGGAACAGATTATTTTTCCCGATGGAAGCAGAAAACAATTTTATTCTTTATAATTTTTTCGAAATAATTTGCTCTTGTGTGTAGGTAATGTTACAAAGATCATCACAATATTCCTTTTTCCCTCTTGCCGACTCTCTTTTTTAATTTTGACATTAAAGAGCAGATATTTCCTTGTAAGACAAACTATTCAAAAATAATGAGACATCCAATAAAATAAAAAAGGGGAAAATCCCATGTACATACTTGACATCATCGAAGACACTCATCTGCAGCTTCAGGAGATCTGCCACTTCCTTTATTAACTCCAAGCCCTTTTCCACACTCAGGGGGCTGTTGAAAGGGAGCAAGAAAACAGAGCTTAAAAAAAATGGAACTCATCAATACTTGAGAGGCTAAAGGTCCCAGAAGAGTTATCACCTTGGCCTCTTTGAGTCTGAAAGCCACCACTAACTGTATTCCTGTCACATAGTGATCGTGATATCAAGGGAATTGGGATCAGGTGCTTCTTCAGGCATGATGAATCACCTGAATTTTCCAGCAATAAGACAAACAATAAGGTGCAAATGGAATTGTTAGGAAGTGTAATGGGCCCATGATGCAGCAACTAGTTCATCTCAGTCCTCAATAAAAAATGTAATAAAGTAAAAGGACAGAAAGAAAGAAAAGGATTGACGAGACAAGGAGGGAAACAAACAATGAAAGTCAAATTGAAGGCTCGGTATCAAATGGACAAGTGAAAAGCATATTTTTAAATTCATTAGATTTTAAAATGAATCTTTGCCCAGTGAAAGGATACAAAATTATTATGGATTTGAAAGTAAACAATGGAGCAAGGCACACAGTCCAGAGGACACTGATTAGATACATAGGATTTAGCTTGGTGTGTGCATACACTGCTGACAGAACCCCCTTTAAATCTTTTTAACCTTTGTCAATGCCACATTTACATTTTTTAATTTAGAAAACAGGTTGCAATCAAGCCTAACACAAGACGACTGCTATCATTTTAAAAAGCACTTATCTAGATGCAAAATTTATATTTGCAAAAATTTCAGGTTATTAGAGTTGGTACAACTCTAAAGATGTATTAAGAACATTCCATCCCTAATATACAGATCATACCTTGCTTAGTTAATAGCATTAAGAAAGTAAAAAGATGCGGAAATTATATAAGTGTCCAGTGAAAACAACAGAGACAACATTCTCAGTCTAAATTGTGATCACAGATTTATTCTCAACATTGTTAAAGCCCCAAAGACCATAAAATTATACCATACAAGTTTATCTAACTTATGCCACAGTAAAGCAGAAACAACTTTGCTGAGATTAACCCAGGGAAAGAAAAGGTTCTGTATTTTTTCCTTCAAGGATTTATAAGTAGGAAAAGAAGGTGTCCAAAAAAAGCATGTAGTATTAGACACAATCTTTTCAACTGAACTAAGGGAAAAAGATTTTTTTCAAAGCTTTTTTTAAAGGTCACTCTGCCTCACAGATAAGTTTTTTAATCTAATTTTACATCTAATTTTACATCATGGTAATCACTGCCACCATTTTATTTATTGTCTGCAATGAACACTGGGGGTTTTGGGTTTTGTTTTAGCTTGGTTCTTTTTTTTTTTTTTTTGCACTGGGTTCTGCATGCGCTGCCCTAAGGGCACCTCTATTTAAATAATGGGATATCTCATGTGGATCTTGGTTAGGATGGAATTGCTCAGCCTCCCTTCATGCTGCTAGCCCAAAATGCTCAAGAGACCTCCTGTCACACAACCAGAGGTAGCCCCTCAAGGCACCAGATAAATATAGAGTTTTTCTAGATGTCTAAGACTGAAATGTTCTTGTGTGAAAGTAACAAAGGAATCTGATTGATTGTGCAAGGAAAAAAACGTACCATAGATTATACATAAAACTGTTATATTTCAAGGACTGACAATGGAGAGCAACGTGATTATTCCCATCACTATGAAAGCAGATTGTCATAGTTACTCTGGGGTTTAGGTGTTAATTAAATCTTTTCTCCCAAAGATGTTGGCTTAAATTTTATAGAAATGATTGGTGTCAGCAAGTGGGCTTTTAATGTAATAGCAAGTTTGATGCAGGCAAAGGCTGCTGTGTACATTGGTGCTGCTTTTTTACCAAGGGAGCCTCACTTGTAAAGCTCAACCTCCTGCTCCTGGCTTACCCCTCTCTACTCCCCTGAAAAAGCGTTCACCAGCTTCAAAAACAAGATATGCTGCAACAAGCCAATGCAGCAGCAGTAAATGGGGGGTGTAATCAGAGCATTTGAATGCTACAAACCAGTAATAAAGCTGGAGGGGAAATGGGAGAGAAAATGGTGCAGGAAGGCCATTGTTTTGCAAGCCTGAGCATCCAAGAGTAGTCTTAGCAACTCTCACACAATATCAAACGCAAACACAGAGGTTCACAAATTCACATACAGTTTGATAGGCTAAGAAATTGTCATTTGTAATAGCACAGGAAAGCTGCAGGATGAGTATCCTTTGGTACCAGTGCTATTACTGATCCCGCAGTCATGTTTGAGGATTCCCATTAGAATTATTACAATCATGGTATTTTCCAATGCAATTTTCCCAACTTCTCAACACTGAGACAATCCAGTACTGTTTATTGCAGTTCTATAACAGCTGTGCTGCAGGAGAGTAGACTATTTAAAACCTTTCTCTAAGAATTCCAGGCCATGATTTTCCACACTCAATTAATGCTTTGCTTTTGTTTAGTGTTTAATTTTGCTCAGTGTTGCATGGTTTGTACAGTGATTGCCTTTAGCTCTGTTTACATGGAGAGAATCACACCATTTCCACCGGCACTGTGCTATGCAAACTGACCTTCCTTGCAACAGCACCCTGCACCCACATCACCTATCTGATTTCAGGCTTTTACAAGGAGAATGCAGAAGACAATCTTTCAAATATCACCTATTCTCCTGCCCGTGGCCCTCCCACTCACCCTCAGTGCAAGCATTCAATACTTGTAGAACAGATGATATTTGTGATCTTTCACATACTATGCTTAGTTTCCAGCCTGCTTGATTCAGTTTCTGTATTAGGGAGTGGGGTTTTTCTCATAAATATGTTTCCTCTGTTGATTGTGAGGGTTCAAGAACTACGGAATTAATTCAATGAGAAGTTTTAGATAAACCAAGAAAGAAAGACAAAAAATAAGTATTCAGATAAGGAACAAATAGTTCAGGAACTTCAGACAGAAGTTGCAACAGTAGAAAGAAGACTCTTTAGACAACCCTGAAAACTGAACTGTTTTATCAAGGCCAAAGACTGGGAGAAAAGTTCTGGACAGGGCTCACACCACTTCATCTGAACTGTCAAGATGGTCATTTCAGTTCCTAGTAGGGGAACTGGGAACTCCTTTGGTGCTGAGCCTTGCTGACACTCTGAGCAGCACAGCACAGAGTGAGTCCCTGGGCTGTGGCCCCTCATATTCCAGTGCCAACACAGGGCCAAGTCATATGCTTTTTTCTTCCAGGAGTCTGTGATAAGGCATTTCAGTACATCAGTAGCAGTGAATCCTTAAAAGAGAAATCACAGTTTACATAGGCCTCAGAGATATAAAACACGATCTGGAAAAAAAAATAACGCAGCAAAAGGCCCTCCCATGGATACTATTTATGTTTTCCAAATTCTCTTGAGGCTGGCTAACCCATTCTATGTCAAAGAAAACTAATGGTTTCTGCAGTGCCTTTAACAGCCCTGCTTGATGGGCACTAGAACAGGTTCCCCAGGGAAGTGGTCACAGCACTCTCGGCAGAGTTCAAGAAGTGTTTGGACAATACATTTGGGCACATGGTGTGATTTTTGGGGTGTTCTGTGCAGGGGCAGGAGATGGACTTCAGTGATCCCTAGTGGTCCCTTCCCACTCAGGATATTCTATGATTCTATGATTTTACCACTACTTTGTTTGATTGCCTTGAAGGTTTCTGATCACCTTTGATCTAGATTTTGGCCTTAGGAAGAGTCAGCTGCTGGACAGCAGAGCACATTTTGCAGATGTTATAGATGTTGCCAGCTGAGATCCTGAGACAGTGCTTACTTTGGGTTTCCTACCTTTGCTCTCATTCCATTTGCTGTAGATTGCTCTTTTGCACCTTCTTTCAAGGTAACTATAATAATAGCAGCTAAAGGAAAATGTGATACATCTCCCTGTTTAAAATAATTCTTTTGAGGTCCTTTTAAGGTTTCCATCTCCAGTTCTCTTGGAAGATGAAAAGAGAATCAGAAAGTACATAAAATTCATGTATAATGAACTTCCTTCCATTGCTTTATCTTCTAATGCCATCTCTATCTGTGAGTGCTACCCTAATTATTATTTTTTTAGTTGACAGATTCAGACCCTACTGAACCAGTAGCAGAACTCTGTCTCACTCAGATGCCAATCTTTATCTCATATTATTGGTAGAATATACTTTGACACATTAATGACAATGAATAAATAAACGGGGAATGAAATATAAGTACTTCCTTTGGGATTTATAAAGATAGATAGATAGATATAGTTTTAAAGTCTGTCAGAGTGTCATCTGCAAAATATTTCACTACTGCTTTCGTTTGATCTCACTTTTCAGGGTATGGCTCTTGCACTGTTATATGTCCTAGAGAATATGGCTTATATCCCTGGTAATAATAGCCAATATTATATGGTAGTACTATATTATCCCTTCTGATGAAATGACTCCCCAGTGCAAGACGCTGATGTCATGATTTAACATCATGGCATAACCATGAAAACTTCTGTATCCAGTTTAATCATGTCAAAAATAAATCATCCAGTTCAGATCTACTTGTTTGACCTAAAATAATCCTGAGCCAATCAGATCCCTATAACTTCATCAGTTTTGTCTAACACACAAAAAATATCCAAAAATCAAAAAAGGCAGGATCTATGCCATAAAGCTGTTTTATTTAGAGGCAAATCTGAAATGAAAGCACAGGAATAAGTATCTCTTAACTTTAATGTGAGCTGTTGAGCACTTCTGAAAATTAGTGCAATCCATTTAAATGCTCAGGAGTGGATTTGGAAGCCCAACTTTACGTAATTCTCAAAGTGTTTCCACAAAGTGTACTGGACATTGAATACAAGAAAATTAGATTGTCTGGTGAAAATAAGATTTTGTATCTTCCAATGTCTAGGTCCCTCCAGTGAGGAAGCTGAAAACAGAAATATTTTAAGGAACAATCCACTTACAGAAGTAATTTAAATAATAGAGCACTGAATGATAATCTTCCTCTGCTACTGGCTATTAAGATTTAACTTTTCAATTTATAAGAAGAATGCAGTGATGAGAAGTCATTTCTAAAATCTGCTCCCAGAAAGTTGGCATAACTTAGAACAATCCCATTAAGTGAATTTCTCCTTAGCTCCTGCTACAAAATACGTAGTAATGCTAGCCATTTTTCTTAATCTGTCTGTACAATCCCACTATCTTCAGTAGTTTTATACACAAGTGAGAGAATATCTGTAGCTGAACAAATTATTAATGAGGAACATAATATGTCTTCATCTGGGAGAGGTCTATGAAGTTACCCTGGTCAAGACATCTTCCTGACCCGTAATTCCACACTCCATCAAATGAAGGCAATAACGCCAACTTTCCTTGTCAGGTGCCTGCTACTGTTATATAAGAGACTGTTATTACTTGACTTGCATCCATTCTGGATCTAAGACAAGAAAGACCAGCACTATTGGCTCTATGTATCACTCCCTACTAAATATAGAGATGTTGTAGTAGCAAATACTATGCAGCCTGAAAATTAACTTCTAGTAAAAACTTTGCTCATTCCCCTATCAAAAATTTTGTTCCGAACTATCTTAGCACAGGGGCTCTGACTGGTTTTAGAGCACATCTTTCTGATTTTAGTGCATATTTGGAGCACCCTGATCCAGGTGAAGTTAACTTCTGTCTCACTGGTGACTTAGGAGTCTTGCTAAAGGCCTGCTGTGGGCAAATAGAGTAGGAGGCCACAGTCATGCACCAGACTTGCTTCATGAATGGCCAGTTAGACCACTTCAACACAAGAGTAGTGCTGAATATTGGATGCTGATCTCCAGACCAGTTCAGCTTCATGCTACAGTCATCTGAACAATATTACAAATGGATTCCACGTTTTCAAGAAATTCCCAGGATAAACTACAAATCTGATGAGTGAGAACAAACATTTTGAATAATGGCCTATTTTTTGACCTGGACCTAATGATTTATGCATTCAAGGCTCAAAGTTTCCCCTTCTGGTTAAAGAACAAAAAGGAAACATGTAAATGAAGGCACAGGGGGAGTTCTGTGGGGAGCGACACTGGCAGCATGGCCAGCTCTGCATGCTGAGCTAAATGGAGCTCAAACTCTAATATGAGCCAGTGGGCAATGTCAAAGGGAACAACAGGAAAAACAGAAGTAAACAATGATGAAAACTATATGTTCTGTATTTCCCAACATGCCTGTCAAAACAATCCCATAAATTGAACCATTTTGGTAGCAAGAAATCTGATGCAGTTATACAGATGGCTTGATTGCTGGTGTTTGCCAAGCCTGCTCTCAGCCCAAGGAGAACAACATGTAGTTCAATGTTATGCTGAGGTTATGTCAGTCTCACAAGCAGTTTCTCTCACTTGCTTTTCCTCCTCCCAATTGCCAAGTGCCTTTGGTAACCCACTTACTGAACTCTGAAATGCTCCCTTAGTGCCATCATTCAAATTATGTATTGTCTTTACCAGACTGTACCTAGTGCCCTTCCAATACTCTGTTTAGCAATTGTAATGCAGCACTATAATGGACATCCAGTCAGCCCTGTCAGATTAGTTCAATTGAATCATTTTCTGCAAAAATGAAGAATAATATACAGTACAGAAATGGGCCTGACATTGGGAATTGCACTCTTTAAACCTAAATGTCAGTCTAATCCCCAGTAAAATCTTAAGTAAGGTAGGGTTCAATCCACCTAAAATTTGCTTAGATCAGAACCCACGCAATGAAGGCCAGTTTGCCCATTTTCAAGAGTGATGAGCACTACAATAAAATTGCAAGGCATTTCTCTGCAGAATGAAAGTTGCCTGAATGCTTAACTACAGTATCCTCCCAGCAGTATCAGTAAGTGTATTTTCTGGGGAGGAAAATACCACTCACACCCAGCCTCTTTTGCTGTCCAAACTCAAGCACAGTGGCATCGCCACTCTGTTTATCTCCCCTGGAGAATGTTCAAAAGTTTAGCTACACTTGAGCTCAGCTTGAATAGTATTTAATACACGTCTAAATCAGAGAATGAAGCAGGGCTTAAACACAGCATCCATAACTTTTGGGGAGGAGACATTATATTCAGACTTATGTTTACTTTAAAACCACTCTAATGCACACACGTTCAAAAAACTAAGTTTGGACCAGCAGTCTTCCTTACTCCTGAGTGCTGCAAGTTAAAAGTCAGGTTCTCTTCTGTGCATTATTTATTTTTCTTTGTTGCTTTTAGGCCTGAAGATGAATCACTGGGCCATCAAGAGGATGATGGGCAGTGTTCTCTCTCATATCTGGTACATAAAGCACTCTTTCAGGATGTGGGAGTTAAAACTGCTCAGACCAACTTCAGTAAGGTCTCTTCCATCTCCTGCTTCACTTTCCAAGCCCCACAGTAATAAGCAGGAGACAGACAGAAGATCCTAGACACAGTGCCTGTCAGAGAGCACTAGACACACTGGATCCCTGAACATCCTACTTGTTTGGCATGTCTCAGTCAAACAGGGAGATGCTTTGCAGCCTGGGCTGTCTTCTGAAGTCTTCAAAGGTCCGTTCTAATCAGTGGAGGAAAGAAGGTGTCTAACCTCCCTGTGGGGGTCACCTGTCTCTCAAGGAGCTCAGTGATGTGAAATGAAGTGGATGATATCCTTGGGAAACCTGTGCAGCATCCAAAATGCCTAAATGAGGCACTCTGGCTTTCACTCTAAATTCTGAAATAACCACATTTCAGCTTTACACCTAAAAATGTGCCTTAAAGGGAAAGGATATTAAACCCATAGGTAACAAGACACATATCCAAAGCTCTTGAAAACAGAACCTGAACAGATGAAACCTGTTGAAGAATTTAATTTCAGTAATCAACTTTTATTAAACAATGGGAGCTACACACAGATTATGCCCTGCAGGCCATAGTGTTGGGTTAGAATTGTAAGATTCTTTTTCATTTGGTTCCCTATCCTACAGATTCACATGTTGGCAAAAAAAAAAGTCTACCACAAGACCTGCCTGGATGGGTTCACCAAAGATCCATGGCTTCTTGTGGTGGTACTTTCAGAGCTAATCTGAGTTTTGATCTGAAAAACATAATTTTGTTGGTCCTGCCTGCCACTATATTTATTCCAAGTGTTTATATTTAAGATTTTTTAACAGTCATTCTCTTTGTGGACACAAATAGAAACTTCTTTTACAGTGAAGATTTTTTTTCAGTATTGATCTGAGAACTGAAATTCATTTTTGTCCTCTAGTCTTTTTAAATACTGAATTTTAAGAAAGATTAATTCCATAGTTTCAAATAATTATTTATGGAAGTTCCACCTGGACATCTCTCAGGAATATCTTTGTTTTGATTGACATCAAATCAGCTTCCTGTCACTAGCAGAGCAACAGTCTATAACAGTATCACTTTCTTAGTATGCAGCACAGTCTCCTTAGTACTGAACATAAAAAGCTAAACCTAAAAAAAGAAAAATCAAAGTTCAGAAATATGAGTCTGGAATACCATATGGAATGCATTAGAGAGTCAAATAAGGAGTCTGTCTTTAGGATGAATAATGTTGAGGATTAGTTTTCTCTGGCTGCTAACACCATTTGGCAGCAGTATGGACATTGACTGGTGCAGGCAAAATCCCTGCTGGCAGGAAGCTGGGAGGAGCAGCCTGGCCAGCTCCAGCCAAGCTGCCATCCTCCCTCCATGCCTGGAAAAGAGCAGGAATGTCTGTCACAGGGTTCAAGCTGAGTGACGAGACTCTGAGGTGTGTGCAGGTGTTTCAGAGCTTCTGTAAAATAACTTAGAGATGTGCTGGGAACTGCCTATTTGCTTATTACTTGCTCTAATGAATACAAAATATTAAATCCAGTAGAGGGGGACTGTTGGAACAGGTGACAGTGGCTACAGCATTTTTAACCATCCACCTTAATGGGGCAGTGTCAGGCTTGGTTTCTTTCCCATCCTATCTCCTCTCTCAGCGCACTGGTTGGCAAGGAGAAGCGGAGGAGCTGGAATGCCAGGACTTGGGCATTGCCTCTCCATGGGCAAGGGGCTGGTGAACACCAGCTATGAGTGCTATGCCTGCTAAAAGCAGTCAAGAGAAAAGGATAAAGAGCAGGAAAGCAATTTCCACTTTCTGCTGCTGGGATCAAGAAGGACTGAGAAGAGCAGTGCTGAAGGAAGCAGATTCCCAGCAGTACATGCTAACCCCAGACCCTGAGTCAGTCCTCAGCAGCAGCCATCAGCACAAGACTGGAAGTTATTTTAGACCTCCTTGGACATTCTACTGTTTGATTTTCTAAAACTAGCACTAAATACAATATAGCCCTTAGATAAGTGCGAAGAAATAAAGTCCAAGATAATTCTGGAAAAATTCTGAGGGAGGGCAAGGGAAGTGGTCAGCTGGGATCTCCCTCTCTAAGGACCACCTAAGGATCCATCTGTCCTGGGAAAAACAATGCTTTGACAAACAAAAAACATTAGTTCTCTTCTTTTTTTTTTTCTTTTTTTTACTTGGACACTGTTGTGTTTATGCTGCTAATAATCAAGAAAGACAGAAGAAATGACATTAAAAGAGTTATTTGGTAACAGTATTCAAAAAATAGTATTTCCTAAATTACCTGAGGGAAAACTTGAAAGATGAAGGGGTGTCTATGAAATTGCCATTATTCAGGCAATTGCCTAAAACCCGGACAAAAAGTACCAAAACACACATATTCTATCCCAGGAGTGCTAGGAACACCTGACCAAATAAATGAGAATATTATACATGAAAAAAACAATCTAACTGATTCATCCTCTGACTCCAGAGGTCATGACTGGCTCTGTGTTTTCCTTACATGAATCTCATGAAACACATGAACCTTGTGTTTAATAATAATAATATCAGCCAAGCGCTTTCCATGTGCCACATGTGCACTATAGCCTAAGCCAAGAACAGACAGACACCAGAAATGAGTTCCTCTTGCCTTATACCCTGCAGCAAGAGTATTCCTTCTGAAATAAAATAAGATTATTGTTATAATTCTACAAACAATTAGTTAATGTGATTATGTATATGCTTAACAATTAGAAAAATCTCTCTTTAAAAAAAAAAAATCTCCTCCTGAACTCTTGAGCTCAGTGATATGCATAAGACTAGTTTGTGTTTTAGGAATGTTGGGAAATTGGCCACTGCCTTCAGGATTTACATGCTTTCTTTTAAATTTTCAGGTCTGAAAATATGTACCACCATATGAAGGGCAGGATTCATGTATACAGATATTGCAAATCTTTTTTTCAAATTTTCCACAGCCTCAGAGCACAGACTACGAGGAGTTCAAAGAATACCATTTCTTTTTTCTTTTCCCCAAAAGTACTATTTTTGTTAATGTCTATTATTCTGTCACACTTATTCTAGCTGAATTTCATCTTCCATTGTACTCCTTAATCCCTCAATGTATTTAAATCCATCTGGAATTTTTCTAAATCCTCCATAGTTCTTCCTAACAGAGACAATTTGCCGATGGGGTACCACTAATCTCTCTACACACTGAGGAGCAGCAGTTCATGATAAATCTTTCTCTCCTATCTCATAACCAGCTCTTAATCCGCAGTGACACCCTGCCCCTTGCTCTGTGACTCACTCTCCTTAAAGTCAGTATGAAGAGCATACCATTTATCTCCTGTTGATTTGAAGGGTAGGAACAACTTGTGGTTTTGCTGTGACAGCAGCTTTTCTCCCAGGAGAGTCTGATGCATCTCAGCAAAAGGTGCTGTGGACCTGGTGCTGCCACAAAGGAGAAGAGAGGGTCCCTGCCACTGCCTCCTGGGAGCCCAGGCTCAGTGGCCCTCATATATAAATAGCCAGGACTTAAAATGCGTAGCTTAAAATAGTAGCTTTATCATCGATACAGTCTCAGAGTCAGTGATCACAG
Source organism: Aphelocoma coerulescens (assembly GCF_041296385.1). Lineage (NCBI taxonomy): Eukaryota > Metazoa > Chordata > Aves > Passeriformes > Corvidae > Aphelocoma > Aphelocoma coerulescens. The sequence goes on from NC_091015.1 coordinate 9,256,033, forward strand.
CACTTCTTCATCTCAGAGAAGCTGTAAACAATACTAGGAAAGCTTTTATTTTAAGAATATGGTTTAATTCTTCTGGATTTCTCTATTTTTTTATTTTTAAATTTTTTTTTCTGCTAAGATTAGTAAATATTTTAACAAGAAACATAATGGGAAACTCAGCTACTGATGTATGAAATAGATTGATGTGAAACTCACTGTGCGCAAATTTCAGTAGTAACTGAGGTATGGAAGAGCTGCTGATGGTACTGCAATAAACAGATACAGTTTTACCAAGGTTCCACCAGAGATTTTCACTCCTCTCTTCCCACTGACTCCTGTCTCCTGGGAATTGGCTTTATGGCACTTTTTAGCACAACTACAGCACTGTTCTGTGATGTGAAAAGTCATTTACCAAGCCTGGCTCATGTAGATGCTACTGCCAACATCTGAGACACACACCTCAAAATCCAAAGGAAAGATGCTGCATCTGCCTGAGGAGGGAATAAATGAAGAATTTTTTCATTTACCTCTCCCCCATGCATGGGGTGAGTGCTCCTGCCACCCCAGTAGCACACAGCCTGTCAGAGAAGACACGGCAACACCATTATGTGAATCTGACATTCTCATCAGGTTGGCAACCACCAAAAAAATAGTATAAAACTATTGAATCCAGCCTTCTTCAACTCCTACTCCTCTTTTTCTAGACACAAAGGAAGTCTCAGTCCTCACAAGAACAATACGTATTATCCATACAATGGAGAAGAAACTGAGACATTAGAAGGGTTTGCTGCAGGTCATAGAGGAGGTAAGTGCCATGGCAAGGACTACTGGGAACATTTTTAATACCAAATTTATAGTGTTGCCATTAAATTCTTTCTGAGCCTACCAAGCCTTAAAAAAAAAAAAAAAAAAAAATTTAGACACTGCAATTGTATTTATTTCTCTTGTCTGGAAGTGCCCCTGAGAGTAACTCATCTGATAATCTGTAATGACAGTCCTGGGCACCGATGCTTTAAGTCCATGGTGTTAGAACAGCCTGTCTTGTCTGTCTGAGTCTGAGTCTTTTTTCTATGCTTCAGTGTAGCTTCATGCATCTTGAAGCACACATCTCCAGCAAAGACTTTGCAAAGGACTGTATTTCATGGATTTATTTTGGTTTGAATACAGTCTGTGTCTTACATTAAGTTAAATAATGATTGATTTTGTAAATGGTTCACATTTATCCAGAAATCGTGAGAACAACCAAATAACTTCCAAGCACAGAGCTATTCACTGGATTGTTTGAGAGCTGCCTGACTTCACTGCACTGTTATTGTAATCATTTTAAGGACACTGCAATTTTATTGCATTGGGCTGCACTTTCATTTTTCCATGCTTGTTTCCTCAAAGGCTTTATTAGCCATAAAGCCTTTTTAAGCTTACTTCTGTTTTGACATCTCAGCAAATCCCCACTTTCTGTAATTTTTTCCCTCTTTTCCCACCACCAGTAAGTGTGAATCTAAACCTCTTAATACAGAGATTCAAGTCCAGACCAATTTGTAACACAAATGACACTTGCTAAAAATCAATGGCAGTGGCTGGGCTATGAAGGTCAGAGGAGATAACAGCATCCTGGAAACAGGAGAGTGAGAGAAGTTGAGAAAGATCAACTCTCTGGAGTTATAATCAAAGTGCGACACTGTGCCAGCCTGTGCTTGCATTACTTCAAACATTCAGTACCTCCAGCTGTGTTAATAGTAACAAATTCATACAGATGCTTTGTCGCCTGCAGAAGCACAGAAATAATGGCAATAATCTGTGCCATGATTGTGTTGCCCTCCCTTCTGAGGCTGAAATGGACCCCACCAAAGTACTCCCTAATGCATTTTGAGCTGAATGCTGGAAACAGCTACAGGGTTCACTGTTGCTGCCTGTTCTGAACTTCCCCTCCCCCTCGCAAAGACACGTGCTCCGGCCACGTGCTCCGAGCTCCTTTGTTCGAAGCGCGGGCAAAACCAAATGTAACTCAAACTCTTCAGCAGTGTCTGATTGGCCACTCACCCCAGGTCCTCCCCTTCCCTCTTCTCCGAATAAAGGATAGTCGAGGGGAGGCTCCGCCCTCTCTCAGCTCAGCTATCTTCCTGTGAACATCTGTGGTTGTCTCTCTCTTTCTTAAGGCTTCTAACTGCAGGAAATTGAGCGGGCAGGGAGCTATATTTCTCCCTCTTTGCTTCTGCTGATGGTATTTGCTCTGCAGCTGATACAGGTACCGATTTTAGAGCTATTAAGGTGCTAGATCGCCTGTGCTGCCTCTCTGGGCTGCTCGAGGCTTTCTAAGGCATTGAAATACAAGCGCTAGCCGGTATAAAGCTGAAAAGATACCATCCACATTTGGCGCCCAACGTGCTATCTCTGAACTCCGGTTCTGAGAGACTTTTAGGGTGTCCCGGCAGCTGTGTGTCTGCTGGAGTTAGCTCTGCACGTCGTGCTGTGCCAGCTCTGTGTAGCGAGCTGTTACTTTTGCGTAACAGTGAGCCCAGAGGCTCAGCCTGTACCTCCCCCACACCACGTGGCGAGGGAACGGCTGGAAAGCAGAAGACCCTTCTCGCATGTTTTTTTTCTCCGGACCTGCTTTCCTGTGGTAAAATCCAGATTTCTGGTGAGTATTTCCCTGCTGGTTTAGGGGCTCCTGTCTTAAGCTGGTGCCGGTTCAAACTTTCTCTTTTTTTCTCCTTTTGGGCGAGTTGGGTTGAGGTTTGTGGTGTTGCTTTCATAATGGGATCTGAAGTTTCTGCACACCATAGAGAAATATACCACCAAGTTCAAAGCTACCTTTCCTTAACTGGGCATAAATACCCTAAAAATCTAGTTCAATCTTTTGTAGGATGGCTTTTTCAGTACTTTCCTAATCTTACCTCCGAAGACATAAGGTCTCCTGAATTTTGGGATAAGGTGGGCAGAAAACTTTCCTCTCTTAGGCGTGCAGGAGATGAAACAGTTTCAAAATTCTTTCCTCTCCTGTTACTAAGTTATACTTTGCCTGAGAAAAAGGCAGTACATGAAAAGCCTCTGCAAAATACCCCTGTTAATTCCCTTATACCCTCTTCCAACCCCTTTGTCCCGGACCCCTCTTCCCCTACGCTGGTAAACACAGCTCGAGCAGACTGCTTTTTAGCACAGGAGAGCTATCGTCCTCCTGGCTCACCCGTGTTTCCTCAGCACCCTGCCTCGGACGGGAATCCGGAGCCCGTCCCAGGACCTTCCCAACCCCTTTTCTCCACTCCCTTGTCCCCAGTTTCTAGCCCTCATGTTTCAAGCGCGCGAAAAAACCCCTTCTCCCCTGATCTCTTTGTTCCCAGGGAGAGCCATTGCCATGTGCTCGCAGCCCGGGGAAAAACCCCTCCCCCCAACCCCTTTTCTTCGAGTTTGTTCGTCTCCAATAATGGCGGCCGCGATGTTCCTTCCTCTCCAAACTACACCTCCCACAATCCCTTTCTCCCCCACCCCACAAACCCCTTCTTGTCCCCATCCCCTCCCACTCCCGCGTCACAACCTGACCCCGCCCCTAACCGCGCCCCCACAGTGTCGTGTTTCACCCCTCCCTCTGTTCCCGCCCATGGCTCAAGTACCGCCCCTGCCTCCCACAACCCCGCCCCCAACCCCTCCCCTCCTCCGGCCGTGTCCGCGCCTCCACTCCCCGCCCCTGCGCCTCCACTCCCCGCCCCTGCTTCCTCTTGTCCCGTCCCTGGTTCCCACAATCCTGTAAATACCTCTTTAAATCCGGGAACCCATGGCTACCAGGAAGTAACTCCAACTGCTTCTACTACACTCTCTCCTACTAGCAATGTAGCAAACCCTGACTGGAAACCCTTACCTTGTTCTAATATTAAGGATTTGTGCAAGGCCATTAAGGAGTTTGGAATGCATAGTAATTATTTTAAGAGCCTTTTAAGTGCTACTTTTGCAACTCACTTACTAGTACCTCATGATTTACTAACATTGATGCAAACTCTTCTAACAGCTGGTGATTTTATGATGTGGAAAAAGCAATGGAAAATAATTTTATCTGATTTACTAAAAATTTTGTGGCAAACTCCAGATAATTACCTGGACCTTGAGAATAATTATATCACATTAGACCTTTTATCTGGTGACAATAATATGGCAAATCCTCAAAAACAAGCAATGCTTATCCCTCGTCCAGTTCTTACTGAAATCACACGTGCTGCTGAAAAGGCCTTAACATTATTACCATCTCAAACTCCTAACTCTCTTTATACCGCCATCAAGCAATTGCCAAATGAAAATATTATTCACTTTTATAACCGTTTGTGCGAAGCTGTCTCTTCTCAGGTCCCTAATCCTGACCTCCGACAAGCGCTCCTACTCGAACTTCTCCAAGTGAATACCAATGATGCTTGCAAACAAGTCATCCTCACTCTCCCTCTTCATCCTCCTCCTACTGTTGAATCCATCCTCGAAGTCTGTACAAAGAAGGTGCAGCTGAACACAGCTGCTCCCCTTTTAAAAAAAGTGGGGATGGTTGGGGAAGTTGTGGAGAATGCTATGGGTACAGGAGAAACTCAATCGCGTGGTAACCTTATATGCTATCGTTGTCAGAAAAAGGGACATGTAGCTCGCAATTGCAGAGCCATTATAACTGCTGATAAAAACTCTCCAAAGACTGTTTCCCCAGGTCAACAGCAGGGAAACCAGCAACTCAACGCGTCCTAACAGCTCCGCGTTCAGACAAAAATAGAGCTGCAGACAAAGCAACTTGGACTTCTGGACTAAGGTTTAAGGTAACCTGTGCCGAAACACACCATTTCAACAACAACAAACAGACTGCAATACCTATCTCATTCCAGAATGTGGACCACATGCAAGACTTTACATACCTTTTTGTTATTGGGGACACTCGGGTAACACCTGCTGGGATAGAGGTTACACCCACACTCATGAAAGTGGATCAGAATGGGTGTTCTAACGTAATGGTACAATGTATATATCCGCCGTACTTTATGCAAAAGGGTCAAGTCATTGCACAGGCCATTCCACTGCCCAAATACCTGCCCACAGATGGTCATATCCCAGCCATCTGTTGGACTGAGGTTTTGGGAAATGACAAACCTATAATAGAATGTAAGCTCCGTCACAAATCACAAAAAATCAGTATAATGGGAATGATAGACACAGGTGCTGATGTGACTGTCATTCCATTTGATAAGTGGCCTGAGCAATGGGAATTGCAATCTCAGGGCATCATACAAGGGATTGGAGGTACCCAAATTGCAAAGCAATCCAAATACACCATCCAAATTGAAGGTCCTGAAGGACAAATAGCAACTCTTCGTCCGTATGTCCTGGACACCAAATTCACCCTGTGGGGAAGGGATGCCATGTCTCAGTGGGGAACAAAAATTGATATCAGCCCTAGATATCAAAATTTTCTCTTGCAGGCCACTGAAGCAGAGTGCCATCCACAAAAATTAACTTGGAAAACAGATGAACCCGTGCAAGTTAGACAGTGGTCTTTAAAAAAAGAAAACTTAGAGGCACTCAAAACATTAGTAGCTGAACAATTGGCTAAAGGAAATATAGTTCCAACTAACAGCCCATGGAACACACCCGTGTTTGTAATAAAAAAACCGGGAAAGAACAAATATAGGCTACTCCAAGATCTTAGAGAAGTTAATAAAGTTATTGAAGACATGGGACCCCTTCAACCAGGTATGCCATCACCTTCAATGCTCCCACAACATTGGCATTTAGCTGTTCTTGACATTAAAGATTGCTTTTTTCATATTCCACTCCATCCTGCAGATGCCCCTCGATTTGCATTTTCTGTACCCTCTCTTAATCATGAAACCCCCATGGAACGTTACCATTGGCTTGTGCTTCCCCAAGGTATGAAAAATTCCCCAACTCTCTGCCAAGAGTACATTGCTAAAATTCTATCTCCCATCCGCGCCAAAGCAGAGAAAGCCATCATCCTACATTACATGGATGATGTGCTGGTGTGTGCTCCCAATAATCAGTATCTTGAGCAGACACTTAACATGGTGATTGAGGCCCTAGAGGCCAAGGGCTTTGAATTACAACCTGAAAAAATGCAGAGAACAAGCCCTTGGAAATACCTCGGACTCAAAATCACAGAAACCTCTATCACCCCAACACCCGTCACCATTAATAATAACCCAAAAACATTAGAGGAAGTGCAACAGATCTGTGGGACACTGAAGTATTTAAGGCGCTGGTTAGGACTCACCACAGAGGATGTAGCTCCTATTGCAAACCTAGTAAAAGGGGAAGGCGGTCCAGCATCCCCCAGATCCCTGACAGAAGAGGCAAGGCAGTCTCTCAGAAAGATACAAGAGCTCATTTCCACCAGGCAAGCACACAGGTATCAGCCCTCCCTACCCTTTAAGCTTGTCATTCTAGGGAAGGCACCACGCTTTCACGGCCTCATATTTCAGTGGGACAAAGAGCAGAAGGACCACCTCATCATAATTGAATGGGTTTTCCTTCCACTCCAGCCTCCTAAAACCATCACACAGCCACAAGAATTAATAGCAAAAATTATCATGAAGGGTAGAGCAAGGCTCCACACCCTGGCAGGATGTGACTTTGCATGCATCTACTTACCAGTAACAACAGACACATTAGATCACCTACTCCAAAATAATATAAATTTACAATTTGCATTAGATAGTTACTCAGGCCAAATCTCAAATCATTACCCAAAACATGAAATGTTTAATCTGGCATTCTCTTTCATCCCTCGAGAGATACAAAGCAGAAAACCCCTCGATGCGATTACTGTTTTTACTGATGCATCAGGGAAAAGTAAGAAGTCCGTGGTCACGTGGAGAAATTCAAAGACACAAAAGTGGGAATCTGACATAAAGGTAATCCAAGGATCACCACAAGTAGCTGAATTAGCAGCTGTCATTAGAGCATTTGAGAGGTTCAAAGAACCCTTTAATTTGGTCACAGACTCAGCATATGTAGCTGGAGTAACTGTTAGAGCTGAGCATGCTCTCCTAAAAGAAATCTCAAACAAAAAAATTTATGATTTACTCTCAAAATTAATTTATCTGGTTTCCCACAGAGAGCATCCCTATTTTGTCATGCATGTGAGGTCACATACAAACCTGCCAGGATTTATTGCGGAAGGTAATCGTAGAGCTGATGCTCTGGCTATGCCAGCAGACATAGTTCTATCAGCCGACTTACCAAAGCTCCCCCAAGTTTTCGAACAGGCAAAACTGAGCCATGCTATGTACCATCAAAATATTCCTGCTCTCATCCGCATGTTCCATCTGTCGCGGACGCAGGCAAAAGCAATAGTGGCAACATGTCCCAACTGCCAGAAGCTACAGCTTCCATCACTGGGCATGGGAGTCAATCCCAGAGGCATTAATAGCGGTGAAGTGTGGCAGATGGACGTCACACATTTCCCTGAATTTGGGAGATTAAAATACGTTCATGTTTCTATTGATACCTTCTCTGGTGCTATGTATGCCTCTGCACATGCAGGCGAAAAAGCTAGGGACGTTGAAAAACATCTTGTCCAAGCTTTTGCTGTGCTCGGTATACCTGAGGAGATAAAAACTGATAATGGACCTGCCTACACCTCTCAGGAGTTTAAAAACTTCCGTCAGCAGTGGGGATTTCGACATGTTACAGGTATTCCTCACTCCCCAACCGGACAAGGCATTGTTGAACGTGCCCATCAAACCCTCAAGCGAATGCTGCTACAACAATCAGGGACCACCAAACTCAATTCACCTGTCCTCAGACTCAGCAAAGCACTGTTTACCATAAACTTCCTGAATGGCACCTTTGAGGATTCAAACCCTCCCATCTATCGTCATTTCCAGAACACCGGGAGACAGAAACTGAAGGAGAATCCAGAAGTCCTGATCCGGGACCCAGAGACTCAGAAAATCCAAGGACCATACAAACTTGTAACTTGGGGACGTGGGTATGCCAGTGTATCTACCCCTCAAGGACTGAGATGGATCCCAGGGAAATGGGTAAAGCCTTATGTCACTTCCTCAAAAATTAAGGAGGTTAAAACTGCCTCCTGGAAGAGACGCCGTAAAAGGGATCCTAATTTTGCACCCTCATGTAAACCCTTTGCTGCAGATTTTGATGTTAATCCCTTGAGTTAAGTTGCACTGTTTTGCACTCAGGTTTTGCACTGTACTCTGTAAGTCTTCGTCCTGATACTCCATACCATAGATGTCCTAACTAACCCCCTGAGTTTTGCTGGGGAACTAGTTTAAAGGCATCCTAGGTACTATCGAAGTTGTAGGGACGATAGATTCCAGTTATGTTTTGCACTGTTGTTCTGTTACTGTTCTATGCACTTTAAGTTACTAAGAGTTACAACCCAGCTTTAAAGAAAAAAAAATAGGGAATTGTTGCTGCCTGTTCTGAACTTCCCCTCCCCCTCCCAAAGACACGTGCTCCGGCCACGTGCTCCGAGCTCCTTTGTTCGAAGCGCGGGCAAAACCAAATGTAACTCAAACTCTTCAGCAGTGTCTGATTGGCCACTCACCCCAGGTCCTCCCCTTCCCTCTTCTCCGAATAAAGGATAGTCGAGGGGAGGCTCCGCCCTCTCTCAGCTCAGCTATCTTCCTGTGAACATCTGTGGTTGTCTCTCTCTTTCTTAAGGCTTCTAACTGCAGGAAATTGAGCGGGCAGGGAGCTATATTTCTCCCTCTTTGCTTCTGCTGATGGTATTTGCTCTGCAGCTGATACAGGTACCGATTTTAGAGCTATTAAGGTGCTAGATCGCCTGTGCTGCCTCTCTGGGCTGCTCGAGGCTTTCTAAGGCATTGAAATACAAGCGCTAGCCGGTATAAAGCTGAAAAGATACCATCCACAGTTCACGTCACCTGAATCTCTGATGCAAAAAATGCCTTGAAAATGCAAACCTGTTCTTTCATATCAAAGTACTTCTTCATACAAGTAATTAGAAAATGAGATTGAGGACAAATGATGATGCACATTTTAATGCACTTCTGACTTTTCATTCTTTCCCATCCTTCATATCTTCCATCTTCCTTCAAGGTAGCATAAAGCCCAGACCAATTTATAATGTAAAATGACAAAGAATATCCAACAATACAGTGTTTAAAAAAAGGAGTTGAAGAAACACAAATACTAATTCATAGAGGGACCAGAGCACCTCCCCTGTGAAGACAGACTGAGAAGGTGGGATTGTCCAGCCTGGAGAAGGGAAGGTTGTTTAGGGACCTCAGAGCAGGCTTCTGGAGTCTGAAGGGGGCCTACAGGGAAATCAGAGGGGGGCTCTTCATCAGGAACTGTAGTGACAGGACAAGGGGGAATGGCTTCAAACTGAAAGAGAGTAGGTTTAGGTTAGATGTTAGGAGGAGATTCTTGACTGAGATGCTGGCACGGGTTGCCCAGAGAAGCTCTGTTCAAATTTATTCACTGATTTTCTACTTTTGAAATTACTTAATTCTAATTTTTAGTGGTCAAGTATTTCCATTTTGTACACATAATGTGAGCTAAGAAATTTAAAAAAAAAAAAAAAAGCAGCATGAAAATTAAATGATGGGATTTTTATATCTGAGCTTCCCAGGATTGGGCAGAACAGCACTGATGAAAAAGTACTGTCAGATAATAGACTGCATTATGATTCAGTATGCTGCATTACCAGGAATCCTGATCTTTGGCTTCCTTGCTCTCACTCATTTCAAAAGTTTAAAATTCATTACTGTTTCATAATGACCTGAATGGTAATTACCCGAAAAGCACTGTGATATCCTAGCAGTACTGACCATATGGTATGGTGAGATATTGCAGCATCTCAGGGTTTTAACGACTCCCACTGTTTATAAAAACAAAGCACAGCCCCATGCACATTTTGTGCACATTTGTGTGTTTGGGCACATTTAATGTGCAGTTCTACAGCCTGGAGTCAGCACAGTGACCTGAACCTGCTCAATGAGAGGTTGTGGAGTACCTGCACCAGCTGCTCTTCCAAAGACCTGGCGTGTGAGACCCAAACATAGGATGGCAAAGCAGCACAGAGGCATGGAAAGAGGAATGGGAGTGCCTGGGAATGTCTGGTCTGGGAAACTAGGCCAGTAGCCATTCCTGTTCAGCTATGTGGAGTAAAAGAGATCTGAGGGAGTCCTTGTGGTGCTACTGGGGACTCCAGGCACACTCACAGATTTGCCCATTGCATTAGGACCAGAGTGAATCCTTGCCATTACTGTCATTAGTGCAGCAGATTGGCTGGTCACCAGCTACATCAACTAGAAAATTTTCTCTCTATGTTCCTCTGGAGGAAGAAAATGCAGAGCTGGTCCCAAAAGAAATGAGAGGAAAACATCTGGGAAAGCAAAGCCCTTTGAGGAGGGGAAGATGGACACTGGGAAGGACTCTTCTCTTGTAAAGTGGTATCTACATCAGCAGGTGAGAATCATGTTCTCTCACAATGTATTTCAACAGATTTTGAAAGCACAAAAGCTAAGGGCAGCTGAAGTAGAACAGATTATCATATTATCTCTGCACATATAACAGATAATAAAAATATACAAAGATGAACACTCACATCAAAAATAAAAGGCAGTATTTATTGCTCTCTGTGACAAAGCCACATTAACTACTGCTTTTCTGTTATTTTTTGTGGATGAATAGGAAGCATGAAGTATCATTTTCCTTTGGGAATATATAATATCAAAATTGAGGCAGTGAAGCAGTAATATGGGGGATATGATCTCTGTCATTTTGTAAGTATCACAAGAAAACTGAAGAATTATAGATGGAAAGAAGATTTTATGTATAGAAAACTCTAGGGATCATGAATAATTTTGTGTGAAGAGTTGGCAACAGAAAATTCTAGAATTATGTCTCTCTACAAATTCTGGTGCTGAAACACAAAGACCAAATCGTGCCTACTGGGTAATTTCACAGGAAAGGATTTTCCATGTGTATTATTCAGATAGGGGGTCAAGCTATGTTGTCACAAGCAAAACCTTTGGCTCTAAAATCAATGATGGACATTTACTGAACTTATTTATATAAGGGAAGAGTTATACAAGGGAAGTAAAAAATCAGAGATAAAAATTTTACATTTAACTTCTTTTCTCATGTCAGCAATCCTGTCCTTTGGTCATTTTTACAGACTTCAGTAGCAGCAGATTTTCTGGTTTATGTGTGTTTATAATTTCTCTTAGTTTTTAAAGCTAGTTGTAGAAATTAAGTGAAGAATATGCACAAATCCCTTTCCCTTGATAAAGTGCACTTGTAAGTAGAATAATGATTTCAAAAAGGACAGTGAGATATTCAGAGAAGGTCAAATCAGTGTTTCTTTTTGAATATATGTGTTAAAAGACAAGAACATTCTGTTATTATTTTCTACAAAGAGCTGAAAATCCTCATGGAATATAAATGCTCAGCTTCTAAGAAACACCAAAATCTTCTAGTAACTAAGAATGATAAAACTTTTCAGCCCTGTTCCATTGCTGTAGATATTGTGATTCATTTGTCCTATTTATTTTAAATTTAATTTTTAAATGCAATTAAAATGTTTCCACCTGGTAGGGAAAAAAATAATGAAGATCATAAAAATACAATTCTTTAATGACCTGCCAAGGAAAACAGAAAACTTGAGGAATAAACCAAGACTTCTGCACAACCCAGCTTCAGGGTCCTAACCCAAATGCCATCCCGAGGAAAGTAATCATTATATGCAAAGTAGTATCATTTATCACATTTGTAAAGGTGGAGAAATAATATCAAGCACTTGCAATTAACCCAACCCTTCAGCACATTTAATGGGTCAGACTAATCATATTCCATAGCAATTTTACACTATGAACACAGGATCTGTTTTTTCCCAGCACCTGAGCAGAATAGCAGCTCCCTCCAATGAAAGGCAGAGCCATGCACGGAGCATCCAACTCGGTTAACGTGTTGGGAACAGATTCACAGCCTATACAGTTCTACATAGACAGTCTGGAATTGAGAGCTAACATAGGACAAAACATGAACTATCCAGGAAATGCCTAATACAGCAATGCCAGAAGTTGCCTCACAAGCTAAGAGAGCTGCCATGGGCTGTCTGTTATCTAGTATTTGTAAGAAAAGCTTCAAGCACAAGCCTTCTGAAAAATCACAAAACAGGACAGGTTGCTTTGCATTAGGTGTCCAAGCATGGCTTCAGGCAAGCATGACTTGATTTTGAAGCTTGAAGGACTGTGATAAGCACTGGAAAGAGATGAACTTTCAAACTAGGATTCAAGTAGGATTTTTCTTACTGCATTTAAGTCTATCTACTCAATCTCATATTTGAGAAATTGCATGCCAGCTTGGCTACTTAAACTGCTGAGCAGCAGCTTACATTTAGATTTACTGGAGGTGGTAAGAACTACATATTCTGGAAAGTCAGGCTTTGGGTTTCCTCATGAGACACTCAGGAGACTAAACACTATGTAAATGTTTTGATTGTGGCATCTAGGCCCTCATTTTAGAGAAAATACTGCCAAACAAATGGGAGCATTGGCATGCTTTTAAACACAAAAAAATGTTTCCCAAATGTGAAGAACTAGGATTTCAGAAACTAGAAAGAGTCCGAAGGCAAAACTTCTCCGATTTGAGAGCTCACGATGATGTATCAAAACTGTAACAGAAAGGTATTTTATAACTATGGTAAAAGTAGAATACAAATGAAAATAACATCCTGTAGATTACTTAATAAAAATACGATTACTTTATCATTTCAGAGTTAAAATTAGTGAGAGTTCAAAGCAATTACACTGAGAAAGAAAAAGTCTTATACAAGTACTCCAGTGGTAGAATAGCAATTTTTTGAAAGAGAAGAGAGTAAACAAAGTAAATCACCAATTTGATTGGTTTCTCAGAATAATAAACTGCTGAAGCAGCACAGTGGAGGGTTTGCTGGACAATTTTCTACATTGAAACTGTCAATTCATTCCAAACCTTAGCACTGATGGATAATATGGATTGGTATGGATTGCAATGCTGCAACCATCTGAAAGGTCACTTGACAAACACAGCAGGAGTGACCTACTGTTCTTGCTGTTGACAATCAGACTGCCATTTTGACAAGTCTGTAAAGTATCACAAATCTCTCCTTCAACTATTAGATGGAAATGTTTATCTTTGGTTTGTGGCACAATTAAATGCTGGCATCCTAGATTTCATGGCGTTCACTGCAGCAGTGTTAACACCTCCTTGGATCATACTTGCAAAATCTCAGAAGCTAACAGGGAACTGGTCTCCCCATAAATGTCAGCTATAGCACTGACTAGAATCATAGGATCATAGAATTATTTAGCTTGGAAAAGACTTCTAAGATCATTGAGTCCAACTGTTATCCCAGTACTGCCAAGTCCACCACTAAATCATGTTCCTAAGTGACACACACACACACACACACCTTTTAAATACCTCCAGGGTTGGTGACTTCCCAGGTCATCCTGTTCCAGTGCTTGACAACCCTTTCTGTGAAGTTTGTCCTAATATGCAACTTGAACATGCCCTGGTGCAAGTTGAGACTTTTCCCTCTGCAGAGCCTTCCTGCCCTCCAGAAGACCTACACTCCCTCCTAACTTGGTTTCCACCTGAAAACTGACTTAGGACACACTTGATCCCTCCATCCAGATCATCAATAAAGATATTAAACAGAACTGGCCTCAGTATTGAGCCCTGTGGAATGCACTTGTGACCGCCCAGAGTTACAACCATGGATGTAACTCCATTCCCCACCTCCCTCTGGGCCTGGACATCCAGCCAGTTTTCATCCAGTGAACAGAGCACTAGTCCAAGCCATGAGCAGCCAGACTCTGAGGGAGAATGCTGTAGGAAATGGTGCCAAAGGCTTTACTAAAGTCTGTATAGACACATCCACAGCCTTTCTCTCACCCACTAAGTGGGTCACACTGTCACAGAAGGAGATCAGGTTGGTCAAGCAGGACCTGACCTTCACAAACCCATGCTGGCTGAGCCTGGTCCACTGATTGTCCTGTACATGCAGGATGATGGCACTAAAGATGATCAGCTCCATGACCTTCCCAGGCACCGAGACCAGGCTGACAGGCCTGTAGTTCTCCAGATCCTCCTTTCAATCCTTCTAGTGGATGGGATTACATTTGCTGACCTCCAGCCCCCAGGGACCTCCCTGGTTAGCCAGGACTGCCAGTAAATGATATAAAGTGGTTCTGTGAGCACGTCTGCCAGCTCCCTCAGAACACTTGGATGGATCCCTTCTAGCCACAGAGGATTATGTGTGTCTAAGAGATGTAGCAATTTGCTGACCATTTCCTCTTGGATTATGGGGGCATCATTCTGCTCCCCATTCCCGTCTTCCAGCACAGGGGGCTGGGTACCTGGAGAACAACCAGCCTTACGATTAAAGGCTGAGGCAAAGAAGGCATTTAGTACCTCAGCCTTCTTCTCATCCTTTGCCCTATGTTTTCACCCACATCCAGTAAAAGATGGAACTTCTTTCTCTTTAGCTATCTAAGAGCATCTTGTCCACAGTTATTAAAGTTGTAATAATCCAGTATATAAGAAAAGTACTTGTTGTTTTTCTAGAATTAAAAATGGTAAAGAAGGTAGATTATATTTGTGTATATGGATTCCTCTAGAACCAAGAATCTTTGGAAAAATGATCTTCTTCAGCAAGTTTCATAGAATAATAGACATAATTCAGGGAAAACCCCTCAGTGGGAGACTAGCTAGGAAGAAAACTAGGTAAGATGATACAGTGAAGAATCTCCACGTTGGAGATTCAGAATGTCTTCAATTTCACAGAGCTCTGAGAGTTCTAAGCTTTACAGCATTTATGAGCCAAATAAGTCTGGATAGTCAAAGGAGATGGATGGTGTCATTAAGATACTCTTTGGAATAAATGAGTCCTTCAGACTGATGTGAGTTAAAAGAGCTGGGGGAAGTAGGAAAGTAGTGCTGAGCTGGGGAAAAACTGTCTTCTACTGCTTTACATAGCATTCCTAGGCAGGAACAAAGAGGTGCAGTTAAAGGGTATTCCATCAGTTTCTGGTCTGTTTCTAATATGCAGCCACATGCATCTCAGTGCAACACAGTATAGTAAAAACAAGAATCCTCCACAATCCCATTGCCTTCAATCCCATTAATAAGTTTAAGACAGTCAAAAGAATCAATACATGCTAAATAAATTTCTGTCTCAGTTTCTCTGTGATTCTGGGCAGTGATTTGTAAGCTCATCCTAGAAATTCCCAGTTTCTCACAGAAGAGGAGTCAGGATCGCTAATCAAATATAACATTGTTCTACAGAGGGAAGAAGGATGTAAAAGTGCCTACATGGTTTTAAAATCCCAAATGTTCCTGTAATGAACTTTGTATCATTAAGGGGCTCAAGTTGTCTTTCTGAAGGTATAGTGTTAAATGTCAAATTCATTAGTGGCATGACCAGAAATCATTAGGTCTTTCTTTCTAAACTAGCTGTATATGTGATGTTTGGATTCCTATATGTGTTATTTTCAGATCAAAATGAAACCACAGAGAAAACACTGTGCTTTATTATTGTGTGTCGTTTTTGTGAAAGAATGACTCAGGCATTGATATTTAGACTACTTTCAAGTCAAATATTTAAAGCTCACATCCTAACCATAAGCACACTTACTGACATATCGGAAGGTCACTAGAACATGAGAAGATAGAGAGAGGTCTAAGCAAAAGACCTACAAATTTAATGTCTCTTGCAGGGGAGGAAAGGCAACTGTAAGAAAACTGAACTGTTTGCTTGTATTTTCATCAAAGTACCGAACAGGTTCCAAACAGTTTCAGATGTATTAAAAATCAGGCCTGTGGCATTTTCCTCTTGTACATTCATATTTCATTAGGTGCAATGACTTTATCTTTTCCCCAGTTAAAAATGCCATTCAAATTGGCTGCCGTACTTACTCTTTCACTGTCACAATATAGCCATATTCTTTCTCCTCAGAAGACTTCACTTCAAGTTGTAAGCCTTGTCCTGTGTTTTTCTGAGGCTTTTCATAGGAGTTTCCATCCTGCATTAAAGCATTCTTAATCCAGTAGCTGGTCTGGCTCAGGTCTTTGGAGTCAGATTCACTGTTCTTTGCAGTTGTCAGTTCCCTTGAGAAAGTCTCACTTTTTACATTTTCCACACCAGCATTTGTTTCTTCTGAGGAAGAAGAGTCAGTTTCTTCAGATTTCTTGGTTTCTGTTTTTGTAGATTCTTCAGGAATAAGGTTTTTATGCATATTTTCAGGTAATGCATTCTCATTCAAGAATCTAATTAGTTTTGCAGTGTTCTCCTGTATTAAAAGAATAATATTATTTTTAAAACTAAACACAGGAAGTTATACTCACTAAACCTGGATATAATTTTTCGAACTCTTATTGATATGGAGTCTACTCATACAACTGTTACATAGTCATTTTCTTAATTTCTGTAAGTTGCTAGACTATGTTAAGAACAGGATGTTTATTCAGTAATAATAAAAGAGCATTAAATTATGCCACCATATTTTTCCAATCGTTTCCATGTGTCTGTGTGTTTAAATATTGATGAAAACAAAACTTTGTTATCAGGTAAGTTAATGAAAAGGAGAAAATATATAAATGTCCATCAATACGCCTAAGCTGGGCCTGGAAACTTGCATACCTCTTGGGTCTCAAAGTTATAACACAGGAAAGGAACAGGAAATATGACCAATTCTATTTCCCTTCTTCATCTCTAGAAATGGTGACAAATTGTATGCAAGTGATCCAACAAGCTAAACACATGATCATAGAACACAAAAATCTGTCTAATAAATCAAAACAATAAGCGAATGAGCCAAAGTCCAAACAGGTATCTAGAAAAACTCATTAGCTGGTTTCATTACATAACTTTATTTCAGCCAAGCATTTGGGAGGAAATGATGGCTAATGGGCACTTTGTGCTCCGTGTCACAATAATTTCATTCAAACACCCCCTATTCAAATGGTCACAAAGAAATCTATACATGGGATCCTCTGTAAGTCTATTGTGACTAGAGCACTTCATTCCTTGAAGATTTTTATGTGGGTGTTTAAAGCTCCTGCTGCATTGTCCTTGTGTTTTCCTTGTGTGGTAAAAGGGCTGAAGAGATTTTACTGTGAACACAAGAGGATTTGCCCATCTATGAGTCTCGCAGTATTAGCTTTTGATAGAGTATATAGTAGGAGAAGTTTCACACAGTTTTTAAAAATGTTCCTTTGACATTTTTCTGCTTCATGAAACTGAGAAAAAGAAAGATGAATATACCTCAAAAATGGCTAAATATTGGACAGCAGTCCATAGGATATGATTCAAAGCTCAGGAAGAATATTGTATAAGTAATCTGGATTAAAATGCTAATTTTGATGTTACTAGCTAGGGTACGAAATGTAATGCCTAGAGCTTTTGAAATACCTCTGATGTTCAATGAATTACTGGTAATGAATAAAATTGAATGGCAGATCCCATGCAAGGAGAGAGAATTTTGAAACACAGCTACCCCCCTGACCCACACATGCCTTCAGAGGGAATATGTTTACTCATTCACTTCTGAAAACCAGTGATATTAACTGAGCAAGGGTTCATATGTTCCTCAGAACTAAGAGCCAAAGGACAGGGGAAAAAATAATTTTCAAGAACTCAATCTCAACACTCAGAATTTACTGATTTGAGGAAAATCCTGAATTTGACCGAACTTTGCGAATCTATTACAAATTCTGTCTATTTACAAATTAAAGAAAGGGGGGGAAAGGACTTGGTTTTGCTTTTGAACACCAAAACTCATTTTCGTTAAGTTTTAAATAAGTGCTCATTTAATATTTCAGTATCTATGTGTGGTATTGAATCATAGCCACACAAAACAAGTCTTATATTTCTTAAGTGTGAATTTGACTTTCGCTGCACAGATATTCTGAGACAGAACACTTGTTTTGTTAAAATTCTGGTACTCTACCTCTTTATCAGTTCTCTCACCCGCTTCATGCACCCCATTGTCTGTAGGATAAGAAAAGCACAAATACATAGTTATGAAGGGCAAACATCATATACAAAACAAAGATTTCTCATAGGCTGCTTTTTAGCAGTGGCCTTTTTATGTGATTTAAACATTGAGACATCAAAGTGGAAAGGGCAGAGTAAGGAGCACTGTATAATTTGTTATTGTTATTCTAACCCCACTTTGATAGCAAATTAATGCAAGATCAATAGACAGAGTACTTCAAGAGCCAATCTAATAGTGTTATTTTGCTAATTAAGTGTCAAATCATCATATCAGTTTACCAATATCTGAGAGAAAAACCAGAATAAAATGTCTCTAGCTTGCTGAATGGACATTTACAGTAAAGGAAAAGGAAACATATATTTCCCTCATATGTATTTTGGTGGTAAAAAATCGACATATTTCAATAGATATCATTAACCAAAATCATGTTACAGTTTAACTATAGTGATAATATCCAGTCACATCTTTAACCTCTGTCAAGTAACACTGGCTTTTTGCTTTATGAACTGTTATTCATATTTCTCAGCATGATTCAAGATAAATCCTCAAGCTTGCTCCTTTTAATCTACAACAAAATCTGGCAATCACAATAACCAGAATATCCCTAACTAGTAAGGATTTCAGTATATCATGAAAACAGACAGTTAAAATAATTTTTTATGACTTACAGTATACATTTCTGGTGTACCAGATGTTATAACATTTCTAAAATAGAAAATGGATGAGCAGTAACTTATGTTCCACTGTGGTATCCACTCATCAGTGGCAATTACTGTGGCTCCTGAATCTGCATCATCAGGAAAATGTGTGTGCAGACAGAAACAAATAACCATACCTCTCCTTATTCCCTAATCAGGAAAGGGAACGAGTGGGTTTGTACCTGTACTTGTCACAGATTTTCTTCTGCAAGTAACTGTGGCATGTTAAAGAATGATTTTCTGTAAAACAGAACTTTTTCTCTGCATATTTTGAAATGTATCTTGTAATATAATATTTTCCATTATCATTTTGCTTAAACATCTCATTTTCAAGAATAGTAAATTAGACCACACAGCATAAAGCAATTCTTATTTCAATATAATTGGGTGTGTAGGTTTATCTTGTTTATGAAGCTTGAAGACCAAGTGTTCCCAAACAGAGGTTTTTTTGGTAAATAAAGAACCTGCTGTAAAAAGAAAACAACATTTTTAAAATTCTGCAGCCTTTTAGGAAACACAGAAACTTTCCATCCAATCTTCTTTAAAACTGATTTTTAGACGTCTAGCACTAATGTGAAGCAATAGAGGAAAATCAGGGTAGCTGTCTTTTGCTGTACTTAACTTCTAAAATTAATACCTGGTATATTAACACTGTTTTCCATTAATCCAGTCTGAATATCTGCCCTTCCTTGAGCTTCTCCTTCCTTCATTTGTGCTTCTGTTTTGTCTTCTTTAGTTTTTCCAGCATTTTTTCCTATTTCTTCCTGAATGTCAACGCTTTGAATTGCAGTGGCGATTGTATCAGCAATCTCATCCAATTCTGTTGAGCTGAGATTCTCCACATTCACTTGGTGTTTCTCTAGGTCCTTCAATACATTTTTAATCAGTGTCTCTGGATCACAAAACAACATAAGCACGTGATTTAGCTGCATACGTGAAACACATGTGCTTATACCTTTAATTTTTTCCTAAAAGATAGCTTTCCCTTCATGGAGAACATCTGCTTTTTGAAGGAAGACATACACATTCATGCTGCATTCCTTACAGAAAACACAATATTCTTAATTGATGTTAATGACAAGGTGAATCTGTTCCAGGACAGGGGGATGCATGCCATTATAACTCAGCAAGTTCTCCTAGAGAGAGGGCATGAAATGATCACTTTTTCCTTACAAGAAGAACATTGTTTCTAGTCTAAATTTACTCAAAATACTGAAGACAAGTGTTAAAGTAGCTTAACTTTTTTTTTAGCTGCAAAAGAGTACAAACAGCATTACTGTTTCCTAGAGATCAGTTTGGTGATATGCTTTCACAACATAAGTAGCTATACAGAGTTCTGGAAAAAAATGAGAGTCCGATATTGTGTCTTGCAATCAAAAATCTCCTTGTCACTTAGAAGTGGATATAAATATAGGTCCATTATATACATGGATATGTAAAGGACAAAAGTTCTAAATCGTATTGATTGCTCTTGGAACATATATAATTTGGCAAATATATATTTTTAGATGATACAGATATATATAGCTACATATAAACTAACAGATATAGAACTTGTTTTGGTTTGCCAGCTATGAATGTTTTACCAGTCATATTGAGAAAAAACAACAAAACAAACCAGCAAAATACCTTTGATGTGGCAAAAGTTTTGAACATAAGGAAATTCAAGGGCAATTGATATTAAAGGTGAGTCAGAAGATGAAGCATAACAGCTCCCCATGGAAGGCACTTTTCTGACTGCATATATAGTATCTATACTTCACTATCAGTCTGTAGAACTGTGCAAAACTAAGCCTAATGTCCCTTAGAGTATGAAACACTGAATGTAGTACTTACTGTAGCACACCAAAACCATTTCCAATCATGCCTCTGTTCTGCTTACTCATGTCGATAAGAAATTTAACATACCTATGCATATGCATGCAAGCAAGAAAACTCTTCCACATAGTATTGTGTAGGAAGAGGAAAATAAGGGCTGCTTTTAAATCTCTGTTGAATGTATGAATTTACATATAAGCAGTCTGAAGGCAGGTTCAACCCTTTTTTCTCAATAGCAACACTCTCCATGTAAAGCCCAGTGGTTGGACATGTTCATCATTTGTAAGCCAGACTTTGGGACCATGCTGTCAGCTTTCAGGCTCACATAGAAATCAATCAAAAAGTAGGAAAACAGGGAAAAACAATGTCATAAGAAGGGCTAAAAATAAGGATTTTTTTTTCCTCACAGCAAAGGAGAAAGAAGTGCATAGAGACTAGGAAAGAAATAAAAGTAGTTAACAGATCTGTGATTTTGCAGGGAGACAAGCATCAAGGATTATTTTTCATTGGGAATAAGAGGCCAAGACCTTGGACACATTTGTCATTTTTCAGACCCCTCAGTTTTAACTGAAGAGTTCACCATCAGCACCTCACCATCAGCTTCTCAACACTATCTCAAGGCAAAGACTAACTTCTCCTGACATGACCCATCATTCACCAACTAAACTAATGCCGTTTTCCCTGACCTAATTAGTCCATATAAAGCAAAAGAACTTAAGCAGCTTAAGTAGCAGGTTTACTCCGAGTCAAAGAGGGTGTTGACATATGGGGAAGGTGGTTCTTTGTTGTACTTTCTTTTCCAGGTAAAAAGGAAACATCTTTCCAATAATCCACCATGATGTTACTACAAAATTCTACTAATTTAATTACAAAATTCAGCTAAGCTGGTAAGATGTGAACTTTTGAAATTTACTTTAAAAAAGCATAGTTTTAAGTACACTTAATTGTGACTATCAATACAAAAAAGGTTATATCTGTGATGTTACTTCAAACTGTGACAGCCAACAAAGATTTTGGTACCATACTGGAATAGCAGAGTGC
Organism: Aphelocoma coerulescens; assembly: GCF_041296385.1. NCBI lineage: Eukaryota > Metazoa > Chordata > Aves > Passeriformes > Corvidae > Aphelocoma > Aphelocoma coerulescens. The sequence continues at coordinate 9,277,580 of NC_091015.1, forward strand.
TTTGTGCAGGAAAGCAAGTGTTCAGAAATATGAATCAAAGATGTAAACTCAATCTGTGCCAAACTCTCTGGGCCAAGATACGTGGAGGCAGCAAAATTAATATTGAAGTTTGATGGAAGCTTAGCAACACTTCAGAGAAAACTTTGAAAACTTTCCTTTCATTTTGTTGCACTCATTCCCTGTTACGAATTTAATAATATAGTAAAAACATAGTGACCAAATCCTTTAGTTTAGGAAGGTAATCTACAAGAGCAGATTAATCCAAACTGCAACAAAATTTTTCAATACACTTGATCAACCTGAGTGCAAGCCACTTTTTAAAGAAGCAGAAGAGCTAACTGGGAGATGGCCACTTGGAGAGGATGTTACACATAGCAGCAATGCAGAAAACTAAGCTGTAGGAAAAAAACAGCACTCCTGGATTACCACAGGAGCCTTGTGTCTGCTTAGGCATCATTTCTGTTCTTATCTTCTATAGAACTATCGGACAATATCTTGACAGAAAAGCCTAAATTATTGAAGCAGAGCTAATAAAGTCAGCAATGAAAAGACAGAATATGTGTCAGATCCAAATCAAAACTAAAAACTTTACGAATAAAACATCATTTGAAGACAAATCTTAAAAGAGAATTATATTTCAGGACATATATAATTAAAAGAGTTATATTAATGTAACACTACTAGATTTTTGTTTATTTCATTTCATTCACAGCTAGCTGTCAAGACCAGCTACTGAGCTATTCACAACATGCAGGCAATGTAGCCTTGTCATCTCCCTTCCATTTTTTCCAAAGTCACTTTTCTCTGTACCTATATTTTTAGCCAAGTCTTACCTGTCCAGTCCATCTTCAGACTCATCTTTAATATCCATTGTCAACAAAAAAGCAGTCTTAATCTCAAACAAATGGGAATGGGGGAACAGGGCAAGGAATAACACGAAAAAAGAATGGCCACAGGCCCTATTCCAGATAATACTGACAGGCTCACTGCAGGTTCTTCTGGTTCACTAAAACTTCAGTATTATATAGAGGAGCCTCCTGTTCCTCTAATGGTGGCATTCCTGCCTTGGTCATTGCCACCTGGGCACAGTTCATCAAACAGACTCCTAGATACTGCATTGACATGAGTAAAACTTTGGCATTATATCTACTTTTATTGAACAACTGCAATGTGACTTAAAATGTCAAGGACCAAAGGCAATAACCAAAGCCAGTAAGTATGAGGAACGAAATATTTTTACTACCCTAGGAGGGACAGCCACCAAAGAAACAGTCTGCAATGCAGGTCTACATAAAGAGTCTTGCTAACTTCACGACGCTACTGATACAATATTAATCCTTGTCCATGTAAATATGGATATTTACACTTGTTATGGCACTGGTCCATGTTTGCAATAATTTGTAAATTATTGGATAACGCTGGTAAACAGATAAATACCATTGCATCTGTTTACTGACACCTTTGGGTAATATGATGAATTTATTAAAATCAGAAAATATTGTTGGAGAAGGACCAAAAAGCAGATGGATACTGCAATGGCACAGCACTTAAGCAGCACATGTACTTGAACATGCATTTACCTGTGCACAGCTTTTATAGTCTCCCACTGACTCCCTTCCAAGTAGACTCAGCAATGCTCATTCATGTTTCACAGGGCTTGTACTGCAAACCAGATTCCTCCCTTAGCTCCAGCTATCCAACAGATGAATGCCAACTGCCATTCATAGTTACCCTGGAACCATGATGGCAGTAAAGGCATATATGTCCCAGATGATGTAATTTTTAATATAAGCTCCACCAATAGAATTTCCTAGTAGGTAACAATAGCACCTTATCCAGGGAAAACAGCTTTTTATTGTACAGCATATAAACCATGCCTCATACTCTGCTAGCACAAGAGCCAAAGCCAGCTTGCCTGACAACCACATGGTATGGCAGCAGTAACTTTGCAAGAAGTTCCATAGGGTGGTCTGTCTTCTTCAACCCCATCAGCCTACTGACCACACATTAGCTGTCTCAGCAGCTGAGCACCATATGGAATGGTGAACCCAGCTTTGCAAGAGAGAGGACATATAAAAAATATTTTTGTTCCATAAACATGGAAGTTGGCTATTTTTTAAGACATCTGAATTACTAATTCTGTGACCTTTTCAAAGGAACAGAGAGACATATTCTGTAATATTTAACACACAAAAAAACAGTAGACTAGAACAAACCACATCAAACTGAGCCAAATTCTAAATACAGCTGGTGCAGAGGAGAGATTAACAATTCCAGTATTGCACAGCGACTACAAAGGCAGTACCCACACACATCATGCTACTCCTAGAGGTAACAGCTTCCAAATCTGATAGAAAAATAACTCCACATTTCCCTCTCTTGTATTTCTCCCTCAGGATGCCTTGTTAGAGAATTTAGCTGCCACTGTTTTGCAGCAATTCTCAGCACTAATCTGCTCAGTACCTTCTGGATTGTTCTCCCAGTCCAGTGCTTTTGCCTAATCCTCTGTCAGATGGATCAGAGATCTGAGCACCCCATGCTTTGCAGTTTACAGTTCTGTAGTTTACAGAGTGTGAGACACAAACAACCCACAAGCCTACAATAATCCATAAGCACAAGAGAGACTGGAGAAAGGTTAAAAGCAGAAAGAGGTGGTGTGGTCAGCCTGGGAAATCTGAATCTAAACCACCTTCATTGCAATGGACAGCATTTTAAGCAATAAATATACTGGGGTCTGTCCTCACCACTTTCTTGTGAGATTAGGTGGCTCAAAAATACAATGGAAACCATATTATTTCCCATTCAAACAGTTCATAATGTCTTGTCTATGCAACATTTAAAAGCAAGTGCAATGGCAGAAGTTCCTACAGGGCATATTATGTATGAGAAGTCAAAGTAGTACAACCCAATGAGTTGTGAAACATGTTATTCCCTGTAAGTGTTAAGCATTTTTTTCCCAGTTGGCTCCTACCAGGAAAGGTGAAGTGGAACAGCTGGAGGATAATGAAACCAGCATGTGCCTAGTTTGTTTTGAGTCTAGCAACAAAATTGTCTAACCTGTGCAAGAGACTTACAGTGCCACCTGGATTTGATTTTACATTATAGTTCATTCCTTGAAACCTATTATCTCTGGGCACCATACCAAGAATGCTTTCACTTCTGAGCATCCTTTAGATTGCAAGCATTATCTTTCCTCTGCTGCAACTCTGACATTTCTGTGTGTTTGTGTGTGTTCTGGTTTTGGGGGATTTTTTAAAAAGCCAACAAAACAAATCAAAGAACACTACACTTTATGGATGATAATAACTACAAGAGGGATTCAAAGGAACCCTCTTACATATCACCAAAATCCATTGGGATAGTGGTGACTGCAGTGTAACAGATGTAAGTGCTTGACAATGGTTGAGGATCAACTCTTTAATTTTTCAGGCATTCTGAACCACTGGAATAACATTGATAGTTAGATTAGTTTAAAGAAACAACAAAATGAATCAGAGTTATAAAGTCTACCTGATCCCCAAGACTCATCTTACAAAGCAGTGCTTAAAGTGTATCCCAGCATGGGGATGTTACCCTCCATTTTTATTTAAATATTTGTTGAACTACCATGTACAGAGGAAACTGGGATCCAATCACTGTTAGACAGCATTATCAAAAAAAAAAAAAGAAAATCCAGGAAATGGGTTCTTTGTAACAGAATGTCCAGACAAAATTAGATGCAACCCCACCTTCCTGTCCACCTATCCATGGAACTGAGAGACTCCTCCCTTCTCTGTGTTCCGTGCCAGAATTCATCTCACTTATTAAATTCTGTACTTAACTTTGAATTTTACCCATGGTCCTTGAATTTCTAGTTAAATAAAGAGATGTGGAACAAAACCAAGCATTTCTATATTATCTATATATATAGTGTGGGATGACTGCACAAAACCAGATTTGATAGCAAAGATATACCCATAATTATGCGCTGTTTGTAAAATGCTTTGAAAATATAATAAATTACATAAATGCTATGTCCTACTAAGTGCCATATATTTCTGCACGCATATGGAAGGTGGGCTGAAGAATGTGGGTAGACGTTTGCAGGGAAAGAGTAGCTGGAATGGTGAACATTATTACTGTGTTATGGTAGATATAAATATGCCAATAGTAGGAGATATATAAAATGTCTAATTTTATTTTCTTTTTCTCAAAAATGCTCAGTAAACATGAGGGAAAGTTCAGATAAGAAAAAATAAGTAAATATCAACTTTACCATCCACAATGCTCAGAGGGTCCTTTGGATTATCCTGGGAAGCAGATTTATAACTCAGCATCTCAGGGGTTGCGCTCAGCACTCCAGGCACAGGCCTTGGCTGGAGCAGCTTCTTCACTTTGAAATCTTCTGCTTTTCCTTTGGCAAAAGTTCCATCAAAAGGACTGACTTGTGTAGAATACAATCTCTCAGCATAAGCCTGAGGCCCTTTAGTCCTGCTGTGAGGGCTTTTATCACTGCTCTGTGCCGACAGGTTCTGGGTGATGTAGGAGTGCAGTGCGGCCACCAGGCTCTTTTGGCCGAGCCCCATTCCCGACTCTGGCAAGAGCTGGTCTGGCTGGCGCTGGCTGAGGGTCCTCCCATGGGGATTCTCTGAGAATTCCTGATGGGATTTGGATGCATGGGCCAAAGGAAGCGATCGCTCTTTGGGGTTTTGCCTCATGTAGTACCTCATAGGATCATTGTAGATGTAGCTCTAGAGAGAGCAGAAGGTGGAAAAAAGGAAAGAGATCAGTATTGCTTTGTTATTATTTTTGTGCTGGGATCTGAGGCTTAACCCTTAGTGCTTTACCAACCCAGAAAGCAATAATTGGAACCCATAAAGCAAATGTCGACTGCAAACCTCAAACTGTTAAGCGTGCTTCAAAGAGGCACTACCACTTCTGTGCAAAAACCCAGTTTATTAAATTATTGAAAAGCAAGAGAAAGAGATTAGACAGAGAATAATACAATTCAATGTTAACTATGTATGCACTATTTGTATTTAGTGAGACAAAGAAAATTTGATAAATACACTTTCCCTTTGGTTTTTACTTAACCTTTGAGAATAACTATTCTTCAGATTACTTACCAAAAACTAGCATGTCAAATTAAAAATGTCATCTTTAAAAGAATATCAAGTAAGTAAAACAATTTTTTGCATACATTAAATTCTTTGTTCTATTTTAAATGAAAACATTTTTTTCCACTAAATTAAATCTCTAATCAATATATCATCTGACAGTATGAAAAAAAGTATAAACAACCTTTAAATTTTTTTAAATAAATTATTATTTTATGGAAAAACAACACAGCAAGTTAAACAAGAATGTGGAAAACATGCCAATCAAGCTAAACCCTCATTTTTATTGAAGAAATGCTGGGGAATAAAAAGTGGAAAGGTGGTCTTGCAGTCCAGTTTCCTATTTTCAGTTTCATATCTTCATGGACACACCAGATGGACATTCTTTTTACTATGATTTAATCCTAGAAACATTTTTGCTATGATCACAACCCGAAGGCAGGACTTCTTGGTTTTTTAAGAACCCAGTTCCATCCTCCTTAATAATTTCAAAAATAATTTTCCTTTACTTCTCGCTAAATACAACTTTGAACTGAGAGGTTCACTTATATCCAGAATCATCCCAATTAGACTCTTTGTTTATAATTCTCTCAGGACACTTTGCTGAAGTTGCATCCCATGCTGTATGTGTGGCAGGATGGGTCCTGCTGCTCCAGCTGTGCTTTCTTGGTTAAACTGTCACACAAACTACATACAATGTGGCAAACTTAGGACAGAGACTATTTCAGCTCTCACTGCTATAAATTATAGTGAATCACTGGTGTCCCTGTGCACTGATGACATAATGATTTAGGACAGACAGAGCTGCAAAATACAGAGGGAGTGAAGAGACTCTACACTCCAGAGGAGAGCAATTAGAAGGATTCAGACAGAAAAACCATTATTTATGTATTTGCTAATGTACTTTGTAAAAACAAAATAAGTAAGATTGATAAACTCCTCCAGAGATGAAGAAGTAATTTTAAATTTTATCTAGGCCTTAATTTTTGGAAAATAATTTTGCTGTCCATCTGAATAATTCTATTTCTTCTGATATCAGTCAGTGGATTTTACAATACAAATTGATATACCTTTCTCTCCAAGAGGGTTTTCCTCCCCTTAAGAAACAATTGAAGAGGTTCGTGTCATGGTTCCACATCTTGATTTAAACAGAATTATGCTATAGGCAATTTTATTAGAGACAAAAGGCACTTTGGCCACTTTGGCTTGTGATCTACCAATGCAAGGCTTTGGATTTCTGCAGTTGGTCTTTAACATAGAAATGTGCCTTGTGAAAGCCAAGAAATTGGGCTACAGTAAGGCAGTGTCAAAGAATATAGAGCTAGAGATCAAGCAGCTTTGTGTATGAAATATTTTAGTGTCCCCTGGGAACTGTTTCAAACAGCAGCAATGCAGCTCTGGTTCAGTGCTCCAGCTGCAGGGTAGGCACTGCTCTGATCAGCTCCAAGGGGGAGCCAGTTGTCAAAATGCAAGCTGAACACTGTTTACATGCTTAATAGCAAAGCCTAAATGTGAAAAACTTCCAGCCAAATGCATTTATCTACCTATTTCAACAGGTCTTTGCCTGGGGTAATTAACTCTCTAATGATACTCACACCAGAGTGAGGAGGAACTGCAGAGGATGACACAAAGCAACCCAGGACATCCCAAGCAGCTCACTGAGAATTCACATAAGCTGACATCTGTCTTTCCCACTCCTGTTCTCTCTGCCTTGCTGCCTTCCAGAGGACCTTTTCGGCTCAAGGGAAGGAAGAACAGGGAGCTGTGAAATGGAGAAACATGACAGGGGGAAAAGGACATTCCCCATTCAGCCATGGAAAGACATGAAATTGCTCAATCCAGCTTGGGTAAATGCACCCAAATTTGGATCTATGTCCCATATCCAGCTTTCTCTTTTGCCTCTTAAGCTTTACTAGTAAGTGTTAGAGGGGAAGAAACTGCTGGACACTCTCAAACCATGTGAAAGATTAGGGTCAGGAGATGTGGGCTGGCTTTTGATGAGCTATTTAACAAGTCCAAATAACCTTTAATATTAACAGGCCAGTGACTTTCTGTTCTTGCAGACAATGAGCACATCAACAAAGAAAAGACCACTAACCCACCAAGTGACAGTGCACAAATTGAATATAAGTGTGTGCCAGTCCTGGGCTCAGAGCTGCACCCCTATCAGGAAGGGGCAGCCTCTCAGCAGCTTGACAGGTCACACTTTGGGCAGTTAGGGCTGAAATACTCGAAGTTCTAATTAAAGCAGAGCACTGACAGTTCAGCTGTCTTCACTCAGATAGCAGCCCATCTGATGTAGCTTACTCTGACTTAATTAAAGGGGTCTCACAGCTGTATGGCAATCCTGCACTTGCAGGAGAAAAGAAATCCCCTTCCTTGCTGCCCCCATCTCAAACAAAACACCCAAAGTATATGTGCCACCTGACATATGCAAGGTGAAATCCAAGTAAAATTGCAGCACAGACAAATACATGGTATGGGTGGTATGGGAAAAAAACATCTAATTTTTACAGAAAAATATAGGACAAAAATATCAGTAATATGTAATTTAGAATCCAGTGACAATTTACATCTCAAGTTGTTAATAACAATTGCAGAGCACTTTGATTATCTTATCTGAAGTGGGTTTTGCAAGCTAAATTCCTGAACATGGACATTGCTAGTTTGATTAATGTCAAAGTTAAATGGCATAATCCATGGTTATTGAAAAAAATGTAATTTTCCATGTTGGTGCCTTTGGAGAATTTGAACATTATGAAGAAGCAGAGGGAAACATGGAGCTGGAAATTTTTAAAAGAAAATACATTTCTGGATTGATTACACTGGATTCATATGAAGTACTGCCAGCAGTAGAACAAAAAACTCCAGCCCAAACAAACATTAAGTGAAATGTGAAAAAATAAAGAATGCTCTAGTTACCATATAGATGGTTTACATTGAGTAGGGTTGAAACAAAAGCCTCTGTTACTATCAGGAATATTTCATTTTTTAATCAGTAAAATATTGTTCAATTATCTCATGTCACTGATACAAAGCCTTAGAAAAGCACTCCAAATTGCTAAAACCCTCAGTTTTAAAAAAATCTCATTTCTCCATCTGCACAGGATTTTCCTCTCCTTCACCACCTTTCAAATAAGCTATCGCAGTAATTCGCATATTACAAAAAATCCACACACACTAACCTTTCTGAAGATGGAATTGTTAGGGCAATGTCTTGTATGGTTTAGGTATGTAACTAACTGACATTTTCTGCATGAAAGTTCACAGAAGGGCACATTAAATTACACTCTGCAGACACAGTATGCAAAAGTCTATGGACTAGATGTATTATTAAAAAAAACCCAACAAATTAAAAGAGGGGTGCAGGATTAGATACAACAGAATGCTGTTCAATTTATCCACTAAAGGGTAGAGTGACTTGAATATTTTGCCCAAGTGCAGAAAGAATGGAATCCAATTTATGACAAAATACTTCCTTTCTTGCACATACATTTGCTAAATCTTGAAGGCATATAGAGCTAACAAAAAAAATCCCTTAGAAATGCATAAAGAAATCTTCTACCCTGAATTTCATTTACGTTTTTCTGTTTGATGCATTTGCAGATATTAATCCATGTTTGCTACCACCTAAATTTGGTTGGAGCATGATTCCACCTACAACCCTTAATTTACTGTGCCTATTTGAGATATTGACATTATGGTCTCTGAAATTAAAAAATAAAACCACAACAAACACTGTAAGGCCCATCTTTACACATGGTGGGATAAAATAACATTTTCCAAAGACTCACAGAAATGAAATTACCTCATACCTTAACTCACTGTGCGGAGTGAAAGAAGTTTAGCTTTTGTACCAGACACAGTCTAGATGCTCTGTGACTGACACAGACTTGCCCCATGCAAACTCCCTGCATGGGAGATACATGAACTCATGTGAACCCCCAAAATAAACACCAGCACAAGTGGCACTGCCTGATTGCTAAATCAAAGGGTAGACTGTGAATTTGTATGGCTCAGTTTAAATTGAGAGAAATCCACCCAACAATGAAACCTGTGGGACAAATGGGTGTCATGAAGTGGATGACAGCATGCAATCCCTGGGATGGGACTGAGGAAGCAGCACAGCTCTGTCCTCAGAGCATCACAGGTAAAGTAGCAAGTCCTATAACAAAGAAGCCTTGATTCTTTCAGCTGGTGAGCTGCTGTGCCCACACAGTGCTGTCCTGTCAGGATATCTCAGCAGGCTTCCAGCCAGGTTCAAGCTGAAAGGGGGGAATTCCCTTGACAAGCTCTGTGTGCTGTAGACATGACCTTACACACTCTGCACCAAATTCAGTGTTAGCTTTGTCTGAAAATAACAACTACAGCCAATGAAAGTTTTCAATTTTCTGAGTAATAATGGAGCAAAAGCTTTTTCTATGAGCTGATAATGACCTTTTCACTAACTATAATGATATTACATCATGCACAAACCCTAAGAATTTGGAAGACTAATTCAGAATCCAGAAGATGGTAAAGTGGCCAAACCAGTGCTTCGTGCAATGATGGGATAGCATCAGTCCATGGCCTATCCACAGATTCACAGGCTGAAGGCAACAGGCACCATTTCAGTCATCTCACCTGACCTACTATTTCATTAATAATTTTCTGCAACTATCTTCTATTTTCTTTCTGCAAAATACAGTAGCTTTGAAACCATTTAATAACTAAATCAGAGAAGGTGGCAGAGATTGTTAATCAACATCCTGTAGTTTGCAGTGTCAAAAACTTGATCAAGCAAAAGGAGGCTTCAGAGTCTGCTTTGATCAAAACTTTGATGACTTTGCTCCCTAATCCTTATTGTGAAATCACAGTGCAACAGGACTGTCCAGGCTCTGACTCTACAGCATTCAATAAACTCTACTGCTGTAATTTCAGTTGATTTCAGAGATTTGGCTTCCACTCTTAAGCAAAACAACCCTCAAAAAAGAAAAAAGGAAAAAAAGGAAAAGAGAGGACAAATACACTGGCTTCTTTCATGTATAAGTTACTATTTTAAAAAATCACTTTTATATCTCAAGTGTTCCCAGCCATTCTTGACCTTCTTTGGAATGATCATACCTGCTTGCCTACCCTTCAACTATCTACAACAGACTCTCCCACATGGATAATTTTTATTGTCAGTTGATGTAACTTACTATCTTTAGTTTTCATAACTAACTGCTGTTTTTTCTCTTTGTTTCTGACACATTTCCATTCTATGGGTCAAAACAACATTTCCTTTGGTGCAAAAGGAGTTCTGGGTGGTCCTTCCTCAGCATTCACCGCTCATCATAAACAAAAAAGGTCAGTTTTACACATTGGGATATGTGATAACCTGGCTTTTTTCCACACATAAAGGATAAAACGCATGAAGAAAAATGAAAGGTGGATGACCCCAAATAACCTGATCAATGCCAAGGGGCCCCTGCCCTGGCTCCATCCAGGGCCATCACAGTGAGCCATCAGCCATCATGTCCAGGAGTGCCACCCACCAGATGGTTGATGGGAGAAGCTCTCTGGATCACCCTGCAGACTGAAAAGGGCTCATGTCTGCAGGGGTGTGGGACTCCTTATGGGATGCAGGACTCCTTATGGGTGCCATCTTGTCATTGTCCAAGGCATGCTATGGGATGTTTAGGAAAAAGGAGTAGTAGGGACTGGTAGCATGTGAGCAGACCGACCAATACACTTGTCTGACCATGTCTTGTGTCTGTCCTGTCTACTCAACAAACTCAATTTCTAATGAATCTCCGGGGTGGGAAGCTCTGTTCTGTACCTCGTGTCCTGTGGTGCCTACTGGCAGTACCTGCTCCACTTGGCTGCTGCCTAGACATGGGGACACAAGATTTGGGGCATCTTTACCACTGTCAGAAGCTCCTTGACATTACCAACAGGAACCAAAGAGTGACAGTCAACCTCCAGTGATGGTAGAAATTGTGCAGCAGGGTGATCAGTGCTGATAGATCTACCAGGGTGTATCAGCTTCCCTTGCCTGAGAACATTTTGCTCATATGGCAATAAGTCTGTTACTTGAGGTTTCAGTGAATGATGTTTAAACACATTTTCTGTAGGCATATGCTGGTATATAAAGCTATCTCATTATCTAAAGATGATTTTCATAGAAACATGATGATCTTCATCTGCCAAAAGTTGAGCACATTAGCACCAATCCAATATATTTATAACTCCAACACATGAATCTAGAAAATACTTTTAACCTAAGAAATGCAAGTGAATAGAGATCTGCAGGATTGATGTCCACAACATTGCTTTACAATCCCATTGAAAGCAACCTTCCATTTGCTGGACAACTGCTTGAGGTCAGCTGAGGTCTTTTCCCTCCATTAAAAAAAAAAAAATTGTTATTCCACTGTCCTGAATTGTCTACACCAACACACTCACACAAAGGTAGACAAAGTAAGTTTAAATTTCTATAAGCCCTACTCTCTCATTTGATAAGTATGATGGAAAAATAAAAATGGAATGCACTTTAAAATTTGTATCAGCTCCATCATCTTTTATTTACTGATTGCAGTGAACTGAAGTTCAGGGAGTAAATATTTGGAAGACAAACAGCAAACTTGCAGGAAAAATTACAGAAATTAATTCCAAACACATGGTATTTGGAAAAGAGAGTTGATTTTGAAGGGAAGGATCTGAAAAAGAACCAAATCTTATTATACAGTCAGTATGTGAGATTTTAAAAATATCAATCTATGTTTCATCTGGGAATTACTAGAAATTAATTAACTGCCCTTTTAAATAAGACTCCAGACTTTGACACAGATCATTTATAATAAAATTTCCATGCCACTTGTATCTTCTAATAATTGAAAAAATAATTAATCCTTACAAGACACCTGTGTGATAAGGGAAATGATGGTTTCTATGTTAGATGTTGAAATTCTGTCATTACATCCTGCACAAACTGATGGGTTGTAGGTAAAAGCAGGAGTTAGGTCTAAGACTTGAGCATAATACTAGTATTAAAGGAGTACTAAATGCTCCTTTGCCAAATTATTAGTTCAAAAAATAAATCACAAGTCATGTTAGATCACCAGACTCTGTATTTATGCCACAAACAACATGACTGCAATTTTACCTGGCTTTGTAGCCATGATTCTGTTAGAGCTTTAAATGTGTGGGTACCAGTCCTTCCAGAAAAAATTGCAATCTACAGCAGACTCCTGCAGAATGGCCAAGAGGATGGAAATTACAAGGTCTCATTTTATAGACTTTAATTAGAATAGATGGATCACAACCTGAAAATTCTCCTTTTCCCTCCATTGATCATGGAATCAGTTTAGGCCGACGTGCACCAATACAGACAAATATTTCTGCTCCAGCGCTTATGGGGGTTTGTTTGTTGGGTTTTGGAGCTGTTTTGGTTTGGTTTTGGAGTTTTGGGGTTTTTTGTCTGTTTGTTTGGAGGGGAGGGGTTGTGTTTATGTGTGTTTGTTAGCTTTTTTTAAGGAGGATTTAATGTTTCTATTGTGCTATAAAGAGCTGTGGAGAGGAGAATGATCCAAAAGATGAAATACTTTTCTGGGATTTGAGGCTTAACTTTTAATTTACACTTTACCAAAAAACTATTGCATGAACTCAGAAAATCTGTCTAATCTGTCTATGAAGTAGGGACATTAGTTCTTCCCTACTTTGTAATGGCTTTAGGTAAATGAATACACCAATGCTTGGGAAATGTTCAGATATCACTGCTTAAGTATGCCAATACAGAGTATTGGCAATTCTGTAGCTTCAAGGAGACATTCCTTTATCAATTATTTCAGAAATATTTTTATGAAAGTGTTCAAGCACAGCTGAATTACATTTTTATACATAATGCCTTATATATGAAATATTAAATTTTACATTTATATAAATAGAGTTTAAATGTATACACTGCAGGATGTTTTTTCACTTTTCATCAACATTCTGATGAACTTCATTCAGTCCTGTATTTAAATCAGTGTTAGATAAATAAGGGTGCTGCTTTTTTGAATTAAAGCTCCAGGTTAAAATGTGCAATGACTAAGTAATTTCTTACTAGTTAATCACAGTAATTATTATTTGCAGATAAGCTCAGAGTACATCTTTGAGCACTCATGCACTCAGATTCTCTAAAATAAATAATAATCCTTTTAAGTAACTATCACACACATTAGTTCTTTTGGTGATCAATTACAAAGATTCAAACAATTGATTTTTTAGGCCAGAAAATATATGAATTTTTATTTTATATAATTTACATGAGTTTTTACTTGCAACTTCTCCCCTTTCAGCAGCACTGCACTACTGAGCCACAACTCTCTGGCACTAACCAGTCACTTTATTTGTTTCTTTTCCCCTTCATGATTCTGAAAAGGCCTTTAACTTTATTAGCCAGTTCTTTGATGTAAAGATCCTAGGTTTTTTTCCCCAGAAATCTTTGCTTTGAAATTCATAAGAATACCTAAGACATGGAGATTTCTGTAATTACAATATCTATACAAGTTTCCCATGAAAATGAATGCAACTAAAACACAAAGAAACAGAAACAACAGAAAATTCAGGAAATTCCGTAATGTATCTGACATAATTTTCTCTTTCCCCCAATCTTACCTACAAGGGCCTAAAAGGCACATTAGCCTGGGAAAGACCTCATCAGCAGGTAGGACCCACTCTGTCTGAAGCCCTAAGAGGCCAGGTCAGGAGAAAGGAGAAAAAGTAATTCCATGAATCTTCTGGCCATTAAACCCAAACCACAGAACAGAGACCTCTGCAAGAAGAAATACAGCCACAGCACAAGTGTGATGGCAACTTCCTCATTCCTGCAGCCTGTCCAGCAGGAAGTACACTTGGGTCAGGTTTCAAATAAGCTCTCTTTCTGTGAAGATTAAAAAATTTTCTCAGTCAGATGAAAGCAGCACAATTGAAATCTCTCGTAACTATTCGAATACAGGCATAGAGACCAGCAGCAAAGCCAGCAAGTTCTCCTTTACAGCCTCTGAGCTTAAGCAATACCAGCTACCTGCTATCCATTCAATCCCAACAAAACCCTGAGCCTCAGTTTCTGTAGGAATGTCAACCATGTAGTGGGTTTTTCAGGTGTTTGGGTGTTTTGATATGAGAGGTGTTTGTTCCAGCTGGAGGGGAGAGGGGCAGGGCAATTCACAGATGATTTGAAGCCTCTGCATTTCTTGCCTCTGTAGCTAAGACAGACCAATTCTCATTACAATATGTGCCTGGCTATGTTTTATTTTCCATACTGTCATGGTTTAGCATAGTTTGGGTTTTGTGGTGGCTGATGGAGCCCTTCTTAACGAAAAACCCAAACTATGCTAGACCATGACACATACTACATCCAGGTTTAGTAGAAAGGGATCACAAAGCCTGATAATTCAGCATTTTGTGAATGGTAAAACTTTCATAAAGCCCAAGTGTGTGTGGGGGGGAAGACCAAGAAAACCAAACACAAAATCCCACTAGCTAATGCTTAAGTAACAAATGCCACCAAGTGCCCATTTCCTGAACAACTCTTTTCAGCTGAAGTAAAGTGAAATGTTCTTTACAACTGTAATCCTCGGGAAACAGACCTACCAAACTTCTGATTTGCTGCTATTTATTCCCTGGCAGAGTCATTATCAGCTGGCTAGATTACAGCCTGCAGTAGATACTGCCTAAATACTGAGAAATAATTTTAAGTTTGTGATGAACTTCAAGTGATTCAAAAATCACTCAAAGAAGCTCTTGCAGTAAATGGTAAACATCATAGGAATTTAGGTCAATCACATGATTTAAGTTTACTTAAATTATTTCTGTACTGTTGGATCAAGCCTCAAGCTGACAATTGTTTGAACGGGGGAAATAGGAAAAGAGTTACCTGCTTTAAGTTCTGTGATGTTTTATTTTACAACTTTCTGCATAACTATATGTGTGATGTCTTTACAGTAATTTTGAAGCTCTGTACAGTCTAATTCTGATAATACAAGTGGAAGACTGTAGGGCAACTGAAGACTGAAAGTTTGCAAAATATATTAATGTTAAGATACAAAATAACATTTTCAGAGTATAAGGAATATTTTAAAAACTCTTTGCCTGTTATCTTCCTTTGTTTTACATTTGGCCAGAGACCTCTGATGTTGGGCTTGGAATCTGAATCCACTCAGGAAGTCTGTCAAGAAGCACTAAATTTCTGGAAGATTCACTTGAAGCTACACTTCATGGCACATAAGGTATCAAAGCAACCAGAGTAGTGTTACGTCTCCTATTCCCCAACAGCAGGAATGAAGTGACAGAGGTAAATGTATACTTGAAAGAAAATCATTTTTAAGGAGGACAAAGGCCCAAAAGCTGCAGTTCTAAGTAGGGTAAACTACCTCTGTCTTGTGCTTATTTTTAATCAGAAAAGGACAAAAAAGCTTAAAAGATTAGATCTTGCTACAATTATATAATGTAGGTTTTAAATTTTTCTATATATTAAGTACAAAAATAAGGTACCAATATTTAGTTGAAGCCTGCAATTAAAGTGCATAAGGTAGCCATCTCCAATTTCAAGTGGTACAACCTTATCAAAAGTAGCTCATTAAGTTACTTTATCACCTTCTCTTTTCAAATTGCTAAATTTTATGAGTTTTTTTCTGCTGCTTGGAGCAGCAAAAATCCTGTTTTCTCTCTTGTTTTAATGTTATGTCACTAATAAAACAATGGATCAAGATAAAAGTACCATGTCCCTCTTGCTTTTTCAAGAAGAGCAGTTGCATTTTAGTTTTTAAAATAATTTTCCTTTCCTTTTCTTCATTTTTTAAATTTTAAATTAGAGGTAACACATCTGACTCAATGTCTTTTGTTTTTAAATGCTCCTTAGTAAATAGAAGTGTACAGTTTGCTCCTAAACGTGCTTCATTTCCAGATTTTCTCCTCTTTATCCCACTCCCCCAGGCTTCAGAGTACCCATCTCCATGGCAACACTTGATAAGGTTGGTGGGTGGTGTTATCACAGCAGGCTTCCCCACAGAAGGTCTCAGCCATATGGATTATTTATGAACTTGCATGACAACACCAGACCCACTGAAATACTTCTTGAGCAAGTTTTTCTTGAAAGCCAGTGATTCAAAACAGAGCATCCTCACTGCAGCCAGCACCCATGAGGAGAGAGTAGACGAAAAGCAGCACCAAGGTGGTCCCTGATCCCTCTTCAGAGCTGCCTTGCTGCTGCCTGAAAGCTTCTCTTGGTCCTATGAGGCAAGATGATGAGCACCTAATGACACATGCCATAAATCATAAGTGCTGTATAAATGTCAGTCAGAAGCTGGAAAGTTGTGCTTCTGACAATGACAACCACACTAAATGGTTGCTACAACTGTGCTGTCACCAGGAGTTGCTGCTGCAGATACATGACAGCAGTTTGGTATCTCTGAGTTAGTTCCTGAACTAATCCAGCAGTTTGGTTTTGACACTGTAGTCTCTTCACCTAATTATTTTCCTAAAACTTCAGTCTATTTTTTTGCAAATTTTGCAGTTATACTGTATGCATTGAAATAGCACATACAATGTCTTGTAAAGGACTGCTGTAATAGCAGCCTAGTTCTCTAAAATCAAAGAGTGCACACCTTTTGAGCAAAAGATACAGGAGCATAAGGGCCTGTTGCATGGAACCCTTCCATCCAATAATTTTAATAAATTTATCAAGTTGCATCTTAGAGTGAGACAGATTTTCTCTAGGAAGGGAAAAAAATTATTTAGTTCTCAAATATACATGTTTCTGGTTTTTGACATAGTCAATACTCAAGATTTAATGGTTATGATTTATCTTCCTAGCTATCTGTACATTTATAATGTATAACATATGACCTTTATGATCAATAAGATGTAGGAAATATTGAGGCACCATTTATCAGACCCATTATTAAAATCTGCTTAATTAATTTTACCCTTAGCAGCATAAACACCAGCAAGAGGTCACACGGTAGTTCAGCCAGTGTTTTGGAGAGGAGTGGTTCCGATGCAGTAAGAGGAGTTTCAGATCAGCCAGTGAATATGTTAACACTTTTATCCCACTCTTCCTTCTTCATCACATGCAATCCATCCCTAATTAGGGTAAAATGCTCCAGCTTTGATGAGCTGAAGCATTTACAATGCTGAAGGTGATTAATGTTGAGAAAACTTTGTGCACTTATGATAATCAATTGGAGTAGGCAGTAAAAAACAATGTCTGGTCTTGAGACAGGGGAAATTTCAAAAATTAGAACTCAGAGAAGAAGGAAGGCAAAATCACAAAATGTAGGAACCACATCAAAAATACTACCTTGACAGAAGTTTTGTCATTTGTCTTCCTTGGATACAAATTTTTAGATGCAGACTGGGAGAGAATTCTGAGATATTTAAGGTATTGCTGAAGAGACTTGGCCAAGTTCGCATCATTTTCCACATCATAATTTCTTTCATTATCTGCATTCTGTCCCAAAGTCCTGCATAGCAAAAGCAAGGAAAAGAAAGTTACCAGCCTGTCCAGTGTAAAAGGTGGCCAACTAAAAAGGCACTGAAAGCCACTGTAGTTCAATGCATAAGGGAAAAGTCACTCAAAAGCTTAGAAACCACAAAGGTATAGAAAATTCAATGTTTCAGCAAAAGCAGTCAAAAAAATCTTGCACTATTAACAGTTTATTTCATGAATCAAAGTTAATGATTCTAGAGTAAATCAAATAAAATGCCACATCAAGGCAAAGCCATATTCAGAAGAAAAGAAAATGCTTGTAAAAAGAAAATGCACATGATTAAATTGCACCCCAAAGCAACACGGGACAGTTCTAAGATTTAAAAAACTTTCTGGATGATGATGAGATTCAGTACCAATTTGGCCCTGCACCAATGTAATGAATAGAAGGAAGACTACTGGATATGCAGAAATAATGGAGCAAGTAAACTCCAGCAAAAGGCTTGAAAAGGGAATAATGAGATGGAACAAGGATGTCTTCTGATCTTCTCATGTGCCTGGGATTCACAGAATAGTGGTGTTTCCTGAGTGGTTTAGACAGATTTTGGTGACATTTGCAAAGAAAAGCTGGAAATGTGATTAAACGACGGCAGTGTGGAGGTGTTTATATAGGATTCAGAGTTCTGTGTGCAATGAATCTGAATTATTACCAGCTGTCCTCATGTATCTCAACAACACATAAGTGGTGATGATAATTTAAATGTCAACATTGGTTACTATTTCATTCCTTGTGCAAGAAAAGAGAGAGAAAGTTCCCAGCCCTCTTCCTTCCCTGTGAGTGATGCACTGTTTTGAGGGAAATCACCTTTTGGTGTCACCATTTCCTACTCACATGCCCACACACTTCTCCAGTGAAGAAGAATTCCAGGTGGAAGAGCTTTCCAGCTCAGTGAATGAATTTGACTTTCAACATCTCTGTGGCACTGTACATAAAATTTTATTCTACCAGCCCACGTCTTGGTGCTAATGTAGAGGAATAGCCTGAGAGGGCACCATTATATCATTTTCCAAAGCTAGGGTTTAATTATATTACTTTAATCAAAAAGTAACAGACTTCCTTCCATGCTCACAGTTGTATCAAATGTGTGTCCCTACTAATTTACTACTAATGGCTGTAATTAATAATCTGATTTACTGTAGTGGCATTGCAACCAACAATGCTCACAGGTTTGCTCACTTTGAAATACCAGAAAAATCCTCCACTCCTCCCTAGGGTGAAACAGCAGGGTCACAGCAGGGTCCCATCAGGGACACAAACTCTAGGAAAAAGAAGGGTTACTGCACAGAGCACTGTAGCAAACCTGATATAATTTACCATCAGTCTTCCTTCCTTCTCATGCTGTTTGCATTTTTCTCTTATTCCAGAGCTCTAAATTCTGCCTTCTGATGGAACGTGGACGTGCAGGCAACATTATCCTCCTCCTTTTCGGCTTAAAGCCAGACCAAAACTACTCTGCAGTTTTAGAAAAACCTGGGCACAGTGCTTTCTGCTTCAGTAGAGATGAACTAATCCAAACAGGCTCTCTTCATAGGAAGGATCCCAGTTGCCAACACTCATCTTTCATTCATTGATTAATTCCAACACCTATCTTCTGCTTTCTTAACTAATTTTAAAAGGAAGGGAAAACAAAAAAAACCAGACCGAATTCTGCCCCAAGGATTTCCACTGGAGGTAATGGGAACTGAATGCACAGACAAAAGACAGTATTTAGGTTGGCTTTTCAAACCATTATTTACAATATACAGTCACTGTCACTGGTGGTAGGAGCAAAATCTGGGGTCTAAGAGTTCTCATTTTTCATATGGAGACAGTAATTGCGCTCACATTTACATTCCACTTTAGATGTAATATTTTATGCTATAAACATTTAAACAATTAAAAGGTAAAACTACAAAGCTTTACGTTTCATTTGATGACAACTTTAACAAGATACCATGAATACATGACAAAGATTTTTAAAAAATTTTGTACCTCACCCATATATCACCTTGTTAACTCAGAAATGAAAATGCATTAACTGACCTATTATTGCAACTAAATTAAAATATTTCTTTTAAATTTGACAACGTGATACTGGGAAATGGATGAAAGACAAATATATAAAAGCACTTGGTGAGTAGGAGAAAAGATCATCAGATGAGTTCTTTCTGTACACTTATTTGGAAGTATTTTCAGTTTTAATTTGCTTTGAAAAATGACTTTGCATACAATGAACTCAGGAGGATAATGACAATATCATATATAATTATTTATCTACAGGAATAATTATGTAGTTCCTACAAAATCTAGCATTTCAGAAGCTTTTTTATGGAAATATCTAAATCACTGCACCTCTGCTATTTCTGGAATGTTCACAATTAATAGATACCACACATTTTAAAATAATTTTTTCCCTTTTAAATGCTGAGAGAATCTTATTACTGACTTAATGATAGTCTTATTATAGAAATAATACTATAAGCCATTTCATACATTGAAGTTTGCTGGAAACGTTTGTGGTTTTGCCTAATTGCACCAATGAACACAACTGACATTTATTCCCTCTGTGCAGAACGGACTTTTTTCCTTTATCTTGAATCCTCTTTCAAGAGAGGGTTTTTTGAAATTTAATAAGGACTCAGGAAATACCACGTACACTCCAGTTAGCCAACAAAGAAAGAACTTTCATCTCGAAATCAAACTCCCAATTTCAGCTTTTTTTTTTTTTTTTTGAGATTAAATCCATGTCTTCTGTTTCATCAGATTTCATATGCACTAATTTAGCCTAAGTCAATTTACCTTTCAAGTGTCTGACTCTATTTTCTTGCTCTCACCAGCTCTGTGGGGATTAATGACTCATTAGTATGACTTCATATTGTCTTATTACACACGTTACCCTTAATAAAAGGTCTTCCTGCCATAATGTTTCTTTGATAATTAGATACCTACACTAAGTTGCTTTTTAAATTATTTAATTATTATCTGATAAGATTTTATAAGCACACTGAGCACACTGAGCATATAACACACTTGATCAGAATCTACAAGACACCAGATTTCCTACTGTTCTCTGACCTACAGAACACGTTGCAAATGGACAACCAGAAAAATCAATTAATGCTTTAAACTGTTGGCACATAAGATAATGCTTTCAGAAGCCCAGCTTGGTGACTGCAGAAAATCTATCCACAATAGGAACTGCTTTATGTGAACACATTTGAAATTCTGATGTTCCTGAAGTATCGATATACAAAGTGTTGTGGGTTTTTCCCTAAGAGATAGCTCTAGTTAAAAATGCAAAATATCTCAAACTTGACCACAACAGGAACTCCTAAAAGTGAGCAACTGTTTTCAATCTAAACCTTAAATAATTTCTTATGTCTTCTTTTTTTTTTTTTTTTTTTTTTTTTTTTTTTTTTTTTTTTTTTTTTAATATAAATACAAATCTGGAACACTGCAGAATATGGCCTTGATCTCATGGAAATCTGGCCTATTTTCTCTTACTCTCATGAATAAAAATTTTAGGTACTCTCAAAAAAAAAAAATCCCCAGAAGATCATTTCTGATACCATCTACTGAGAGTAATCCATTCAATAATGACATTTTGTGTATCTAAGCAGTGAAAACATGTTTATGGATTCAACCACATGTTGTTATCACCTTTATGGTAATCTTTAGATCACAATCTTCTTTAGAAGTTAAGTTTCTACCTTACTGCACTTCGGAAATGGTGCTGTGATTTTAGGAAATGCTTTTGAATCAGCAAACGTGAAATACACGGTCAAAGTCTCTGAATTAAATCAAAACAAACTGAGGCAAACACTGCTGAAGATACTGGGCAGTATCAATTACACAGCATTTTATTTCCAGAAAAAAGCAATCTAGGAAAGAAATGGTTCTGCAGTATATGCAAACCACATACTGCAGTACATGAAGATCTGAATTCCAACATTCAATATTTTGCCCATCAAGGCTTGAAGCTCAAATTTATCCCACTATGATTGATGAAAGTTTTTTAACAAAAAGCCCTTTCTTTCAATTTCACTACATTTGAGAATGTACTTAAAATCATGTAAGAGAAATAAAAAATTGCCATTTTTAACTGTTCCTAAAATTTCATTCTGGGGTTTGTGTGGCTGGATTGCACTTAAAAGCCTGTAGGACAGAACAGACCAGGTGAAAGAGTTTCTTTATATGTGTAACTGTATATGAAGATGATATAATTGCAGGTTCTACAACCATATCACTCCACAGAATTACAGATGTGTCTCTTGTAACCAATTACTGCAAAGACACCCCTCAATACCTTTCAAGCCACGTCCCAACATCATTTTCTGTCATGGGAACTTGCACAAATCTCTCCTTCCTGGACAAATTTTGCAAGTACCACTAGGAATCTATGGACTTCAAATCAATTAAAGGTATATTTTGACTTTGAAAATATACTTAGTTGCTCAGAATGTCATGCAATGCTTATTCCAGAATAAAATGTCTCCTGTGGTTGAGCAAGTATAAGATTCCCTTTTTTAGCCAGTCATAGGTAGGGATGGCTGAACTGACACAAGACAGTGCATGAACAGAATCAAAGGCCTGATGTTTTGAATTCTGACACCTTAATTAACAACAGAAAGTGTATTTCTTTAACTTGATGATAAATAGAAGAACAAGGTCCAGGGTTTTAATTCATTCTGTCCCTTGAACACTGGTGGACACCTTCATCATATAGGTGGTGGCTTTTGTGATTTTTAAAATTCTGTTTCTGTGCCAACCTCTTTCTTATCATTTGCAAACCCTTTGAAAAACCAGGCAAAAACACCACAGAAGACTTACCTTCCTGTGTCAGATCCTTCAGATGTGAATACATCAGGATGTCTGCTGTGGATTTTGTGAATGGCTGAGAGCTCCTGACCAATAACATGCTGTGTGTAATCATCTCGCCAGGTAAAACCTGATAAATAATGAAACAAACAAACAAAACCAGAATAAAACAAATTCACTATTTAATAAATTTTAAGTTTGGCAAAAATGTGTCCTATATAAACATTAAAAAAAAAAGAAAAAAGAAAAAAGAAGCCTCATTTGGTTGGAACCCAAGAGTGAACTACAGATCCTTCTCTTCTGTCTGAAATTCTGTTAATGAAATTTTGCTAACAAAACTTCCAATAGAATTAAGACAGTAATTCATGCAAGGACATTTTGAAAGCCTTTGGTCCTAGCAGAATCTTAGCTAGCTGCAAACTACTTTTAATAGATAAAAAAGGGTTATTTTGGACAGCTATGGAAATTATCCCACTAGCTGGTGTCTGTTGAAATGTTGTTTCACTTCTTCCTCATTCACAGCACATTGTCCCCTTTCTGTTTTCCCCATGAAACGCTAAGATTTAGAATACTGAGGAGCTAGTACTGCAGTTTTAGAATAACACACGTGGAGGTCAATGTAAGTTATATTTAAATGTTGTGACAAAGAATTTTTCGACAACAGGGAAGTGGAACTATGTAGGCAAATTACAGTGATTACTTGTTAATATGTGCACTGCCAATCTTATGGTAATTATACTTGAAATAATGATATAATCCCAAACATAATTGTTACCTGATTTGGAGAGTTTTACATGTTATGGTAACACTTCAAATCATTGAACTTGCCCATGCAATTATCTGCAGATATTTAATAACTAAATATCACATAACTCAAGAGATTTTCTGCATTTATGCCATGTGCAGCCAAACACCACAAGTCTCTCCAATTAAATTTGATAAAAGTTACAGATATGGTTATCCTGATAATATCTTCCTGTAAGAAAGCACCTAAATAAAACCTTCTCTAGCACCAGATGAAGCAGTTGGATCTGGTTGTTAGAAGCAGGAAGGGAAGTTGCTAGAACTTGGGAGGGGGATTTTCTGGTTCCGTCCCTATTTCACATACACATTATAAACTTCATCACAATCTGAAGTCAACACAAGGTTTGTTGGTATAGGCAGACTCTTAGGATGCAGATAAAGCACCCTCAGCCTTAGGAGAACTCAGAACTTGGCCACCTCATTACTTGGGTGGGTGCTTTAACCATTGGGCTGTTCAGATTTTTCCACTGTATTGAAGTTATAGGAGAAAGGTTCACAAAGGCTCTCTGGACTTCAGGCGGCTCTCTTGAAAGCTGTTTCTTGCATAGGCAAAGTTACAGCATTTCAGGGAGTGGGTATCCAGAGCCAGCCCTACAGCTGCCAGCTCCAGCTGTAGGCATACCTGAAGCCGCCCTCTGTTCACGTTACAAAGCATTATATACCTTTCTTTGCAGAGTATCTTAATACATAACAACCAATAAGCACCATATACAATGCCTTTACATTTGCCTATAGCCTATCATAACTACTACCATCACCATATTATAGTCATTATTATCCAATCACAAGAGTAAGTAAATTACAAGTTAAGCTTACAATGGAAAATTCTCAGACATCTCTTCTTCTTGCTACATTGACACTTCTTGTTTGCCTGCAATAGCTCTCTTTTTGGTAAAGACATGTTTTCTATTTACTTATGCTTCTCTTGAGACTTATTTACTTGGTGAAAAACATGTCTTTGTTTGTAGTCACATACCTTTGTCCTAATCATAAAAATTTCCTTCCAACTCATCTTCAGCCTTTGCCTTCTCAGTTATTCAGTGATCAGTGTTTCAGCAAAACATCTTTTACTCTATATCAAAACTTGCTTTCATTTCTCTCTCATCCTCAGTTTCTACATTCAGAGATCTTTCTGCCAAGCCTACATATCTGTGAAACTTTCTTACCAAACTTTCATCCTCTCCAACAGAAGTGGAATTATTTATCTGTTTACTAAATTCTAGAATTAGAAAAGAAGTCTAAATAGGACATTTCTCCTTTCTGCCAAAGGAGAAAATTCTGAGCATGCAGAAATAAAAATTACTTTAATATTTATCAAATTTTCATCCTAGGGAGGAGATACTTTTTTAAGTTCAGCGTAAGTTTAGACAGGGCTAGGAAGCATTAAAACTATGCTGTTGTCTGGGATTTAGACAAGATTTAGGGGGGAAAAGAAAAGGCCCCATTTGGGCAAGATTTAGGTAGACTGCATCCCAAACTTTTTTTTTTCATTAGTAAAAATAATAATAATAAAAAATCTGAACAATGTAAGTATGCATGAAGGCTCTAACAAGCAAAAAAAAAGCTTTCTAACATTCCACTTGTGATCCTTCTTTCTCCTCTTCTTAAATAAAAATGTTTATTGAGGAAACACTTCACCTGAAGCCATATTAGATGTTAATGGCTACAGTAAATGACTCCAGACACTTGGGAGGGGGAAAAATACGTGTCTCTATCTAATCTGGTTTTATTCCTGATTCATCCTTTTCAAATGCAAATATCACCTTTTCAAAGATGCCATGTAAGAAGATGTATTCAAATAGTTTCAAAAATCTAAATCTAAGGCTGCTCAGAGAATGTTTTTATGTGAACACATAAAAATGAGTCACCATGCACCTAAGATTACTTTGGTGTAGCTTAATTAAAATGATTTTTAAAACAAAGTTGAGATATATTCCATATTTATTTATTTATATACATGTATGTATGTATATTCAAGTTCTCTGTTGTCTAGCACTACACATTTCTGTTTGTCTTATAATCTCATGAAGGAGAAAAAAAACTAAGATAACTTTCAAGTTCAGGAGAATGTGCAACACAAAAAGTTTGGGTAAAATACATATATATTAAAATCAGCAGCATAGCCTAAAAACTACTAATTTATGAACTATGAGTCCAAAATCACTACAGTTTCACTTTCTACCTCTACGCCAATACCAACCCTACTAAAGGCTGAAGAATACACAATAAATAACAAACTTTGAAGAAAAATACATTGAATTATTCTGAAGAGCTTTTTTTTTCAAATTAAAGCAAGAAGAGTTCATCCATGGTACCTGCATACAGATAAGAAATTAATCTCTATGAATCCTAAGCAATACAGATTTTTGTGCCACTAAAAGCCAGTGTTTTCAGTAAAAGAACATATGAAACCACTGTGATGCCAGTTCTCACTGGTCAAGAGAATGGTATATCTGTTATTATCTTCAATATATCTTTTTTCTCCTGCTGCACTATTTTAACATTTTTTCCTAATGCATTTCATACCAGTAAATGTGCACTATCATCCTTAATGCTGTAAAAAATATAACTATGGCACAAAAAAAGAGTAAGTAGATGAGACAAAACCAGAATACTTGTTATAGAGCTAGAAGGAAACTAGAGTTAAGGGAATATCCCCTCTCAGCTGTACCTCCAGCACTTCTTACTCACATCAGAGTTAGAACAAAACATGGGTGAAAACCACAAATTTTAACTAACTCAAAAACCCCCTTGTCAGTAATTTAATATTGCTGTGTCTTATGCAACCATCTCAGGAACTGCAGAGCGCCTGAAGCTAACCTCACGCCAATCATTTTCCAGCATTGTTTCAGTTTCAAAAAAAATATCTCCCACACACTGAGCTGAATAAAACAGCACATTCAAGAGCCATAATGCCATGCTGACAGCTGCAATCAAAATTAAGGCTGAGAAGGAGCATATGACGCCGTGCGGCGATTTCCTGTTGCCTTTGTCTGTGCCATCCCACCTCGCGCCAGCCCCAGCCTCGCCACCCAATTATTACAATTTGTCTCCAGTGGCTGAGCAGGATCACAGCAGAGCTCTTGTGCACACATTACTTCCATGTCACTAACGGGGAGCGGCGCAGGGGGACTCCCAGCCCCCATTAACCATCCCCCCTGCGGCAGCAAGGCCCAGGCCCTGCGTCTCCCAGCCCCGAATTCCCACAGAGGGACAATGCCAAGGGAAGGGAAGGAGTCTGGCAGACACTGAAATGACGCAGGTACAGTGACAGCAGCAGACACAGAACTGCTCTCAGTTGAAGGTCATTGATAGTAGTGAGACCCCACGAAAAGCAGTCATGGGTAGACGTTTTCCCTACAAAAGTAGCACTTTTCACTGGTGTCAGCCCAATGTTTAATTTTTTTTTTTTTTTTTTTTAAATTTATTTGGACCTCCGTAACCTAAATGCATGTGAAAAGGGAATGCCAGTATAAAGACACTGAAGACAAGACATTAATACCTTTATTAAACTCAACTGGAAGGTCAAATCTAATGGAGGTTTTCCAGATATGACACAGTCTTTCCCTATTATCATCAGATATCTCCCCAGATCTTTTATTTCCACAGCACAGTCCTTTATTATTATTACACACAGCTACAAAAATAATAATAAAATTGTATAGATCCCCATTATATTAAACACTTAGCAATAACTATGCCAACAGAGAGTACTCTTCTAAGAATTATTTTATTAGCTGAAATCAAATCAAAAGCAAGTACTGTAAATCATGAAGAAAGCAGTATCAGAGATTCACAGTGGTAAAGATGTTAGCTTCTGTCTCCAAAATTAAAAATTATTTTCAAATGCAACATAATATTGCACTCAACCTCCTTAATTGGCTTTGCTGCTATAGCAATTACAGAGAATTACTGAAAAATAATCAAAATTCTAATAGGTATTTCCTTCTCTCAGCTGATCAGTTTTTCTAAGCAATGGCATTCTTTTGTGTGGTTTTGAATCTGTTTTCCATCTTAGAGGAACTTGATATCTCTCCAAATATACCTGACCACATCTTTAATGCATGTAAATTATAACAGCAACTTCTGAAAACATTTATCTGCTACTTCTCTGTCTCAACTTAATCTAGTTCTGACTTATTCATACAAATAAATTTCCCTCCCTTTGAAGGCCTAAGCAGGAAAACAACAGCTTTTTAACACTTCAGAAGAGTTCTGGTGTAAATCAGAAGAGCTCAATTTAAGTCCTTTAAAGAAACAACAGTTCTCACTGCCCAAAGATGTGTCTGTACAAATGTTGCTGCTGCTGTTCCCAATCCTTTTCCCAACCAACATGGCTGAGGCTGAACAGGGCTCTGCAGGGAAGTCCAGCAGAACCTTTGTCTGACAGAATGAGCCATGAGACTCTTCCAGCTCTTGTGCCAATCAAAATCTAAAATTATTAGTTCTGCATCAATATATTACCAACAAAATTATTTTTACATACCAAGTTCATTGAAAATGACAGGAGATTATTCTATATTGGCAGAAACCTATATACGAAAACTTGATCCTTCTTTGTCAGGAAAATCCCCTTAATAAAGGCTCAAACCCCTCAAAATTATTCAGAATTAAAGCCAGAACAGGCACTATTTTTGAGTCATGACGTTATTTCTTCTCTTTTTGGTAATGTTATGCATTTTGTCCCTATATGGTGGATTAAAAAATAATTTTTTTCTCTGAGCTACCTTCAACTGCTCTGTCATTTCAGCCAGGAAACTCTCAGCTGCAGAGCTCAGAGACTTTCATCCCCCATGCCATGTGTTGCAAACTGTTAATGCCTACTTTAGCTGTCAGAATGTCTGCAGAATTGGGGATGATTTGCTTTCTTCCCTATTTTCACAACAGACAGGTCAACGTAACGTATAGACATGCTTTTCTGCAGGCTGCCTTTCCACATTCTCCAGAGGAGCTGCACTTGTTCTCATTCCAGACCTCCCTTTTCAGAGCTCAAGGACGTGCCCAACAATGTTCACATATTTCAGCTCCGGCTAAGTCAAAATTGCACCTTTAATGCTGAGGTTGCTGTGTACAGCAAAATTAAGTCTTTCAATTGATATTGCTGTATTTTCTACCTAAGATTGCAGCGAAAAGATAAAATCCTGGTGTTTCTTCTTAAAATAGAACTTCATCCAAAAGCAATTTTGCAATAAAACTTGCAATGAGAAGTCAATGGCAAAAATAGAAATAGAGAAGCTAAACCCACGTCCTAAACCCCAACCTTTTAATTCCCCCCATTTCTTTGTATTGGAATATTTATTTTTAGTGAAAATTTTGACTATGTTTTCTACAAAGTTGGAAGGAAGTCTGCCAAGGCACTTTATATTACACTTTCACAAAAACTTACTTTAATTGAATTTTTTTGTTCTGGTCTAACTTTGTGTTTGCTTTCTAGATGACAAGAAAATCTTGTTCAGAATTTATCTGAAGAAATGACTGGCAGTTATAAGCAGTCATCACCACTCTTGTCCAATCCATTTCAGCCAGAGCTGTGGTCATCCTCTCCTGAAAGTCCTCAGGAGCTTTTTTGTTTCATTCCCCTTTCCAGTGCCGGGTACCAGGTTTGCATTGGTGACTTTGTTGCCTTCTTTTGGCGTTTCTAGTGAGACTTTTCTAATATGAAGAATTTCATTTGCTGCATTCAGCAGCAATTCACTCATACTCACAGGCAAAGAGCTTCTGTTTGAATGAACAGATGAAAGGGCTGCCTAAGGATTACAGCTTCAAATTTTCATATATTGTTTTATTATACATAAAAGTGATAATCACCATAGAATTAAATTACAACCATGATCTGCTTACAGTCCTGATTTTAATTTACTCCAAGTAACTATCCCAGAAGGTAGAGGGAAGGCTTTTCTCTTCAGTTATTTTGAAATTTTTCTATTATTTGAAAAAGCCAAATGAGTGCTTCATTTGCCAAGGAGATTATAAAATGCTCTCACTGAGTCACAGGACTCAGTATGTAATGTTTCCTTACCTTTATTTCAGCTTTTGCAGAGAGCTACAAATAATTGGGTTTCTACAAGAGAAAGTTTCTAAGTGGTACATAATACTGTTCTGCCACTGGAGCTGATAGTAATAAAAGAATAATATGATAATGCAAAATATATCTCCTGACTTTCACACAGAACAGGTTACTTTCCAAAAACTATAGCAGAATGGATACATGATACCCAAATCCTTGAGATGAATCCCATGCTTCACCACGTCACATAAACCTTCCCACAAATTGTTGACCCTCAACCCAAAAGCAGATCACTTCATTCACAGAAATGCTTTTCAGCAAGGGAGGCTGTCTTGCATCATTACAACTTTATATTGATGTTCAGCTTTAATTTAACTCATGGCCAATCCCATCTTCAACTTGATGGAATATCTTTCTACCCTGTCTAGGCTGTGACATATTTATTAAAAAAACAATCAACTCTAATACATGGTGAGTAAAGGTGCACCTCCTATTCCTCCGTTTCCTTCTGACCCTGGACTATGCACAGACATTTGCTCCGTGCTGTCAGCCCAAGGAGTTTTCATGAACATGACGAAATATTCACATGCACTCAAAATAGTGACACTAAAATAAAGATGAGACTACTTTGCTTGTTTCACTGAGCTTTGAACCCAACTGCAGTAGCTGACAATCACGTCAAGATGCATGTAACTATTCCAAATTTAACTCAAAAAGGTCTGATGTTAGTTCCACACTGCAAAACAGCTCTTTAATACATTAATCCTCTGCGATGTCCTTTTAGAATAAGAAGTGATGGTCTCTTGTTTTTTAACAAAATTACTTTCATTCTTCCGTTCCTTTCTCTTTCCTTTTCTATCTTGTTATTCCCTTCCAAGATGTCTTACACCACTCTACACTTTCATTCATTTTTCTCAAACACAGGATCTCTTTAAGTATGCAGAAATTGGTTGTACTGCTAGACTGTACAATGCTAAGAATGGAGATTTTGTCCAAACAGTAGTTAAGAATGCATTTAAAATCAGCAGGTTTTCCTTCTCACTTTATTTTATCCAATTCATTTCATGCTATCAGTAGGATGACAGCTTATTGTCACAAAAAATACAGTTCCTGGGAAAGGACTTTTGAAGTGTCTTCAGTCTGGGAATTAAAACATCACCTGTAACAAGGCAGAATTGGTTGGAAA
The DNA here is from genome assembly GCF_041296385.1 of Aphelocoma coerulescens. Taxonomy (NCBI): domain Eukaryota; kingdom Metazoa; phylum Chordata; class Aves; order Passeriformes; family Corvidae; genus Aphelocoma; species Aphelocoma coerulescens. The sequence continues at coordinate 9,307,967 of NC_091015.1, forward strand.
TGTGTGGGAACTTAAATCAGTACAGAAAATTAAGTGGATTTACAGGTTACACTTATTCTGGCAAATTCATCTCAGACCTACATTCTTCATGTATTTTTAAATGCTTATGAGCAGAACTGTTCCTTCAGCTCCACTTAGTGGTTCTCACTCCCATTTTATGTAACTGTCAGACTCTCATTGATGTTTGTGAAAAATTGGCTGTCAGAGCAGAGCTCTCAGCTGCACATGCAAAGCCAATACCCAGGGGTGCCACCCCGGGCTGGACAGTGAGGGCTGCAGCTGCAAGGGCACCTCCACCTTTGGTTCTGAACAAAATTCCCTCTGACCAAAGTACAGACCATGCACCAGCAGCGTGGAGGGAGGGTTACAATAAGCCACAGCAAAGGCTTCTCCAGGACACTCCCAGTCTATTCCATCAGGAAACCCAGTATTCCTGAAACATTTGTCCTAGGAAGGTCTTTAGGTCTGCTACTCACCATTCTCTGTCTTGCATTATGACAAATACAAATTAAAGCAGATTAAAGTGATTTGTTTATCCTAAAGGATTGGAAGAAACTCTATTCACAGTTTGTGCTGAACCCTATCTTCCATTTTCCACTTTTAAGCCACTTCTCTGGGACTGTAAATTCCTCCTGGGAGAGGCCATATATTGCATGTATTTGCAGAGGCTCTTTCTACAGCAATAACAATAACAATAATTGTTATTGTTGCTATTATTATTAATAAAAGCCCAGCAGTTGCAGAAGAGAGGGTTCCCTTAGGAACCTTGTAAGGATCTTGGTGGCGAAAGCTGGGAGTTTTCCAGGGAACTGCATTAGCCAAGTCAGTTTGCCTGAAGCAAAGATGAACAATCTGCAGGTCATGCTGTTTCCCCAAAATCTGATTAGAGCTCCTCAGGTTTCATTTTGAATTCACCCCATGTAGAGAAAATACACACACTGAATTTGTGCAACCCTGAAAGGCATTTTCACACAGAGAAGTATTTGAATTATCTTCTTTTTTATTTTCTTGTGCACATAAATTTTTGGATATTGACCCTCCAACCAACTGCAAGGGAGGATGCAATTACTGTACATTGAATGACAGATAATTTTTTAATTAAAGCCTTTTTAGTCCTTGCATCTCAGGGCTCTGATTTACAGTTCAATTCCAATTAAAAAATCACTGTACCACTTGTAAGCCAAAGTCCAGTGTCTGCCCATGTATTTAGCTGGTGTCTATGGGTAAAAATTATATCATTTGACTTATTTTAGCCAACAATGAAAGGGATTTAGTGAGGGAATCTCTGACTGACATGATTTCCAACATGGTGTTCCTTTTCCCTTCCTTCTTTCATGTAGTTAATACCTCAGTAAGCTTTAATAACATTTCTGGACAATTCAAATAGTGCTGATTCATGGATTCACACCGATGCTTTGACAGCTGCACACACTATTGTTTCTTTACTGCTTTCTGGAGCTGATCTCTCTGAACACTTAAAATATGCCACGACAGACCTGTGACTCAGTTTTAACAAAGTATACCACAGTGGTATGAAAAAGTGGGGTTTTTTTGAACCTCTGAATTAGTTTTTGAAAATTACTATCAATGAATTAAAATATATTCACTAAAAGAGCTGGAACAAGTTCATCAGATATGAACTTAAAGCCTCTAAAATCTGAGTCTTTAGGAGCACAGTTCCTGTTGGCGTCTATTCATAACACATCACTTCATTCAAAAAGCTTCATCATTTTTTTGCTCATAACTCTAAAGGGCAGCTAGGTTTAAATGTAATTTACTGGAAACTCCAACATTAACAAAATGCCTCCAAAAAAGGAAAAATGACATAACACTGAAATAAAACATACAGAGGCAACATAAAATTCCTGTTAGTCCAGGGAGAAATTTTATCTTTGAGTTCTATGCTCAGCTAAAATCCATATATTCTAAAAAAAGCTTCACTAATTTCATGCCACTAAGGTCTAACGCTAATTGCACAGACCTGCTATTCCCAGTGTGGTCACTATGAACTCAGAGAACAAACCATGGCTGGAGGTGTAGCCTGGACCTGCAGGCTGAGCCACAGAGTGGGGAGCACCAGGAGGGGGGACCAGAAGCACCCATGCCTTCTTTTGGATCCGCCCTTTAGCTTGTAATGTGACACCAGCTCCGTGGTTCGTTTCTCTATGTGCATCACAGATACAACAAAACACAATTTCAGGGATTCAAGTTGTACTGCATCTCATGAGGCATTTAAATATTGTAGAACTGGGCTGGCATAAACAAGGAACAGTGGCAAAACGAGAGTTCATCAGGAGCTATTGCAACGTGGCATGAAGTAAGTGGCAGGTACTTGGGTTTTTTCTTAACTTCAGTGTATTTTTAGAATTTAAGGACTAGCAACTAATATCAAGGAATACATTTTCAAAAACACCATTCATTCCAGGAATTTGTCCATCAGCAGCTCTGAATGCCCTACAATGTAGCAAACCTCCTTTAAAGCAAACAGAGGTGAAGCAGCAAGGATGTTAGAGCATTACAAAAACTGGTGGCTTAGCTCTTATGTCTCATTGTTAGTATTGTTACAGAGGATAAGTCTTCTGATCAGTGGCTCCCAGCTTTATGAAATAATGATATATTTCTAGATAATCGACTGCTACCTATTACCATACTTTTGATGTGGTGGAACAGTCACGTGCCTTATTTTCCACATCCTCGGGGTATCCTGGTTAAATGTCACATGCATTTTTCTCCCATGTTAAGAAAACAAAACCTGCATATTAATTCTTTTTAAGGGAGGCATAAAATGCAATAAGAAAGGAACACTGATTATTCTATTCATCTATAAACTACTCCAATAGACTTATAAATAATACTGGTAAATGTAATGTAGCTTTAATTAACAGCAGTGCTCCCTCCATGTTACAACAGTCCTGATAGATGAAACCTTCAACAATCAATCTGATTGCTCTGAGAGAGGTTTAAACTAATTTACAACAAAAGACATAAAGTTAAAAAGCCAGAACATCGCACAATTTTTACAAGTATTTTTTATTTAAATTAAGATCTCTGTGTCACTGACCAGGTTTCTTACTAGAGAAATTTTAAGCAACTCTCTCTGTAAATGTAACAAAGAGCTGAGGTGTCCAAGAGTTCCATACATTCCTCCATGGCTGTTCCAAATATCAGAATAAAATTAGAAAGAACTTCCCTCTTCTAACTCCAAAATGCTTATAGTCCAGTTGTCCAAATCTGTAGCTCAGCAAGGCAATCTACCTACAGAGTGTTTGCTATTCTGGCCCGAAAAGGCACAAATCGAAGAAAGCAAAGAGCAATGAGGGAATTTCACACAGTGTTAGCAGTTTCAAATGGAAAAAAATACTTTATCTAGAGAAACAATCAGTTTATTTTACACTTTAGGATTATTTGTTGAAAGGAGGAAACTAGAATCTAAGATTAATTTGTTTTATTTAGTATGACATAAAAGAGAAACACAGGGTATTGAAAATTCAATGATTTGTTGCTAATTTGCTATTCCTACTTGCCATTTATTTCTATGCCTATATATAAACTGTATTTTTAGATTTTACTTTACATGCATTATATGACACTAAAGAAAATATTTCCTTCTCTCAATTACTTATCAGCCAAATGCCAAAGGTTCAAACATATAAACTGAACATGTCTGTCTTGACAGCCAGATAAGACTGAGCTTTTGTACTTTACATTATATTTAGCACTGAGTCAGGCTTGGTTCATTTTGCTCTATGCAGTACCAATCTATGCCCTTAAATCTATGACATTTTGAGAAGCCAAATATAACCAGTGTTACTCAGAAAGATAATTTTTAATCAACCTGTTTGGTTAAAGTACATTAGAATTGGTCAAGATTTCCAAGATTGCAGAAAATATATTCTTATTCACGTTGATACATCATAAAAAAGACAACTGTCTTTTTCATATCTATTCTGTATTTAGGAAAAAAATCTCTTTAGTTGACTGTGATGTTTATATACTTTGTGGGTGTAATGTTTGGAGGGGGTGGTGTGTGATCCCCATTTTGGCCAAGGCTAAATAAGATCGTCCAACCACACCAGATTTCAACGCTCCAGGCATCACCACTGCGAGGCATGATGTGCTCCTCAGGTGTCCCTGTTCCTAGAGCTCCTCTCCAGGTGTCACACTCAGGTGTCACCCAGGATTCCCCCAGCAGTACCTGGCACAGAAGCAGGGCCATTTATTTCCCATGGCTCTCCTAGAGACTGAGCAGGTTATGCAGGATAAACATGCTCCAAAAAGCCTTTCTCTCCATCACTACTGAAGTTTAGCTGGAAATGTTTCCCAGGACAGGTCTTGTCCTAGTTTCTGTGTAGCCTTGGATGATGTGGGGCTTTGCAGGAAGTGGTTGGATGAAGGGGTGCAAGAAAACACACCTGTATGGGAACTTGTGTAAATATTGCACCAAAAAAGCTAAAATAGACCCTTTCCCACTCTCCCCACATTCTGGCCTTACACTGATAACAGGAATAGGAAGCAGCAAGTGATTTTTTATTATTCCTGTTATCACTCACATTAATGCCATTTCAACAGATCTGGTAGTCCAAACAATGATCATATTGGTTGTAAATCCTGTTTACTTTTACTGTAAGCTCTTCAAACTCCCTTGAAGAATACAAGGCATTTTTCATAAAACAGAAGTCAGGCCCAGGAAAGAATAGCTTCTAGTCAGGTGTTTAGGATTCAGTTATCCCTAGCTAATACCAAACACCAGTTATCCCTCATACCAAACACCCTAATGTATACAGCCTGGATATATCCCTTCTCCTTCTATTCTTTGCATTGTTTTTGTTGGCCAGGGAAAGTTTCCTTGACATAGTTTTGACAATCCCACAATTAATTTGTCTTCATTTCATTGTGTCCTTAATAACACTGTGTAGGCAATAGATTTCAAGTCTTTCCAAGTGGAATGAAGCAGAAGTGCGCTCACATCCCTAATAAATTGTTTATTGAATATTTATTTTTACTTGGATGACATAGTGCTTGTGAATCCGCTGGTGGTAAAGCCCATGCTTACACGCTACAGCACAACATTTATTGAAGCAGCTATTCTTGCCAAATCTATATTGCATTTATAAATCTTCAAAACAAGCCCTGGTAAATGTCACTTCTTAAATGCTTGGCAGAATCAATGACAAGTGACGCTGCCTTTGCCCTTGAAGAATTCGTGTGTTTGGATCAGAGTCCAAATTCTAAAAACCTGTTCAGAAACACGCAACACAAACGCACATGCAGTGCACCAGAGGCACTGAGGAAAGAAAGGAAAAGTTAGTCTAAATGCAAAAGTTCAGTACAAACAGGAAGGCTTATTTATGGCTTTTTAAGACTTTCATTGTAAAGCACATTTACTACTGTAAAGCCCATTACCTTCCTTCAATTTTGCAGTGGTCATTCATACACTACCCAAAAGCAATCAGCTCATTTTGATATGGTTTTACTATCACATTAGGCGCCTTTTGAAATAAGTATAAATATAAAATAAACTAAAAATATGGGCTTATAATAGCTAATTCTCAAAAAAAAGTAGAAATTTTTCTGGCATAACATCAGGCAATACTATGGGCTGCATACTGGTGTTTCCTAAGTATGTATCCTTCATTTTCTGAATGATAATTCTGATTTTTTTTAACTGTATCTCCAACTTCCAAGAGAAACAAAATGCAAAACCTGAGCAATACAAGTAAAAAAATCTTATATGTCCTTTAACTTCTTGCATGCTGCCAGTGAATTGTGGAACAGTCTGCTCAGTGTCAGTGGGATGCCCATCTCCAAAGAGTGGAGCTGCTCTGTTAGCAGCACAGTCCAGATTTGCTGTTGTGCCTGACATGACACAACCCAAATGCTTTTCCAAGGAAAGCACTGCAGCGTTCTCATTTTCCATCTGGTTTTGTAACAGTCAAGATTTAAAAGAGTATGGGTAGTCTAGTCAGGGCTCTGAATTATACAGGAAATAGTATTCTTCAAGAGCATGTCAGCTGGCTTAGGCTAATGACATGTTTCTGTGGCAGAGCTGCAACTATATCATTTTTTTGCCCACGGTGGATTTCTCAGAGTTCGGGAATTTCCCTGAGGAGAAATGCTGTCAGCACAGGGCAAAGAAAGGGACCAGATAAAGAGAATCCATGGAGATCCTGCAGTGAAAAGTCTCTCTCCTTCGGAGGTATAATCCTCACAGCACCTTATACCCTCCAGCCACACAGAGTCTCCCTCCTTTCACAAGAATCTTTTCTTCTGGGGAAAAACTGGATATCTGATTCTCCTGAGTTGACCCACAGCTATCTTCAGGGCACCACCGTCACTAGCCAGAAGGAGCATCTCTTTTCTTTTTAGCAAAACCCACATTTTTTTCACTCCCAAATGGTGCTGAACATGTTAATTAAACAGAAAATAATTGGCAGAGCTTGTCACAGAAATGACACTGCAATGATAGATGAGATCTTGGGGCAATATTAATTGATAAAATACAAAGTGAAATGGAAAAAAAGATTGATTTAAATCAAGACTTTCTGCTTACTGGTAGAAGTCATCATAGTTAAAAAAAAAAAGTCTCCATCTTTTGGTGGCTGTCAGGTTGCTAATTGCCTCAGAATGGAAAACTGGTTTTGAAATGGGAGTAGTTCAATAGGAAACAAAAAACCTACAGCCTAGATGGTGATGATTAGAAAAAATGACTTGTCCAGCACACATCCAGGAAAATGAAGGACAAAATGATTATGAGATACTTTGCTACTTTTTATTTCCAAGTTAAACAAAGCACATTCCCCTCCTTCCCCACTGCCCCCTGTGGGGAAACACAAAAGGTGGAAAGCTCTTAGGAGTGAGAAATAAAAGCAGGTTTCAGAAAATAAGGCAGAAAAAAAGTTAGTATTCAGCTTTGCCTGTGAAAACTAGAAGATACAATTATATAGCAGCAACCATTTAAAACAATGTTTAGAGTTTCTAGGTTTGGCCTAGATAGATTTTGAAGTTGCAAAAAATATGCTTAGCAAGACAGATAAGTTTAAGCCTTTTAATGGAATACTGTGTATCGTTATGTCAAGGCGTAGCAAGCTCGCGTTGTGTTCTACGGTTGTAGCGCGCTGTTGGGGGGTTGTTAAGACAGCTGTCTGTAACTTTTAGAAGCATGCTGATTGGCCAAGAAGCTTTTAAAAATGCTCTGTAAACAGGTTTTTGGATGCCCTTGGAGGTGTGAGCTCTGTACCAACTCTGTCTTGACTCTGTGAGACTGATAATGGAATAAAATAATAAACTGCTCCTGGAACGCCTGTCTAACCTATGACACTCCCCATCCCATTTGTCACCAAAAACGCCGACACCCCCACCAAATAAAAGGATAAATAACTTGTCAGCAATTTTACCCTATTCAGTAACATCCCTGGGGATGGTATGCTGCAGTAGGTATGAAAAGGTTTCTTGGGCTCCATGAGTCTTCAGAAAATGTGATTATTACACTAATGCATTGTTTTATTCTCAATAAAAGATAAAACCACCACTTTTACAATTTAGATTTGTGTTTGATGTCTGAACACAGTGATTTGTAAAGCTTATAAAAAATGCTTAAGCACATACCACGTCTTTGTTTCTAATTCCTGTATGCTTTGTTAAACAGTTGTCTTAATGCAACAACAGCAGGATATTTTGGATCTTAACAGGAGAGATGGATTACATGGCAGCCACTAAACATTGGCAAAAGCATCACACGTTGTACAAAGTTTTCAAATGTGTAATGCTGTTGTGGTGAGCCATGGCTCTTGCCAGGGTGTCCTGGGCCCTGTTGGACAAAAGGTCCAGTGGTTTAATTCTCATGAGGCATAATGCAAAGAGTCTTTCATTTCATTCACTAACCCTGAAGATATCTCAACTGATAAAAAGAAATATTCCAGCTCCCTGTTTGAAAATTACTGAAAGCCAGGTGTCAAGATGCTGGAAAGCTGCCCTTTCATCAACTCTCTTTGGCTATGTGACAGTGAAGTGAGAACCTGTTAGGAGGAGGAAATGATTCTCTGTAAGTTCCTTCCCATTCTGTGGTGTTGACTCCATACAACTGCCTTGACAGCCTTGACTTGGAATAAATTGGGGAAATATTTAATGTTCCCTAAGTGCAATGAATTAAGGGGTTAGAATAAAGCATGAGGGAAGAAACACAACCTGTTCATGGTATGGATTGCAATGAAATCTAAATCTGATACAATTTCCTATTACATAAGAATGTTTATTCATCTCATATTCTTCACTGTGCTCCCTCTATGTCCCTAAAAAATATTTAGGGTTGTGTGACAGCAATGAAGTGTGACAGGTTCCTAATCTGAAAAACGGTATCTTTTACAGAGGCAATCCCACATTTGCCTGCTGCCTGATTTAGAGTTTCCATCTGGGAAGTTGGCAGTCATTCCTTACAGTTCAGGCTACCTCGAAACACAGCACAGAGGCTCTGGGCAAATTGAGTTAGATACTCAGTAAGGGAAGAACAGTTTCTCCCTAAAATCACTTCCATTTTCAGATATTTCAACCAAATGAACAGCAGTTTCATTTCCATTATTCCAAAAACAGAAATGTAGAAAACCACTTGAAAGCTGAAATCAAGCTGAAGTTTGTTGTGTCCTAAATCTCTAGATACAATTTGAAATAGACAGGTTTAGTCCATTCATTTCTCCTCTATCCTTTCTTCATCTAGGAACAGATTTTATTAGGAGAGCTGAAAAAAAGAAAATAAAAAGTCTGTGTAATGAAGAGAAAAAGCCATTATTTCTAGATACATTATTTCATTAGGGGCATTCTCTGAACATCACTATTCTCTGCACTACACAAAAAAAAAAAATGCAACTGCAGTTGCCTTCTCTTCTTCCTCCTTCTGTTACCATGTTGTTAATTCCAACTGCAAAGCCACTGACCCTTGAAATTATTTTCAACTGCCTGGAAAACAGATGTGGCTTTCTCTTACCTTTATGTTTCTAGAATTGGTCCTTCAAAATTTAGTGTGCCCCCTAGAAAATACTAATTCACATAGGTGAATTAATGATTATCAAAACTTGGTTTTAGTTTAAGCCTTAGAGACCTAAAACCCCTAATGATGGAATTCTGAGTTCAGCTTGCATTATTCTTCTCTACAAACATAAAACCAGATTCAGCACATGTAACACTGCTGCAGCTTAAGCACTGCAAGATATACCCTGAACTTTCAAATCCCTTCTTCTTATTTGTACAAGCCAGGCTATGAAAACAGACACCTCTAATGAATTCACTGAGAAATCCTTAGTAGAAGTAGCAACAGCAGACTTAGAGCTATAATATTTAAAGCAACTGCAAAATTGTGCTTTCATCAGGAAAGGAACAAAAGCTTTGTTAGTTTTGAAGCTTACATTTATATTCAGCATAATAATTCAAAGTATCATTGCATGCCACTATTAGGACGCAGAGGTCAAATATGGCAAGTAAAAAAAAAAAATTACATTCACAAGCTATACAAAAGAGAAAATAGGCTCAAATTGTATGAAGTGCAGTGACATTATTTAAATGTCTTTGTTAATCAGGGTCCTGACATAAGAGATGGTGCTGAGAAGAATTTGCTCTTCAGACTCTTCTCAGCATGGGTCAAATCTGCTTAATATTCCAAACGCTGAGTCTAGCTCAACTGCGTTACCCCTTTATGATCTCTCATCTATTTTTTTTTTCTCCTTTGAATTCAAGATGCACTGGTATTTTCAGTTTTCATCACTGCTAAAGGGCAGGCAAGCTATAGTATAAACAGTGAAGTTCCTTTCATGCCTTGTTTATAATGATTTATACATTATATAGCTGTTAGACCTGCAGACATTTTTGTAGAAATTCAGAACACACACAAAAAAAGAAGTTTGGGAATGTTTACATTCAACCTCATGCATATTTTTTTCAGTTTCTCAATGAGGGACAAAGAATAGGACTATCTGCTGATTCACACATAAGAAAATAAGCGTAATCTAGTTTCCATCCTATAGAGCCACAAGAAGGTAAAGCCCATGCACAGCAAAGAACAATGGGGCCCACAGAGCATTTCATGTAGAGATGCTACTGTGTATTTATCTACACCAACATCCCACCTGAAGTACACCCATGAGGGCTATGAAGGACGTTTCAGTTAGTCCATTTCGACTTTTACATGGAAGAACAGAACATAAATAAAAAGACCAAAGTCAAGCAAGTGGTACATCTTAGACAGTAAATTGGTCTCCCCATTCACCAGCACTGTTTATGGAGAGCAAAAAAGGATTCCTTGAAATAAAAGTTATCTCTGGCCCTCCTGTTGGCCCCATACTGGAGAGGATCTGCTCTGCAATCACAGGATCAAGACGTTGTGTTCTTCTATCATTCCTTCTTCCCTCAGCACTCATGTAGCTCCCCCAGCCATCTACAAGCTTTATCCCTGCCAGCTGCTTTCCCATCACCCAGGCTTGCTACCTGAGGGCTCTGGAGGCTTTTTGTGTCCCTGCCAAAATAGTCAATCCATAAAAGACTTTCTCCCATTTCAAACAAGACATACAGGGCACTGAGGGGACATGAAAGAGCAGCTGGCCAGTTTATTTTGATTTATTGGAAACATTATGGGATTGCCCAAAGGCCTTGGTCAGAGTCCAGTTGTGCTCAGAGCTGTTCCAGCCTGTCTGCAGCAGTGCAAAGCAGGAAGATAGATGAGGCTGCTCGAGACAAGATGAGATCCAGCCCACCGAGGACAACTGTTTTCACAGTGGGGATTTAGGAAGGGCATATCACTATAAAGACCAACTGTTGAAGAATTCGACAGCCTGATCTAACTGCAAGATTTGAGAAAGTGCCATGACACAAATCAGACTGTCTGATATGACCCTTTCAGGCGTTCAGATAAATGAACTAAGTTTTCACACTACTGACCAACATTTGTTAAAAGTGAGTTTCCAAAGTTTTCCTGTTCAGAATCGAAACCAATTCACTCCTAACTACTCACTTCCCAAAATGCCATATCCTGTACTTACATTTAATGGTTATTTTTTAAATTGCAGAGAGAGTGGGGAATGCCACTTAATTCAGCTTTGAGACAAGTTTCACCAAACCAGTGGAGGTCACACAGGTCTCCATCCATGATGCAGAATGAGGGTGGCATACTGATCAGGTGGCTAGGGTTCAACAACAGAATATTTTCCATGTTTTCAATAGGTTTAATATATATTTCTTTATTTCTTGTCTGTGGCTCTGATCCCTGCTGTGGACACCAAGCCACAGTGAGAGCTTAGGGGCTATAATCAGAGCTTTGCAAGTTAGGAGACACCAAAGTGTTGGAAAGGCTGAATATGTTTTAATACCTTCTTCCATGACCAACACAGGTGGCAACAGCCAGGTGCTGTGGCTGAGACACTTCTGGGAAGGAGGAGGGTGCCTGACACAGTCTATATACAACATAATATAAATGCACTGGGTTTTCTGAGAGATGAGATAGTTGCACTTCATTTATTTGAAAAGCCCTCAGAAGAACAAAGTAAAATATAAAGAACAGTTCACAAGGAGAAGAGGGAGATAAGAGGAGGAAGGATTTTGAAATAGAAAGAGGGGAAAGAGGTTTAAACATATTTCTTCCTCTCCTTCTTACAATTTTCTTCATGGTGGTTTTACCTTTTTCAGGACCAGCTTCAGATGGGGAGTATTTAAGTCTCAAAAAAGAACTCTTCTCTTCAGAGAACCAGTTTCACTAAATGTAATGTTGACAGGCACTGTACAGCTACGGTGTGTATTTGGGAAGACATAATAAATACGATCTGAAAAGGTCACATCTCACACAGGCACCTTTGACGACTCATGCAGACTCTCAAAATACAGCTCAGAAGTAGATACAGTAACACATTCCTTCCCTCCAGCGTTCACAGTAAGTAGGGTTTCAAAACCACTTAAATTTCCTATTAAAAATCTCAATTCAGGAATATACCCCACTTTGATTTAACACATTCCTAGAAAGGCATTTGTGCTCCTGCATTCCATGCAGCAGTCCAAGTTCAACATGGAATTATTTTTCATAACAAAAAATAAAAACTACAGTTTTCAAAGGAAAAAAACAAATACGCAGCAATACATTCATGACATCTTACTCCTGCTTGCTCACATCCTTCTTCCATTAAATATTTAAGAGATCAATGACACTTCAAATTATAGAAACACAATAGAAGACTGCAATTTTTTAAATAAAAATCATCTGCGACTTGATTTCTCTTCTTTTTTCACAGTTAGCCATTGGGATTGAAGGGGTTAATTTATTCCCTGAGACAGAAAACCTTAGATAAGCTTGCTGGTTATGTAGGCATGTCTGGGTTGCTAGGAGTTTAAACTATCAGCTTGCAAATGGAGCTATTTCAGATCCCAGGTGATCCAAAGAATAGGTCTCCTCCTGCACTAAACGATGCAGGGATTATGTGGAAAAAAAAATAGCATGTGATCCAATAATCAGACACTGCACTGCAATACATAAGCAGAAATATGCTGAATGAATTAAGGCAGTGCAGGACATGCCAGAATTACATTTGTCTACCTTCTGAATGCTTGATTTGGAGTCTTCAGAAGGTTTTTTTGATATTATTTTTCATGTTCACAACTATTTTGTATAACACACACAAAATATGATACCGTACTGGGTAATAATGACACCTCTGGTGTGCAGCTCCTGCTTGTTAATTGTCCTGGTATTTTTCTTATTCAGACATGGATATTCCAGTGGTTAATAATATAATATCTTCTGTATATCAGCTCACTCATGCATATGACCACTTGATTGCCTCACATACACTGTTTAACCTAATTATCATGAACACTGATGTCTCAAGAATTTTCTGTACCTCCAAGATCTGCGCTGTGGCAAACAGGCATGACTCTCTAAGCAATTTCTGAGCTTGGTCACAACACAGTAAACCTGTGCCACTTGGCTAAGCCAGATGCATCCTTGATAAACATTGCTGAACCACTGCCAGCAATGTTCTGTGCCCTGTGATAATTGTTTGGATTAAAGTAGAGGCTAAAACATCTATAGCATAAGAAGAACAGGAGCTTTGAGGAAAAGGGAATTGGTGCTGTGGGTTTTTTCTAATAATTTATACAAGCATGAGAAACACCACAAACTACTTAGTAAGTGAGGGGAAAAAAAAACGTAGGCTTGAGTTTAGCTGACAATGAAAGTAATCAGAACCTGCCACACAGTATATAAAATATGTTCAAACACATGCTTGACTTTAATTTATTGGTGCTAAAGCTCCCCCTGAATTAAACTGGAGTTCAGGGTGCTAAGCACCCCTGTAAATCAGAAGCTTTGTGCACATGTGATTGCAGTCCCGGGCTGCCTGTTCAACAGGAAATCACTTTTATCATCACAGCGACTCGAGGAGAGAAGCCCATGACCAGAATGCTTTTCTTATCTTCTGAATCTGTGACTCTGTGTAAACTATTTCTACAGGAAATAAATCTGTAAAGGTGGCATCAATTATTACAGTTTCAATTAAGGTATTGAATGGCAGGAGATGCCATGCGTAGCAGAAATGACTAATTTGAAAAGGGAATAATGTACATTTTTTAGATAAAGCTGAAGTAATTTTTTTTTTTTTTAAATAATTTACCCAGGATATTTATTCTCTTTTCAACAAAGAAGATGACAGTATCCATGCATGATAAAAATCTTCTCTCTTCCTTTTCTAGACAAAGGTAGAGACACAAGGCTGGTTTTCATATTCAGGCCCATCAGTTATTAGTTTTGCTACATTCCCAGTTCTTGCCAAAAGCCTCAGCTTTCCCTTTTCCTTAAAAGTCAATGTAAAAATCCTTAATGTGGGATTCTGAGCTGAGAAACCACACAGGGGTTGACTGCATATGTGTGCTCGCACGCGTGTTTAGACCACCAGAAATCAATAGCTTGTGCACCATTATGCTAAAACATCTTCATAATGCCCACATGATTGTTGGGTTTTACATGAAGCAAAACAACAAAGTATCTGATTTGGAATGTTCTGGGTTAGTACAAGGGTTTGAGGAAAAAAGCAATGATGGCAAAATTAATTTGCAGAAATTACCCAGGAACTGATCTGGTTTCCACTGAATTCAGCAAAACTACTCCATGTGCTATATGAATTCCATTTAACCCACCTCCCAAAATCATCAGCAAAGTGGTCAAGAATGCAGGGCATTCTCTGCAAATGAGTAGTGGAAGGGGTAGTGCTGCTAATAACACAGTGTCCTACATTTATATAGGGCCTGCCACCCCCAAGGATGCTGGAATATCTAGACCCCCTGCATAAGGAGTAAAAGTCACAAAAACAGGGCTGTCCAATCATCTCCCTAGCACTGACTTTGGTCCAGGACAGCAGACCACTTCTTTCCAAAACCTGCATGAAATTTTCCACTCAGACAAAAAGAGAATCTCTCTGATCTCTCAAGACATGAAAGAGCAGCCTACATTTAACTTCATACAACTCAGATTCCTCTCATGCTGGAATCTTTTCCCTGCCTATATTTCTCTGCTTTAACTTTTCTTTCCCTCCAGTCAACTGTGAACATATATATGAAGATTAGATTTTTGGGAAGCACCTTCAACTCGATTCACTTCAGTTGAATCTTCAAATGCTCAGCCTCTTTGACTATCAGGCCATAAATATGAGAGAAGTAAGTATCTGTACCCTGCAAACTCTCCCCTTCTCTCTTCGTGACAGTGCTGCTCATGGCTCCCCCAGGGACTGATTTATCCACAAGACTGGCATTTTAAATTCAACAATATGCAATTCATTTCACAGTCCTCAAAGATAACAAATACTCAGTTTTAAATTACTGAATCATTCATTTAACTTAGTATGCCTGAAAAATATCATTTTTATGGAAAGTAATAAATTGTAATTGCAAGTAATAAAAATGTAAGTAAAGAGAATGCCTGGACGTGCCACAGAGAAAATACCTCATTCTGTAAGTGAATGTCTTTAATTAATGATGGTTTCTAATTGTAACACATTATTTACAGAATTAACACTTTTTGTATCTCTCTGTTAACCCCAATTTTAAAAGTTATTTCAGCTGTGAATGATGACACTCACTGCTCTGAGTTCAGCCTTCCTAGAAGCAGCAGGAAGCAGTGAGAGGCTCTGGCTGCTCGAGCCCCTCACAGAGCACTTCCAAGTGGGCACATAACCAGCTGTCTGGACTTGTGCAAAGGTTCACGTTCAGACCTTTGACTGTGAGGTGTTGTAGGGACTCCTGAACCCTGCACATTAAGAAATGTGTCTATTAAAGCAGCAGCCAGATTACACCGATGTAATCCAGCTCAGTATCCGGCAAGTGCTGCAGTAACCATTACTGTCCAGTTTGCCTGGATGAGCAGCAGTGTTGGACTCACACTGGAGCACTGGCCTCCTGTGTTGTAAGAACACAGGCACCTTTCCAGGACAATAAGCACCTTTCCAAACTCTCCCAAGTGGTTACATTCAAGGGCCATATCCTGCTCAAGAGACCAGCAAAGCTCCAATAGTAGGGAGTAAGCTGTTCACAGTGGTTGTTGCTGCACTGCTTGTACAAAACAATAAAGTATCAAATTTATCAATGCTGGTGGCTGCTAGTCTGGTATTATGACTTATTACCGTGAGATTCAAAATTAGAGTCTATATCATCTCAAAATTTACTGGTGATGATATTCTGTCAATGTAGAATAATCCTTTGCACTGTTTACTTTCCAAGTTTGGCAATAATGATACTGCCTTATAAAAAAAAAAAAAATAGCATCTTGCCTTTCATTTCTCATGAAATATTATTCCATGATTAAGGCTACTTTTGTTTTTTGTTTATTTTTTGCCTTCTACTTTCCCATTTGAATTTATCTGGATTCAGCTTCCAGCCTACTTCAGCCAAATCTTGTCTTTCTCTACTAGACTATAGAGGTAACCAATATTTTCAACACATTAAGGCCCTTCTGAGCTGCAAACAAATTGGCTCTCTTTCCTTGAGAAGAGCAGAACAGATGGAGCTCTAAATTCCTCACTATAAGCATTCTCTCAAAATTATTTTTCCTGCCTATTTTTTTACCTTCTTTGATTTGTCAACATAATTTAAACAAATGTGAACACAAAACTGAAAAAGATATTCTAGTAGTTGCCTGACTAACACAACATATATAGACAAAAATCACTTCCCTCTCCCTAAATCACTGTTTTAATCTGTGTATCCATGATCCACATTAGCCTTCTCTGCCCCAGCAACCACAAAGCCCCAGTGAGCTGCTTGCCTGGTTTGACACCTTTCTCAACAGAACAGATCCTCCTTGCAACTGCCAGCCTCCATTCTCCTTATTTTATTTTTTTTTTCTTTTTGAATGGCCCAAGTTGGCAATGATTCTAAATTCCCTGGTAGAACTCAATTACTATTCACCATTCCAACAGTCTATTAGTCATCTGGAAGTTTCTTTACTGGCAGCTACAATATGTGTATCTCCGATTTATTGACAAAACTGTGGATGAGAATTGAGCCAGCATCTATCCCTAAAGAATTTCACTAAAACAATCCTACTTAGGTCTCATTATTATTATGGGAGTGGAAAGCATCATTCTATCCAAATAAAGAGAAAAAAAATCTAAAAAATATTTAAAAAATATGCAAGGCCAGTCTTTTCAAGGCATAGCAAATTATATAGAATTGTAAAGGCTGTGTATAAAAATACCATTTATGAATCAAACACTGTCCTTAAAATCAGGCAGTTTTCAGCAAAAATCTTGTGTTTTCCACAATCCAATGTGCATAAGAAGAACGCAAAATAATTCTGTACAACAAAAAAAAAGAAGAATGTATATGTTTATACTCATTTGGACCACAAAGACAAGAATCAACAAAAAATTTCAAATAACTGCAACACAGTATGGTAAGCATAGTAGATGGAAATACAATAATGCTTCCATAATAGTGACATTTTATTCAACATGGGCTCTGTCAAGGATATAAATCCTTTCTGCCTGTCTCCAGAGTCTCCAGGCCCCAAACAGCATAAGATTAACTTTCATAACAGACTTTTTATTTTGAGGAGGGGAAAAAGGCAGAAGAAAAAATGCTGTGTCACTGTGACAGAGGAAGTCTGAAAACAGATATAAGCTCATAACAAGAAAAAAAAAAAATCTGCTATTTTTCAGATTACTAGAACTGCAGAATTCAGGAAAGTACTGAAACATGAAGCCCATTCATTCCTCTGGATGCCGCAAATGCAATTTACAGCAATGCTAAAATATTTCTTGGAGAGAAAAGCTTCTAAGGGGTATTCATGTTACTCTCCTGACTCCTCCTCAGTTCCTCCTCCTTTGCTCTCTGCTAACCTAGAGAGAGGTGGCCTAGGCAGCACATGCCTGGGTGAAATTTGTAATATAATCAGTAAGATGCCACAAAGCTGAATATTTGATGCTGGCTTATTATTCCCTTTGTGCTTCTGCAGGTTGAGTCTCCCTCCCCTCAGCCTGCTCTCTTCCCTCTCTTCCCCCTCCAGAGGCACAAACAATTTTAGCTCAAAAGCTGCATTACCTCTCATTTTATGAAATTTCTGCAAGGAATAACCTTTAACCCATACTTTGCCTCCTCCCCTTCCCTGCCAAAAGCTTTATTCATTCAATCCTTTTTCAACCTCAATTACTTCCCATTTAACAAATGGTTGGTGTAGCAGTGAAGCACTACAGTAAGAACAAAGGTTGGTGCTCCATTGCAATCTCTTCAGGGTAGAATTAAAGGCAAATTCTCTATCAGAGAAAGCCACCTCTCCTCGATTTTTCTGTCACCACATTATTATTATACAGCTTGTCTCTGAAAAGAAGGCTCTCAGGGTGTCATGAACTCTCAGAGAATTTCTAGTCTACAATGCCTTTCAGTAAAAAAGAGAATGCTCCAGAGAGAAAATAACCTTTGTGTAAGGAAAGGTTTGTTCTGCAATATTGTCTGAGCATTGGCTTTACAGGGAAGAAATGAGTCTTTGCATTTGCATTACCAGGATGTAGGAACTGGTCCAAAAGAATATGACTGTGCACAGCCCGAGCTGTGCTGCTCCCTTTCCTCTGTCTGAGGGATGGGGAGGCTTGAACAGGGTTAGGCAGCACATGCAACCCCTCTTCTATTGATAAATGTCCACAGAAGAAGACACACAGCTGAATTGAAAACAGGAATCCTGTTCACTTCAAATAGTATTCTTAAATCACTCAAAAACACCACGTAACTCACATCTCTTTCCTGATCTCATTTGAAGGATAAGGAATGAATATATTCCTAATTCCTTTTCCCTCACTCCTAAATCATTCTCTTACTTTTCCCCTGATTTTAAATACTTTAAATGCAGGCATAAATTCCTGCCTTTTGCAAGCACGTTTGGAGCAGCAGTTTGTCATCAACAGGACAGCAGCATCCTCATGGAGACAAATTAGTGATACTCCAAAAGAGTCCTAAGGTGTCCTGTCTAGAAAAAATAAAGACAGCTTATAGCAAGTATCATTCATACAAATACAAACATACACAGAAACACACACAGGAAAGAACAGAGCACAGACAGAAGTGAGAGATATTCTTAGAAAAGGCAGGAAATCAGGAGACAGATTCCAAGCTGTGTGGATTGTTAAATGCCCTTTGAAATAAAAGGAACTCAGGTAATTAATTTCAGCTAAAGACCTGCCCCTGAGAAATGAAAACCACCTATCAACCTGCTCGGATCCTACTTTCCTGAGTTATTTTAATTATACAAAAATTAAGGGGGGGTTATTATTTTTATTTCTTATAATTTTATATATTCCAGTCGTCATTTAAAATAATTTTGGTTTTCTATTTTGTTTTAAAGTGAAAACTTTTCTTCACCCAAATAAGTACAAGAATGGTGAAAGGTAAAAGGAAAGTGAAATGGTTAATAGAGTAAATGACTTACAGATACAAAGGAAAATGTAAATAACAGGAAAAGAAAATTAAATTTTGTGGTATTCAGATTCAGGTTCAAGCTCAACAAGAAGCATGATCAAAATGTATCCTCCCATGAGAGTTACAGATTACTGAAGACAGTGGCACTTCATATGCTTTTCTTAATACTGTTTACAAATTACATCCTTCTGGGAGTTGTAGGGAAAAAAAAATATACTTTAAAGGCATGCAAGTGGGTTATTAGCAAAAATTAATGGCCACCATTCGCACATATCTGAAAGATTATTTTTTCCCCCTGAAATAAAAATAAACCAAAGAAAAATGGTATCATGCTTGATGTTCTGCAAACATTTTAATAATACATAAGTCTGAGTTAGAAAGAAAAACAACTCAAAACCAAATCAATAAAGTCTGCAAAACTAAAAAATTTCAATTTAGCCTCCAGTTACTCTATGCCAGTGTTTACTGGATGTCGTACAGGCTACTTCACATACCTGCATGCCTAGGATATTCTTAGTGCTGTAAATCCTTTAGATGTATCCCAAATGCTGAGACAACGCTATTTAAATCTCTGGAATAATAAACAATTAAAAAACCCCACTACTGCTGTCATTCAGTGATACTTTAAAAATAGCACAGCTAAGCAGCTGGTGTGTAGTGATTACTGCGCTCACTGTCACCGACTGACTGCAGATTGTGCACACAGCACATCTATGCCAAGATATCCAGTTATTTTTGTTACTCATCTTCTCCCTTCCTACTCATCAACTTTACCTAAATGTGTTTTTCAGCTGTAACATGCTGTGTTTTAAACTGTATTCTCCTTAAGGCAGGGATTATCATGCTAAACTTGGCTGCTACCCCTAGAACGGGTCTTAAGACTGTAAACTAAACTTCCAGTCTATGACACTGGTAATCGCTCCATGGCATCTCTGGAGACAGACTGGCCCTTAAGGGTAAATACAAGCAGTAAAGAGTTAAGCATTTTGGTTTCTGAAGACTTTTTGACAGTCATTAAGTGCTGAAAAAAACAAGGAAACTGGGTTTGGTATGCAGTGAAAGGAGCAACCTGCAGGTCGCAAAATGTTAGGTTAACCATTTGTTAAATCATCATCTATTTGTAAAATTATTTCAAGTTTGAGTGGTATGAAAGATGAAGAGAGACATAAATTAAGTACACTGCAGTTACCTGCAGCATTTCAAATTCATTTCCAGAATATTTTGGGTCTTGTACTCTATGGCTTTTTTTTTATAAATGGTTAGTAGACTTTGCCAGCTCATCATGATAGTACTTCTCCACTATGATGCAGGAGAAATCATAAAAGGCTTTTTAAAAGAAAGAAAAAAGGAAAAAAAAAAAAAAAAGAAAAAGAGAAAAGGTTTTCAAAACCATTGTCAAAATGAGGGTCCAGAAATCAATTTGTAATTATCTGCCAACACAAATCTAAAGGCTTTTCTGTGATAAGGGTGGTAATACATAGGGCTGTAATGTGAATTATTTCAAAGAATAAAAGACTGATTGTCTTCATGACCTATATAGCTTTTAGTGAGCTTTAAAACAAAATTACATTTCATACTTCTCATGAATGGCTTTTTCCCTCCTCTTTCTCCCTTTAAAAATGCAGGGGTTTTGTCCCATCTAGTAGGCTTTCAGCTTTAAATAGGACTTGGTTTCTTCCAATGTTGATATATTTCGTTCCACTGAAAGTGAAGGCTCTGGATTTGCAAAAGAGCGGAAGGTTCCCCTGTACAAAGGCAATCCTTTCAAGTGTTTTTCAAAGCAAATCACAAACCATATGATCATGTTATTTTTACACAGATGCTCAGTGCTAAAAATCTTCTTTCTTTCCTAGAAAACTCTTAGCATAAAAATATGATATAATAAATATCTCACAAGGTGCAAAACCATCAGGAAATAGCTCCTCTTGGGTAAAAAAGGTCAAATGAATACAAGGGAAAAAAATGCACGGTTGAGTATTTGCAACAAATTGAAGAAAAAGACTAAGTGCAACATTTTCAGAGTGTGAGGGCTCTGTTCAGATTGTTGTCCTTAATCACCTCTGCTCCTGCCTGCTGTCAACAGGGTGATTCCAGCTGTAGGACACTCCAAGCCTGGCTTTGGACAAGCAGTACTCAAGGTACAGTGCAGTCCTGTAGATCCTGAGAGATTCTGCATGCAACACCAGTTGCAACCTTCTTATGCAAAGTTGCCTCCACATGGTTTTACTTGTGGCTACTGCCTGCCTGAAAACTGCTTTCCAGGAAGTTTTCATGGTAGTTTCATTGAATCATTATGTTAAGAATATCAAACATCTTATACAATGCATTTCATACAGGGTATATCTCTTTAAATCATTTAATTTTTTGAAAGAGTGTTTGGTTTTGCTCCACTGGCTTATCCAGAGATGCAAAAAAGTCAGTTGTTACTTTAGTGTATTGTTGGCATCACTGAGCCAGCAGTTGTGATGGCTGATGGGCCAGAGAGCCCTGAAATAGCAAAGGCCTGCTGGTGGAAAAACTCAGATGTTTGAAGTATCCTTCTTACCTCTGTAAAGGAAAGGAAAAGCCTCTCCCACAATGCCTTGTGAATGAATTGTAACCTTACACACCCCCAGACCATGGTTTAAAGGAAACTACATCTCCCCTGACCTGGTCCCCTTCTCCGCCCTTTCCCTCTGCTCACTGGTTCCCTTCCCTAGTCCCGCCATTGTACCGCCTCCGTGCCCTCAAATCATTGGCTCTGTAACACTGTAAATCAGATTACGGGCAGCCCATGCCTCTTCATCTCCGGCTGCCCTCTACGGAGGATGGAGTAAACCTCGCCCATGGAATTTGCCCTGCGGAGAGCCCTCTGACTCTTTGTACCTGGTAATATTGAGCTATCTGGCTGAAGTGTGTGTGTAACATCTGCACTTAAACAGCTGTGCAGGGGAGAAGGGAGAAGCTAGCTAGTGGCTGTAAGGCCACACCCCAAGTGAACTCTTGCCCGAGACACTTTAGAGGAAAAGGCAGCGAACTCCCTTCCGCCCTAACACCACCACCTCCTAAGTGGTCGCCCGAACTTGGACTTTCGCAGAAAGTGTCCCTGCAAACGTCCCTTAGGCCTCTGGCCGATAAGGAGTCATGTTTGGTGCTGCTGCTCCCAAAGGAGCAGTTTTAAGTTTTTTTAGATCTGCTTCCAACGGTGGCTGGCACACTTCCAGACCAGGAGGACCAGCCAAACACCAGGGGAGCACTGCAAGTTTTCTTTGACTCTCAAAGCACCAGAGCTGTGTAAGTGCTATTTTGTTTGGGTCCCTTTTTGAACTCTTTTGTTTTACTTTTTCCTCTCAATGTTGGGAAGAGTTTCTGGGGAAGGATGGGTGGGAAACTAGCCCTTCCCCAAAAGGAGGTATATACCCAAGTTATGATTTATCTTAAGGCGGGAAAATTCGCTTTTACTAAGAGAAACCTGAAAAGTTTTGTCCGGTGGCTGTTTGAATTTTTCCCGGGTGTGTCTAAGGCTTCTGTTCATCTCTGGGGTTCTGGGATAAGGTAGGGGAGAAGCTCACCCTTCTCAAAAACTGGAGATACCTCAGTTGCACAGTTTTTCCTTTTCTTAGTTGCTATTTATCAATCAGTTAAAAATTCAGAGACTGAATCAGCAGTGCCCGGGAATCCAGGTCCTTTTGGTGATGGTGCTTCTTTGTTCCTTCCCTCTCCCTGTGTTCCCCCCACCCCTGACCCTCAGGGAACCCCAAAAAGTACAAACCACCACACGGTGCAGGGGAGCCACCAGCCTTCTCATCTTTTTGGGTTCCCCCTAGCCTCTCCTCAGGTCAGAATCGATCACCCCACCTTGGAGAAACCCCTAACCCTCATCCCGACCCCCCAATACCCCACTGTGTCAGCTCTAGGTAGCAGCCAAGATGGTGGTGATACCTTTTCCTGGTCTTAAAATCAAGAGTCAAACACGGTTAGAAGGGAAAAAGGGATTTTACCTTGGTATTTATTTTAAGGATCTTTAGGTGCATTATGTCCAGGTCGAATGCACCCCAATGCACACCACACCCAGCACACCCCCAAAAGATCTGGTATAACATTATAGGTCTTACTAATTAGCATATCTATCAAAAATTCCCCAGTGAGAGGCTCAAATGAGCCCCCCTCCCCAAGGAACCTTGCCCTGGATGGTTCTATCTTAGTCTACAGAATGTGTTCTGGGGAGGACCTTGGGGTTTGGGGCACACTAACCCCTACCTACGAAGTTTCTAAAATGTTTAGTCTCTTAGCTGAACAAACAGGTCCAAGAATGTAGGCAAAAAGCACTAGGAATACAGAAGTTGTAAAAAGGTATAACAGGGGTATAAAAGAAAAGGCATCAGCGGTGGCCGTGTGCTTGCCTCCGCCATGTTGCCTTCCTCTTTGAATTTGCCCGCTCTCCGCTCTCACGGGAACTCCTGGCCCCTCCCTCACCCCGCCCACTGCGTCGCCGCGGGCCTTTGCACTAACAGCTAGGTTCTATTTTGAAAATGTGATTCGTTTCTTTACCAATCTAAATTTCTTAGAACTGCCAAAATTCATCATTACAGATTTTTAGGACAACTGTTCCTAACAAAATAAAAAAAATTCCATTGCCTGTTATTTTTTCTGCTAATCGACCAACTTTTTATAGTAACTACCGGGAAATATTACAGAATCTTCTCTGCTTTGACTTCAGGCAACGACTTCAGACAAGGAATTCTTTCCTTTAACGTAATTTTAATCTTTAGAAAAGGGTTTTCTAATCTGTTATGGTGAGAGCTTGTCATGACTATATCTACTGATTTTTCCTGAGAGGATTTTTTGTAGTATCATTCCTGTTCCATTTTGTAATCTCTTCCTGCTCGTAACACAACACATAACCCCCAACATAACACATTGACCCTGTATGTTCATACACTGCCTTGAATTTTAAGGCCATATTCAGAGGCCCTCCATGAGGCCTTTTAAATAATAAGTAAAAACTACAGTGCCAAGACATCCCTGCCAACTCTTCTGCAATTGGCAGGCACTGCTCATTTAATAACTTTACTTATCACTAGAGAGTAAACCTGTCCCCATAAGCCATATGTCTTTCTCCAACATTTTTTTCACTTGAACTTAAATTCTAAAGGGACAGTAAACAACATAATGTCACACCAACTTGCTGATATATTTTCTAATGCTGCAAGCAAGGTTATCCAGTCTGTTCTCAAGCTCCAAAGACTCCCTATTGGGTCAAAAAGGTGGAAAGAAAGCAAGGAGGAGATTAAAACTGCTTGGTTCCTTATTTCCTACCTTAGTAAATTAATGGTGGGTTAAAAACATAATAAAAGCACAGACTGGACAGTTCATTTCATTGGATGCAAAACTACCTAAGAGACTCTGACAATTTCTCCTTTGTGTTAACAACTCTTCAGGAAATGTTATCTCCTGAACACAAATAGGGACAGCTCCGAGGCTTTTCTAAGCTACACCACAACGAAGAGAAGATGTATATAATCAGCTGGCACAAACATAAGGACAGAGAATTACCTTCAGCACTTTATCCCTCTCCCTGTTGTTCAATCTGACCATGGCATCTGGTCTTTGAACCAGCCAAATGTGGCTGAAGAGACAAGTCCACAAAACTTCTTGAACAAACTTTGGAAAGACAGAAGGAAAACTCACTGCACTGTTAATCAGCTCTTATCTTTTAGGGGAGGGAAATGCAAATGTAACATCATTAAAAAATGAAAACTTTTAATGAAAACAAGAATTACTCATACTGTTCCACAGAGAATAAAAGATCTCTCTTTGGATTCCACTCTAATCTAGTTTCAGGGTAATTGTTAAAATGTTTGAAATACCTTATCTCTCCCTCCTCCCTGTTTATATTCTCGACTTCTTTAACATACAGATTGCTTTTAATTTGGCTGGTTGGGATGTCAGTCCTGTGTTAGGCTCTCATTTAAATTCCAGTTAAATGAGCATTTCTCAAAAAATAACCTTCTGTTCCTTTTTCTTTCCAACACCTTCAGCCCAAAGGCCCATCCCAGTTCTCATGTCAAAGGAAATTTTATTGTCTTCTCCTCATCCCATCTTGCAGGTTCCTTCCCACAGATGTGCAAGGGAGTGAGTGCTGTCCTCAGACCCTGGTTGATCCTCTGCTCATGGTGTGACTCCGTTCAGAAAAGCCATCCGGCTCCAAATCATGGTGTTAGATCCTGGTTTACTTCTCCATTTCCCTGATTCTCAATGACATTTCTGTGCTAAGTAGCTCAGATTTTCTCTTGATAAGGAGTGCTTATCCTGCAGAGTGAATCATATGGCCTTTACGTAATTGCCAAGAACATACACAGTAAACTGCATATACTAAAAGGACTTATCACTATGAAATCTAGTCTGTAGTCTTGCTCACTTCAGTTACTTTCCTGAAGTTGTCACCCCTCTGTTCCTTTGAATAGTCCTGTATTTTTGCATTATTTTTCTGACTGCCTTGAACCAGAGATCAGGGGAAATGAAACTTATGTGTCCCAGCAAGACACCAGTGAAAGTTTCTCAACTTATCAACAATTTCCTCTAAGCAGTCACCCCAGTGCATAGGAGAAACAATAAGGGCAGTGTAAACTATTTGAAAACATTCATTCTTTTCTCTGGCTGTATCTACCTCAGTAGGAAATGATCCCAGTAATAGAGAACAGAAAAATGTGTTAGGTCTGAGAATGTATCTTATAGTTTGGGGTCAAAGCCTTTTTGGCTTTCTTTTCCTTCAACGAGATGCTGGGCAGCATGTGGTAGCTCAGCATGCTTGTCACTAACTTCTCACCTCCAACTCTCCAGCTCACTCAAGATCAGAGCTGAGGAACACTAAAGAAGATTCTGTCACATGGATCATGGAGCAAGACCCAGTATTCATGCCCTCTGCATACAAAAAACTTGGTTACTGGCATTATGTTCAGTTTCTCTTCCCTTTTTGTCAGTCCCTGAAGTATTGATTGGTAAAATGGCTACAAAGAAGTTCATTCAGAAACTAAACGGACAACAGAAGAAAACTGCTGATAATCACAAGAGAAGCTGTAATAATTACCAACATTTGACTGAGACTCAAGTATGTAGCAATACTTGATGAATCTGCTGATTCCAGGGTGATTGTGAAAAGGTAAACTATCCAACCTCTGCTGCACACTGACAGTACAAAGCAATCCACATTAGACACAGGAATTATAAACTCACAGTGATTGAACCCACCATAATCCTAATTTTTTCCACTGAACAATTTAAAAGCAGTGTTTCTCTCCAAGTCCAATTTGAAGGTAAGAAGTTTTATCCTCTTTTTTTTCTTTTTTTTTTTTTTTTTTTAATATTGACCCAAACCCAGTTGTCCCCTCTGTAACTCAGTTTCTTTCAGAAATCCAGCCTGGCTCTCCACTGCACTGAAGTCACTATTAGCACACAGCAACAGCTGAGAGGAGTTACAAGATCAGAGGTCCCTCTGTGCTAAGATGCTTCCCCGAATCCTTAGAAAGGAGCAAATAGAAAACGCCTTTACTCAAAGTGTCCTCTCATTTTCAGCCTTCATCACCTCTCCCTCTGCACTAAAACAGGTGTCTTTACATATGTATCATTGCTGCCATTACCTAATGATTATTTAAAGCTTTACATTCTTTCTCCAGCAATCCTAATAACATGTTTTGACAACTTGAACTCCATGACAATTATCCTTTGGGGAATCAAAAGAACATCCTATTATTAGCTGGGAACATAACCTTGCAAAAAGTACAAAACCAGAATTGTCATCAATGCTGGGGTGTTTTTACAAAGTATCTGACTGAGATCTCAAACAGGGACTAACAGGAGGGACACGGCTGCTCACTGAACAGGTGTTGGTGACCTGCTCAGTGTGTCTGACAGCACCACAGAGTATCTGGGCTTTTGGAACATCACTGTTATGATGCCTACCATGAGTTCTTATATAGTCTTAGATTCAGTCAGTGGGGGAGAAACAATCTCTCATTATGTATTTGTACCATGTTTGACACAAGGGGGTCCCATCTTCATGCTAAAATTAACACTATTTACCTTAGCATCTAAACCACTGACAGAAAAGGGGCTACTGCTTCCTTCATCCTCCACTAAGCATATCTTTTTTTTTTTTTTTGCAAAGTTATGATTCTCTTCTCCATCTCAGTAGAAAAATTGATCAGACCAGTAAGAATCACTGTAAAACAACAGCTTGATTTTTCATTTTTTTTCATTTTAAGTGTCTTAGATTCTGACACAAAACTCTAGAATCACTGTTGCTTCAGTGGGGATTGTGAAGTCTTTTACTGCTGAAAAATATCACCATAAGATCACAGAATCATAGAATGCTTTGGGCTGCAAGGGACTTTAAAGATTATCTAGTTCCAACCCCCTGCTGTAAGCAGGGACACCTTCCACTAGACCAGGTTGCTCAAAGCCCAATCCAACCTGACCTTGGATTCTGCCAGAGATGGGGCTAAAGTGCTAAATTTCAGGGAGATACCTGAAAATTGTCACAGGATAACATTCTTCCTGCTAATCGACAGCTAAGAGGAACCACAGTGGTTCACAGCACCAACATTACTGCTGTCAGATACTGCCACCTAAGAGTAACTCAGATTATGCAAATAAACCCCAGGGACATGACCCACACTCAGGTCACTGAAAATTTAACTGCACTGCATCAAATTTACCAGAAAATCACAAGGGCAATCACCAGATGATCACTGGCCATTACTAGAACATGATCATTCTTTCTAATGACATCCCCAAGCCATACAGGATGTTATCTGTTTTGGTCAATTGCCAGACAAAATAGTTTAACCAATATTAATGCAATTTAGAGTTTAATGCTCCCTCATCCAAATGCTTTCTCTCTCCACTCCAACAATCAACAATCTCTTCTTTCCATCTCATTTGAAGCAGTGATTTTCTGTCACAGAGGTATAACATACCTGGGGTGACTCCTCAGCTCTACTGGAGGATGTTTCAGCTTTAGGTCTGTAGGATGCCTAATGAGACAATTCCATGTACTGAGAAAAAACGTTGGAAAAGCAAAGCACAGAGCTTTATTGTACTGCTCTTGGTTTTGAACAGGTAACAGTGACTACTCAAAAGAAAGCATGATTTGAATGTTGTATTAGCTTGGAAATTTACAGAGACAGAGGTTCTGTTTAGAAAAGATTCTGAAAAATACCTCACAGCAACCTGCTTTCCTACCCTTTCACCTAGGAAGAAAAGCTGTACAAGAAGTCCTGGGAGCTCCAGCCTGGCAGCAGAGAGACAGAAAATCCTGGCAATTCTTCAATCCACAGGAGCTGAAACTCTGAGGACTTCCAAGTAGATGCCGCTTCTCAAGCCTCTGGGAGTTCTAAAATAATGACTTATATACAATTTATTTAGGAATTATCGAAGTTTCGCCCCAAGCATCAATCCATATCCCCCAAGACAATGTCTTTCAGATGTTAGGATTTCTCACAGATTAAAATTTCCAGTATTTGATTAGTTCTACTCTAAATCCATTGTCCTGCAATTTGCTCTGGCTCAATACTGCTACAATGACATTCCTGATTTAATTTATTCCAAGTTAGATAAAAAAATGGCACATTTTTTTCCACATTGCTCAAAATTTAAGGAAACAGACAAACATTAATGGAATTGTAACTTCCTTTCCAATGCATTACACTATAAATGCACAGGTTACTTAAATATGACAGTTGCACAGTCCATTTCAGGGAAAATACTTCCAAAGACAATTTTAAAAAATGACCAATGTAAAGCTTAAATCTCTATCAGACTCTTACATTTCTCTGTATTTCCTCCCTTTCATCCCACAGTCATCAAAAATTTCTCTCATTTTAACAAGTCAGCAGGAAACAGAACCACATACACTCATTTCTCCTAGGTAATAATTTATATTCTGGGTTTTTACCCTATCCCCATCTCACATAATGTCAATTCCCTTTGGAATAATGTTTTCTAGGTTTGGCGTTCTAAGATTACTCCCTTTTTCTTTCTTAAAAAGAATTTCGGTACCCTAATTGGCATTTCAAGAGAAAGCCAAATCCCACCATTCCTTTTATATGCACATTTCGCTCTTTGGAATGGCACTAAAAATGAAAGAACGCAATCTGAAAATAGAAAATAAGCCAAAAAATGATCCATCATGCTATCTTGAAAGCAATTTGGTTTTGGATTTGATCCTGCTAGTAATTCTTTGAAAAAAACTGGCATTGAGCAGTTCTTTCATCTAACAATGCATCATCTTGCAGAAAAGTCTGTGGAATGTTTCAAAGAACTTGTTTAGATATATTTACTTTATTGCCATGCCCATGGGAGAAGAGAGCTTTTTTTCCCTGACACAGATTTCTATAATTCAGTTTAAGGCACAGAGGCTCCCTCCTGCAAAATGACAAGCAGTTTCTGCTGGGAGTTGATGTTTTCTGCTCGGACTGGAGTTATCCTGTGCCTTGCAGAAACAAGGTCTTGCTCAGTCTCAGTCATCTTAATTGCCCATAACTTTTCAGGTGAAGAAATAAATGTCTAGTTCTGAATTATGACTGTAAAATAGTAAAATTATATATGTGTTCATGCAGTTAAAGACATGATTATGACAGCATATGAACATGATATCCATGCTGGCAGTGCCTGATTGAATGAATGTGACGTTTTGCAGTTAATGTGATGTTGTGGTGCTGTGGTCCTTCCCCTCCCCTTCCTTTCCTGCTTAAGTAATAGCCACCAGTGGTGGTCATGCTGGCTGCATCTGGCTTGAGCTGGACTCTGGGAAGACAGAAAAAAACCAAAATAGCTGAAGGCCAAAAATCTTGCCTGACAGCTGAGGGCTAGTTGAGCATGCGCCAGCTGAAATATGTCTGGAATGAGAATATAACTATAAATCAATCACCTTATTCCACAAACAGGGACAGCCCAGGGCCCACTGAGCTCTGCACAGCAGTAGGCTCCATGCCAGGATTTGCCCTTGAGTAGGGACACCTCTGAAGGCTACACATGGAAACTGAGAGAATGCTTATCACATCAGGTACTCAGTAAGTGAATTGGAAATAAGAGTGCTGAGACTTTGAAGTCTTAGCTGGGTGATAAAAGGATTAATGTGCACATAAAATCCTTTAGAATAAACCATTAACCGAGCCTGGGACTAAGTCTTGAACCAGCCACACCTAAACTCCCCTCAGAAAGGAGTTTAGAACACAAGGGGGTTCTTCATAAGCCTCATGACTCAATGGTAGGGTCTTCCTGGCAGTCTTGTCTGACCCTGTCCTCTGTGCAGTAAATAATCAAATGTGCTTTGCCATTGAATGTTGTTAAACCACTACAGCATTTACTATCAAACTTTGTTAAATATCTATCAATAAACATTAAGCTACTTCTCCTACAAGTGAAGTGTGTCACTGCATCCATGACAATGTTCATTTGTTACTCTTTTTGTGAGGCCAATCATTTTTACCACAATATTTTTTTTCCCCTTAAAATGTATTTATAAATAACTGTGGAAAAATAATATATATTGTACAATCATTTATTCGAGACTACTTCCACAAAATTCACTTGTGTCCCTTAAGGCAGATTAGATGAAATACCATTTAGTGGTATTGATGATGGATGCAGTAAACAGCTTTAAGCCTGAGAATATAATCTATGACTCCTAGAGAATGTTAGTGTAGCAAAGAGCTCATTTGCAGCATTTAGACAGAACCAACTATTAGTCTATGTCATGTAAATGGGAGCAAAAAGGTTGTGTTTTGGGATGCAGAACACTCTGAAAAGTAAAAGGGCTGTGGACTCAAATCACAGTATCTCCCTGGTGAGCACTTCCAAACCACCATGGGCAGTGCAAAGGAGTGGATCAATTAGATAGCAATAACACTGTAATCCTTGGAGACCTGGACAGAAGAACACTTACCACTGGCAAAACTTCTTTTGCATCACTCTTAAAAAAACCCAAAACTCATCTTTATCTTTTCCTCTCAGTTTAACTTCTCCTAAGTCTACCAGGCAAAATTCCTGCTTGTGCACAGGGTGATACAAGACTAATTCACCCTTGTTTTCCATTTAAAGGGCATCCATGTGGAAGCACCCAATGATAGCCCAATTATTTATAGCTGGAATGGCAAAAAAAGTTGTTTTAGAGGGCATCTAAACCTTGAATTATCTACTCACTAGAGATGGAAGAGGAGGATTATGTACTTCAACCAAAGCACTGATTCACTAACTTGGAAAACACTGAATTCAACTGTTCATCATTTAGTCCTGGGCTTCGTCATGCACCAGCTTCTCTACCAAACCAGCTGCAAAGATTTAGGGAGGCAGGTTTTTGTAACTTGGACAGTCCATATGGAACTGGATGACAAATTTTAAAGCCTACAAAATTGCTAGTAAATAAAATGCAAATAAAACTCTTGTGTGTAAACTCCCTATCACACTTAACAAAAAAAATTCCTCGGAGAAGTACCAGACAAATTATGCATATGGTGCATTTGAAGACAATGGTCAGGGTTCATTGTATACAGAATAAATTTTATCATAAGAGGTTAGATTCCCATGGTAAATTAGCAATAAACTCAAAATATTTCCTCTGTGAAAAGAGAAGAAAACTTTGGCAGGGCATATCACCCCTCTCCCACCACAGACGGCCAGTGCAGATAGAAGAGAGAACCCAGGCGGGCAAGGCCCAGCGGGTATTGTCTCCTGGTGCCAAAAGGTCTGCTAGCTTAACAGATGTGGGAAGAGATAAACAAATGTAGGTGACCAAAAGGCCTGTTTTTACAGTATAAAAGTACTACAGTTTATCACAGAGGCAGAAGTCTCTTACACACTCCTCTGGAACATGTGAGTAGATTTCTCCCCTTAAGTCCGGACACGGGCTTTTGAGGTCACTTTCCCGGGAACTGAGAATTTTTTGATGTGTAATCCATCAAGACTGGATGGTAAGAAACACTGAATCCTAAGTTATGCTATTTCTTAGGTGTAAATCTAATGGTACCTTTAACTCTGCGTGTATAATATTAGTATTGCCTTTTGTCTTATCCCTGTGTATTAATAGTCTGTTTTAAATCTTACGTCTGTTAGTTTTGTGTCTATTAATAAGTAATTCATTTTATAATAGACCAAATCAGCCATTATTAAAGAACTTGTGATTAAGAGTGGCTCTTGGGGTGCTGGCCACCTCAATACAGCTACTGCCTGCTGCCAGAGGCCTGGGCAAAGGCAAGAGCTGATTTAAACCTACATCATCCATTCATAACAAAAACCAGCAAACTGGATAAGCCTTTCACATTGTAAGGTAGTTTAAAACAGGAAGTCGATACATGTAGGCCTTGTTTAGAAATCTGCTTAAGTGATAATACACAACCCACTCTACTCCTAATGATCGATATGATAAAAATCACTACAAGTAAGCAAAGCTTCAGTAAATAAAATAAACATGGCAAGCACACAGCTGATAACATGAAAAATCTGATAGAAATTTAAGGTAAGGACTTAGCATTTTTAATGCCAAGAGAGTCTAAAATTGACCATAAATAGCATATCTACTCAACAAATGGACTACCACAAAGAGATACTTAAGTTGGCACTGGCAAAGTTATAATGTATACAAAACAAAGCATTGTAGATCTTAGCAGGGCTAATTAACGCAGTGTCTTGGGGTGACTTTATGATATGTATCCCCTATCACCACTCTATGCCCTGACATGACTCCTGTGCCTTTCTGTGTCTTCAGGAGAAGACCACTACACTGACAAGGTTATATTGAATCCCATCCAAGCTATCTTGTTCAGAAGCTAACCAGGATGCAAAGACATAAAAGCACACTCTACTTCTCTAACAAAGACAAAAACATCTTAGAAGTTTTAACTAATTATTTTAACATTACAGTTTCTACCTGGATCCACTCGAAGTGTCTGAGCACGTTGAAAGATGAACCTGGTGACCTGTTAATAAAAGTATTGATATACTCTTCTCTGTGGCAGTAAGGGGAAGGAAAATCAGGGATAAGATGGAGGAGGAGAACAGAGACTTCATTTAGAGTGTTCTCAGCTCATCCCATAAACCTTGCAGCACTACTGCAATCACAGTGAGATTTCATACAGCCCCCTGCTGCTTCTCACCTGGCTCTTCCAAATCTTGTGCAGGTGAGCCTGCCAATTAAACCTAAACAGAGGTTTAATTGAGAAGGGGATCAGGTGCTTTGCAGCTCTCATCATATTTCCCTTTCCTGGTTAAAAGCAGAGTATGGCTCTCTTTTCCCTTTATATACCTCTGTCTCCATTCTGCCAGTACCAGACTTGGGCTTGTTTCTTCTCAAAGAACACAACCTTTGCTAGAAGTGCAAAAGGATTTTGTTATAAAATCAACCAATGAGGCCTTCGGAAGAAGCTTTGTTCATTAACTCCACTAACAATTATAACTTCTTTGTAGAGCTCCATGATTGCCTCTTTGCCTGCAGTAACCATGTTAGTGCCCTCAGTGCCCCATCTAAACCAGCACTTGTATAATGCAGGCATCTCTCCTTAGACAAGTTTTGTTCTCTGTTGGATATATGGTTTCTGTAAGAGAATATGAAAAGACTTTAAAAGCAAAATCCATGTTGGGACTGTTCTGTAATAACCACGGTGATAGTGTTAATTTTATTTCTAAAAATTTTTCTAAAAATTATTCTATGTTTAAAATAAAATTCACAGTTTCATTTAAAAATTTTATAAACATGGCTTCCTCCACAATTTTTCCATACAGGAACTTTTACAGACTTTAGCACAGATAGGTTTCTTTTGGAGCAGCACAATGTTCTTTACCACCTCCCTTTGGCAATGACAGGTCATTCCAAATGCCTGCCCATCCCTGCCTGGATCTGATGCTCTTGACACCAGACACACACATTTTAACAGAATTTCTATAAGGGCTGTGAAAGACAGGGTAACTTGACAGTAAAAAAATGTTACTAAAAATCTTTCACAGTACTTTCTACATGAAAATCTGTTGTGTAGTCACATCAAAGCTATGCATACTGTTATAACTTCAGTAAAAATGAAAAATGAAAGAGCAAAAAAATAGAAAAATCACTTGGGGGGGAAGTTTACAGAAGCCTGGAGGATAATATAACATTTATCTAAGAAAAAAATCACATTCTTTGTTATTGAAGATGTTATTGCACATAATGTAAAATAGTTTTCAGTGAAAATATTTTGAAATAACAAATATGCTATTTGGTTTCACTTTAGATCTATTTTAGTGTTATGAAAATGAAAGGAATAAAGCAATTTCTATGGATAATGTGGGAATGAAAAATAAGCTGTTAGCTGGACCTTCAGAATATTACTAAATCAAACAGTATTAAGCATAAAATAATTTTTATTACTGTTACCAACAACTTTTAGTATGAATACACTGGAAAATCATAGCACGCTTTTTTTTTCAGCTGAGATGAATATGTTGCCCTCTGAGGGCTGGAATACAGTGCCTGTCTGATAGCACAAAACAAACCTGAACAGCTGATAAGGGCAACGATTAAATAAATATAATGGATTTTATACGGGTGTGGGAGGAATTCAGTCAAGAAAATTGTCCAAATTAAGTTTGTGTCAGTCACTGAAATTTATGTGCTGCTTCTTGCAAAAGGTGCCTATCATCTTTAAAATCCAGAGGGGATCAAGGCATTATACTCTGCAGTGGCATCTGTGCCTGAAACAGCACACTCCTCTTTAGAGCTATGCAGGATTATTGGTTTAATGTTAAATAGACTCAGAAAGAAGAAAAAAGATAAAAAGGAACAATAGCAAGACAACTGCTTTGTATATCATCTTCAGTTTATCACTGATGGTTTCCATTCAAGAGTTGACTGAACTCAGATTCAATAATTAACTCTTGCATTTTGACTGGTCTGACCTATTCAGAATTAAATCAAAACTCCAACCCACCAGAACTGTTATATTTCCTTTTCCAAACTGAAAAAAATAATAGCCAGAGCCATTGAATCTCTTCCTATCAGTACAGACAATTCTTAATATTCCATACCATTTGGGGATTTCACCTTTCCCCCCTTCATGAAATCATGACACTTTTTGGTTTTGACATATTGCTCAATACTTAATGAGAATCTCACCAGAAAATAAATCCATAGTTGTTTTCATGACAGCAAATTACATGCCATAGTGTGACATTTAAATGTTGAATTTTAATAGCTTGTCAGCAGAAGTGAAATGCATTTAAAAAAATTAATATGTGAGAGAACAATGTGTCTGTCTATAAAATAATTCTGTTCATAGTAGACATGAATGGTAAATACAGTGTCAAATGTATTCTATTTCTCAAAGAACATCTTCATTTAGTGAGAGAGGAGCTATATGAATAGGCGTTAAATTTGCCTCTCCTGCTGCTGCACTGGATCTCTGATGCAGTGATACAGGTCGGAAAACTCCTACCAATATCCATTTCCAGGAGGTCTCCACGTGCAGAATAATTTTAGCAGAGGCAGTAAATGGTGAACTGGCCAGCTCTGGAGAGAGAGGGGTGTCCCTCTCAGTTGTGACTGCCACACACTTGCTGCCTCTCTTTTTCCTTGGACTGTAAGTGGTGACAACACCGATTTTCAGAGAGTAAATTCAAGAAATGACTGGCCAAAAGTATTCTGATCGCATTTAGTCACACACAAGCATTTCCTCCTTGCTATTTATTTTAAAAATTTCCATCAATAAATTGCTACCAGAAATACTTGTGTTATGGAAAATGTTGATATTTAACTTAAAAATAGCAGTAAGAAGAATTCCATTTTCATCCTGCATTTACAATTATATACATATTGACTCTATTTCTCTGCTCTTGCTTTCATATAAAGTCCTTTAGGATCTCTGGATTATTTAATAATGGTCTATGAAGGAGCTGTGACAGGTGGTATGGCCATCTTCACAGGTTAGTATATACCCTGAAATTAAGGAAAATCTGACAACATTGTGAAAAATCAGGTTCTTGATAGCATGTGAGAATCTGAGAAAACAAAGTTAAATGCTGAAAAATTGAAATTTGTATACATTGGACAAAATAATCTATAGCTATACTTTGCTGGGAACAAATTTAATTATCTTCTTTTAGGGGGAAATAAATGGAAAGCTTCCCTATGCACAACTGTGGACACTGAAAAATGCTGAGGAGCACAGCAAGGCTGTGACTAAAATATTGAAACATCTGAATTCTCCCACCACAATACTCTGAGTAGTGCTGCCCTGCTTATCCAAAACCAAACATGGAACAGGTTTGACACCAGACAATGAGAACGGTTAAAGAAACAGGAAAAAGCTGAAGCCTTAACTCCTTAAGGTTCCTATCCCAGCTCCATGGAAATACCAACTCCCTCCAAGTATTCTGCTACTTTCTCCTGCAGTTCTGTCCCGTTGTCCTTAAGTCACCACAGATCCTACACCAGAATCCACATTTCTTACCTTTATTTACTCTTCTCTTTCTTCTAAAATGTTCTTTCTCTTTCAGGTGCTCCCCTGCATCTTGTGGCTGGTTTCAAAATATCTGTATCACCCAGCCAAATACATCAAGGAAACTCCTCTGTAGAGGGGTATTCACTTGGGAGCTCTCCTTGAGCCAGCCACCAATTTCCACAAAGTTCATAGCTACTGAATGTATTTCAGACCTTGCCTTTCTGTCAAAATTCAAAACTTAATGAATGACTGAGCTGAACAAATTCCATGGGCAGGCAATCGTCATCCTCACAATGCTACGTTGAAAAAACCAAACAGGAAAGTCACATCAGTTAAATAAATAATTGAGAGGAATTCACTGATAGCTGACTCCTGGATGATTCTGGTAGGAGACTAACGTAAGGGATTTGTTCAAGTAAATACAGAGGTATTCAAGGTTCTATCAAACAGGAACAAAAGACTTTTATATACCATAGGAGACACCTGCCCTGCAGCACTGTTTCAGAGCCAGTTACCACAGGAGGGGGAAAATACCCAAATTATAGAATCTACAGAACCCCCAAAGTCTCCTTCACATATCTTGTACTGACTGTCAGAAATGAGATACAGGCTTAGATGAAACAACAAGGAATAGGATTTTCCCCAGCTCCCTGGACAAGCAAAGTACTTGAAAATACAAGCAAAGATTTAGGTGAACCAGTACATTTGTCTGATCAATTTGCAACTTGCATTTTTATTCCATGTACAGAATTCCATGTACAGAAAGTTTTTTTTCCCCTAGCACTTAGAAAGAATCTTTCCCAGAAAGATTCATATGACTTCTAACAGACTGTCAACATTAGAGGCTAAAACCTCACCCACAAAACAATCACTGCAGGGCAAACAGCAAAGCATAGTTCCTTCAATGCCTTGACAGTATATCCCCGCCTAGGGGCCCATCACTTCAACTCCTGTGCCTGTTCCCCTGCCCTTCATACTTTAGAAGAAAGGCTGACGTTTCAGAAACTTGTCTGGCTTTTTATCAAGTATCTCAGCTACTGCAATAATCATATTGTCCCTTTCTCCAAAGCATACCTCACTCGAAGAGATCTTAACTATAACTTCCTTCATACTGCCCAAATTATATGACATTAAGTAAATCCAGATCACCTACAGTAAATCTAAGCCTGTTAATCCAGAAATAAGAGTTGTATTGTTACCAGCATCACCCGAACATGTTTGTTCTTCTGATAGATGTTGACACAGATGCTTTATGATGATAACTTCTTTTTAGTTAGTTTCAAGGTGCATTTTTAAAGGAGACAAGCACAAATCTGTTGCATTCTTTAACTTTTATCTTTGTTATTTGTGGGTAATACACTGAAGTTTTGTACTCAGACTGTATAACTCTGTCTCCCTTCAGGTCTACAGGCATCACTTGCACTGCTGGCATTGATAAGCCAGTTAAAAAAAAAGGTGGCACTAAGATCATATCCATTGCATGGCAGTGAAATTAAATGCCTTTAATCAGTCAAGCTTCTTTAGAACAGATGAAATGAGATTTAAATTAGATTTAGGATTTGCAATTAAAAATATTTTGGTCTGTCAATCAAGCCTCAGCCAATTAGTTAGCAACATATATATTTTATTTCTAGAAAACATATGCAAACGTTTCAAAACTAGGCAAACCAAAACTCTCTGTACTGCCAGTTTTCTAACTGAAAGGGAGACTTTTAAAATCATTCAGAATATTTATACACTGAATTTTCTGAATTTTCAGAAACACTCAGGCTGGAGACCATGTCACACAAGTCACAATGTACACAGATCCCTGGAAAAACCTGGTATTTTAAGAGTACAGCTATTGGGAGGACTATTGAAAGCAACATTGTCTAATTAAGCAGCAGCAATCTGACAGAAATGCCTTCACTATGGCTTCAGCCTCCAACGTTTAGAGAACCTCACGTGGAATGGTAACATAAATACAGGCAGCTCCACAGCAAGGATGAAGGGTTGTCAATACAGTGACATTAGCATGCACTTTTGATCTTCTCCAGCTAAACACTTAGTTTAATAAATTGAAACCATTTTACTGCTCTAAGTGGTAATATCAAGATATCGGATGAAGGGAATCCATAACAGAACGGTAATGAGGCTGCAGTATTGAATTTTCACCATTAAAATCCCCAGATAAGTTCTCAGTTTTCTGGACTTTTGATGGAAGGAAAAATCAGCCAGAAACCCCAGGTATAACCTACTGATTTCCTTTCACCAATCACTTGGAAAGTACAGAAATGATTGAACTGAGAAAAATGCCTTTGTATGTAGCAGACTTGAGGTATCTAATATTTTTGCCTAAAGCTGTATGTTCATGTCTTGACAGAGTGAATTGTTCATGCAAAGACATATCACCCTTTCCTCATCCCTGTAGGGCTTCTGCCACAGCATAATCACTGTCCATGCATGGACCCATGTTGTTCCACAGTTTCCATGTGCTGCACTGATGCTCTTTAGGGTCTGGTTGTTGTCTCTGAAGCTGTAGGTTCTCCAGAATCTGTCTGTACTGAGACTATTCTGTAGTAACCAACACGAAGTGTGCCAGAGGAACTTCTAACACTATGAAAATACTGTAGAGTTTGGTTAAAAGAATTAAAATTCTGTTATTTGTAATGTATTTGTTTGATTTTCCACTCACCTTCTTGAACTCAGAGGTCTTATATTTGATGGCAGGCAGCTTTTTCTATAATTTTCCCACTGTTTTTTCTACATTGTTTTTTAAACAGTCTTTCCTTTACTCTTTCTTTTTGTATTTAACACAGAAAATACTTTTTTTTCATGCAGGAGAAGAAAATACCCTTACTGTAACAATCAATATAATTATCCTGTTATCCTACACTTTGGTATTTACATTCCTCTCCAGAATTAATTCCAGTAACCTTTGTTGCCAAATCAACAGCTCTTACATCAAAGTGAAAGAAAGAGACCTTACTTACTTATTTTAAAATCAGATCTGTGTTGCCTGGTAGTGAAACTGAAGAACAGAGTAGGATCTTCATCACATTTTGGAAGGTGTTTTGACCTGCATGTTATTGCCAATGCTATGAGTGTCAGTGCACAGGTGACAAAAATAGCAGCAATATCTTTTTATTGATACTGTATTCACTTTATCCCCCAATGTTAAATTTACAGCTCTCCCTAGAGAACTGATATCACATTCACATCCCCAGCATTCCAGATGTACAAGGACCCCTCTAGAGCCAATATCAATCACACCATATGTTGGCCTGAAAAGCAGATAGCGCAGACAGGTCACCTTACCCTCTGACCTGGAGAATTAAATTATGAACACAGGCTCCACCTCCTTTGTTTTCAATTGTATGACAGCACAAAAGAGCTTATAAATATTCAGAAATTATCACTTTTACCTACTCTGCTTTCCCCTCACCCACCCCCCCTCCAATTCTTCTGATACTGATTCTTTTAGCAGTACAGAGAGATTTTAGTTCTGTCCCAAAGCTGTATCCTCTAGCTTTTGATCCAACAGCAGTGGCCATCTCCCAGAAAGCACTAGGTCACTTGTAAATGCCTTTTTTAAGTCAATTCTGTTTTATAATGCCCAAGGCAAACAGCTATCAAAGCAGCTTTCTCTACCTCTGTCCCATTATGCTAAAACCAGCTTGGTGAGAATGGAAGGCTTAAACTTCACATAATCTCAGCAAGCATACAGCAAAAAGAGATGAACTCAAAGAACACTAAAGGGTTCAGATCCCCGTGTCACTACTGATTTCCTGTAAAATGTCAGCTAATCACTAAGGTCCGTGACCAAAAACATATTTAAGCATCTTACATAGGTAGGAGACTTGCTACTGAAATCAATGGAAATATAAATATTTACATATCTCTGTGAACCTGACCCTTTAGTCCTTCCATGTCCCATCTGTGAAATGAGGATAACATTAATTCTTTATCTCCCAGAGATAGAGAACACAAATACTGAAAATTAAAAGGTGCTCAGATTTTACTGTAATATAAAAAACTAAACAAACAAACAAACAAAAAAATTAAATGGGGGAAAGCCTTAAAATTGGGGAAGAGGGGGGATGGATATGCTCAATGATCTGTTAGCCTTCAGTGCAAACTTTCTAAATACCAAGGAAAGATTCTAACTTCACTTGTGCTTTTATCTTATTGCTGCTTTTCTGGAATATGCTGCCCTGATTCCCCCGCAGAGGCTGGCAGTATATGATACAGCAGATGCTGAACCTCTTAAGTCTTTGACAGTTAAGGTTTTTTTCATAAATTGTAACATTAAGCCCAAACACTCTGCTTCATGTTTATGCTGCCTCATTTAGATGAACCTGCTTCTTCAACAGGAACACAGAAGAAAAATAGTCAAACTAATTCAGTTCTGCATTATTTGCCTGGCAACATGTTTTTATGAGATCCTGCAACATTTTTGACATCTCTGAGAATAAGGGAGAGAGACCCTTAACACTCCTCCTCAGCACAAACTGTCTCCCATCCACATGTGCCGCTCTGCTGTGGACAGCATCAAATTAATTGATGCCACCTTCTCTATCACTTCTCCCAGCAGAGGGGAGGCAGAGTACACCCCCAGCAAGTTCTGTTCAGATGTGGGCTCTTCAAAATTTCATTGGGAAAAAAATTGATGAAAACACCTTTGAGAAGAGCACCTGTTACCAATTTATGCTTACTACAGGTAGCCAGCTTTATAGAGAGTTAGTGGGCAACCAAAAAAGTGTCTTAAAAAGGCATCTTGTGCAAAACCACACCCCTTAGCAATGACCACAAAGAGAGTACAGGTAAGGATGACACAGTTAGCCCAGATCCTGCTAAACCATTGTGGGATAGCATCTGGAGTACACTGGCCCACTTTTTCTGGCAGGTTCACAACACTGCTTTTCTGCTACTGCAGTGCTTCCAAAAAATTCATCCTAAACATCAGCCTTGTCACTGATTTCATAGGAATGAAAAGAATACAGAAAAAGAAAAACAATCCAATTTCTTTGGTGTGGAAAAAAATACATTTTTTTCCTAGAGTAATGAAAATTCACTACAGAACATTAAAAATGAAGCTCAATACCAGAGACAGCAATGGAAAATGGGGCCAACAGCAGTGTTTCAAGGCAGCCAGAATTTGATACTAATTAACAGCAATGTAAGAAATTAAAGGGTAAATGGACCTATTAGATTATCTACTAAGTATACTGTTCATAAAGAAACAGCTTTTCTAACATTCAAATGATGTATCATATGGCATAGTCAGTCTGAATCCCAAAGCTGTCCATCCTTAGAGGCTGTAGTGTTTCTTAGTGAAAAATAAGCCAAGACACAGATTTCAAGGCAGATGGAATGCAGCTTCCAGGAATTTAGTTTGCAAAAGATTAAGGGGCAAATAATTGGGTCCTTTCCACAGCTGGACCACAGTTAATCTTGGGCTGCCAAAACAGGATTTGGAATGGATCCATGGCAGATTCAGTTTTGCTCTTAACTTTCCTGTACTTTTCCACATCATCATCATTTCAGTGAAATCAGCTCATCTGTTTCCCTGCCCAATCCAGAAGGGGCTGGTGTTTTTCTTTTCCATTAAAAGCACAAACATATGATGTATGAAAAATTCATAATGAGAATCAGTGGTGATACAGCCAAAGGAAGGATCCAG
The DNA here is from genome assembly GCF_041296385.1 of Aphelocoma coerulescens. Classification (NCBI taxonomy): domain Eukaryota; kingdom Metazoa; phylum Chordata; class Aves; order Passeriformes; family Corvidae; genus Aphelocoma; species Aphelocoma coerulescens. The sequence continues at coordinate 9,350,000 of NC_091015.1, forward strand.
AAGATACAGTGGATATATCCATGTGACATCCCAAGAAGCGATGCTGGGACAGTGGCCCAATGGTCTGTTACTGTGAAAACCTAGAGCAAGTCTCCTATGAAACATGTTCCTACTGTGCAAATCACCCCTTACAAACCTTCAAGAAACCAGTTAGTTTAATTTATTAAGGAAACCAATCTTTACTCCTGATGGGCATAAAAAACCCCCATTAGGATAAAAATACTAGATCCAGGTTTCATTGACGTCATACTGCAGTAATTACAATTAAGGAGAAAGTGTCCTCTGGTGTAGCAGGCGGAGGAGTAGCTCTGCCTGGGCTCTGGCACCAGTGCAATGTTTGTCCTTGGAAATGCAGAACTTTTTCCAGCTGTGACTCTACTTTAGAATAATTCAGGTTCCTTTGAGGGATGCCAAGAGGTTGTTCACAATGAACTTTGGAAGCCCTGGCCAAAAGAGGAAACTATTAATTAGTTTAGTAGTTATTTTAATGAAAAACAGAACAGCCATCCCAAAAATGTGCTGTGTCATTTTCTTGAGAGGACTCAAGAATCACTATGAATAACAAGGATTTTTTGCTTGAGGAAAGACAGTATTCCAAAAAAATGTTACTAATATTCAGAGACTGAATTTCAGAGACTGATTATCATTGCCCTATAAAGCACTTTTAAGGGAACCCTGTGCTGACAAGATATAATTATTGTTCATCTTTCCTCCTATTTCATCACATCATGGCTTCTTTGCTTTAACGGCAGTTTTTAGTTGCTTCTATGCATTACAAGTAGTTTTTCCTTAATAAAATACAAAAAATTGTGAAGTCCTTAAAAAATGTGTTTCAGAAGCGATACAAGGGAAAAGCTTATTCTATACTTGTCTTACACTTCTCCACTCTGTCCCTAAGTATCTGCTACCATTCAGTGTCAGAGGAGGATGTTCAGCTGGATGAATCACCTAAGTGAGCTAACACTGCACTTCATCATTTAACAGCCCAGGACAGTGGGTTTTTACACCTATCCAGACTTGTTAGCTGGCTAAACCAGACAATTGCTTCTGGACCTTTTATTTCAGTCTGCAGAAATACGTTAGCAGACCTAATGGCTTAACGGGGAAGAGCAGAATAAATGTAAACATTTGTTTACATGTTTACATTTGTTTACAAAACCCTAATGGTGTTTTGTTGAAATGGGGTAATGTCAATAAAAGCTTGTGGATATAAATAAGCTGCTAGCAAGACTTTCTCTTGCTTCTTTCCAGTCCCGTGAGATATTTTTCTCTCTCAGAGAAGATATTAGTAGAGTTCTATAAGCTATGAACACCTGCGACATTGCAAACCTTCGTTTATAGTACAGTAGAAAAATATTTTGACAATGGATGTTTTAGGATTTTTAGCCAATCACCCCAAGGGGTGGCTGATCCTTTGACCAATTAGACTATGAAGAAGAAAGTCTATAAAAGAGTTGTAAAATAATTAAATAAATCAATCTTTCTGCACAATTCCTGCCTGCTGGATCTCTCTTCTCCTCCCTACCACTGCGGGATACTGTGATATTAGCTTACTTCAGACAAGGCTCATCTGCAACCAAAAAAAAACCAGCTACGTGATGGGACTGTGCTTTTTGCATCTTCCAGGTATCATCTGACAAAGTCTTTCCCTGACTTGGCCAATACATAAAACCAAGTTGGATTCTGTTCTGAACCCCATAGGGAAGCCAAAGAGAAATGAGTCACTCAAGGAACTCAAAGACTCCCTTTGAAGAACCCTACTGCAGGTCAAGTTCACAATGCTCAACATTAGAAATGCTGGATGTAATGCAGGACAATTGAAGGAAATAGCCAAAGGTTCAAAGACCCTTTGTAACAATGCAAATAGATACAGAGGTTAATGAAAATAATTACTGAGGTTGAGAACGAAATTTTCACAGTTTAAAGCTACAACTTGCAAACTAATTCCTGGCACAAAGAGCCGTGTAACCTCAACTGGTGTTGTGTGAGACCAATCCTGATGGAATGAACACACAAAGCTCACTCACTGTGCTGGCCGAACTACAGTAAAACCCCTGATAAAATGGAGCTTCCCCACGACATACAGCAGCCTGCAAACGTACACGCACCCTGCAGTGATTGACTTTTATTGCCTAACTAACTCAATAAAACAAAGCTGAGCATTCTGCAGCCTGGAAATGAAGGATGTACTGTAATTTGATCTAAAGTTCCTTAAATCTCATATTTATACAAGCTGCAGCAGGCATTTCACGAGTTGTAAAGAATGTAAATATCACTTGTGCAAAAACAGACCATGCTTAATATGAAAACTAAATCTAGAAATACTGAACTTAAATCCATTAATCAGCCCCCTAGCAAAGCAGGTAAGGAGACCGTTGATTATTCTCTATATATCTGTGATTCAACTCCAGATCAGTAATTTTTCTTTCAAAAATAGATGCAGACACCTGATGAATCCTCCACAAATTGAAAGAGCACATGTAAAATGTAAGATTCGTTATTCAGAGTATAGAGTAACACAGCAAGCACCACCAGGAAGGAAATGCTAAGTCCACACTACCATTTATAACAGGGATAATAGCCTCAGGATATTTTTTCTCCATCTCAGAACTGGTGACACTACTCTCAGGGCTCCTGCATTTTGTTTAAATTCTGCTTTGTGGGATTCAAAGTCCTGCAGTGACAAAATCAATACGCATGCTCCACCTGCTGCTTGCTCTTCATTGCACCACTAAAGTTGTAGCATCTATACAGTGAGGGATGTTTTGGAAACTCCTATAAAAGGTTATAAATGCTCTGACCCATATGGAAGGTTTCACTGGGTTTCTGATATCATACCTGATTTTCATATCTGGAATTACCTGTAAAAGCAACTTAACAACTTACCTAAGTACACTGTCACAGGACAGAGTCAGCTAGCCAGACCTTGTAGTAGATACCTTTGGTAAATTATTTATGAAGGAGAAAATTTTGAAAGATAAATTAGTTTTTAAAAAAATCTGTAAAAATTGATAAAATAATACCTGTGCAAAATAAAGAAAAGCCTTGTCCTTAATGCAAACAGTGTCTACACCATTAGTCTTTGGAAGCATAATAGTAAAAATCCATATTGACTTGATAATATTTTGCTTTCCAGGAAAAAACATTGTTACACTTCTTCAAGAAGTTTCATATTAAATGAAGAGCTTGTTGACCTATTGCTCAGCCACCTAGGAAGGAAATGAGAGACTCTTAATTCTGGCCCTTTGATCTCTCAAGCCCTAGGTGGTCATACCATTGCAAAATTTAGGAACAGGCAGTTCACCCAACCCTTCCAATGTCTTAGCACACATCCTCCAGGAGATAAGGACATTTTTTTCAGGCATGTTTTGATTACAGCCTCCTAGACTTGAACTTCTGAGTATTTTTCTTCTATTTTTCTTGACTCCTTGAAAAAGAAAAATTAAAATAAAGAGGAACATCTTAAAATACTCCTACATGACAAAAGTAGAAAATCAATGTCATTTCCTTCTCAGTATCACCCACCCTCAGCTGCATCTTGCTCAGTGAAACAGCAGGGAGGTGAAAGCATCTAAAATGGCAGATTTTATTATAAAAATTGATGCTTTCCATAGCCTTAGCAAAGAATGACTAACATAGAAAAAGAGATACGTGCTGCATTTTTAAATTAATGAAACAGTACAAAATAAAGACATTCCAGACCCACTTTCTTTTTAAGAGGGAAAATACTGCAGTTTGACTATTTCAACACATCTGCTTCTACAGCACTAACATGAAAATTATAAAGATAGAATAGCCTTTTCTCCCCATGAAAAATAATATTGCATACCATGGTCACTAAAATATAAAAGACATGCAAACAGGTATATCTTGTCCCTAGTTCAAAAAAAGTGGTGAAGTACAAAAATAAGTGTTATTACAAGATCACAAGAATGTTCTCAAGGCTAAAAGCAGAAATATCTTCTAGTGGAGATGAGTTCATACCATCAGTTGTCAGGCAAGGACCTGTACCATGATCTGTCCAACTGAAGTGCAAGCCAAAACCAGGATCTATTCTAGCGTAAGTTGAACAAAGAAGTTTATGCCAAAATAACACAGCAGGATTAGAAACTGCCTGAGCCCCTGCTATTCAACAAAGGTCAGAATCTGAGCACTGCTTAGTTTATGCTGCTACATGGATAATTGATGAGTGCCCAGAGGATTTCAGAAAAATAATTAAAATGTTGCAAGATCAAGGGCCAGGGCAAACTGCAGCAAAGTTGATTTTTTTTTTCAGTGATCCTGGCACTGGGAATTTGAAGTTGTTTCTCAGGTTCTGTTCAGTCTGAATAGGACTATTAAAACTGTACCCGGAAGCTACTTATCCTTAGAGTACAGGTGAATTCCTCTAAACACCTCTCCACAGGGCCTGGAACATGGCTGAACTTAAATACTGCATTCAGTGAGACACAAAGGACCAAATTTACGTGACTAAATGAAAGACAGAGGTAATCAGCCAGGGACTCGCCAGTCAATGGACAGAAAAAGAAATATGGTCAGTGAAATCAAGAATATGATTCATTTCATCCTACAGTTGTCTGAATTGACACCTTTTTAGGCACCCTAAAAGCACCTGTTTCTCTACTGTTTATAAAGAGCCCCAGGAGAGAGAGGCTGCAGATGCCTGTCTGTGTGAGCTGAGGCCATCCACACCATGGGAGCTCACAGTTTGGGTTCAGCACCTGCAGAGTCAAGCCAGAGTGGCAAAGTGCTCCAAGAACCATCTTAGAAGTTACTGTCATTAAGAAGGGGATGAGATGTGGCAGGGAAAATGGAATGGGATGTGGTGGGGGAAGTGGGATGGGAAGTGAAGACGTGGAAGATTAACAGTTTTCCAAATTTACAACTCCTTAAGTATTTATATTGAGTCAAGCTGGCCCCCATAGAACAAATGCAAGCCTGCTTTCTACAAAGTTGCTAAGAGCAATTGAAAGAACATCTCCATCCATTTAACATCTGCTGGCATTACCAGAATGTAGATCATCTGCCTACACATTGAGCAAGCTGGCATAAGGGAAAAGATCTACTTCCTTAACTGAAACAGTAGGCTTTGTGCTACAGCTTTCTGCCACGATTAGCTGTTGGCCTAAGAATATGACATGAATGTCATGTCTTCCCAAAGTTTAAACAAAAACAATTAGTCACAGGGAACATGGGATGAGGGGAAAGATTACAGAAGAAAAGTAAAGACCAGGCCAACACAGAGAAGGGCAAAGCTGCACATCTTTTTCAGTCACCATACCTTGGGGAGAAAAATAGAGTGGATTTTACAAACAGTGAACCACGAGCCTTAGAACCAACGTTTGTATGTTGACATATTTTTATATATTAATTTTCACACTGAAGGAATGTCTTTAAGACACCCCAGTATGATGCCAATAATGCTTTACTGTCAATGGTAGGCTGAGTCTTCAAACAGATTTTTTAGCACAATGCAGGAAGGAAATCTGTTGGTTCCTAAAGGAGATGAATGCAGTAGTAAAGATAAAACAATAAAATTATTCAGGAATATTTCAGCAGAACAGGTAAGTGACCAATTTAATCTAAAATCTTATCAAAACATGAAGTGGGATTTCTTATATACTAAGTGCTAAAGTTGAGCACTTAATTAGACTGTCAAATCTGGGAGGACCAGAAGCAGATTAAACTTTGGATACTTACACACAGTGATCAGACACTGCAGTGCAAAGGAAAGATTAGATGATCATAACTAATCTAAATTTTAATTAAAATTTAAAAGCACTTTAAAAACTTTAAAAGGTTTTGCACTGTCCACAAGGGAGGAAAAACTGAGGTATGACAAGATAGGTTCAACTGTATTTTTCTCATTTCTGAATTGAATTTGGTATCCAGTCTTTCTAAGGTTATTCTCAGCTTAAAGAAAATTCTCTCTGTTTAAGTAACTACCACTGAGGGCCACATTCCATTTTTATTTTTTGACTGGTGGAATCACCTCACAGGTTAATAAGATGGGTAGTAAGAAGTTTTCCATGTTGATGAACATTTTAATTTTAAATTTAAATTTAGTGTCTTGATTTCTGAGCATTGACTGCCCTCTGCTCAAGCTTGCAGGCAATGCCAGAACAAAGTTCACTTTGATGGAAGAAAAGGGAAGGATATTGTACCATTGTCTCTCCCACATATATGCAAAAACATGCTAATATTTAGTCTTGCAGTTTTCAATAAAGGGTGGATGATGCCAGAGCCATCATAACCCAAAACACAAGATAATGTATTTTCATTCCTATGTAGGGCTGATTGACTTATTTACTATGATTTCATTAGGTGGAGAGTTTAACCCTCCATCTATTTAGAAATTGTTGGCAATTAATTTCTGACTTCTGTAAAAGTATTTACTATCCATAAAATTTTTTAATGGAGTTTTATGGTGAATGATTTTTAACTTAATGAATTTTTTAATCTCTATTTCTTTTTCTGCTGAGAGCAGCCTGGCCTAAGTCAACACAGAACTGACCTTACCAAATATTTTCAGTGCATGACAATACTCATTACAGTTAGGATATATAGAGAACTTTTTCTGAAATGAGGATAAATATAATCAGTCTATCAGGTTATAAATTTATGGATGATGAGTATCAAATACATTTGAAGACTCTAAATATGACTATTTAAAGAGGAATCATCCAAACTTTTAAAACTTGCCTTTTACACAGCTGATCAAAGGGGAAGCCTGGAATTCTACAGAGAACAGACCTTTTATCACAGAGAGTTGCAAAGAGAAAAGGTATGTGAGTGAACAAAATAACTGACCTTTTGACCATACAGTGTTTTGAATTAGGAGGGGTTTTACACAGTTTTGGAGTATTGGCTGGTATTAAATACTTCCAACATCTTGAATGTGACTATGAGCTGGATGCCTGCTAAAACCTAATAACAATAAAAAAAATGAAAACCTCAATGTTTAACACTATATTAAATGTCACTAACTACAAAACTATCAGAAGTGAACACAGTTCAGTTAGAATTTACCTGGAAAGACTTGAAACTCAGCAGAAATTAGAAAAAGCTGAGCTGGAAGGCTGAAGTCTTTTCATTTCATTACTCTCTGTACTGAAGAAGGGATGAAGGGACAACTAAAGACTCAACACAGCTTTCTAGGAATGTATCAAACAACTAGAGGATGCTCAGGCAGGAATTTTAGCTCTTCAAAAGAGCCACATAAAAATAAAAAGAACAAAAAAGTTAAGTTTCTAAAATATCACAGACTCAGGAGACTTACACTTTTTCTCCAGGTCAGAGGTTTTGCATTGTTGAGTAGCTCACAGGTAAAATAAGCAAAAGAAACTCAATTATCTCACCATGTTAAAGAAATGTGAGAATACAGCACATGAGGACCACCTCACAAAGAGCACCTCAAATTGGAGTAAAAAAAACCCCATAGTTTTAATAGCTATATGCATGATATATGCCAAGTCAAGCAGGAAGAACATTCAATGTCTTCCTAAAAGACTGGAGATACTTTAGCTAAAAAATGCAGTGCAGTTCTGTGCAATTTTTAATTAGAAACCAGACAACTATAGGAATAAAGACTAAACATGGAGGAAAGTCCTTTTTTGCCATTTTAAGACTGGGAGAAGCTGCAAAAGAAAAACTGAGTAGTGGAAAGTGTTGAAGTATACTACAATTTTATTATCATGAACTGCTTCATCCTTCCATGACCATACACATAAGCACAGGCAAAACAACACAGAAGGGGAAGCTTGAAATGTAGTGAGTATGTGCTAATAACCAGCATTAAAAAAGCAAAAGTAGGATTTAAAAAGAGATTTAACATTACTCAGCCTTTTCAGGAACTTGCTGCATTTGTCAGAAGCACTGTGCCACAGCCATGTCATAAAGAATGAAAACACCTTAAGTGGAAAATAAAAAGTCACCAGCATATTTTATATATTGACTTTTTTTTTTTTAAAACTTTTTTTTACAGAGAAGGGAAAAAAGAACTTTTGTGGGAATTCACACTTATTCACAGTTGTTACTAAAACAAAGTAAAGCTACAATCTTATCACGATTTTGTAAGGGACACAATCTACTCACTGAGGTTTTGTATTAATAAATTAAAATCATGAATTTGAGAAATAAGCCTAAAAGTTTCAGAATTTAGAGTACCTATTAAAAAACTGAAAAAATATGTCAAACACTGAGTGTCATTAAGAATTGATGTCTTAAAAGAACATGAGGCCACATAGATAGAGATTAGAACTGTAAAGAAATGCAATGCATATAGAAATAGAAAAGGAAAATATTCCCTAGTAATAAACAAGTCATGAAGAAAGCACTGGTAGTGCAACGATAAAAAAACCAGTCTGATGTTGAATATGTAAATAGACTGTAATTACAGATTAATGGTACAAAATGGCATAATTAGTTTGGATATGCTATATTGTTATTCACACTTTCCAAAAGTGGTGTTACTAGAGAATATAGCAGCTAAGGAAGTAATCTCATGCTTGAATTGAGACTTGCTGACATTCCAAGTGTGGGAACAACTGATAATGAACAGCAATTTGATTGATGCATTTTCAAGTGTGTCTTAAAACCATATTATGCACTTATATCACTTCAAGCCTGGTGTTTGCCCGGCCCAATGGTCCTGTGGAAGGGGTTAATTTTTTAAATTACCTAAGAGGATAAGAATGAAGTTCAGAGCTGCCTGTGACATGATTAACAAGGGAACACATTCATGAACATCCCAAATACAAAGACTTTCAACAGCTAAACTGCTGCTCAATCCAATGCTGAGAACCATCCAGAGGATGCCTGTTGAGCTTGTTCAGGAAAGTCCAGCAGGAAAAAGAAGAGGCATCTGCAGCTTCTTCCACAGAAGGAAGAAACAGAGACAGTCACCAGTTTTCAAAGACCAGAAAGAGAACAAATTGTGAAAGACATGGAAAAGACAAAACATTAATGCAGAAGTTAAAATCCATGAGGTGCCACACATATCGTCAAAATTAAGGAATCAAGGCAGGAATTGATCAGCAGCCTTAGTTATTAGCATTATAGTATAATTAATTTCTAAGTTTCCTTTGGAAGAAGAGCTGTAAAGTTACCTGGACCACAAAGATTTTAATACATCCTGATCCCAGTTGGCAATTGTCACTGCTAGTTGATAGAAACATGACACAAAGGAGACATGCAGATGCTTTCTCCTTTCTATCAAACATATTGATGTGTTATTTTATCAAAAACACAAGTAAAAGCTGTGATTGGACATTCTTTTTAAACAAGAGGAACCTGGTGCTATCAGGATGACATACATGTCTTCCAAGAAAAGAAGGATTCAAATGATGCAAAATCAAAAGGCTTTACACAATGGTGTTGTGGATGCAGATAAAACACTATATATATGAAAAAAATCTGTCCTCTGTACTGTTTAATATCTCTCCCAGGATACATGGAATCTGTTTCACTCCTATAATAATTTTTTTTTTAATTCCAACGCATTCTTCATAAATACTAATTTCCTGAAAAGAACATTTTTCACAAATATATTATATGGCATCTGATGAGTCAATGCCATGTCAGATTATGTCTGGTAAGCGGAGCAGCCATATAAAGAACCAAACAGAAAAAAAATAAAATCTGTGGGTTTTGGTTCTGTGCTGTGTAACACATGGGTGCTCAAAACAGGATCTACTGCTCTATACATAAATCGTTTTGCTTTTTCTGAAACGCGTTATTTTCTGAACTTTCATTTATGTCTTTGAAGACCAAAAAATGTCAGTGGTGTTTCAGCACTTAACAAAGGCAGGAATGTTTTGCAACCTTTTCAGCACGTTTTTGTCCACTGAGCCAAAAAGTTAAGGCAGCATGACATTGATAACAGGAGAAGGTGAGTAGGTCCAGTCCCAGCTGAGTTCCTCTGGTGAAGCTCATCATGGGACTTATGCTTCAATTGTTGGCTTCTGCAGCCATCTAGGAGAAGAATTTGCTCCACAGACAGATGTCTGGAGCAGGCTGATGCCCAGGAAATTAGATGTAAACATACTGCTCTCTGTCAAAAGAGTTTGCCTTCATTTATATCAATATTTCAATTTAAAGAAAAACCTGCATTCTCCTACCTCTTTGGGTTTCAGTTTCCTGTATTCTTCCATAATGATGTGATAATCACCTCACAAATATGTGCAAGAACTGCATTATTCCTTTTAAGTTTATTTCAAAAATGAGCTTATAAAGGCTTACTTTCAATTCTCACCTTTCTTGGAGTAGAAACTTGTACTTTTTCTTGAAAAATAGTCCTGACTGAAAGAGATATTTAGCAACCCTTTCGTAATTTGCAAGCTATATGTGACAAGTCACATTCATTTCAATTTTCAAGTTAACTGATTGTAAATCATTCTAGTTTTTTAAACAAGTTTGCTTTAAGAGTATAAAATTATTTCTAGCAAAGTTATATTAATCACCTTACACTTAGCTGGTTAGAATTAATGTAAGACAGATAATTTTTTCTCCCTGTCAAGAGCTTCTTGGGTTGCAAAGAAAGCAAATAAGAGGGGAAAAGTACTATTTTTTTCAAATAGTCTGTAAATATGTTGCCTATTTCCACAGCCCATTAATCTCTCCAAAATTTCTTGCTGACTTAAGCTACATGAATTTAAAAGCATATCCTACTCTTTTTGGTTCTCTTAATGTTACTGTTGATATCTGAATATCTTAAGCAGGACTTCGTAACTGTGAAATAAACAGCTTTCTTTGAAACTATCTTTTTGAACAAGGTGTTATTGCAAAAATTAAGTACCAGCAAGCATACTGAGGAATTATTTAGAAATTACTCCAGCTCACATAAAAATTATATATAAATATAGCTGATCTGTTTTTCAAACAGTCACACTGCACATTTCCTGCAGTAAAGTGAAAATTTAAGTAATTCAGTTGCATTTTGAGTAAAACAGAAAACAAGCTGAAATACTGATTATTAGTCTAACATACTTTGTTTCTAATACACAGTGTCCTGTCAAGCTGTGCTAGAAACAGTGTCCACAGAGCATACAGCAAACACAAAACCACGACTTCCAGCTCAGGAGAGCCACATGACACCAAGGACACAGCACTGAGAAGGTACAAACACTGCAAAATGCTTCTCTGTGCTTAGACTCTTCTTACTTTTTTTTTCCTAAACATGCAGTGCCCTCTCCCAGAAGCAGAATCCTAAGTCGGATGGGCGTTTGTAGTGACCCTGAGCAAATCCCCTTGTTCTGATGTTGTTAAGGAAGTGTGTCCTTCACCCTCCACCTTTGAGCTCCTCTCAGGGAATGCTCATTGCTGTGGCAGCTGCATGTTCACAGATTTAGTACCACTTTATCATGGTACTATTCTAATCACTGGTGAGAAATCACTCCATGAAACACATGTAAATGCCTCTTGGAGTATGCAAGTAGAAAAATACTACTGTTCTCCTTTATCATTGCTTCTGGTGCTATTTCAAGTACTATTTATGCTTCATGCTTGAGTTATAATGTCCCAGGCTTAGATCTCCTATCTCATTTTCCAGAGCTGTAGTTTACAGGTCAATAATCTATGTGGAACTGTTTCCACAATCTTTTTAAGAGTCTTATTTTAGTGAATACTTTGCCTTTACTTTGCCTGACTATTGTCAGGACAAGAAGAAAACAAAAAATTTTATAATTATTTTAATGCACTTAAGTAAAAAAAAAGTATTTTCTGCATTTTAGCTCAAACCAGGAAATGCACATGTCATTTGTCATTCTTGTATACTCCAAAAAGTATCTTCAAGTAAAAAAAAAGTATTTTCTGCATTTTAGCTCAAACCAGGAAATGCACATGTCATATGTCATTCTTGTGTACTCCAAAAAGTATCTTCTTCTAAGCTGGACAAGAGGATGCAGAAGACCAACCTCAGCGATGAGTATTTCCCTTTCCTTCAGGCACTACTCATTCACCCCTCTATGCTGAATCTTCCTTTACATCCCTTTTCAACTGATTCAGTCCCAGCCATACAGCATCCTTTTGACTGCCCTGTTTATTAGACAATGAGAAATGTTTCAATTCCTCACAAATTATTATAAATTATAATATATAGCACCATCAGCTTCAGAAAGTGATTCGTCATGTTTCAGCAACTGTGAGAAGAGTTTTTCCCATATAGACAGTCCCATTTATAAACACTGGACCTTCAGAAAATCTTCATGAGGGTTTGACTGACTCAAGGACAGAGGGAGTGCAAATGACATGAGCAAGGGTATTTGAATGCTAACAGATTATTTTTTGTAGGGAACTATCTAATATTCCAAGGCATTCATTTCTATCATCCATCTACCAGTAGATAGTGTAGACAAAGATAGACTCAATGTGTAAAGAAGACATAAAAACTGTATCATTATGAAACCTGAATTCAATTTTAGTCAAAGTCCTTTATTAAACAGATTATCATCAGGTGTGTCACTCATCTAAGCCTCTGTTCTATTCTTCCTCATTGTAGTAAACATTTTGAGTTGGCAGAGTCACAAATTCTATTTGCTATTTACTTCACATTGTCCTTTGTTTTATACATCTCACCACACACTCTTCTATTTGGACCATGATTAAAACATAGGCACCACTTACTTACATGCAATCAGCAAATAGGGATGAAAGAGAATGTACCTTTTACAAGGTTTTATACTGGTTTGGTTTTTTTTTAATCCTATGAAAATAAATGTCAACAGACTATTGTCTGGGTTGGGGAGGGAAAGGAGGATCTTATTAATTCTTCAAGAAGATATCAGGAAGGAAACAAAACAGACAAACCAAATCACATTAGGAAAATAAATAAATAAGAACCTAGAAGACCTCTCAAATTAATTGCCCTCAGAATATCTCATCCTTAACTGTATATACATCTAATAAAGCATAGGCATTACTGAAATTTTTACAAATCGTGAGACCTACTATGCAGTCTTTCAAGAGAACATTGTCCTGCTGTTTACAGAAAGAAGATAATAGATGCTGTCCCCTATCCTTTCCAGGGAAGGTGGACACCACCAAGGTGAGCTAGACAGCAGTCTTTTGGAGATGGCAAGAATGGCATATCACATAAATAAAGGAAATAAGACCTCTGAAAAAAATTGAACCCTTTCTGATGGTTGCCTGAAATATTTGTGTGGTCTTGACAATGTTTTTCCTATATTTACTGCAGAAATGGTCATCCCATTTTGCACACCATGTGCAGGAAAACAACATTAACCATGCAAGTGACCACTGCAGCCAGAAAACATGACCCAAGGGCTGGATGTGTTACATCCAATAGCACCAGCAGGCAGCAGTCTTGTCTGAGCAACCTCATGTCAGTAATCCATCAATATCATAGTATTGATTCTACTCCTTCCATATTTCTATCCCCACTAAACAAAATTTGCAGGATACTAAGACTAAAAAGAAAAAAAAAAAGTGATTTTATCACATCAATGATTTGAGCAAGAGCATTCCGGCATTCTGTTTCATAGATATATTTAAGATTCTCTTTACTGGGATACCTACAGGCCACAAAAACAGTTTGCTAAAGTTTTTTATCCGTTCCAATACACACATTTGTGTATGCACCTCTAAATATCACAAGGAAAACAGATAAAAGCAAAAGTCCTTTATTTTCCACCATGGTTTCAATCTGTGTGTTCTTTGTCATTTTCTTGCTAAAAAAAAAGTATGAGACGACCAAATTTCAATGTCCAAGTTTTCTTAAAAGAAGCATACTACAGTTTCCTGCAACAAAAACAGTTAAATCCAAGGAGGTGGGTTGTGGATAAACCCACCTCCTAGGAACATCCTAGGAAGGGTTGGTTTATTGATCAGAGGAGCACTTAGTAGGGGGAGGTCACACCAATTCCATTGAACTAACCAAAATATTGTGGTAAGCAGGGAGATGGAGGCGGGTAAGAATCCTTTGAGATGGCCTGGGGTAACCATCCCCCTCTGCATGTTCCCTTCAGAAGGACATTAGTTTCCTGCAGGTCTCTTGCCTGTGACATCCTCATGGAGAAAGCTTTACATAGGACACCTGACCTATATTCAGGCAATGTAAATGACTGCTGCCTGTCCATGTGTGCATGATCCCTTTAGGTATCAATTTAGGTGACTTAATGTGATGAATGTGTCCCCTCCTGCCTTCCTCACTATATTCAAACAGAGCCCAGATACAAGTTTTTTCACTCATACAATGTTGCCTTGACAACAGAGTATTTTCATAACTTTGCTTGCATTACTTAGCCTCTAGAAAATGACAAGTAAAAGAGCCACAAGTACTATTCACATGTTACTGTTAATCAGCCAGGAGCTACTACAATCAAGTTTTGCTGAGTTTGTCTCACTTGGATGGGCTGCTGGACAGCAAATAAATCCCTGGAAAATTTTTAAATGCTCCAAATGAGTGGTGTCCAAACTAGAAGTCCAGTCTCCAAGTAGAGTCCCAAACTTCTGAGAAACCGATCTTTTCTCATGATTAAACTAGCATCATGCTAATACAATATTACTACTTTGCCATCAAGATTGTGACTGGAAAATATTTAGGTACAAACATCCACACAGATGATGCAAGTGCAAAATTAAACATTCCAGCAATATTCTTGGAACAATTTGGATTACAAATATCTGAGTCCTGTGGCTGTCTACAAGAGATGTTTATTTCATGTATTAGTATCTAAAAGGTTTGTTCACCTTACTGGCTTTCACTTTATCCAAGTTTTGATTTGTTAGTTCAAGTTATGCCATTCAAAAGCTAGAAAATCCTTTCTGGCTTTGGAAAGAGCAGAGAGATTAACATTGGAAAGGTGAACAAAAATTAAAAGAAACAGACCAGCTGCAGCTGGTAATGAAATCAGAGCAGTTTTATTATCTGAATTCATTAGAAAGTTAAGATCTGTTTCCAACTAAATGGAAGTTTTGTGTTTTCTGCCCATGCACCCTAAAACATGCTGTGGTGCAGAAGTACACATGGCAAACTTTTTTCTTTCCTCCTGATTTATTTATGTGACACCAGGATTCATAGATGCTAAAATTTTCTAGTACAGTGTCAGTCACAGGCATATGCTACATAGGGAGGAAGCTCCTCTCCTGGAATTGCTTCCCCAGGTCCTCCTGGCAGATTCAGTGAGTCCAAAGGCTTTTTACTTTTATAAAGTCTGCACCAGCAGGGCTGAAACACAAATATGTTCAAAAATTTCTGGAGGCATCACCTCAGAGAGAGCACAAATAATTGTTACTCCCAGTGCATCTAACCCCACTCTAGAGTTTTGACTGTACCTCTGTGTGAGAGCTGCTCCAGGATGATCCTCAGGTGCTGCAGAACAGGGGCTGAAATGTCATATTTATAGATGTCTATTACTGGCACTCGCTGACATCTCCCAAATATTCCATCTGCAGGAAAGAGAAAAAAGAAAAGGAAAAATACACATTTCGTTTTCTGAGAGGAGGAACAGCATGATGAGATGCGCATTTCCAATGTATCCTAATTACATACTGAAGGAACCTTTTAAAAGACACTTTAAAAAGCTATCAAAGAACCACTGAAGTCATGAGACAGGATATTTTCTATCAAAATAAATAAATGCTGGGAAGAATATTAGTTGGAGGAACATTCTATTGTATGAGCTAGGCATACAGTTTATTTTCTAAAGTATTTTCAACTTCTGCTTCCCAAATCTTTAGATGTAACACTTCTTTACTGACAATTCAGTGAGAGAAAACCTTAATGTTCAATGCCTACTATGCTGCAGATGAAAAGTGAAGCATCCAGAAATATAAATATTAATTTGCAGAAACTATGTGGATTTGCTGAAACATTTTTAATGCAGGAGCTGCGTGTTAGGCATTGGTAAATGAGAACTGAATCCATAATGGCTAGTAAAGGCTCATTTCAAGAAGTACCCTCTAATGAATGCAATAAAAGAAAGCTCCTCACAGAACAATGAGATATTAATGTGGCCTAATTTATTTAGCTCCATTCCATTTGTCTGAAATGACAGACTCTTCTCATCAATGTCTTTTCAAATCACACCTTCTAATTAATTTAGCTTCTTATTAGTCTTTATTTAGAGAATTGTTCATTTTGAGGCAAGCTTCCTGTATATGTGTGGGAGGAACAGGGAGTTCAAACATTCAAATTACCTTTCTCCCTTTCATACAAAAGCCTAATTCAGAGTCTAGGTGCTTCACATGCAATCTGACCATCTGCAATTCTGGGTCTCTGAGAAAGAGAGTGGTTTCATTTATTGTTCAAAATAGTTCTCTTCTATATAGTGATCCAAAGGAAGCAATTTAAATGCAACAAGTTTAATTAGCAAAATATTCTACTGCAATCCTAGTTTTAACACAGTAATTACTTCTGCTCTGATATTACATCTATGCTCCAAAAGGAGAACTACATCAGATGAGCAGAAAATAAGGATAAGCATTAATTTGCAAACGTCCATTACTTTCTGTGCTACTTCACAGAGCTAAAGACTACAAATGGTAACTACTGGCCCAGCTGTTCACTAAACACAAATAATGGCATAAAAGAAAATAAACCAAACCAGGATGCAGAAAAAGGGCATTATTAGTCCTCACTGTTAAACACAAATACCTCATTGAAATTAGCCAACTTTTTCTTTCTTCGCCTTTCCAATCCTCCTGTCACTTAAAACTGCCAAATTAAGTTAATCCAAATTAAAACCCTACATCTGAATCTAATTTTGCTATTGGAAACTAGGTTTAATTTGGAAACTACATAGACAGATATGGTTTGGTTTTTTGACATATAATGTGAAAAGCAGCCTAACAGCAGATTAAAATATTCATCTCTGTTTAAAAACCTGTTGCAGTCGAAAATAAGTATATAAATATCAGTCAACTTGTAAATGGATGGATAACAGGAATAAGGTTTTGATTCAGAAAGGAACAGAAGAACATTTCAGTGTTTAGGAACAAGATTCTTCGAAATGAAACATAACCTGAAACAGTCAGCTCTATTTTGGAATACCACCATTACTGGTTACAAACAATTAGGACAAAATCTATGTTTATATAAACAACTAATATTCCATTACTTTTTTTAGAGATAAAAATCATTCTGATCTTATTTTAGAGTCCAGAAAAGCATACACATTCAGTAAAAATTAACCATTTTTGTATTAAGTATCATTTAAGGATATCTCCATGGATGCAAAAGCTAATTCACTCACAAACTCTAAAAGAGACAAAACCATTTTCCTAAACTCTGAGTTTTCAGAAACCTTTAGCCTACTTCCTTTGAATAGAACAAAACCCATTTAAATTCTAAAATTAACAATTAGCACATGAGCCCGAGCTGCATTATACAATCTATCCAAAAACACTGGGACTGCTTAGGGAGAAACTGCAGGTTACTTTGGCTTTTGTACTTGAAATATGGGCATAATAAGCTTTGGAGAGGCTGTAACCACAAATAGAGCTCGGCTCTGCTAAATGCAGCACGAGGAGAGCGGAGCGAGAGCAGAATGCCCCAAGGAGTGGTTGGCAAATACCAGCTTTAAAATACAGAGGATCTTTGTGTCGGGGATTACTGTTGGACTGGAGTCGTGCAAATAATACATTTCATAGTTCACCTGTTTTTTCTAAAAAGTAGGAATTTTCCCAGATTTTTCTGTTTGATTGGGGCTTTCTTTTTTTTGGTTGGGGTTGATTTGTTTGGTTTTGGATGTATTTTGGCTTTTTAATTTTTTTTTTTTTTTTAAATAAGGTTTCTGTGGCAAGTTATAAGACCTAAAAAATTAAATTGGGGTTGGGCATTCAATTTTCAGGGTGCCTTTTAAAATAAACTTGCTTACAATTACACAGATTTCAGGGGAAGAAAAGGCAAGGGAGAGCCATTTTACCATGAAAAAATTGTCAAAGACACCCCTCTTTTTCTTTCAAGAAACCTAAATGGCAGATGTGGGGTCAGCAATGGCTCAGGTCCAGCACAGAGCTCATTTTTACTTAATTTACAGCTAATATTTAAAATGTCCAGCTTAGTCTGCCATGAACTATCCCAGTTACTGTGGTATTTACAGCAAGTCAGTACATGGTGCATCTTTCTGGACCCTGTCATGCACCCAGTCGGCCTCAAACAGTGAGAGAAATGCCCAAAGCTGGGCATAAAGCAAAAAAGAAAGTGGAAAAACCTCCCCGAATTTTTGGTAAATGTATCAGGGCAGAGGAAGTTCAAAGAATGAGTGATGTTTTAATAACACCATGCTCTGTATGCCTGTATCTGCTGAGAGTGTGTTCATACTGAACTTGCATTAAAGTTGTGTTAGGAGAGGGAACGTAACATGCAAAGGACATCTGCACTTCACACAAGCCCAGAATGAGAGAAGGTTGAGACTGATCAATATGGACAAATGTTTGCTATTAAAGTGTTATCATTTGCTGTCAGCAAAAAGTAGAAATTTCCATAATAATATCTTAAAAGTTATACTTAGAACTGGAAAAATCTGCATTAACAGCAGGCTCATGTTGGCTTTTAGAAAGCTTCTACATTTGTTTTCAGAGAAGAGATTAAAACAGAAGAATTATACACCCATATACCCAAGGAAACAGTGAAGTGCTTCTTTATCCACTTGGCTATTTTGCTGATAGCTTTAATAATTTGAGAATAAACTCAAACATAAACTTCTATAAGCTTTTACTTAAAATCTTAATTTTGACTAATATTTATATATTAAAAAGTTAGATGCTAAGATTAAAAGACACAAATTTACTGTAACTCAGGTGCACAATAAGATCTCAAATAGTGTCAGATGTCTTTTATTAGAGACAATGCCCTGGAGCATGGCATATGTATTTACACTGAATATTTATCAAATTTCTAGTGAAAAAATTACAACTGATAGATTAAACCATGAGCAAGTCAAAACACAAGTCCTGGAAGGCTGACTGTTGAGAGAGGTTTAAAAGAAAATGGAAAACACCCATCATTATTCATTATTATTGCCCATTTGTCATGAATTAGTGCATATTTATGACCTCCATTAACTACTGAGGAAGTACCACATTATATTCATGATTGACATCCAGGTATAGAATTGTGTAAAAGGAGACCACAAAAACCTATAGCTTGAAATAGTTTTGAAGAGTTGATTGTGCCAGTATATTCACTTGGTAAAGGAGACAAGCATCAAGTGCTTAAGAGGTACTAAAAAATCTTTGGAAACTTGTGCTAAGTGACATCCTTCACCTTGAAGGCAACACTATTTGTTGGCAGCTAATTCTAGAAATTCTATTTAGGCAGTGTTTCCTCAAAAAAAAAAAAAAAATCTGTGTATAATAAGCTGTCCTTGGCGAACGAAACATATCCCATCCTGGAATCCCTATGTATGGCTAATCTGGTGACTGAAACTAAGATGTATCCAAGACACGACACAGTTTTAAATAATACCAGCAAAAAAAAAGAATGAGTTCTTGTTGAGTGTCTTTTGCTACTGAGCAAAGGTATGAAGACTGATAAAGATTCTGGAGTTTGTCTGCAGGCAGCTGAAAGCTTGATATATGTAAATTAAAAGATTGTGCTGTGCAGTAATTAATTATTTAGATCTACATGCAGTGAAATTTTCACATGGCGCTGACAAGTGACCTTTGAAAAGGAGCCTTTGAGCAGATGCTTTGAAGCACCTGGGTCTTCTTCTCTTCAAACTTCCTGCAGTAGCCAGAAAGGAAGCAGCTCTCCAGACAGTGTCAGTACTCACATACATGGGCCAACCAGTGCTTCAGCTTCCTTGTACTAATTACCTGACAATTGTTAAAAAATTAAAGTAGAGCTTTGTATAAAACTCTAGTTTTGCCCCATACTGCAGTCATTGTGCTTTGTTCCTCTGTTGTTATGTAAAAAAGAAAGACCACAGACCCAGTGGTGTGTCAAATGGCAAATTCTGCCACCTTGGATTGCATTATTTGTGCTCTTGCACTTAACCAGAGAACCTACTATAATGTTTCTGCAGAGTTTTCAATGGACATCATTCTTCAGCGACTTAACCTTGTGTAAGAAAAGAATCCTTTCTTCTCACTGAATATGGACACCACACTCCTCCCACAGACAGCGGTTTAAGGTGCTATAAAGTCTAGGACAAATAAAAAAGGTCGGTGCTATAACCCACAATTAGAGCCTGAATTGCCTACTGGAGAGATTAAATCCTTTTCCAATGGGAAGCACAATATTTGCATCTCAAAAGTCTCATGATACTGAACTTCAAGGTCACAGATGTTAAATGTTTAGGAAGTATGAAGGAGATTGTTACAGTATTTTACTCTTCTCTCCCTGCTGTTTCCCATAGTATGGAGTGTGTTTTCAAAACCCCTTTTCAAAAATTAAAAAGAAAGATTAAATGTTACTGTTCATTGAAGAGGACGTTAAGTTGTATGCCAGGAGGCTTATTTCAAAAGATACAGTCCACAAATCCACATTCAACATTTACAAGCAAGGTCTTCAGCAAACAAAATGTTTTTAATATTCCATCTATTAAAAAACAATTTGTAATTTATACCTACACTTTTATATTCAATTTGCAAGTAAGGTAGAGATCATACAGATAGAGCAGCAGTGGCTTCTGCAGCATCATTTCTCATATGATGTTTTGAAAATGTGAGTCCAATGCTTCCAACAGCAAATCCTGCAGTGGTTGAGCAGAAAAGCTGCTGTTTGCAATCAGGGGGAGCTGCACTGCAGCCCTGCAGTGCTCTGCAGACAGCAGCCTTCTGAGGAGCAACCTCCCCCTGCTCAACTTTTAAAACCTTTTTGTCATTTTATTTTTCTTATCTCCGTAGTCCTTGGTTGTTTTCCTCAGTGGTCCTCGGTTATGTCCATTTCGGAGCAGTAATAGTGGCATCTAGTGGACAGGGATCAGTCCTGGAGCACAGACTGCTCACCTTCTGAATTTACTGCTTCCAGATCCATTTGGCTTCATCCCAGTACAGAACTATGCAGTTCCAGCCACCCTCAACCCACACTGCCCTTCCCTATCCTAAAGGCTTACAGGCATGGGGAAGATTTTAAGGCAGCTATTTAAAATTAAGAAATACAATTTTAAAATAAAAGGCCACAATATTTGTTTGTAGAAGTAAAGCATTATAAAGACAAGTAAGGAAAGTGCACGTAGACTGTTTAACAAGAGTTTGTGGTGGCATTGTGCTTTTGCTATGCACATTTTGAGGCACAAAACATTATGCAATAGAAGTAAATCCTCAACTTCAAGTAAAACACATAGCATATTTTTGTAGGTTTATTTTGTAAATATAATAGACACTATAAAATGCAGAAAACAATGAAGTAGGACACTCTAAACACGATTGCTTTTATCCAACCAAAAAAAATTGCCATGCAGTGGATGACTAACAGTCCACTAAATTCACTCTTCCTCAGCTACTAACTAAACTGCTTCTTGGAAGGCAAAGGTAACTTTAAAAAATTCTGCTGCAATCCAGATCACCTAACAGTCCTATAAAAGAACTCTAACAAGATTTAATGCCTCTTCTCACCTTTCTGGACACAGATATTTAAGGATAAAGATGGATAGCTGGTCTACTTTAAAAAAAATCCCCAAACCTAAACCCCCTGAATATTTCTGCTGATTGAAAGAATCAATGTAGGGTAGGATGTTAGTGATTATGAAAGTGCTCCTATTAAAAGATAAAAGCTAACATTAAGAGCAGCATTGGTTAGCTGTTGTGCAAATACTGTGATAGGGCTGGGATTTGCAAAGCTCCAAATCATTCTGAGGCATGAATAGTTCCTCTGGGTATTACAGTTCCCTTGTCTCAAGGAGTAATTCTGGGAGCAAGTTCTGGAGGACTCAGTCCTTCCTTTAAAAAAAAAAATATGTATATACAATCTTCAACAGAAGGGAAATATAATTTCAGTAACTATTTCTATGCTAACCTGCTAATTTAAGTGGTGGATTGTACGGTCCTAAAGCATTATGCAAACTTGGAGATTTTTTTTCTACGTTACAACAGAAATATGTAAATTGTAGAGAAAGTAACTAAAAAATCCTCAGTGCAGCAAAAGGAGGGAAGGAAAGGACTGTGAAAAAGTGAGTTACAGGCTAACAAAGCAAGAGGAGAGCAGGCTTGCCGTGAAAGAAGTGCTGCCTGCTTCCAAAAAGCCCCTAAGTTATTCAGCTAAGAGAATGAGAGGTCCAGATTTCAATGCCTACTTTATGTGATTCAGAGCACAGAAATGAAGCTCAGCCTTAACAGGTCATACTTCAGCCTTGCAAACATCGAAATAATGGCCATGCCTTGGGAGGAGAGGGCAGGAGGGACTTAAAGGAAAGGAAAAAGTAGAGATGAAAAGAAAGCAAGTCTTAACATTTTGCTGCTAGAGCTAATGTTCAAATTGAATAATGCTTCAATAACTTGGTACTTCTTAGAGAACCAAACTTGAACTCTCCACAGCTTAGGTAACTACGTGGCATGAAAGTTATGGTTTTGGCTCCATGATGAGGATAATAAAGGATCAGAAAACAGTGACTGAATCAACATCTTCCACATCCGGATAACCACGACAGTCTGTAAGCCACAGGAACCATCTGCCTCTAATTTTGATCAGAGGCAAATCCAGAAAATCTCTGAGAAAAAAGCCCAAGAACTTCTAATTGTAATATGTTGAGAAAGCTTTTCTAAGCAAAACTATGGCTTCAGTATTAGCTGAGGTGCTTCTAAGAAAAAAGAGCTTGCAATCAAAATCCTCTGAGCAGCAACTCCTTTTCTGGTCAATACTGGTAGTAAAGAGAAAAGGGAGGAAAAATTTAAACATATAAATCCTCCTCCAAGAGGATAAATACTTTAAATTCAAATATAAATCAAGTATTAATAGGCTTACAATAAAGCTATCTCTTCCATTAACATGTTTAGCCACTGGACTGCAAGGTTAACATGTAGGTTTATACCATACATTGCTATCTTAGTACTGAGAAATCTAAGCCATCTGCCACCCTCTATTTAGAAAAAGCTTTTTTTTCCTGGAAAAAAGACAGAATATTGTATCAAATTCTGACCACATCATTACCAGAAAGATATGAATAAACTAGAGAAGTTCAGAGAAAAATGAAAGAAAGGAGGCAGTCACACAGAGCCTTAAGCATGGAATTACCTGATTCTTTACAAGAAACACTAAACGTTTAGGCAACCTGGTTGATTAATTATTTATGACATTATTGGGAGAAATGGAGTGAAAAGACAAAAATGAACATTCTGAATCAGAACAAGTTTCAAGCAGGGAGAAACCGTTCTGGAGCTGTTCACTTCCCTCCTGGAAGAGTAATGGATCATGAGTAATGGATCCTATTGCTTGCACTGTTTAAAATTAAGCCAGAACAACAAGGAATGATGAAACATGAACAATTCTTTTTTTTACTCAATATGCATTTATGAACAGAGGTTACTGGAGGGACTAAGAATTTATTTATGGAATCAATGAGATGCAAATATACTAATGCTTATTTATGTACACTAATTTTCCAAGTATCACTGAGATGTACTTCAGTCACTTCAAGGATCCCCATTCATTTTTGGTTGGTGCCAAGAACCACTTTGGTGCTGGCAATGTCTTCACTGTGCGATCAGACTGTAGCTGCTCTTGCATCTGTATTCCCAAGGCAAAGATAACTCTGCAAGGAAACATGTTCAGCAAAATGCATTTCTGCATTAATTTTAATTTTGTATTAAAAACAAAGTAGTGAAAGTTTTAACTTATCCTGTGTAAGTGCCAAGAGCTTATATTTGAGTTAGTTATTATGCGTTTGCAGGAGACAATATTCTCATGAAAACATGACTAATGACCATTCCATTCATATTCACCAGCTACAGTGTCTAATAGAGCAAACTGGGTTTATTTCTGTCCTTTGCAAAACTAGAATATTTCTAGATCTTTGCAGGACAATATTTATTGAGACAGCAGATTGCTTTTGTAATCTGAGTTACTGAATTTATTCCTATATGGAACTGACTTCAGACATGCATGGAATTACAGTAATAAAGATCTCCATCTTGTTCCCTAGCTACTATTAAAAAAAATTACAGAAAATTATGTTATGTGAACCTGAAAATATCAGCAGAAAATTTAAATGCAATTCTTTAGGGAGGGGAGGGGAAAACCTTATAAACATGAATCACTTCAGAGTGCTGCACCCTGTGGCCTGATTAAAACTGTTCAGAGCTATATGAGAAATCTCTACACCTTGCTCAAGTCTGAACTATGCCTACAGAAGTCACAGCACATCAAACTGCTCCTGGCAGTTTGGGCATGGACACTGGAACAGCCAAGAACCTCACTCAAACTTTAATACCAGGATGCCAAGAGTTTCTGCTGAGCAGTTTGAAGAACACGAAAAATCTGAGTTTCAAGCAAACCGTGCTTTGAAATAGCTAAATACGAAGTTACATACCTTGGACCACCTATCAGAAGCTGCAGCCAGAAAAGTTATTTCTGTTACAACTAATTAGAGGTCCTGACACAGCTTTGCCCCCACTGTGTGAGAGGCCTGGAGCACTGCTTGCAGCTTTGCTAATGGCAACAGGTGAAGGGGCAGGAGATGTTACAGTCCTCCTTGCTTGATTCAAACCCCAGTGTTCAGCCTGAGATGATGTGAGGGCAAAAGCACAAAGAAGGTTTGGGGACATATGAACATAACAGCAGTAAGTGGGAACAAGGAGCTGACGTCATTCAGTATGCAGCATTGGTAAGGTCAATATGGGAATACAGAGTTCTGGAGTCCAAATCTAAAGATGAATGATAAATTTTGGAAAGGGTATTGAGAGAAGCAAAGGAGATTATATATGGGCTGGGAAAAGCCCTACAGTGAAGTGCCTTTTCCAGCACAGAAGTCTTCAGCACAGCAGATGATCTTTTGTCTCTCTAAGTAAGCCTGCAGACAGATGGAACGATACAGGAACAGAGATCAGAACAGGGCTGGGAGCAGTTGCAGAAGTATTTATTCTCCTCAATTTTGTGTGCTACTATTCAAAACAACTTTTAAGACCTGCAATATCTGAAATTATTATAAGAATGGATCTGAAAAGCAAGACTTCTTTTGCTTTTGCAATGGGTACAGAGATTCCTCAATATATGTGATATGTACAACCCCAAATTGCTTCCTATTTTACTCCCGGAATACACACAACTCATAAAATTCTTAACATTTGTACATACTTCTAAGTTGTAATGGGCTTTTTAGAATACTGTATACAATTAAAAGCCATTCTTTAACTGGAGTTTGGGGGCTGGATTAAAGCTGCTCACACCCTTAGAATATCCTTCAATTGGAGTGGTTAAGTACAGAAGTTGGATACTCAGCACATATACTTAAAAGAAAATAGAACAAATAAAAATAATTTTGAACAAAATATTCATGCTACAAAAGGATGAAATAACCATTCATCAAAGATGCAAAATAAAAAACTTGAAAGCCAGGACTTCAGAATCAGCAAAATAACCCACTGACATAATATTTTACTAATGAGCATCAAACTGTATCTTTCTAAATGTCTTCCTGATACTACATTGCTTACGAAGTGCCATATTCTTGATTGGAATAACAAAACCACACAGAAAATATTAACTCTGTTAATATTAACAACTTTATTGTTGCTTCCTCCACTCCAGCAGAATGCTCTTCCAGCAGAAGCCATCACTGGTTTTTAGTACGTCTTGACAGATCTAACAGAAAGGCGTTGCAGTCCTATGTGAAGGAAAATGCCTCTACCCAAAATCTACTATTCTGAAGCTTCTGCTGCATTATTGACAATAACCACACAAATTTAAATAATACTGCTGAACTTATGACTCTTATTAGATAGATAACTATTCACCCAGATCTCTGCACACAGATGACTTTGCTTAAGCAGGTCAACTTAGAGTTTCACTCTTTTGCCAGTGCTTTACCATTCCCCACTTATCCAACAACCAGCCCAGCCTACGCTCCTGTTCTGGCCAACAGAGAGGTTTGCAAAGGCACAGCAGATCCAGGGGGGTGGTGTGGGCATCCTCAAGGTCAAAAACATAAACAGAACTGCAGACTCACTAATGAAAGCAAAGGGATAAGCCAATATTTTTTAAATGGGAAAGGAAACAGAAATGCAAATCTTGAGGAGGGAAAAGTCACCAGCTTCTCTCACTGGTCATATTTCAGCACTAATTTTCCAGTCAATAAAAATGCTTCTGTCATGAAATGTAATTTTGATATACTGAAACTAGAAAGATTTCCAAGCCATGTACAGATAGAAGTAAATTTAGATGCATCCAGATGATTTTGTTTAATCTACAATAGCATTTTCTCCCAAAGACATCAACCGAAATAGTACATTTTAATTTTTTAATCTGACTTCTGCATACCTAGTAGCTGCAGTAATTTTACTTATGCTCATGTATCAGCCCATGTATTCCTTCAATGTCACTGAGAACTGGAGCAAGAGACAACTGTTACAAATATTTGCTACTATCTTCAGTATTTATGAATGTGCAGTGTAGCAACAGGACATCCCATTTCTTTCACATCTGGAGCACCTTTCAAATAAAAATGTTCATCCCTAAGTCAAGGAACTACAGTCCATAAAACAACCTGCAAAATTTTAATAAATTCAAGATTTTAACGTCAGCACCCAAGGTGTTTTGCACAAATTTCATTTGCCGCAAAGTTCATATTCTGCCTAAACCACTGACTGCTGTCATACTTGGTGCAACTTGTTATGGGTGGAAAGATAAGCAGCAGGGCAGCAAAAAGAGGAGGTTTATCTCTGGCAGCTAATCTCCTCAATCAACAGCACTCAGCTCTGCTTAACAGCCGTTGCCAAGGAACGGGGACCAGCTTTTCTTATCGGCTTCATAATGTTTCATTGACTATTCAGACTAGAATAGAAAGCTGTGACACTCAGGGTTATAAGCAGCACAAAATGAAAATGGCATATTATGTGGTATGAAGAAGAGAAATCTTTTAGCCCTCACCTTATCTGGACAGTGACTGTTACTCAAAAGAAAAAAAAAATCATCTATCATTTTCTGCTCTGCTTATTTTAATATCACAAAACAAACAGAAAAATATATCTACATAAATAAGATTACTTTTTTAACGCTGTTGGCAGGTCTTCAGCTGAGTGAATTCACTGACATTACTGATACCTCTTATACAGAAAGACAAGGGTTGTGTAGATCCCCTATTACATCACTGAAAAGCAAGTGTTTACTGCTTATTCTAAAGCTACATACAGCTTCAATGCTTTGAGGGACTTCTCACAGGAGCAGGGATGTTCCTCAAACCTTGATAACCATGACCAGAATAAGACAATCCATGCAAAACCAGCAACATTTCTTTAACAGTATCACTGCTCTTCTCTCTTCATCTCTGCACAGATTTTGATTTTCATACTGAATATTGATACTCTTTATGTACTTGAACAGGAATAAAAAGGCCTTTATTGCATCTCTTCTGATTATGAAGTTTTAGTATAATAACCTTTCCTGAGTATCTGGTTACTAAAATTTAAATCTCAGGCCATCCAGAATCATGATGAATTGTAACTGGCATTGTATTTGCATGTTATTATCAGCATATACAGAATTATATCATTATCCACCACAAGAAAAAGTGGTAAATAACTAAAAGAATATGCTTAGACACATTCACTGCATAAGAATGAATCACCTAATAAAATACATCCAAAATTAGAAAATAAATGTGTTTACCTTTTTTCCATCCCAACAAATGACTAACCATCCTCAGGGCTACATATCCAGTGGGCTATGAGCCCTCATATTTATAGATGTCCAGAAACTGAAAGGAATCTCCTGGAACAAATTTTACAGTCATGGAATTCTCTGCTTTTCACACAAAGTTTAGGTATGGACTTAAGACAGATATTCACAAGCATTTGAGGTTGCAAGTATTTCTGAAGGATGTCATGTTACCCAGTCTCTTTCTGTACAAGCTCTAATTCATCCAGTTACTATTAAAGACATGCCTAATTTTCCATTCATTGCAAGCCCCCCAGGGGCTTCTGGGAATATTTTTATGCTTAAAAATAACTATTTACTTAAGCAATTGTCTTTACTGAAGCCTCAGAGTTGCATGGCTCTCTTGCTTTTCCACAGTTTTAGGAAAAAATGCAAAAAATTACAAGCATTTGCAAAATGCTTCTAGGATCATACCACACCCTTCAGGAAATGTTAAAGCTTTGCTGTAACACAGAGTCTGTGGGATGAAGATGTACTGAGGCACAAGCACACTTTTTTTTGGCACTGAAGCTTCCTCTGCAGATGTGATGTCAAAGTACTGACCGTGCTTGGGTTGAAGTGTTTTGTGTGGTTATGGTACAGTGGGATAGGGCTCTTACCTCTTACATTTAGACTGGAATTGATGAATTTATTTCACAAAGGCATAATTGTTGTCCTTTCAGTGACAAATAACTTCTGAAATACCCTCCCAAAGTTCACCACACTCGTACTAGTAAAACCACAGTTTTATCTAGACAATGTCCTTAGATTATCTGGTGCAGGCTTATCAATTTCTCTCCTCCATCTCCTTCCATTTTTTACTATTAATGAGAACAGAAAAATTTCAAGTAAGATACAGTATTCTTTCTATTAACAAATAAAGGCAGTGTTTCTTTTCATACTAAATGGCCTGATTTTTAGAAAAAAATGTTTTTAAATCTGACACATCTTACCAAACCTCATGTATGAAATTGGACAGGTAATTTAGGGGTGTATTTGTGGCACATTTACTCCAAAGATACCACAGAGAAAGAGGCACATGCTGTAGGCGATTTGGCTAAATTAAAATCTAAATCAATAAATTGAACAGATACATACCTTGATATGAATAAAAGCATGAGGCTGAGATGACTGGATTAATCATAACAAAAGAACAAACTCAAAAAATTCCATGGATTCAGCCTTAGCTGAGGTGCTTCTATCAGATTTCATCCAGTTTGGCTTTCCAGCTAATGAACACTAAGAGGAGGTGTTACACCTTTTTCAACTTGCTTCACTACAATAATAAAGAGAAGATTCAAGTACAGAGGTACTGGGTTTTCTTCTATCACTCAAATAAGAAAATTTATAAATTTGAATCTATTGCTTTATCATTAATTTAATATATTTGAAGCTATTATTTTTTTAAATAATTTGATTTTATTTATGTTTAGTTTTGGGTGTGAAAACACCAAAGTATGTTTCCAAATATTTTCCTTTAACTACACTTCCATGAAGATATATAAACTGTAGAAACAAAATGGGCACATCATTAATTTTGGTTCTTCAGACTTTTGCTTCTTGCACTAAGCCAGGGAGTGATTGTCAAGATCTTGGTCATGGAGAGCTTACAAGCTTCACTGGAAGTAAATGATGGTAGAGACTGAAAGGACCAGGATGTGTTTCATCTCTGGCTCAGAAGCAAATGCAGCCTGATAGAAGAGAGGCCTCTTCAGCTATGACCACGCAGTGCCGCACAAAAGCTCTGCAGGTGATTGCAAGATTCAAGTTTCAAGTCCCATCAAGAAGGGGTCCCAATCTTGGGGCCAAGTGCTGTCATGTAAGGATAGATACATCCCAAAGTTGCTTTTTAAAATATTAGTCCCAGAAAAACAACTAATTCTCTAGCTGTTTATAAAGACTATCATACCTCAAAAATCCATTTAAATTTCTTTGAATAATGTGTAATTGTTCCCTTACTCCTGTAGTGACATTCCATTTGAACATTCACATCAGGATCCCTAAGGGCCAGGTCTTAAAAGCTGAGCACAGACACTTAAGGAGAAAAGGAATAAAAAATATCAGATAAGCACAGACATGGAGATCCACAATTTCGTGTGTGCATAAAATCAGTTGTACAGTTTGTGTCACAGGCAAGTAAATACTGCAAATGCAGATACAGGAAGCATTTCCATATACTACCCATGGAATATGGGTGGACCAAAACCAGGGCAGAGGTTACTGCTATTATTTTGACTTCTGTTCAGTAAGGATTCTGTTCCAAAACTGTAATTTTAAAATCCCTGTCATGTTATTTCTGTCCCTTCATGGTTTTGGTATCTGAAGTAGAAAAAAGGGGGAAGGAATTGGCTGACTAGAAACTAATAGTACTAAACAGAGAGCTGAATAAATATTTTGCAAAATAATTTGGAAAAAGTCTTACTTCATCTCGACTGTAAAATATTATACTCAAACCCAACAGTAATTACAGAGATACACAGTTTTCACACAGATTCATCATTAGACATCATTCAAGCAGAAGCATTAGAAGTGCCCTCTTTTTACCCACAGGCAATGCCTTATGCTAAGCTGCTTCCATACATTTAAGGAATTGATTTTAACAGCACTCTGGGTTTGTGTTTCTGTTTTTACTTCTTCTTTTTTTTTTCTTTTTTTTTTTTTTTGTAAGAAGGCTTCAGAATAATTTCTACAAAACCAACATGGATCATCTTTAATTACTGCATTGCAACCATGGCTATTTAAAAACCCAGTCTCAGCAAAGTAGATGACAAACATTAATGAGCAGTAATGCACACATGGTATTGTAAATGAAAGGATAATGAAAGCAATTTATTTGAAAATTAAAATATGATTAAGAATGGCAGTCTGTACTAGGACCCAGATGCCAACGGAAAGCAACCAATGTGCAAGCAGACTGTCATTAATCTGGGAACCATACGAAATTGCTTTCATTTCTTTGACAGTTTTTAATATGAAGTATCTTAACTAATAGGCAGCACATATACACTGGAAGCCACAAGACCTATGGAGATTTTCAGAAGAAATGAAGAACAGTACAGGAAAAGTCTCCAAGAGGACACTCTCCAAGAGAGAAAGAGAGAGGACTACATTTGGAAGCTATTTCCAATTTTAGGAAGGATGAATTACACTTTGCAAAAGTGCCTGTCTACATTGGCTGTGGAGAGCCTGTCAGTTCTTAGCTCACACTCAGCAGAGTGCCTGAAGTGAGGTCAGGTGAACGTGGAGCAGATGTCCAAAGCAGGTGCTCACATCAGCACCTAAATAGGAACAGGACAGGGGTAAGCCCAAAAAGCAGGTGCACTCACTTAGGTAAATGCATGCACAGGAGGTCTAGAAGCAATTTAACCACAATACTTTTCTCCTTCACATGTGTTTAAAAAGCCTTCCTGAGACTATGCATGTATGTTCAGGGTCTAAATTGGTTCCATCTGCACGGTGTGGGATTCTAGTTCAAGTGTCTGTCACTTCAAGGACCTCTGAACTTTTCTCCAAATCAGAGTATAAAATACCTTGAAAACATGAATTATTATTATGTATTAAAGTGAAAATGATCTTTGATTTTTTGAAGTATCTGCTTATCCCAAGTTGACACTGGCACAACAGCAAACCACACTCAGCAGACTGCTATTATGTTGTCACATATACTCACATTTAAGCATTTGAGTTTGAAAATTTAAATTTAAATAACTTCCTCAGAGACAATATGTCAGAGGGGCTTGAGTTCCATGACCAAGTACTGGACTGTATGTCTCCAAGACCTACAAATATATCAGGATGCATGGAAAAAGTCATTCAGAATGGTTTCTTTTTTAAAAAGAAGTCTGATTAAAGACAAGTTGGAGGTGTGCTGAACAAAGCCAAAGGACTGCTCCATCTTGAGGGTACTGAGCCTACTGGTTTCATTCCAGCTGCAGTACGTCAGGTATGAAACATTTATCAGTCCCATTTCAGAAGTTAAACATAGTTGTTTGGAAAGCTGTTCTGGGGAAGATCAAGTTCCTGCTAAGACATATCTTCTGTTACAAAAATCCACTTCATAAATGTATTAACCTGGCCCTAACACAGCACAACCAGCTGCTCAAAACAGATGATTATCCTGCTGTGTTCAGTGTTGCTGCAGCCTCACCTGCAGTGCTGTGTGCAGTTCTGGGCCCCACAATTTAAGAAGGACATGAAGGTCCTTGAATGCATCCAAAGGAGGGCAGCTAAGCTGGTGAAAGGGCTGGGAGGTGTTTCTTATGAGGAGCAGGTAAGGATTTTGGCTTTGTCTGGCTTGGAGTAAAGGAACCTGAGGGATGACCTTGTTGCCCTCTACAGCTTCCTGAGAAATGGAATTGGAAAGGGATGTGCTGCGCTTCTCTCCCTGGGATCTGGTGGTGGGATGCATGGGAATGGTTCAAAACTGTTGCCAGAGAGGTTAGAATGGGCATTAGGAAGCATTTCTTTGCTGAGAGGGTGGCCAAGCACTGGAACAAGCTCCCTAGGGAGGTGGTTGATGCTCCAAGCCTGTCAGTATTCAAGGAGCATTTGGACAATGCCCTTAACAACATGCTTTTACTTGTGATCAGCCCTGAAATGGTCAGAGAGTTGGACTGGATGATCCTTGTAGGTCCCTTCCAACTGAAATATCCTATTCTAAACTCCAAAGCAGAATAGAATACTCTGCTACTATGAACAGGATTTTGTTGTATATCTACTGAAATGCTTGTGCAGAGTTCACAAGATATGTAGACTATGGAAAATCAAGGTAATCAGTCAATAGCTTCTTTTGTCATCCTCTTTCTTGAGTAATATTATATTTTATGTACATAAATCATTTATTCCCCTAAAAAAGACACACCGGAAGAAACCAAATTTCATCAATATGGCTCCCAAGAAATGCTATTTTCCGGTCTGAGGAGAACCTCTTACGCACAGTAAACACAAATCCTCCTATCAGGGAGGAACACTGCAGACATATTCCACCCATTTTTGTCCTGGATATTATGTAATGTATGTATTTATTACAACTGCAGAAGTAAATATTTCATTATCTAAAACAAAACTGGCAAAATTTTAGGGATAAGAGCTGTACCCCAGGTGAGCTGCACTGGTATCTTCTCACCACTAACAGCACAGGAAAGACAAAGAAAACAGTTTTATCTGCAGAACTCCTTGTATAAAAGGCTACTCCCTGACCAGAACAGATTTTCTCCCACACCTCTATTTTTCTTCTTTCTCTACTGTCACATTGCCTTAGATATTACTAAATTTTACAAAGATTCTTAGAATTTTCAGCTTCTAGTTATTTTTTCTGTCAGTCAAGCCAATCACTCATATCTTCTTAAAAACTGCTTCGATCTCTGTTTGAACAATGCCACTTTTGGGTAGGTGACAAGGGCTAATCATCAATGAAAAAATATAAATAGAACCAATGGCTGCTTAAAACTATATTTTAATCCTTAGGAAATCCACTGGGATATTAACAAAAGGTGGTTTTGTCTGCAAAAAGGCATTAACATAGCCATTTATAAAACTAATAGGAAAGCGAGCAGTGCTCCAGTAATAATGAAAGTACACTGCAGAATAACATTATGGAAATAGGATACCAAATTGAAGAATTGACCTTGGGGCCCTGGCTTATCCTGGATGAAGATGACTTGTGAAATGAAAATTTGGCTGTAATTTGCTCTTGCTTTCCCTAGAAGGTTGAAGGCATTTCTATTTCAAATGAATAAAATGACTGTTAATTTCCTAGCATTAAACAGGATATTCTTAAATATAGTTATTTAAGGGTTTTGAAATATATTTTCAAGTCTTATTTGTAGAAAACTTGAATGGGTTTTCTGTGATTTCTACCATAGTCAATTTCTAACAGTTAATTTTTAAATCACTTTAGGGAGAAATGTGTGCTACAGTTGAATCAGTTGGATGCACTGAAGTATCAAGTGTTTATTCCTAACAGAACACATTGGTCTGAGCATTTGATACTATAAGTGAAAATGAAATACAGAACATGAGGATATTCCTTCAAATAATCATATCACTTTCAAATAATGGTAAAAAATTATGATCTGTTATAAAAGAAAACAACATTTAAAAATATAAGCTCGATAGTTTTAACATGAGACTTATTAAATATGGGGCACCCCATTTCAGGGAATGGGCAAATGTCACAATATGGTGGCTGAATTCAGAACTGAAGTAATTCAAGACAAAGCAGAAGTTACAGGAGAATAATAATATATGCAAAGTCAAAAAATTGCATACAGTACTGTTTGTGAAGGTAGCAGGCATATACCAAATACCACCAAGAACCAAAGGAGAAAGACATGCTGCAAGACCCCCAAGTCTTAAAGCGTGCCTTTTACCTCCGTAGTTTTAATTATTGGTACCATTGTAGTCCCTAGCATCCTTAATAATTGTTCAGGGAACATGTTTAAAATAAAAACATACAACAGCAAAAAAAAAAAAAATCTCTATATATTGACACATAACTGTATTTTATATGTGCAAATACATATTTACATATCATATACCCATATGAAATAAAATAACAATCTAAAATACTCTCCCCCAAGGAGTATTTATGGCATTCAGACACAGATACATAAAGTAAGAGCTTGGCAATACCAGGCAGAATGGCAAGCAATACTAAACACAGTGCAGTTCCCAGGGCATACTTTGTATGCTCCATGGAGGACAATTTCAAGAAGGAATCTGAAGGACAGCTTTAAGTCAGCTCATGAATGGTTACAAACAGCATCTGTCAAACATGGTGGGTATGAGGGAGAAAGGGAAAAGGTGCTTTTTTGAAAATGAATACAAAGAAGATAAATCCTGAAGTAACTGGTAAAACAGAAAAAGTAATTAAAACCTGTATTACTTATTTTTAAAAATTAACCTAATACATTCTTAGTCTGTATTCAATATAAGAAAAAATTCTCAAATTACATGTCTAAACACAAAGAAATTTGTAGTATTTTGCCAAATCTCAAATTAAAAAAAAAAAAACCAACATATTTATCAAATTAGCAACCTCTTACAAGATCTTGCTATTCAGTATTATTTGCATTTGTTCACTAAAGTGGAATCAAGCAGAAACAGTGAAAACCTTTCATAAAGCCATGATTTCTAGGACAATATTATTCAGTAGCAGCTTACCAAACTCTCTAAATAAATATATTTTTCCTTGTTTCATTCTGCAGCAGATTAATATTTGATCTACTTCGTTACACCAGAGATAACACAAAATAATGCAATTTATATTTCATGTCCTCATCAAGCCACAGTCCCAGTTTAAGAGAGAGCCCTGCAGCTCCTTTTGCTGGTAAACTAAACCGTGCTACACAACCTTCCTGGGCACTGGCATTTGGCCTGCATCAACAACATACATTAGAAAGGTCTTTGCCATGGTTTTGTCCCAGCTAAAACTCTTCCACAGTAACCATGTGGCTAGTTCATGGGCTACAACATCTCAAGGCACACCTGCAAGAGTCAGTGCACCTCTGGTTGGCTTTGACTGGAGATGGATCACTCTGTGCCGCTCAGATGCAGGGCCAGACAGTGGGTCCCAGTCATTTCTGTAGCCCCTATGGCCACATATTTTTAGGAAGACAGCATAAACAGCAGTGAATATTGATTCTCTCCAGAATGTTTTTATTGAAACATATACGCATCTCACAAGTACCTGATACCATTAACAGAAGTGCAATTTTGTGTAACAGGCAGCATAGCAACTGAGTTTAAAGCCAAGTATAGGACAAGAGAAACAAATTTCCTGTAATATGTGTGCATATAACACATTTCCTCTGATATAAATATACCCAGCTTCACCTTCTCACTGTTTTGTTCAAAGCTCCCTTCTGGAAGTTGGCTCCAGAGCCCAAAGACTTGAAAGAATCCTCTGACTCTGAACCTACTCATGAGTCATTAATACCTCTCTGTTCTCATGCTAACGTTGGCCTTAAATGGACCTTTTATCTCCCTGGTCTTTTATCAGTCACTTACTGACAGATATCAGCTACATCATCCTGTATCACCTGCATTTCAGGTATCATTTCTCAAGGTGTAATGTGCAAGGCTAACTAGGATGGCCTCCTCTAGTTTCCTTATTGATTAGAGACTTCATTTTCTGATCTTATCATCAGCCTTTTTTTCCCATCTTCCAGCTTCAACTGAACTTTCTTCAATACACTTAAAAGAAAATGTCCATATGGGTATTACAGGTGATGTTTTGTTAATGTTACACACATTGCTACTTGTTTCTCTCTTCCTCCATGTCCTGGATAGATGCATTCTAAAATTGTTCACGGTTTTTTATAGTAACACCATGGTAAGGATGAAAATTACATACAAGCCCTTCTCCTCCACCATTTCCAACTGGGAATGCTCTAATTATAGTCAAGTTTTTAGTCCCTGGCTGTATCAACTTTCATTCTGTACTATTCATATGAGTTTATCATTCTACTTCTCACAGCTGCACGTTCTTTTCATTGTAATAGTCTTCTTCTTTTATCAAGAAAGAAGCACTGTTTCCAGCCAGTACTATCTTAATATTTGTCCTGAAGTCAATAGTAAGACTATAAAGAGAAATCTTTCAGAAAATCAATTCTTCAGAAATTCATTTACAAAGCTCAGTCCAAGTACTTCTCTCATTAATACTTCCCATTGACATATTCTATTAAGAAATTGTATTCACTTTACAATTCCCTCAATAGACTTTATACTCTGAAATTTAAATAAAAGTTTCTTATATTTCAACCAATGCTTTACTGACATGCAGTTGATGCCATTGCCTCCACTTCCTGTCTAGAAAGTTAGTTCTCCTTCAAAAATAAAAGAGGACAAAGCAAAGCTTTTCAGGTCATTGGTATGATTCACCTTGGGTAGATTTATACTGTTGCCTTCCCCTTTAGCTCAGATCAGATTCCCCAGCTTGTGTTTGCCTGCCTCAAACGTAAGCACTACTAACTCTCCTCCACCTGTGCTGCTGTGTTTACAACACCTGGTGCCATGGAGATTATACAGCATCAAGTTCCTTAAATTAGTTTTCCTTTAGTTGGAGAGTAAGTTCTGGTTTTGCTAGTGTGTATTCATCTCAGTTAACATCAATCTTACTTTAAAAAAAAAAAAAAAGGCAAAGCATTAATAGAGCCATAATACTGTCTCCTTTGAAAACTTTCATTGGCATGAAAGTAGTTCAGGTGGCAAATCTGTTGCTGTCTTATCACCTGGAATATTAACTGAGATGGGGCAATTTTAGCAACTGCAGCTTTGTGTATCTCCTGTCCACTTACAAGGCCTTGTTTGGAGTAACTACTTCCAGATGAGTATTTTAGTGACATGGGGTCCAAGCAACCTCAGCCATTAGCTACACAAAAGAAAATATATGAAAAAGTATATATATATATTTATTCTGGTAATACATTTCTTGACTAGCATTTAGAGGATTAAACAGGAAAGCACTAAGAAGAATCAGAAGAGGTCTGATATGTTACCAATGGTGTCTTTCAACAGATTTCACACACTAAAAGAAAAGCCTAATGTACAGATGCCCTGAGGAGATTCAGGGCTTCAAACACAGGCTCTTTCTTACTCAATCAGCAAAAACTCTCAGTCTTTTCCAAAATACAGCAACTGAGCTGATGGCAAGAGGAGCTCACAGCTCTGCACACTCACAAGTTGCCATCTCCTTTCCAATACTTGCACACCTACTGGTTTTTTCAAGAGACCACAATAGCAAATGTTACTACAATAGCTAACATGATTTCTGAGCCTCTCCTATATGGCTGCACTTATCAATATGTTAATCATTTCTTTAGAAAACAGATGTAACAATTACAAAACAAGGGTATGCTTGGAGAGAGATACAAATACAGGTATTTCTCATATCAGTTTATATAATTCGCTACCAGATAATGGTATTATGTCGAAAAGTTCTTAAAGAAACACTTCAGTTTTGATTCATGCTACTGCAGAACATGCAAATTCCTAAATAGGATTAAAGTATATGAAGTCGATCTATCATGTTTCACAATAAAGACCAGCAATGTGTTTATGAAGAAATTTTTGCACTGAAATTAGCATGTGGACTTGCAATTGTATTTGTTGAACCTCAAAGTGCTCCCACTTTATTCTAGCAGGAAGAGAACTGTTAAAGATAAAAGAATACATCCATTTTTCACTGGCTTGCAAGTTCAAAGATAACAAACAAATAAAGAAAAAATCCTGCAGTTTGTTAAAAGTCTGAGATATAGAATATTTCATTTCTACTTCAATGTAATAGCATTTTTTTACTAGACTTAAGCTGAAAGTCTAAAACAAAAAAAAAGAAAAACAGAACTGACAAAAATAAATTACAAAAAAAGCTCTCACTCTCTTCAGTGTTCAGAAAAGTGAATTAACATATTTATTGAATTACATTGGCAATGAAGACAGCAATATATTGAAATTCATTGATTTTTTTTTTCTTGACTTAAAAGCAACACAGATGCTTATTACAAAACAGCGGTTCCTCTTCTCATTTTTATCAACCCTTTTTTAACAGCCACTGACATTGACAGTTTCAAGCTTAATTGTACATTCAGCATGTACTGTTAATGACATTAGATAAATGGATCACATCAGAATGCAGTATCGTCAAAAGAGACCACGTGTCAATCTTACAAATTTAAAATCAAACAAGCTACTCTGTAGACCCTGACTCTTCAAGTTGTTTATCAACTGAGTACTAGAGAATATTTTGAATGTCATTATACATCAAAAGATGAAAGATGTGCCTACCACAGCCCATGTTCCATTTATACAATGAAATTTAATTACATGTTATAACTATGCTGCCTTAGAACTATGGTAATTAAAGGGGTACAGTACATTGGTGTTTTATTCATTGTAAGCCCTTATTTTCAGAGGTCTTAACTCAGCCATGCAAATTTACTCCCTTATCAAAGGGAGGAGTCTGTCATAAACACAGCAATGCTTGCTGCAACTATGCTAAATCAGAGATGAAACTTATTCGCAGCATCATTCAGGATGCTGTGAGAATGAGCCTTAAAAATCTTTTTCATTGCAACCTATAAGGCCTCAGAATAATACCTGTTCAAAACACCAGTTTGTGTTGAGATGGAAGTTTTGTTTGTAGACATGTCTAATCAAATCTCTGAGCAAAATATTCTTGGCCTTATGCAAAATGTTTCTGCAAGCCCATTATAAGCACAAGCAGTGAGCTTCCCAACCACTCTGGATGCAAGAAATCTATGTCCTTAAGCAGCAGGATGTTTGGATAAAATTTTCACCTGTATAGGCAGTTGCAAATTACAGTCCTCTGCATCCACATGGGCATCCAAGCAAGACGGGGTGGCTGAGTGGAGGCAGCTTAATTGGCTGGCCGTGCTCCACAGGAGCAGTGGAGACTGCCTTGGAGAGGTGCCGAATTAACACATCTCACAGATTTCCCAGTCCTCATTCACTGCTCTATAAAACCAGCCCTGCCACCACAAGTCTTCCAGACACCCCAGATTATGCTGGCTGCCTTCGTGTATGTGCAGTAGCATGGAATATCTGGACCTATCTTCCGTGGTGTGTGCAGATACACCATGAAATAAGCACTGTATTTCCTTCCCAGACAAACTCCCTGTTTGTGGTCTCATTTCTTGGATTTCCAGTGAAAATGAAAGAAATTCATAATATCAGTTTCCCATAAACTATTCAGGACTCATATTACCTTCATTAGCAAAATCTAATATTTCACCTGTTCCTAATGCAAGGATAATGTGAAACGTGTAGGTGAGAAGTTTTCAGGGAGTCTAATCTCACCAGGTTTATTGCTTCCACTCAAGTTATGTAATGTAAGGTGTGTGGCATTTCTTTGTGTACACTGGTCAAATGCTTCTTTCTCCAAACATACATACAAAATATAGAAGCACAAAGCATCAATAAAAATCCCTTTACCCTCAATCCACTGAAGGAGGCATATGATTTCCAATAAGAAGTCATCCAGTGTAGCAAAATCCTGTGACAACCAACAAAAGGGGCAATTTAAGGATGGAGCATTGCCTTGCTTCTGCAGATCTAAGACTTATTTTAAGCTTTTTTTTGTGTGCGATCAAATCAGCATCAACCCAATTATGCCTAAGGTCTATCTTCTTGCTAGATGGCAGGGTCAGTCACAAATGAGCAGCCTCTTGCAATTTTCCATCAAATCAGCTCTGTAATTTGAGAGCTAATGCAGACATCTCATGAAAACAAATCATCAGAGAGTGTCGGTTCTCCCCCTCCTTCCCAAAATGAAGCGTTCAGAGGGATTTGGGTTTCTCTTTAAAAGCCAATTCTCATCTCTGTGAAAGCCAATGCAATCTATAGTAAACAAAAGTCAGTAGTCATTTTTAGATTTCCATGAATATTTCAAACCTTTGTGCACCTCTTCTCCAAAAGCTTTCTCACTTTGTTCAGTAAAAGACAAATTATCAACTTTAAGCAAAAAATACACCCTAGAAGTAAAGGTATTTTGCAAGAAATAAGACATTTTCATGAAACTGCAAAATGCAAATCTGTTGTCAAAAACTTATTTGCTGAGAGCTCAGCACCATTTAAATAAAAACAGAAAAAAACCTATTTATATTAAGTGCCCTCATAATTCATGAATACCAAAAATCTACAGAAAACCCTGGTTATTTCTAGTGAGGGGAGAAAAAAGCTGGCAATAATGAACTACAGACAAACCCAAACTTGAGCTGTTCCAGTCGCCCAGCCTCTGACTTCTTTCTGACAAACTAAGCCACTGACTCTGTACATCTAAACTGCCAAGGTAAACAGTAGGATGATAAGGAAGAGCCCTAAATTATTCAAAGTGGTTTCTGGGCTTCAAAAGACTCCTTCACTTTGTTCCTTTATATATCTACAGCTATTTAAGTTTGCCTCTGGCTCTGACACAGACTGCATTGTGCCTGTGATGTTGAAAGAGAGGAGTGATTCTGTAAGTTTGGGCAGACACTTCTCTGCTGGAGTGCAGGAAGAACAAGACGGCCGCTTCGGCAGGCTCTGGGATACAAGGACTGTGAGTCTAAAGAAGCCATTCCCTTCTGTCTGCTTTTTTATTTCCAGTTTCTCGCACACTACAGCACTTCTATGTATGCCAGACAGCTCTTGCTATTACCTAAGAATCAAAAAGTAAGGTAGAATCATAGAATTTTTTAGGCTGGAAAAGACCTCTAAGATCATTGAGCCCATCCAGAAACCCAGCACTGCCAAGCCCAAGGCGTGGCCTCACCAGTGCTGAGTACAGGGGGACAATCTCTGTCCTGATCCTGCTGGCCGCACCATTTCTGATGTCATTGGCCTTCCTGGCCACCTGGTCACACCTGGCTCGTGTTCAGCTGCTGTTGACCAGCACCCACAGGTTCCTTTCCACTGGGCCGCTTCCCAGCCGCTCTGTCCCCAGCCTGTAGCACTGCCTGGGGTTGTTGTGATTCAAGTGCAGGACCCGGCATTTCAGTTTGTTGAACTTCATACAATTGTCCTGAGTCCATCAGTCCAGTCTGTCCAGGTCCCTCTGCAGAACCTTCCTGACCTCCAGAAGATAACACATACACTCAACAGAGTATCATTTGCAAACTGACTGAGGGTGTACTCAATCCCCTCATCCAGATCATTGATACTGATAGTAAACAGTCCTGATCCTGGGGAACACACTTGTGACCAGCCACCAGCTGAATGTAACTCCATTCCCCACCACCCTCTGGGCCTGGCCATCCAGACAGTTTTTTACCCAGCAAAGAGTACACCCAGTACAGAGCAGCCAGCTTCTGTAGGTGAATGCTGAGGGAAACAGTCAAAGTCTGGATAGACACATCCACAGCCTTTCCCTCATCCACCAAATGGGTCACACTGTCATAGAAGATCAGGTTGGTCAGGCAGGATCTGCCTTTCACAAACTCATGTGAGCCGCTTGCCCCTTCTCTCAAAGGTCATAAACTCCCTTTTTTTTTTTTTTTTTTTTTTTTTTTTTTTTTTTTTTCCTGAGTTCCAGTAAAAACTCTCTGTTCAGCCAGGCTGGTCTCCCTTACCACCAGATCATCTTATAGCAGGCACGCTGGGATGGCCCACTCCTGCAGCTTTAGGAGTTCCTTCCTGGACCCCTCCACCCTTCAGGACAGTCTTCCAAGGGACACAGTCAACTCCTCTCACAAACAGGACAAAGTGAGCCCTCTGGAAGTCCAAAAGGCAGCCATTCTGCTGACTCCCTCCTTACTTTTCTGAGAATCAAAAACTAATCAATGCTATTAACATGTGCTTTGACTGCTTAATAGCATATAGCCTCAGGGGGCCTGAGGCTTCTAAGGAGGGGAAAAAAAAGCTATCAGAGTCAACATCCTGCCCTAATTCACAGATCTACTGCTGGTAGAGCCCACAAGTGTTATGCTGCTTTTTTGTGCTTCTCTAATGTCAGCAGCCCCATTCTTAACAGCAGAACAATAGGCTGACACTGAGCTTAGGCAGGTTTCTAGCACATTGCCTCTTGGATAAAGATATCTTTTTATTCTTATATCTGCAGAAAAGGAAATATCCTTCTAAGTCCTTGCCAGCTGCCAGCAAAAGGCTC
Source organism: Aphelocoma coerulescens (assembly GCF_041296385.1). Classification (NCBI taxonomy): domain Eukaryota; kingdom Metazoa; phylum Chordata; class Aves; order Passeriformes; family Corvidae; genus Aphelocoma; species Aphelocoma coerulescens. The sequence goes on from NC_091015.1 coordinate 9,392,350, forward strand.
CAGAGCATACAGCCTTTCATACAGACTCCCACTGAAGTCAATGGGATCACTCACATGAATGCAAAGTTGCTAAACCAGGCACTCCAGAGGAATTGAAAAGCCATCTGCTAATTAACTTAAAAATCTATTTTCATGAGATATGTGAATACACTTCATGTGCTTCTCTGTGTGCTCCTCAGATTTAGATCCCAAAATGCAGAAAAGGACCAGGACCTGAAAACTGACAGTCAGGGTGAGGACTGGGACTTCATACCAAGAAAGAAAAATGTTAATGCAGAAGCTCATAAAAACTTTATTTGCCAGCTAACCACTCACAATGCAATGCCACCAGTGTAGTCTAGTTTAATAAGTTTCCAATTTGACCCTAAATTCATTATGTGCACAGTATTGCTGACACAGGGATAGCAAAAATGGAACAGCAGCACTGTGGAGAATTTTGATGCCATTGCCCTTGGAAATATCTTGGAAAATCAGTCATGGCTCAAGGTCAAATCACAAATACAGTCAAGCAGAGGATACGGTGCCTTGCACAGCAACACACACACACTCCCCTCAATTACCACCTACTCCCAATTTCCAGATCTACAAAAAAAAGGCAAGGGGTAAGAAGAAAAAGAAAAAAAACTCCCTCATCCCTCTGGAGGATAAGCATTTTATTTTCTTCCAGTTAGAGCCCTTTAAGTCTGTTTTTCAACAGTGGTCCAGCTCTGTCTCTGCTTCCACTAGCAGTAACATCAGTGAGCTAAGACTTATAAGAAGTGAAGGTTGCTTTCTCAGATAAAAGGGATTTTCTAATGCCTGGCCTTCTGGATGTTTCTTGTGTAGTTGTTTGGCATTCAGAAATACTGTCTGGTTATTTCTGTTCCAGAAATCTTTTATACTTTAGCAAAGCTACTGCCATCCACACACTCACTGGATCCCTGTATGCTCTCCCAATAACACTGCGATATATTCAGAATAAAAATATTTCTCTGCAAGCCTTATAAGCAGGCTTGACCTTTCCAACACATCTGCCACAGTAAAGTTCACATGCAACACCTTAGGTAGGTATTAATGTGATATGATATTGTCTATACAAACATACATTATGTATTGCATAATAGCATAGCTAGAAATACTATGTACCTTTACCACAATGCAGGCTAACACTCAAATGACAGCAGTTTTGGAAATACCAGTTCAGCATCAGCAACTACTGGCTACACATAAAAATCAAAAGCTTTTAAATATCAGTTTCTTGGTGGGTCTGCTAAGCTGGACACTGCAGATATCCACCATCCACAGGAGATTTTGACATAAATAGATGACAGATGTCAGGCCTTCATGTTGTTTATTTTTAAACATAGATTTGAGGTGCTTTTGAAGATTTTAAAGATTCTGAGTCTGTGACTGTAAAAAGTTTAACTAAATATTTATCATTAATTTCTAATAACTTTAAGGCCCACAATGATAGTGAATTCTTTAGTAACATTTTACAACACACATTTTTCTGAGTTTGTGGTGTTACACATAAGTTAGCAACATCCATTTGTGATGGTCCTTCTGTGTGCATCCCAGAATTACTCAGTAGCAGCCAAAAGAGGACAAATCACCCAAGTGAAAATGTAGCTGTGGTGCAATTTCCATCATGACTTTATTCATAGGAAAGAGGGGCAGAAGGACAAAAAAAAGCAGCAGGAGTTGATATAGCATTTACGGCCAGGGCTGTGCCTGTGCCTGCATTAAAAGTCATGTCTCTATTTCTAGTGCCCTGGATTAAAGCAGATACTGTCTGACTTGCCATTTATTTATTCTTACTGGGTTTCAATCTACAGAGTGCAGAAGAAACACAGCACTGGAGGGTTATTTAATGTGGGAGCTGACACAGCTCATAGGGGTAAAAAAAGTTTCCTATTCAGTAACTAAATCAGTAAGAAGTGTGCTGAAAATTACCCCAAACACCCTTCTCTTGGGTATTTCCTTTCCATGTCAGACATCTGACTTTTCTCTTTACACCCTAAATCTTCGAATCAGATTGTGCTGATAAACTCCTGCATTTCTGCAAAGGCCCTTTAAAACCAACAAAGCATCACAGAGATCCCCACTTGCAAGGGCTGACTCAAGGCTTCCAGTGAGGCCCTGACTAATTCCAAATCGGTGAGCAGCAAACCGTAACTAAGGGCTGACAATGAGGAATATTGCTACGTGGGGCAGGAAATGCCAAGGTCCTGCCACAAAATCCATTTATTGTACACCTCTCGCAGCAAGAGCTGCACCTCAGGAAAACACAGACTTTGACCGTATACTGCAAGCCACCAAGTAATTACCATCAAAACAACCTGTGCATTTCATTACACAAATGTGTGAGTTCTCAGCACACAAAGATTTAGAATGAGAAATTATTTGCATTGTCCAAATGACAAAGGTGCAGGACTGAGGCCTTTTGATATTATGTTTGAAATGGGGAGAAATAGTCTCATGAAAATTCAAAGTTCTCACCTAATGAAATGCAGAGTAAATTATTCTTCTCTTGCATGAGAGAAGATGAGGAGAACAAATCTCTAAATATAATAGTCATATATGGGAGCTAGAATACACTCAAGTTATAGGGCAAGGAAATCCAAAATAACAGCAATTACATGCACTACAAAAATATATTTTCAGTTGCTCTGAAAGCACCTTATAGAAAATTTGAGAAGATATGCGCTTTATAGCCTATAATGACAACTGAAAGAAAAATAACATTAATCTAGGAAAAAATCCCAACCCTGCCATTGTCAGAGCCACAATACAACTGTAATTCCAGCAGGTTAGGATGAAGATATAATACAAAGCAAAGTACTAATATTATTTGCTTTTTCTCAGATCCTTTTTTCTTCTCAGTGGCTTATGCCACTATAGTTGCAATATCAGTTATTTTCCAATCTTCTGCAAATGGAGAAGGGGGAAGGGGAAATAAAACATCTCTTATTCGCTCATGTTTGGATTTTCAATATTTTTTCCCCTTGATAGCTTCTCCTTTGAGCAGTAGCAGTGTCAATTCCCCAAGGGCAGAATTCAGGTCTCAGAAATATGTACACAGCATACAAATCTTCCATAATGCTCTTTCTCATAGTTTGTTAAACTCTGAGAAATGTTATCTATGGAAATACATATATGCATTTCATAAGCCCAAAGCCAGGTCCTGATGCCATCTGCATTGAGCTATAACAACCATTTATTCGCTTTATAGAAAATGCTTATAGTTTATACAAATAACTAAGTTTGAATGGCTCCTGCCAAGATGAATACAACATCTGTCAACACACAGACCTCTGTGCAGTCCCCAGAAACTGTCTTCCAAGTCCACACGGCAGTGTGCATAGGCTGCAACTTTGTGAAATGTTTCAGAAATTACTGGGCAGGCCTGAGTTCAAACTTCCAGCTTTCTACCGAGATGAAGAAAGCCCTTTTTGTACAGCTATCCACCAGCCTGCCTTGAGCCTGAATCTATTTCCAGTGTCACTGAAGGGCAGTTCTGCTTCCATAAACTGCGAAGCTCTGCATCATTTTGCCAATTAGGATAAAAGGTTGTGCTGAATTTGTGGTGTGGGGTATGAGAAAAGAGTAGTCACCACAGTGGTCACAAAACACCCAAAACCAGACAGAACTTCGAAATACTCCTGATTACAGATTAATCTGCTGATGCAGAAGCAATAGATTATTGAGGTCACAAAATTTAACACAGCAGACTTTTACTTAGTACCTGCCAATGTTACACTGTCCAGAGTGAAGATGATTTACTGGGCAGACTGCTATTAAATCAAGTCTGAAGGTTTGCTGTACAAAAGCACCCTGCTGACAAGGATTTCACCTGCATGTATTGTTCTCAATTTTCAAAATCACCCACAGATAGCTACCATGAGCTAAAACTCAAACATTAAGAAAAATGACAGCATCTATGTTGGTACAATTCCAGCTTACCTCTGAGTAATATTTTAACTCTAAATGTTTTGTTCTATAAAACTGTATCAACAACGAGCCCAATGCCTGAATATCTTTTTTTTTTTTTCCTCCACATATACTTCTAACAAGCATTGAACTATGCTGCTCCTTCTCAATCTTGCCCCTCTGGTTTATTAGTCTAGTTTGAAGTCACAGCCTGCAAATGAGCAACCTGAGTCTTTTATCAAACAAATATTATTCTGGTATTTTCTGAGAGAGGTTTTACAAAGTTGAAACACTTTATTGAAATTATTTAATGGGTATCATTTATCACTAGGAATGAATTTAAAATTTCCATATTCTCATCCTTTATAAGTCATTAGCCAGAAAGAGCAACACACACGTGTCAATGCCTTTAGCTCTGCTCACCTGCAGAACAGTCCTTATGAACTACATCTCTAAAAGCATTTTCTTACTGTAGGGTGGAATTCATTTTCAAGGCACTCATTTAGAGCCAGAACTGACAAATTTAATGAAGCAGTTCTCTATGCAATGCTGTCTCAGAGGGATCTCTGAATACCACCTCACTGCAGAAAAAAAGTTCACAGCATGAATTAGTGTTACGTAGCTGAAACACAAAGCACAATGCCACTAACAGCAGTAAAAGTTCAAAATAGCCATTAATTCTGTAATTGTAAGCCTGGGTATCTGAAAATACCATACGTATTCAGAAAGTGAACACTTTTTGAATGCCTTCCTCATTCTTGGCCTTTATATATAACCTTGAATGACAAAACACTTCTTAATTTTATTAACATATGGTATGCAAAATTGATACAGAGATAGATACCATGGCTGTGGAGCACAATAATTCATCTGATAAAAGTGCAAATTCTATCACCAGTTACTATAAATATCTATAGGATCATTTTATTTTTTTTAATTGGCCACTTTCAGACAAAGCATAGACAGTGATTGTCAGAGCTACAGCTTAGACTGACATGTGGCAGAAAGTGATCATGGCTATAAGTGCACGGTGAGCAGAACAGCATGTTCCCAGATGTGCTTTCCAATTCAAAGAAGCACTTGGAAGTTTTCATGGAAATTTGGTTGAAGCCTAAGAAAACAAATGCTAAAATACTATAAAAGACAACAACTATATTGTCGGTTAAAGATCAAAATTTGTAAACAAAGAGAAAGTCTACAGTTATTTTATATTGGTTTTATGAAAATAGCCACACTGAAGGAGCTACTGGAGCCAGCCAGACATACCATAACAACAGGATCAGTTGAGGAACAAAGCTCATGTTGCTGTCAAAACATGCTAGCCTGAGCCATCATGCTAAAAACCACATGATCTAAACTGATGTGCTAAACAAAGCAGGTATTCATTACATACTTTCTAGACATGTTATCTTCCTTTACCTCAATTTTACATACAGTGCTGTCACAAGAAAAAATTGGCCAAGTCACATGGTTTAAATGAAATCAGAGTTGAAGCGGTTTATTGATTTATTAATGGGATGTAATTAACTGGCAATCAGTGAGCTATACATTCAGGATCAATATTGACAAAAGAACAGATAAACCACAATACCAGGCACTTACCAAATGATAGCAAGTGCTCACAATTTTCTAAACAGTCTTCTACTGCTAGCACCCCAAAATTTCTGATGCCCACATTCACACAGTTCCCTGCACACACACAACCTACTCACAGGCAGTGTACAAGGATCTCCCTCTCCTTGGGTACAGATTCCCATTTACAAGCAGCTCCTTCAGGAGATGTGGGAGCTCCAGCTTGGCACAAACCTGTCCTGCTTTATTCAGCTGCATAATTTGCAGGCAGGGAACAGAACCTCCCAGAGCCAGGTGGGAATGCCCAAGGTATGTCCCAGCAGGGCCAGATACCCACAGCCTCCAGCAGGGACTAAGCACCATCCAGGACATCACAGGCTGCAATGCTTGTGGAGCAGCCTCTAGCACTGGCAAACACCATTTGGTGCTGCTGTCCCCACTTCTGTCTCCCTGCTGTAGCAGGTTTTCATGCTTCTTTTACACTTCTTTTCAAGCTACACCTCTTTTTTGTTTGTTTGTTTTGAAGCTCCCAAAAGTCTCTACGTAACTCCCTAGTTACCATTTAAACCAGCTAATATTCCTGTTAAGCAAACTTTGGGTTTTTTTAATTTCTGCTTTAGCACTACCAGGTTTTGGGCAAACATCCTCTGAAGCAATTTTGGGTCTTTCCTTCACACACACTGTTTACTCTTGCATTCCTCTTTGCAGTTTTGCAGGCCATATTACTAAGAGAAGTAGCCACGCCGACTGATTCCGTGTTACCAATAGGTGATTATACTTAATGAAGCTACTTTTGCTGGGCATAGGACAGGAGATGTGATAAATGAAACAAGACTTTAATGGTTGAGTTCAGCCAGACTGCAGCAATGTTTATGGCTAGACCTGTTAGCCCTGAAAAACAAATAAGAATTAATATGAGAGAAGCCCTGAGGAGAAGGACGTGGGAGTGTGGGTGGATGAGAAACTCAACATGATCTGGTGAAGTGCAGTTACAGCCCAGAAAGCCAAATGTGTGCTGGGCTTCATCAACAGCAGCATGGGCAGCAGGGGAGGAAAAGGACTCTGCCCCTCTGCTCTGGTTCCAGGAGATCCCACCTCCAGTGCTGGGGGCCTCCAGCATAGGAAAACCATGGAATTGTTGGAGTGAGTCCAGAGACCACAAAGATGATGAGAGGGTTGGAGCACCTCTCCTGTGGAGACTGGGAGAGGGGGCTGGGGTTGTTGTGTCTGGAGAAAAGAAGACTCTCGGGAGACCTCGTAACACTTTCTAACATGTAAAACGGGCTGAGAGGAAAGTGGGAGAGGGACATTTTGCAAGGGCATGTAGTGAAGAACAAGGGGGAATGGCTTCAAAGTGACAGAGGGCAAGTTTAGATTAGCTATTAGGAAGAAATTCTTTACTGTGAGAGTGGTGAGGCTATGGAACAGTTGTCCAGAGAAGCTGTGGAGGCCCCATCCCTGGCAGTGTTCAAGGCCAGGTTGTATGGGGCTTGGAAGACAATCTTTAGGGTCTCTTCCATCCTATTATATAATTTTATTAATTCTCAATTCCAAGACATGTTTTTGTGGAAACCCACTCTCATGTAATGTACCCATAACCCTCAGGGATCAAAAAAATTGTTTGTGCATGCTCAGTATTGACAGTTTCAGCCTTATTTTCCCCAGTCCTCATTTCCCAGTTGGTGAAATATCACTTTTCCCCATTCAGTAAACTAATTAATCATGTTGAAAAATGTAAATAGTACTGTGTTGATTGATATTGCAATATGTAACAGTAAAATAATAGTTCTGTACTTAGCACAGCATTTGGATATGCTGTGCAGCATACACAGGCTGATGAAAATAACAATAAATATAGCTATGAAATACAGAATAGGTTCTACTTATTGAGCACAGAGAGGCGCCCTCAGATGCTTACATTCAAATAGCTTGATGAGGAGTTGAATAAGCACAGGTCTGGTACCATGAATGAGTACTTTTGGGGACCTGGTCCACTGATTCTCAGCCTCTTCTAAGTATGAAGCCACAGAACAGAAAACTGCAATTCTCCCTCCCATTTATGCCCAAAATAAGTCAATTTAGGATGTTAGATAATAAATATCACTTGTGACATCATCCTAAAGGGTAAGAAGCGATTTATATTTATATGAATAGACATGGAGTACAAATATGACCTATGGGAATATGTTAAATGTCTTCATGAGAAAACCAGAACTCTAATATTAACAGAAAAATTGTCTCTCTGAAAGATATCTTCTTGCATCCCAACCAATATCAACATACACATCTGCTAACATTTGTGTTGAATAACTAGATTCACACACCTGATCATCTTTCAAAAGGGCAAATGCCTCGGTTTCATCAACAATATACAAATACTTGAAAGAAAAAAAAATTCCATTTAAGATTATAGATCTGCTAAACTGGTTTGGAAGCCAGCAATATAAAAATTCAATTTCTAAAATGCTCTATGGTTTTGAAACAAAGAAATATCATTGTTGTTACCTATTTAATTTAAATAGACTTTGCAGCTTTATTCATGTTGGCAGGGAAGTGGATTCAGACCATGGCGTATGCCTGGTAAGTAAACATCTCCGAGGAAAAAAACAGGTCACCAGTGCATAAAGTAGATTTGGGAACTGTTTAACTATGTTTCTCCTCTATATTCATTACAGTAAAGCACCCAGGGCATCTATTTGACTTTACATTGTTTATCGCAATTTCCTCTTCTGAGAGTTTTAGACCTTGACAACTGAAGTCACAGCACCAGCCCTCAAACCAAAGTCCCTGACAAAAGAGCAGTGTCCACATTTGATGTGACTGTGGGATCCCAGTGAGTCTCACAATAGTCAGTCCTGAAATGCTTCTGGGTTTTGGTCTTGACACTCAGCAGTCACAGTACCACAGCACACAGAAATCTCTTTGATAGAGACTGACTTTTTCAGTGAGTTTAATAAAGAAATAGTTCTGCTCATGCCAAACTATATCATGTGACGTGATTGACTTTCATGACATTGTTTATGGGTTTGACATAGAATAATTTTGGTAATTCTAAATCTTGTATTTTCATCAATAGAGTATTCAGTTGCATTTTTTATTTCTTTTTTCTATTTTGTTTTATTAATGAGTTTGACCTTAATTATCAGAATAAAGCTCTGGTAATTGGGAGACCTCTCTGATGAATAATAATTCTCCTAAATTTAAACCCCTCTTAAGGAAAGGCACGGTAGCTAGGAAAAAACGTCAGTATTGTATCTCAACAGAAACAAATCAAAACACTACTGAAACTCTTTTTCCTGTATATTCCTCATCTCACTCAGGAAGGATTTACTACATTGTCAGTGAATGAACTGCTTTGCTTTCCACCTGGCAACGTTGGGCAACTGTTCATTTCCAATAATTAAATAATTTCATAACTAGAAAACACAAAACTGCACAGGGTTTTGTAACTGCTCTTTTTCCCCAATGAGCAGAGAGGGCAAGAAAAAGGAAAAGGAAGACTAACAGAACAAAAAATTAAAGAGTAAGAAATGGTATACATAGATACTGTAAGATTAATATGCACAAAAGAAATTAAATATTTCCAACAGGAAGCAGCACTTCTCATCACACCAGTGTAACTAGCTGGAAAAAGGCCAACTCAGGAATCACAAAAAGGGTGGAAAAGATAGGTTTCAATGATCAAAAAGCTTTCTAAGGTAGGAAAGAAAATTAAAGTGGTAAGAGAAAAGCTCTGTGCATAAGTTTTATACTTTGACTTTGGCTTTTCTTGCCCATGAAGTTACATCATGCTTTTGACTTTACTGGTAGTAAACTGGTGTCATACGACAGATTTTATTCCCCCACACTTACCTGAAAATAATCTACAGTCATAGATATGAACAGTCGCCTGATTTAATCCTCCTGATGCCCTCTGACTATTCTTTAAATTGCTTTTTGGAGAGTGTGTTCAGATTGGGGACTTCTAAGCTATTAATGGTTTCATGGAGCATCTGGGATAACTCATCTTGTGTTCCTTCAGCCACTCAGGGCAGACAAAATGGAGAAAACAACCCCATGCAGCCTTTTACCTGCAGAGCATTTCCACAGAGGGAAGATAGAGGAAATGTGAACAGAACTGAGCAGGATATGCTCCTAAAACTCTAAATTTGTATTAAGATTCAGGATGGAAAAGAGGATGCTGTAACTCTTTCCTCTATAGACACAACAAAATATTCAGGAAAAATCCTATTGTTTTGAAAAAAAATACAGCTTTGCATCCATGAAATTCCAGCATTAAGTATTCAGTAAGAATTTAGCATACACCTAAATACTGTTGCTGAATATTTAACAGATTTCCATTCTTTTCCTTCCATTCTCCTCTATCCCAAATAAAATACAACACTCAGTGTAATTTTCTTTATTTCACATGTCATAAAAACACTCTATTCTAAGGATACAAGTACAAAATCTACTTTCTTTCTTGCAGAATTTAAATTTGCCATTCCACAACTTACATTCAAGCAGGGACATATCTTCGGGCAGATATGAACGCATCAGCAGTGGAATAACATAGTTTTTGAATCACAATGGAATTTTTTGACTGTTGGCATTAGGAGGACTTTGGCACAAAAGTACCATATTTTATATTCAAAAAGCAGTAATTAATTCCACACAAAGCCAACAGCTCACTAGTGATACAGTTCTCTTTCTCAATTTTCTTCAAAACCTTTGTGGTAAGAAAATAAGCTGGTTTCATTCAGTAGCTGCGAACATTTTTACACAACTACACAGTGTTAGTCAAACTGACAACAACTGAGTCAAGTATGGCCAGCAATTTGTGACACCTGCTATTCACAGAAGAGAAAAAACTGAAACCAACAAACCACTGATCCTGGCTGCCTGGGATGCTTTATTTCCAAACATGTCTAAGCTTTACAGGTAAAAGAATCTTCTGAGAGAAAAAAAAGAATGAAATAAAACCCCCAAGTTTGCACATTTGTTGTGAATATACATTAAATACCATTAGCAGAAAGAAGGAAATTGATTCTTGTTTAAATTTTACCAGCCAACCATTCTGCTAAAGATTTTCTCTCCCACCTTGCATTTTTTATGTGCTGTACGAGGAGCTAAGTTTGACATGGCAAAGGTACCTGTCTTGGGGTGACTTTATGAGGCCGTGTCCCCTATCACCTGCTCTATGCCAGACATGAATCCTGTGCCTTTCTGTGTCTTTAAGGCAGACCTGAGAGACACCTGGGGGGAGGCAGTGGAATTCCTTTGGCGCTGTGTTCAAAAACATAGATAACTTCTTCACTCGCTTCTCAGCTTCTGCAGCAGGGAAGAGAGTGGCATTCTCTTGCTTTTTAGCTAGCTTCTCGTTCATTAGCTGAGGAAAGAGGTTTTCCTGGGACTTTGGCTTCTTCTTCTTTTCTGGAACTGTTCAGAACACCAGAAGATCACCAGGAGGTCCTACACTGCAGCCTGGAGGGGCCCACACCAAACCCCAGCTCTGGAGAGAGAGAGCAGAGCCACGCCTACAAAGGAATTTGAATTTTACCAGGTTCTCTCCACAGCAAGAGGTTTTATTATTTAGCATTATTCTTTTTTCGTGCCTGTGTGCACTCTGCTTGTGAAATAAATAACTTCTTTTTCACTTTCCTCTGAGGAATTCCTTCCTGAACCTGTGGGGAAGGGGCAGCTGAAACTGGCCTTCTTTGGAGGAGACGTTCCTTCCAGAGTGTTTGCCTTAATTTGTCTCAAATTGGGACAGTACCCTCGTGATCTACACATACAGAAGGAGTGATAGGAAAAATACTGACTTCAAAAGAACTGGCTGCAGCAGAATACTAGTGAATTCACTGCCAAGATAAAGTCAAACCTAACTTGTATTGAAAGTGCCCATAGCTTTTCGTCTAAGTTTCAGACATGTAAGTTCATTAGAAAATGATTTATAATGCTTTCCTCATACCTTGTCAGTTCAATTAATTCCTTGGCTGAAAAATGGAGAACACCAGACTGTGGAACTTTTTAGATTTTTTAAGATATTAAGTAATATGACAGGTCACAAACTTGAGTTGACTTATGAGACATTCCTTCATCGCACCATTAGACCACTATTCTGGCTATATACTTTATTATATTATCTATTTTTATATCTATTTAATACATATATTATTTATGAAATTATTCCTGTAGATCAAATCAATATACAACACTGAAGTGTTCCTGCAAGAATCTGTGCTAGTTTTCTTCCATTTCTTTAGCTGAGGCTTAAGATTAAATACCCAAACTACTGAAGATCTGAAAGGCTGACTTGGATTATCATTTGGAATTTCGTTACTAAAAATATTGCAACTTGCACTGACCGACATGAAGAACAGGCTTTCTCCATATGTTACTCTTTCATGTTTACTACTTATTTACAAACATTTCCTGTGTAAAAAGAAGATTGATCATTAACTCAGCTCAAAAATCAAAGGGTAAGAGTCAAAAGATGTGGCTAGTAGGTTTTTTTCTAGCTTTCTGAAGTTTTGTTACTATGTCCAGAACAGAAGACATTGACAATATTTAGCAAGATCCAAGTTCTGGTAAACTGCTTCCCTTCAGCTGGCTGGGATACCAACATTCCATGAATTTGACACATTTCCTTTGAGTCTGGTCTAAAAGCAAAAAGCACATATGAAATGGGAAAGACAAAGGCTACAGAAAGGGAGATCAAATTATAATGATTAATTCCATCTACCAGATTTGTATGTGATCTTTTAAGTAGAGCTGTCATTCTAGGGCTAACTTCAGAGCTAGATTGAATTTAGTCCTAGCTTGATCCAAGTATCCACAATGCACATCTACACTCAGCTCATATCTACTGCAGTTCTGTCCCAACTGGCCAATATGCAAAGGATTCCATGTATTATCCCAAGACTACTGGCACCAGCTACATAACTCAGTCAGCTACTGGAAATCTTGCTTCAGCTTCTTCACTACAATTCCAATTTTCCCCATCAATTCAGTTAACTACTTCCACCTTAACATGTTCTAGAAACTGTTTCTCTGAGCTGAATTTTAGCTTTTCACCAAGAATTATGATCTTTTGCAGACCTGGATATTAGCACAAGCATCCCTTTGGCAAGAGGCTGCTCTAGGGCTGGACACAAGGAGCACATGGCAGTAACGCACCTTCATTGCCTCTCTGGGTATGGAATAGTGTCTTACTAAGGATAACCCATGGCACTTTGATGGGGTGGACCTGTAGAAGAATAGTCTGGAAATTCTGGAGAATGGCCACAAATGCCCTGTGTCTGCAGTGGACTGAAAACTTCTGTGCAAAGTATGAGTATGACCTATGATTATGACCTATGAGTATTTGTATGAGGAGCCTGTCCCTGCTTCTTGGTGACAGAGCTACAGATAAGCACAGTCATGCCATCCATCATCACTTACAACAATTTCTTTTTATACTTTTATCTGTAACTTGCTTACCTCAGATTTCTACAGCTCAGTAGATCCTTGTTTTATTAAAGACAGTTCTTTGCATGACTCTGCCAGATAAATTTCTTCTCCCAGTTCAGTGATGCATACCCACAGCATTCCCAGTTACTGTCCTCACTGAGTTCTCAAGGAAATCCAGCACCAAACCTTTCATCATCTGTAAGTTACCAAAACTATTTGCAGCATAACATTTCTGATGAGGTGCTGGAAGACACAGTGGGGACACAGTTACGTGCAGACTCACGACATGTTGTGTGCTGCGATCTAATCCATTTACCAGCCCTGAGATCATTGACCTGCATCACCCCAACAACATTAAATGTTAAATTTTAAAAACCTCTCAAACTCAATATAGAGGTTTTCATACCTGGACAATGAACATGTGGGGTACTCAGTGAACATAGGTCCACATTAACCTTGCGATGCTGTTGCAGCAGTACCTTGGATCAGTTAGGTTGCTTTTATTTAAAAAGTAAATGTGTTTGTTCCATAGCAAAGGTGTCAGTAAAGCCACAGTCTTCATTCTGTATTCTGCTTAGAAATAGAAATATTTGCAGGGTTGTTTTGTTTCTGTTAAAAGTCAAGGCATCAACAACACTCAAAACAGCCAAAAACGCTATGACAAAAATGTCTGAAGTCTTTGAAACAGATCAAAAGTACAGTGATTTGTTTGATCTAATTTGCTTTAAAAGTGAATATTGAAATATTTAACATACTTAGCTCTCACATAAGAAGCTTACTGTGCTATTTCACTCTTTCCTCTCTCTTTAGCTTTTTTTACTGTAAAAACATTACTTCAAATATGGTAATCAACAGGAAGAAACAAAATTATACTTGTGCAGCTATATACCATTCCACAGTAGCTGAATTCACTTAACCTCATGATCAAGATGTACAGTACATCTCACTATTTGCTCTCATGTTTTTAGGCAATTAATATTCTAGCTAGGTGCACTCAGTGTGTGACTGAATTCACAAATGATGTTATCGACAATAAAATAAATAAATCATGTTTCATACTAAGATACCATGGCTATTTTTTAGATTAAAATTATCCTTGAAAACAGACATAAAACATAATCAAATAGACCAAGAAAAGAACGAAATAAAATCTCAGAAGGGTTTAAGTATTTAAGATAAAAGGCATATAAAGCAACTTTGGATGTAGAGAAAAAAAAAAACCCACTTGAATAAGAACAGAGAGAAATATTGAACAGGAGCAATACTTTTGTGCTTCAGAGTCTATGTTTCTTCCTTTCAGTGATCCCAGTGAAATCAGTAAGAATTTATACAAATATGTACTGTAAGAGCAACAACAAAATATGCAATAAATTTAATAGGGAAAAACCCAAAGATTGCAAGTATGCTCACTATGTGATAAGGTATTTCATTAAAGAATATACTATTTTATACTGATATTTTATGAAATTCTGTCAACAGAAATTCTGTAAAGCACTAATTACAGTGGAGAACATAGAATCAATTTTTCTTACTAAAAGTTTACCAATAGGTAAATATTTTCATAAACCACCAAAGAAGTCCTACCATTCGTTTTTCATACTATATACTGGAGTATTACTATACTACTATATTCTTTAAAAAACTTTGTCACAGTGTAAGTCCCTTCAGTACTTGTATCTCAGCCATGGAATATGCAGTCACAGAGAGATTCCATTCTACTGCCTAAAAATTTAGTTTATAAAATTCTTCTCAGTCACTGGTGGGGTTCTGCCGGGCTCCATTTTAGAGCCAGTGCTCTTCAACATCTTCATAAACAATTTGGATGCAGAACCTGAAGGTATATATAACAAAAAATCAGCCCCACATCTCAGACACTGCCACACCAAGGCATTGTCACAATCTTAGTGGCCCTAGCTGCCCTCCTTACATAATACCCAAGTTCAACCCAAGACCAACTTCTGCAGGGATGCAACTGCTCAGTGCAGGTGCAAAAGGAGATATATTTTACAAGTGTCCCTCCTAGGGCTGGGATCAGTAGCAATGTCATTTCAACACTGAGGAGAGGAGAACTGGACTGGCCGGTGAAATCAGCACTTCAGTGGAAATGACAAGTCTTATGATATTGTCCATTAATTGAATTCAGAGCCTGGCAAAGGTATGGAAAAGTATTACCTTTCTCCCTACCCTTCTGAAATAATTTTGCTGGCATTACTCTCAGAGTCAATTATCTGAGTGGGAATCACTGGACAGCTTGCTGGGAAGCTGAGAACCCACAGCCTGGACAATGCCCAGCACCTAAGCTGGTGCCCTGCCTCTGCTGTTCCCTGTTCAGGAAGAGTTTGGCCTTAGGGCAGAGCAGCATTCCAACACCGAATGTTTCCCTTTGTCTGAATAAAGCTTTAGAAATTCACAAAGCAAATATGTGGGGATTACTTGGGTCATCACATCTCTCCAGGCACTTCATTTTACATGCTTCAGGACTACTTTTAAATATTTTAGAAAAACATTCTAGCAACAGCAGGGAAAAAATACAAAATCCAAGTTGAAGCTAAATCATCCTTGACAATCAGCCTTTTGAGAAAGAAGCACAAATTAATCCAATAATCAATAGACACTGAAGCAGGTATTTTTCTAAAAGTCTCTGCCAGAAAGTTATGGAGAACAGGAAGACTCTCCAGGACTAAAAACTGTGAACATTGATGAAAGACAGGCTGCATTCAGACTAAGTCATCAGCAACACTTTTCAACTTGGCACAAGAAAAATTAGTGAAGTTTCCTAATTGGCTAAACCACATCTGTCTAACATTTCGACAGAATTAAAAAGAAGTTTGTTGCTGCCACTGTGGCACGTTAATATAGATCTGATAACTTGCATGATTATAAGTCAGTCATTTTTATATATGTTTCTATGAGAAGGAGCATTTTCATAAGTCTAAAACTCTAAGGTCCTGAATGACAGCTTCTTCCTGAGTGAATTATAAGCAATGGCTCCACTGATTTCACCAGGATGCTCATAAGTGAGCTGGGATGACAGAATAGTACCCCACAGATATAAATAAATATTCCTGCATATGATAAATAAACAAAAAACAAACCAAAAAAACCCATAAAAAAGGAAAAAGGAAAATGTTCTTTCTGGACCTGTATTTTCCCCTTCAAATGCATATCTAGTCAGTGCAATGCAACATCACGTCAGAGCCAAGCTCAGCCAAACCAATACATTTATACAGCACCATGCAGGGATATTAGCTGAGGTCTCAGAGAGAATATAACCTCGTTAGAGCAACAGTGTGCATGGGCTAATTAGGCCTGCCTCTCAAGCAAGGCTAATTATTCCCAGTACAGCACCATACTGATACCGCTCTGCTGCTTCTGGGTTCTGGAGCTCGATTATTCAGCAGCAGCTCAGGGATCTACACCCCACACTGTATTCACAATTATAAACAAATCATGAGAAATGGATGTATCCTTCTGAGATAGCAGCATGATGCACTGCACTGTCTCAATTCATCTATCAAAGACATCAAAATGAAGGATTAACATGTTTGTGCACCAAGATCTTCACTGAAGTGGGAAAATCCACCACTAGATCAACAGTTGTAGTACAGAGAAAAGTTGGGAACAAATATCCCAGGACTGGAGTCCAGAGTGGTTCCAGTCATCGCATTAGGCACATGTCACATTCAGTAGGCCCTAAGAAACAAACAAAATTTGGTAAGCAAAGGCTAGAGAGAAGCTCCAAACTTCTGTTTTTCTTGAAGACCAGCTTTGAGTAAAAGCTATTGCAAAACAAAGATTTCTTATTCTGGTGGCCCAGCGGGTCTCAAAACTGTACCAGTGCAAACAGAGCTCCTGTGCCGTGGTGGAGCATTGAACACAGTTAACTTGAGGAACTTCAGGACGTCTCACTACAAGTTTCAAGGCTTAGGAGGGTTCGCTTTTGCTGCTTCAGATGCTAAAGCTGAGAGCTAATCTGCATCAACAAGAGACCTCACAGAGCCCAAACTAAAAATGACAAGAGAGCTGGGACCAGAGCCAGCTGCCCTGGAAACACGCCAGGTCCCAAGTCAGGGTGCAGATGCAGATGGGACTTTGTGCATCAGGTGGATTCAACAGACAGATCTGCATCAAATAGGGAAGAAGGAACTGTAACACAATATAAAAGGAAATTCTAGGCTTTTACATAAAATACACATAGAGGAGTCAGCAAAATTTTTGTGCATAAGATGGAAGTTTTGTTATTTATTCAGCAGAGAAGTTTTCTTTGTACCTTAATTCAGCTATCTTTTTATGAAAAAAAAAATCTTTAAAATAAAAAGGCAAGGTGAGGTGTGTCACATCACCACAAAACTGCACATGTGTTGTTCTCACACATCTCTAAGAAGCAAGCTCAGGAACAAGAATGAAGACTTAATAAACTCCTCCAGGATTTGAGCCCTGCGTTGCTGACACACACTTCTGTGATAAGACTGAATTGCCAAGAGCCTTCTGTTAAAGACAGTTGTTCAGTTCTTGTTGTGATGCCAGGTAGCAGCAAATCTAGTGTTCAAAAGAAATTCTAATAGGAAATGTGAAATAATAGAAATGTGAGGCCAGTATCAAGATTTGAAAGTACAAGTAATACCTTCAAATGAAAATGAAAAAAAGAAAAAAATAGAAGAAACAGAGCTGCGAACCCAGCTTGGTCTCTAGAATTCCAATAGAATTAAACAATCAGTTTTGATGAGGGGAGCACAGGGACAAGACAGAAAGGCACCATCAATTTAAAGTCAATTTACCTTTGTGGTTATTGGGCTGTAAATGAAAACCTCATCTCTAATAGCATAAGCAAAGAGTTCATTTGGGGGTTTACTTAATACCTGCCTTTTATAAAAGATAGTAGGGAGAAATTTGAAATCTTGGCCAATATGTACTAAAATAAGTCACAGAATATCAGGATTAATTTGGTCCCACCCCCTCCTCCTATTCTACTTGTTCATTGTAAATATTTTTTTTTTTTTTTTTTTAACCCATGAATGGAAGACCACACATCACACTGCCCACATCTCTCATGGCACAGTTTAGCTCCCTACCAATGCCCAACACAGCATTTCAACTCCAGCAGAAGAGTGGCAAATGCCATTAAGTCCAGTAGGGATTGGACTATTGCAAATTAACACACACAGAGGCATAAAAAAGCATGAAACCTTAGACATTAGGAAACAATGATTTAAGGAACAGAAAGAGGAGAAAACTTGTTAAAAAATAATTAAGTCATAAAGAACATTTTAAAATCCCAGCCTATAGAAAGGTAAATACTGTTAACAACAGAACATTTCATCTTTAACATGCATATCCATTTTCCCCTCCATTTTCAGCAATGCTGATATCTGTTCTGTACCAGTTGACAAAATGCAAGGGTTTAGTAACTTAGAGCTTATCCCATCCAACCTCTGCACTTCTATCCTGTTTAACATGCTAGTGCCTGATTGTTCCTGATAGAAAGATATCCTATAGCTTGCTAGAGCTGGTGATGTGCCAAGTACTCAGTGACACAGTGACAAATCGCCTTCTCGATTCCTGACAAAATACTCCCTCTGCTGTACAACACACACTGTTACATAAAGCCCAATGCACAGCCATACATATTTAAACTATCAGCAGGTCCTGGGTGTAGATAGAATTCATAAGCCAGAGAAACAATTCACTCTTCCAGAATGGTCTTGTGAAAATAGAAATAACATTTGTATCCATAGAAATGGAACTTTATTTGTGGCTTAGTTCAAATGAAGAGGATGAATAGTACTACAGTATAAACTATATGGGGGCCTAGCTCTTAAAGACTATAGCATTCCTAAATTACTCGGGTTTTTTAGTGAATGTTAGAAAATAAAAAGTCAGATGGCCTGTTAAGACATGCATAGGTCAAAATACAAATATCTAAATATAAGGAATGCAGAATGAAGGATTCAGATGAATTCAGCCAGTTTTGTTTTGCTTTCCTTGTATTTTACTGCTTATATTATATACCCAGAATTTGCCTTGATTCAAAACTGCTCTGTGTCTATAGTTTCATTGTGCTTCTGTATGAAAGAGTAAGGTGGCCAACAAGACTGGAAAGCTTAACAATTCTTATGGGCTGGAAGAAACATTTTGAGATAAATTTTCCATTCAGAAATGATGTGGCATAAAAAGACTTGGAAAACCCAAGGCTTTCAGGGCACCACAGCTGGAATCAGCTGTGTCAAGGGAACCCCAATGAAGTATGTGTCAAGTAAAACCAGACCAGCCTACAGAACTCCTGGAGTGGCATCCTTGTGCCATCCATGTCATGGAGTCTCTGTGCCAAAGAGCATGGAATGACCTCTCCAAGTTTATATCACAGATCTGTTTTAATATTTAACAGGCACCATCTCTCCTCTCCCCCAGGGAGCTGAACATTTCTAGAAGAGCACTACAGTACCTGCATAGCCACAGAATAAAACATCATTACCCATAAACAGAGGTATAATTTTCAGCTTTTAAACAAGTTTAAATTAGTTTTTAAGTTTTAAGGGTAGAGATTAGGGTTTTTTTGCATTCAGGTAATGCACTTATCTCCTTCAATTTATCATAGCAGTCCTGAAAAACACTTTCTCTCTGCTCCAGGCTCTACCACTCATACAATTTCAACTCCTAGAAATTTATTTAAGAACAGTAATTGAGGAACAAAATCATCTACATCTCATGTTTTCATTATGTATGTTTTGGGCTTATTACACAGAGGTGTTAAGAAATTTAAGTTCTGAGGTCTAACTTAAGCCATATTGTCATTAAAAATTCAAATTTTTATCTGTCATGAAGACAACTTAAAGAAATTAACCATTCCAGAGTAAAAGATTAAAACACTTCAATAAAAAGAATGCTGGCTTATCTGGGAATGTAAAACCAAAGCGAATTTCTGGAAAGAACTTCCATTAAAAGGATTCTTTTTAAAGTAAAAGCTAAAGAGAAAATACTTTTAAGTGTATTAAGTAGAACTCAATTGTATGAGGTTTTTTTAAATTTAACATTAATAGTTAATATAATTCCTTTTTACTTCAGAAATGCATCAATTATCCAAAGAGCTGTATTCAGAAGAAATTCATGTCCATTTTCCTTGTAGGAAGCAAAATAAACATCATCATTTTCTCACAAACATGTAATAACTGCAGCTAGCTGCAGTGTGTGCTAAATTGCATATACAAGGGGGAAGAATCTATATGGTTTATACCACAACTTTGAGTACACGTGTCACGTGGATATACAGCAGGAATAACAACTCCATTGGAAAGAAGTTCCAGGGTGTGATTCATCACAGAATCACTCCATGGTCCGTGTTTAAGCAAGGCAGGACAGGCCCTTTGCAGTGTATCAGGATTGCCACGGGATGGCAGAAAGAACACCTGATAATTGACTGCTTTTGTGAATTCCCAAGATGCTGCTGAAAACCGATGACCAGCTGAATCCTCTGCTGCCCGTGTTCGGTTGCACTGCAGAACAAGCGCCCATTTCCTGCAGGGTCTCACCGGCAGAAGCTCACGCAACAGTGTGAAAAGCTTGAAACACTGTAAAAATTATGAGTGGTTTTAGTGCTACTCATTTCCATCTTATAAGCACTTCAGAGCTACAAAAACCTAGTTGCAATTTGTACCTTGTTAGGAAAGAAGAACCAGCTGAATTTTTAAGCATTATCAGTCAGTTGGTGCCAAGCTGGACACCCCCTTGTGCCAGTCTTGCAGCAAAATTACCCTGTGATGCACCTCTGAGCACACACTCCTACAGATGGAGAACTCTGTCAGATAAATCTTCAGGCCTCCTATTCAAGGGATGTGTTGTGTGTACGCAACACAAAGGAAAAGCAGGATGCTATGGAAAACAAACCACCAGCACACTCACATCCAAGTGCTTCTTGCCCTCAGGCAGAAAGTCATCTCAGGAGGTGTATTTTCCCTTTTCTTTTCAAGCTGTTTACTACCACTGAAAGGTATTCAAGAGATGCAGAGTAACTTGGAGAGAGTCACTTTATAAGAGCCTGAACTAAGAGGACATGTGTCCTAAAAGAAGAGTTGGCTGACATGAGACATCTTTGCTCCCACAGTTTGTACGTTCTCCCTGTTGTCACAATATTTGCAACAGCCTAGGGATGAGCAGAAGTGGCTCTTTCCCCTGCTCTTTACTTACAGCACTGGGGTCAGGGGCCTCCAGGATGTTGCAGCATGTGTCTCCATCCACAGCAACCTGATGCTCTACGAGGGAAAGTTTGGGGGAAAAAACCTGTAGGAAACTTCTAAAGTTCAGAAAAAGTAACCACAACTTTGGTTTTTAAGCAGAGATTATTGGATCATACTTTTATCTTTTCAGGGTAGCAAGCCAAGGAGAGAAAATTTTCATCACAGACCCTGTGGGAGATTTTAGACACAGCTTTTTCCCCTTGGAAAGGAATATTACAAGATTTCATCTCAGTGCTTTTGATCCTCACTGAAATTATGAAGGGATTTTTTTTTAGGATGGATAAAGTTTGTTGAAACAAGAGTTGAGACTCACTTCTTTCTTGCTGCACTATGTATTAGCCTGTATTTCATTTAATTTCTATCTTTCCCCTTGTTCTCTATGTACAAAATCGAAGACTTTTCACATTTAAATTGCTATATCTCTTTTCTTCTGAAACAAAAAGACAAGGAAGTAACTGATATTGCAAATATCTCTGCTTTGGCTGAGAAGAATACTGCTGCTTGCTGAAAGAAAGAAAAATTATATTAGTTTCAGAATACTGATAAGAACAAAGAATAGCTTTCTCCTAGGTTTTGGACAAGGATTCAGCAAGTTCAGTCAAATGAACAATTCTTGCATTTTAGTGAATCCAAAGGAATCAAAGTGCTGTTTCTACTACTGAACTTGAAAAAAATGTTAACCATAGCCCCAGTCCAGTCCTTCCTGCAGTATTTGAAGTGTTATGTATTTCCAGTTGTTTTGCAACAGACTTGCTAGATATGTTTGGCTGGTACTAAGAACCTTTTTCCCCAGCAGAAAATCCATTTCTGGATTTAACCAGATGGAATTAATGAAAGCCTCCAGAGCAGCTTTTATTTTTCCAGACTCTACTTGTTTCCTCTTGCTTCTTCCTTGGAAAGTACTGCACTCTTCTCTCCGCTTTAATAAGGCACTGACTTAACCAACGTGAAGCAACCCAACAGCAGTCTGAAATTAATTCCAGTGTCATCCATCCCCTCCCCTGACATATGAAGATGACACCTCATGGCAGGTTCTCCTTTAGCAATGTCTTTTAAGAGTGATACATGATTGCAATTTCCTTCCATTTTCTGGGACTGCCAGCATAACAGCAAGCCTGGGGACTTTTTGGGTTTGCTGATACTTTTGATGATAACAGATTTACACCTTTAACACTTATGGTAATATTGGACAGTGTGGTAGGAAAGTACCCGATTTTGACTTGTTCTGCAATTCTGTCTAGAACTGTGTCTTTGTTTTAGGCAGCACCACTGGGAAAGCTACTGATTTTTTCATCATTGCAAGCCCTAGTTTTGTATTTAACTAGGCTTGAAAGTTGCTACATTTGGTTAAACAAACACATCCTGGATTCCAGCTGGCCCTTTGGGATCTGCAGCTACACAGTAACATGCAGACCTTTGATGGCACAGCCATTTCTACAACCCGAACCATGTGAGATATTCATTTCTCCCTCTTTTTTTTTTTTTTTTTTTTTTTTTTTTGTTAATTCAGTAAAAGACAGTGCATTTCACTTGACTTTTTAAAAAAAAATCTGCTTTGATTTGCTGGATCAGGGGCAGTGCAAACTACTTTTTCCTTCTTTCCTTCAGCGAAACTTTGAAATTGCAGATTGCCCTAAAAACAGCATTAGAGTCAATACACTGGCTCTGGAAACAGTATCTTTGCTAACTGCTTTTTAACCATATTATTCATAATTCAGTGAGGGTTTGGATTTGCATTTGAGCAGTCTCACATGCTTCCTAATGCTTTCACAATCAAAATGTCTTGCTTTTCTGTTACCTGCCATTGATTGCTTCAAGGGGGTTTAATTTAGTAACTATGAAGACAGCCCATAATATTAAATAAGTTTTCATGTTCAGCCCAACACAAATTTGTGCTAAAAAGAAACATGAAAGGAAAAGCATCACAAGAGTACATCATACACTGGAGCAGCTCTGTTAAAATTATAACTGTATTGTGAGCACAGATGAATCAAGAACAATTGTAACACCTCTCCACTGAGCGTGTCACATACACTTTTTTTTTGCCCTCATGCATGAATCAAGAATAATTCAGTCCTTACATCGTGACAGGTGGAGAAAAATATCACTCTGAAGTGAATTTCCAAATATCACTTACAGTTTCATTTCAGAAAGATAGGTGGTAGATATTTCAGCAAGTCAGTGTTTAACTCACTCTGTCAAGAGACTGGGACTGTTGTGAAGAAGCACAAGGCAAATCAATTCTGACATCTGAAAAATACCCAAAACCTTCCTGTTCACATCAACTTTCAAGTCTTGCTCTAGCTTTTCGTCTGTATGAGACACTGAAAACTTTTCTAAGCATTTTCTCTGATGTTAGCACTTTTCAGAATGTAACTCACTTCATTCTATAAATTAAAGATTATTCTCAGCACTTTTACCACCAAAAGGTAGGAGATACAAATCTGCTGGGTTCTAACATTTCAGGCCTCATTATGAGTTCCCCCTGACCCTCAAAGCCCTGAAATATCCTAATTTAACAACCTATGAGTAAACATGAGATAATCTTTGCATTTGCTCATTCAACTTTTCACACAAGAAAACATCACAGAAGAAAAATGGAGCCTAAAACTAGAAGCACGTCTAAAACAATAAAATCAAGTAAAATAGACCCACCTTAGTGAAATTTAAATATGAAATTGAATTTTAGCTTTTCATTTTAAAATTTTTGAAGACAATTTCATGGAGCAAGTTGGAAGAGGTGGTCCAAACCCACGTTCTTTAATATCATATACTGCGTACCTCACACTTTGATTAACTCCAAATAAGAACTTTACAAGAAAAATACTGGTAGTGATCTCACATAAATATACCAAAAAAAAAGAACTTTCAGTATTAAATTCAACAGTCTGCTGCAAAGTTCTTCACATCAGTTGTCTTTTCAATGACCAGCAATGAGTTTCAGAATAAACATCCTTCAAAGATTATTGGGATCACATTGTTTTAAGCAAAGCAATTACTACGTATGAGTTTATCTACTATCTGCTTGTTACAGTAAATACTGCTGCATTTATCCTCACTGTGTTCACAATTTAAAACCCATTTTCATAACTACAGTGGCTGAGAGAGAGAAATCATGGTAATGGAAATTTTGATTTCAGAACACAAGATGGCAGCCTCCAAAAGGGAATAGGAAGTCATCCCAAATCATTTCCAATAACTATGGACCACAGTGACTGCAAGAGCCAAAGCTTTATCATCCCCTTCATATGCATTCAATACTGAAATCATTTAAAAAAGCCAGGAAGTAAATATGGAGCTAACATATACTCATTAAGAGAAAGGTATATTAAAAGTAGCATATGGGAAATATTTTGCACATTTCCATCTTTGACTTCTCAAAAGGCTTTTCTTCCAAAGGCAAAAATTCATATCAGTATTCCACAACCAAAACTGACTGATAAAATTTACTAATACATATATGTAAGATCATCCAAGAATGAATCCCAGATTTGCCATGTAAAAAAATAGTCCAATAAATGCTTCTTCCCATAAACAGTCCAATTTTGTAAGTGTATGACTAAATCAGGATTTACAGGGAAGCAGCTAAAAGCCAGATTTCAGTTATAAAGCTGGATAAAACTAATCCCCAATAAACTTCATTGACATTGCTGATTACCTGAGACTATGCTCAGGTATGCTACAAATTGGCACAGTTTACTTTCCTCCTTAAACCCTATGTAAAATATTTGCATCTAAACTCCATGAATGGGCTTCATCTTCTGTAACTTCTACCTACCAAAGTCAGACAAGTTTTTTCAGACCCTCATGGTCCAGAGAAGCTTAAATTACAAGTGTTATAAGGAAACTTGGGAAAAAGAGAACCTAAAAAGCTAGTTTTTTGCCTTAACCTCCATCCAGCTTATTTACTTAGTGCTGTCTCAGTCATAGTTTGTATATATGATCTCACAACAAAGTACAAGAAACTGTTAATGATATTATTATTACTGTGATATGAATGCAAATTTAATGACATAATTATGTCCTAATAAGTTAAAATATCTTTAAGATACATGTATGACTAAGTCATAGCAAAATTATATTATAGAAGCTTCTCAGCTGTTTTTCATCTTCTTAAGCAATGCATATTCCAACACGAACCAACTATAACCAACAAAATTAGTTACTCCAATGGCTAATTAATAAAGAATAGACACTTTCCACATCAAAGACAAGTAACACTTCCCCATTCTTTTGTAACTAAAGCTTTTACTCTCCTCTCTTTCCAGATGCAAAGTCCTTTCCTTCAAAATTAACTGCTAAATCGTTGTCCAAAAGCACCTATTGCCATCCACTGCCTGAAGGAGAAACTTAGAGTTGTTTAGGCTAAATACCTAAGCCTCAGAGTTGCTAAAACTAGGTAATAAAATCCCATAATCAAAGCTAGAGCATCCAACTGGATAGGTCCTGTGGCGACAAAACAGAACACAAATGTCAGTGACTAGAAAATTAGTTTTACTGTACTCACTTGAGACATCAGTTTAGAATACACAAGGAAGACATTTCAACAGCAACAGGAACCCTACACGAACCACTTTATCTGGAAGGTTTCTATACTTCCCCCACAAGCCATGTGATATCTCAAATGAATTGCAGTGTGAAAGACCAAAGCAACAGAAAACTTTCTCATGAAGTTTAAAGACAATTTAAAGCTCAAGGCTGGGATACAAGAGGAGTGTGTAGGCAGGCAAACCCTTTGCAAGAGCAAGGCCTGCAGGATGCTGCAGTGAGACTTGTCACTAATGTGACAGATGGCAGAGCACAGTGCACACTTGTGTTCTGGCACACTGCAGGCGCTGCCTATCATTTGGTCGCACCTGTGTCTTTCTCTACTCAAAGATTAAAGTCCTGGGAAGCTGAACATATTTTGCTTCCATTTTTTGTCTCTTCCACACAGTTCCTCTGGCTCTTGATTCTCCGAGGTCTCCACCCAGGCCAGCTGGCAGCTCAGGAAAAATAGGATGTGCATTCAGACCTCGTGAGAGCAGACAGCCCATCACCCACCTCCAGGAAGATGCAAAAATCCCTAATCCATTCCTATATGCTGTGTCTCACTAGGAATCTATTTATATACTCATTGTCTCAAGCTATGGACATTTATCCTGGTGCTTCCTCTTGATATCCCATGATGTAGCTTAAACTACAAGATTTTGTTCTCACTATAGGGAGACCTCTTTTCTTCCTTCTCAGGCTTTTCTTTTTCATATCACTGACTCGTTCACTGGTATTTCTTCACATCATTTCTACATTGCTCTAGCAGATCCCTTCCAGCACCAAAACAGCATTGCTCCAGAATAAGCCTCCCTAAAGTGCTGACTGAAGTAGAAGGATTCTCTCCCATACATTCACCATAACATTCCCTGCTAAACATACCTTTGGGATGCTTAACAGGACAACAGGACCGACTCCTGCAATGCACTTTACATCCCAGAGTGTTTCCCCCTTCTTCGTTACTCTCGCCCCTTGCCCTGCTAAATGTCTGAATATTTTCTAAGTCATTTTGGATTTCAAGTGTGTCCTCTTACATGTTGACAGGCCTTCCTGTACCTCACCAGCAAATTCCATAAGCACGCTCTCAGGTGTATCGTGCAAATCATTACAAAAATGTTGAAAAGCAGCAGGTAAACGTCTCCAGCCAAGCAGAAGTTGCTGGTCTGTGACTACCCCCAGGAAGACATTTACTCAAGTCACAGTGTGAAAGGACTCAGTGCAGGAAAAACCAGGTGATCCTGCTGCCCATGGGGTCTCCACCAGTAGCAGGTCCCCTCCTGGAGTGGTTTTGCACCATTAATGATGCACACACCAGGTTAAGGACTTTCACACAGACAGTGTACAACTTCCTTGGAAGAATCGAAGTCTCAAAAACCTCAAACCCGTGATTTAATCATGTTTAAATATGCTTAGCCCAGTCAAAAGGATAAAATTAGGTCGTATGAAAACCTTTTGGGGATTTTTTTTGACAAATCCTTCTTATCCACTTGTTACTCACCTACCTTTTTTCTTTTTTTTTTTTTAACCAGGTAGAGACTTAAGAAGAACCCATACTTCAGCTTTTTCCCAGAAATTTAGATTATTTTTTTCTGGAGCCTTTCTATGACTTCTCCAAAATTGCTGCTCTAAGACTGTATTGAATAAATTTCATTGCAAAGCACCTGGAAAAAAAGTGAGGCACTCTCAAATTATCTCACTCAAATAGTTTCTGGCTTTTGCTGCTACCCAGTTCCAGCAGTGTTGTTACTCCTCTGCTGCTTGCATCAACTATGCAGAGCTAATCTTTTTTTGCAGACATAATATTGAAGGAGGGAGAGCAAACAATTTTTGTCTTCACAATAAACTTCCATTTTTATCTCTCCACTGAGTAGCAAAACAACTTTGCATTAGTCCATGCAACAATGTATGAAGTAAGTAGTAAATATTCTCATTTAATCTCATTTTTTTCAACTATTTACAATTTTATTGCATTGAAAGGTGTTATTTGTTTGTTTAGCTTTGCTTTTATTCCTAATGAGAAAGATTACCCTTAAATAGGTTGGAAAAAAATAGATAGAAAAGCTCTGGATGATCTACCAGAATCTCACGTCCCTGCTACTGCAGAGGCTGCACAGGCTGTTCACAACAGAAGATAAAGGTTAAAGTGAAATCAGGTTGATCTAAAAACCTGCACAAAGAAAACAGGCACAAACAGAAGCTGAAGACAGTGTTGTGGAAAGCATCTCAGTTCTGATTGTGGGAAACAATCAATAACCCTGAGAAGGAGCAATACTGCTGAAAAATATAACAGTAACAACAACAACAACAACAAACCATCTCAGGAACTGAGGAGTGCAGCAGTGACTGCCAATAATAACTTGGTTTTGAGAGCACCTCTGCATTCTCTCTGTTTCAGAGGATATTGTCAGCATTTCTCCCTATGTCAGCATGATTAAAAAAGAAATACCCAAACAAAAACTAAACTTCACCTCTTCTGCCCTCCTTTTCTACAAAATGGTCATACAGTCGTTTATATATTTTAGGGTTTGGTAAAAATTTCAGTAACAGAAGATGGTGTTAGTAGAGCACTTCCATCTTCACTGCTTTTCTCTCCAGGAAAATCCTTTGATTTCATACTAGGAAACATATTTCAGACAAAACCTAAGTCTGAATGGGGTTTCCATAAAAAAATTCACATTTGAAACACAATCTTTGGCATGAAGACTTAGAAATATGGAAGGAGGAAAGTGTATTTACAGTACTGTTTTATTTCATAAGACATGTTTTTGCAGCAAATCATGGCTTCACCCTCATTGAACACTTTGGGTTCCACAGAGGAGTGCACACATTCATCTTTGCCTTGGAAATAAGCACTAGTGGCTTTCAAGTCCCGGCATTGGACCAGAGGACTTCCAAGAGAAAGCACCTCCTGAAATCTGCGCAAGCCAGGATGTCAGGTTTGCAAATCAAGTGTTTTGCTTGGTAGATCTGCTCCAATTGCACCACATTATGTGCAAACATAAACACAGCCAGGATCTAGCTGCTGAACATTTTCTCTTCCTTCAAAATCTATAATCACATTCACACAGTCTCTTTCTCTTTCCTTTGCAAGAAAACATTCTGTCATACCAAATGTTCCCACACTATTGATATTTACTCGTACTGTGAGTTTTGTTCTCTCCAGAATGGTAAAGTTCCTCGCTAATTAGGATCTCCTCATACAAAATACTTTCTTTCTTAGATTCAATCACACTTTCTGTCTCCCTCTTGTGGGAGAAGGACTGAGGTTATACAGGAGAGTGCAGTACAATATTTGAACCTAAAGCCCCTTTTCATACTGTCTGGTTCGAGTAATCCTGTTTGTTCACATTTCAGCACAGGAACTATCAACAGTGTGAGCACTAAGATGTAGCACACACAGCTCGGTCCCACACCAGGCCCCCAGGCTAAGGTCAAGGAACACATAGGATAAATGGAAGAACAACCCAGCACGACTGTTACAAACACACTGCTTCCACAACAGTCACTCCAGCCTGCACAGACATATCCTCGGGGGTTGTGGCACAGACCAGATGGCTTTCCATTCACATTTCCTGCTGTTCTTATCACATGGCTATCCTTACCAAGATTTATTGCAGAATAACAAATGCACCTATTTTCCTGAATAAACTCCCAAACAAAGATGTTTTAATATTCCTGCTAAACACAGCCCTACATTACAAATATAAGGCTTCATTCTTTGCAAAGAAACAGAGTAAGAGGTGAAAGTGAGAATAAAAAGGTATTAGAGAGATGCTAAGAGATTTCCTTCCATCAGTGCAAACTGTGGATGACAACAGGGATGGAACTACTCTTGACCTACTTTTGTCAGAAAATAAGAATGAAATTCTGTCACATACTTTGCTGTACAGAGATGAGGTGCTGGAACAAACACGTAGGATGAGAAGCAATAAGGCATAAGCCTGGTAACATCATCATCAGAACCAGGATTCAAAAAGACAATTATGCTTGAGGTGTCACAGGCAGGCATGATAGGGTGAGAGAGACAGCAGGTGATATTTTGACTTTGCTGAAATCAGTAGGATTTATGCATCAATGTGATTCAAGGTGTTGTGCTTCAGCATTTCCACACAGTAAATCTCATGGACTAAAATGTATTGTTTGCTATTTTTATGACAGATAACCAACACAACTTAGCATAGGAGACTTATATACTTTGTATTATAAAGCTTCTGTGCTACTACTCAAAAGCTTATTTTGCAAATAAATTGAGGTCAAGCCCCTACAAACCACAAGATGTACATGCTAAAACCTGAATATCATAGCATCTCCTACGTGATACATACGCCTTGTAAAGTGAATTACAAATATTTTCAGAAATTACACATCTGCTCTAAAAATGCCAGATCTTGCTGACACTAGGAAAAGCACATGAAGAGTTATGGGAGCAGTATGCCACAGATGAAAATTCTCCAATGGGTACGTTTTGATTAATGCTGCTGCTGCTGCATTCACTAATGAATGACAGGCAAGGTCACAAGTGATTTCACTAGTCCTGCATACAACCTTCGTACAAAGCAAGCCCCATACTTTCAGGAGCTTTTCCCTGAGATTTACTAAAATACTTCAGAAACCAATAATATCCATAAAGCTGTGGAATTTACCTCAGATACCTGGTTACATAAAGTCATAAGGAATCATACCTCATATTTTCATATGAAAGATCAAGATACCCTAAAAGTCCAAAGTTATTAAACTAATTTTTCTTTCTACAGTACACTGTCTTACTTGCAAAATCTTAAGAGCTGAAGTGAAATGTTCAGCTTTAAACCAATGAAGCAAAAGAGTCTGAGGATAGAGACTACCTGGCAAAGCTGGACCATTATGTTACTTTGCCTACTGAGACAAGCCTAATTAAAATGTGTCTGCAAAAACTCTCAACTACTTTTATTTGAAAAGTAAATTATAAAACACCAGAAATCCATAAGTTAATTGTACCTTCCTGCCACTCAGACAATCCCCATTTATACAAGACTTAACCCTGCATATTTAGGTAAGATGAGCAGCGAGTTTTATCTACATTTCACAAGGTTAAATCCCCATAAGGGAATACCAATTTCATACTGTAGCTTTACCAAGTCCACAACAGCACGGTTAACTCTTTGAACTCCCGACATATTCTTCACTCTCATGCTAAAATTCACCTCAATTCATTAACTGCTGAGAATTATTTCTGTCACATTAGCTCTGAACCCCTCCAGTTTGTTTGTAACAGATGTTATTACCAGCTAAAGAAGAGCTCTACCTCCAAACTGCCCTCTCCCAGCAGTCAGCATGAAACACACAAGGAATAAATATTCTCTTTAGCCAACAGTTTCATTTATCACTATTCTAAGCAGCTTAAGAATGCTCAAAGTTGCTTACTTTTCAGACATATTCAGTGCCACCTGATTTTATTGGAGTCTATATCAGCTGCAAGTCCTGCTTTTAATCTCAACCACTCCTATTTGCATAGCTAAACAGAAACAGACTGCTGCAGAAGAGGGAAGGAGGAAATAATGCATTTTATGCATTTAATACCTGGCCATCTGGTACCTCAGAAATGTGTTCAACTTCAAAACAGCAAGAAAAATAAAATGAGGGAGCCAAAACAGGCTTTGCTGAAGCAAAAAATGCATTTATTTATATAAACGGCAATTGACAGCTGATGCAGAGGATACATACATAAATCCAATTGCTCATGCACAGGGATTGTATGAATAGAAATGCCATAGGTAAGCAGTAGCAATGGAAATTAGAAGAAAGTCTCTGTCCATTCCATCCCTATCTAAATGATTTTTTATCCCAATTTTCTCTCCTCTGTGTCACTGGAAGAGGGGGAAGAAAACTGAATCCTTAAGGTGCTTCCCTTCACCTAGAGAAGAAAATACAAGAAATGCAGTCACGTTAAGCAGCTTCAGTGTTCTCAACATTTGGTTGATGTCTCAGGAGAAACACTGAGAGCAGGTGAAACTTCTCATTAGCAGACTACCTGACTGCAGTACTGAAGAGAGAGGGAGTCATTCTACTTTGGCCAAAAGCCGTAAGTCAGGTACAGATAAATGGGTTTATCTGGAGAGAAAGGTGGTGATTATATCATAGAAAGAACTCAGATTGGAGAAGGCCGTTTACAGCTTTCAGCAAACTCCTGAAGTTCTCTGAAGCCCTCTCTTTTTTGTCCCCTGAAGGATGCATGGGAGAAAAAAGCACCAAGCTGTGTTTGATATGAAGCTACAAGTTTCATGATAGCTGCAAGGGAGCTATAATTACCCAATTTCCCAATATTAATGACTTTTAAATAAAAATGGCTTTGAATTTTTTTTATCTCTCGTCTGCACTAGTCAACAAACTCAGGTTCTGTGATTCTTGCCACACAAAAAAACCAGTAACAGATGTCAAAATGGCAAAAACAGAGTGGTGCTACTATATCTGATTGGAGCAGTAATTATGAAGTAGTACAGGGTGATTCTGAAGATAAAGGTAAAATTTGTAGAATGTAATTTAGATTAGTTACTGGTTTTAATAAAAGAATATTATTTGTTACACGAGTTCACCCAGATTAGGAAGCCTTTTGAAACTTACAATTTTTACCAGACATACCAAAATATTTTGCTGCTTTCAAACCCAAGTCCTGTAACATTTTAATATGAGAATCTCAGCTTTTACTGCCAAGTAAGTTCATACCTTACTCAGCTGTTTAGAAATTGTATTGAAAACGAAGACTCTCAGAGGAAGGCAAAGCATCAGCATACCACCTTTTCTACCACAAAACATTTTATTAAAGACATTGCCTTAGTGTTTAATTCTTCAAGATCATTGCAAATAATAAAACTTGATTAGACATAATGAAAATATAGTCTTCAAGTAACACCATTAGTGCTGTGAAGCAGTACTAACCTTTGCCAATCATGAATGCAAAACAAAGCTAAATCAACATTCTCCTTGAAGTTCATTTGCACTTTGTAGAGATCCACATTTCTCTAGGCATATATTTGTATGTATATATACGCTACTGAACAGCATTTTATAGGTTTCTAATGCTTTATAATCAATTATACCAAAAAAGGGGAAAAAGTCAAGAACACTAAATACAAAGTAAAAGAGAACTACCACATGCTCGCTGGAAGCAGAATGCAGCAGGACACTTTGGGCTGTTTATTTATACAAAAGCAGCTTGTTCTGGCAGAAAATAATGGCTTTTCAAGACCTGTCAAAGGAGCTATGGGTGCAAAAGATGGCAAAATGGCAAAGGTCCTGATTTCTTCCTAAGAGAAATCCAGTGAAGACTGGATTCTGGAAAGACGAATTTCATTGTGCCTAGAGATCTGGTGGGTAGATAAATCACAAGGTCTTCAAAATCACTTTATAAGCCAAGTTAGTAAGTAGGAATATAAAAATAGCAAGAATACAATGGGACAAAAGTCAGAAAGATGAAATGTAGCATATAACATAAAGGAACAGATAAAAAGGACATGCTATAAAGACACAGAAATAGTATGAAAACAGTCATGAAAAAGATGGTTCAATCCTTCCCAGTTTCTCTTTCTATGGTTGCTAGATCACCTAGAACTCCCTCGGAAGACAGTCCATATATAACAGTAATGAAAAGTGACAAGGGGTAATGGTTCTAAACTAAAAGAGGGTAGGTTTAGACTAAGTATAAGATAGAAATTTTTTACAATGAGAGTGGTGAAACACTGGCACAGGTTGCCTAGAGAGGTGGTGGATGCTGCATCCCTGAAACATTCACGGTCAGGTTGGACAGGGCTGTGAGCAACCTGATCTGGTTGAAGATGTCTCTGCTCATTGCAGGGGGGTTGGACAAGATGAGCTTTAAAGGTCCCTTCCCACCCAAACCATTATATGATGAAAATTACCCATGCAGACTTTGAAAATATTTGTACGATTTTCTGGGTGGAAAAAATGGAAAAATATAAAAAATAAAATCCTACAGTTGGTTCACAAAGAAGAGCCATCATAGTTACACCACATGAAAAATACCTGGATTGTTTTTAAATGATTAGGCAATGCATGGATTTCTCTGGGACTTTTTTTATAAAAATAGGTACATTGAAAATAAGAATTACATGTTACTCAGGAGAATTACAAATAGATGACCATGAGAAAACACTCAAACTACTTCAGCTTTATTTTTCATTAGAAAGAGAACTGGGATCAGGCAATTAATCACTACACACTACAAAAAAGAAGAAAATGGAAGCTAAAATGAAGTGGGCATTTAACCAAATTCTACATTTTCAAATCACAGGCCTGATGAAATTAATTTTTAGAAAGCACACAAGAGGAAATTTAGGGCACTTAATACTTAAGAGGACTTGTGGGAAAGAAATGTAGCTCAAGGAGGTTGGAAAAAGCAAATCAAAATACTTCTCTTCAGAATGAGAGAAAATTGAAAGTTTTGGGAAATATGAACTAGTAGGTTTAAGCTGAAGTCTCAGAAAAACACTGGAGCAAATAAAAAGCACCCAGAAGACAGGACAAGTTATATAAGTATTGTCAACATAGATTTTTAAATAACAGATGTGCTGAATCAAGCTGATTTTCCCCATGACAAATAAGAGCCCTTGTGAGAAGTCAGTAGATGTCTTATTTTCACCTTATCAGGGCTTTTGGTACCATCTCACATGACACTCTCATCAGCAAGTCTAAATGAACCCTTTAAAATTGGTAAAACTATTTTGAAAAACATATTTAGACCTAGCAATGAATAAATGTCAAAACAGGATGGCAGAAATGGCTGTATCAGGGAGGTTTGTGATGTGGGACTGTCCTGGGTCTAGTAGTACTTATTGAGTGATTTTGTTAATCATTTAGATGATGGAACCTAGTGAATGCTTATCAAATGTGATGTTTCTCTGCACACAACACAGGGCCTGCAGCTTCTTTCAAGGCCCTAGAAAAGAGGATTAAGATCAAAATAATCCTGTCAAATTGGACAAATGGCATAATAGAAAGGACATGATTCAGTAGGGACAAATTTGAGATGCTATGCCTGTACCTGGGTAGAAATGATCAGCAGTACAAGATACAGAATATTGAATCTTGAATCTTCCTGATGAGAAATTTAGGAATTTTAATGGACAACCTACATGACCCATCATTATCAAACCTTTACAAAGCACAAGGTTTAGTAAAATAGTACTTTTCTTAAATACATTAGGACCTTGTACCAAGTACTAATGTATTTAAATTTATAAAATATTTAAAAATCCTTGGATGGAAAATAAACTGCAAGTTTATAATAATTTTATACATTCTTTGTGAAAGACTTTTTTCTTCCACAACACAAAAATATCAGGTTCATGTGAGGCAGAGAATCATATAATTATGTAAAACTATCAGTCAGGGATGAATCATCACCAAAACAAGGTCTGACAATCTCTTTTCACAAGTAGATACAGAAGCAGCTAGTAGCCATCTGGAAGCAGCAATTTCAGATGCTCACTTGATAACGCAAATCAAGTACAAGACTTACTTTCCCACCTTTGGAGCAGCAATGCCATCCTCAGATCCATATTACAAACAGAGCATGAGCATACTTGCTTATCACAAGAAATGCTTCCAGTTGAATAGCTGTAGCTTTAAAAATTTGAGTAAAACTCAAGAGATCAAAGATTTAATAACCTTCTTCATAAGAAACAAAGCAGAAGTGGATCCCTTCTGTTGTTACAACTATCATGCTTATAAATAAATATCTGTGGCTTTCATGAGAGGTCCCTTACCTGAATTATTTTTTCTACAGTGAATTTTTATTCTGTTAAGTAGCCAATGATTACAATTTTACACAGATACCTGTGAATTAACAGTTTGGTTTTTACTTAGGATAGACCAAAGAGAGTGGCAAAAGGGACAAAACTAGTCCTCCTCATATCTTTAGTTTCTACAGCCAGTGTTCCTTCCAGCTGCCTATCTATAAAATTACAACTCCCAGGATTCTTTAAGAGAGAAAGGGTTTTGCAGAGAAAATATTAAGTCCTGGGGATAAAAGATGACAAAATCTTTATAAACGTGCTAAATTTTTTATCACACCAAAATAACAAATGCAAGCTTATATCTAGAATTTTAAAAACTCCTTTTGGTTATTTAATGATCATACATATATAGGACATTTCTAACCCTTTTCTCATTTCCAGCCTTTGCTGACTTTTAATCACATACACAGATATATTAGTACACACACACAGAGCAACCTGAAGCAAAGGCAAATGATGGATGAGCTGTGAGGCTATATTGATTCCCTCTGCTGTAATGCAAGTCAGGAGTGAAGTACAGCATCCTTATTAGAGATGCTGTCCATTAACTTTTCCTTGCTCTACAAGTCCTTAATTATAACATATTAGCAGTGTATGCCTGAGTGAGCACTGCTCTAATTTGAAACTGAAACAATGCTTGCATCCCACTGCGAGCAATATTAATTAACATCTTTCTTCTGTTTTCCCTGAACTCTCCTCCTGACATTTCCAGGTAAAGTTAAAAAAAATGTATGTCAATAAGTAAAAGCCAGCTATCAGCAAATACACCATGTAACTGAAGTACTGGATGTTGAACGTCAATTAAAATAGTTTCCCTTTGGAAACTGTGTGTGTTTATCCCTAATATATCATATTATGGTCTTTGTTAATGACAGTGATCATAGCAGGCAGTCTTTGCACATTTGATAAGTTGATAATATCACAAAAGATATATGCATGCTTCCTGGGATCTTAAGTAAGGTAAGAACTCATTTGTCCACTTATTGATCTACCAGCTAAGGCAAAAAAAGAAATACATAATCAAAAAATTGAAAATTGAAGTGGACTATTACTGTTCTGATGACAACTAGATTAAGCAAAGTCCAACTATGAGATGCAAAATTCAAAGTATGTCAAATTAAATGTTTTCTAGAAGTGCTCCATATTTGAGAGAATACATTGGTCAGCCTTGAAGTTTTTTGTTCTTTTTTAAGAATTTTCATTTTTTTTAGCTACCTGGATAAAAGATCTCAAAAATATGAAAAGGCCATACTGAACCACCTTCTAAAAACATTTTTTCCATCAGAAGTATTCTATTCCTATGCAGCATATAACAAATACAAGCCTATCAATCATCAGCAGAGGCCACTTCTGGCTTCTTTTTTTTCTGCTGTCTGAAAACCAAGTCAGTAGGATTTTTAATGAAGCACCCTTCTATAGAAAACGGGTTGTTTGTAACATAATTATCTAGCTGAAAATATGGAGGGAGTGCCAGAAAATAAGTTCTGATCACCTTTAACAAGAGGAACTCAATTTGTAATTTAACTGCCCCCAGTGTAACTTAATATAACTTGGCAATACATTTTCAATTAACATGTAAGTACATTAAGCTCATGTAAAATTCAAAGAGCAAGAAACTGAATTAATACATAAATATAGTGCAAGATCTTGGAGACATTCACACAGCATGCAGAAACAGAGCCTTGTATGCTACCTGCTACTGAGCACATATTCCTTACTTCAATTCCTTACTATAATTTAGTAAATGAACAGATTTTCCTCAGTTCTGGTGTAAGATATCTGCAAAAGGATGCAAATTTATTACAGCCAGTCACACACACTGGCTCATCACTCCCAGCTGCAGGCTGTCACACAACCAGCTCCCAGTTCCAGTGCTGGCTAAGAAGACAACATCACCAAACTGCAGGTGGCTGAATTTCCATTGATCTTCCATCATCAGGTGAGTATCACCCAAGACTACTTAAACTCACCTTCTTAAGGGGCAAAGGGATATGATCACTTGCAATCCCTGAGATACAAGAGATGGTCCTATCTTATCCAGGCACAGTTCCAGCTTTTGTGGCTTCACCTGTCCACAAAACTCAAGTCCCAAGTGTAAGACTGTGGTTTCGTGTCCAGTGGCTTCAAAGAAGCCACATCCTCAGGCGGTTTACAAGTCAAACCATTATCGACTACAGCAAATGAAAGAAGAAATGCAATGCCGAAATATTGACTGGAGGTGATTTTTTTAAAAACAGGATGTGGCAGAGACTTCTGAGCAGTTCCCGTACAGTGCCAACCAAATTTTAATGGAACAGTTCCAGTGAGACTTCGGGTTTTTCTCATTGAGAGGGCTATTTCTGTTTTACTTTTTATTACAAAGGCAAGACAATTCTTGTGTTTACGTGACAGAGAAGCAGATTCTTGGTAGAAGACAAGTGGCAGAGCTCACTTTTCTTCTGCTTGGACTTAGCCTGAAAGCTTGGGGTACTTGTAGGGGAGGGGCTACAGGGATTTGGACCTTCATGTAACAGTGTCTTAGGTGTTTTCTGACCACTGGTGGAAGAGCACTGCTAAGGTACAAAGTACTGTGAAAAAAACAAACTGAAACTCAAGTCACACCTTATAATACAAAGTAGACCTCGTTCATTTAAATGATAAACCAAGAAATTAACGGAGTCTGATATTCTATTAATTAGTGGTGGTGAGACAAAGGGAAATGTCTTATAAAGTAGCATTCTTTGAACCAGAGCAACAGGATTATAAAAGCAGTTTTATACACTTTGAGAAAGGGTGTGAGAATGTAGCTGAATAAAAAACGAAAGTATTAAAAATATGGTTAATACTGTGCTGAACACCTATGGAGAGTTATGACAGCAGCAAGTTCTACAGATAATTGCTGCAGTATTTAAGGTTAAATCCAGCCACCTTCAAAACATAAAATGATTCAGGCTACCCAGAAATGTCAAACAGCTTTGCACAAAATACTTCAGTATTTGCACAACAAATTTTCAACAAACCCACTTACAAGTAGGTGCAATTCCCACAATACTGATGTCAATGTATTTAGTATAAAACCCAATGATTCATAAACAAATGTGCTACTAGGTGTCTTAATTGCTGCCCTTTAACTAAAAATAAAAAAATACTTTTGAATCAGATATAAACATTCACCAAAACCCAAATCAGTTGGCTGTGCAATCCCAAAATAACGTACTGCTCTATTCAGGAATAAATTTCAACATGGTATGTGGAACAGAGCTCCTTGCACCATCCTCAAATGTCCTCAGACTTACTCACTTTTTAAAAAATCATCTGGGAAAGAGTCAAACATCAAACTTGTTGTGTTTTGCCACTAAAAGGAAAATATATTTCTTTTTCCAACTTTACACGGTTATGTAAAGAATATCACCCACTGCACCGTATACTTGTGTGTGAGGCAGGACAAAAAATAGCAGGAAAAAAATCTAATTGTATTTATGTTAAAACATAAAATGCACTGAAAAAGATATTGACAGCATCAGTATAAAAGCCCAGAACCACACAGTCCAAGCCATTCATTCTTGCACAGACTATTTACTTTTTAAATTGTTCCAACCTGTATTCAGCACAAAAAGCAGTATTACAAATCAGACTATCATTTTATTTACAATATTCTCATTATAGATCTGACATCATGCCCTCCAGTCCAAATCTGTGATATAAAAGCAAACCTTTTGAAAGACTGCAGAACACTTAATATCAGAAAATATAACAGTGACTTGCAGTGTACCAGCAGTGCCCAAACCAGTCACATCCCATGGGCATGCTCAGAAAAAGGCATCAAATTCCTTTTCTGTATCTTGTCAGGGCAGGAATCACAGCATCCCCCAGTGGGAATAACCAGACAATTAAAACCACAACATACATTTTTATAGAGATGCAGCACAAGTATGACCCTCACTGACCTGAAGACTCTGCGAGTGCTGCGTGCCTGTGTAAATCCCAGGTATGAAACCACTGGGAGAGAGAGTGCAACTGAAAGTTCAGCCAATGCCCAAAAAACACCAGAAAAGACATATCTTTTTCTTCATTGCAAAAATATGATCCCCACTGCCATTATTCTTGGTAACAAACTGGAACTGCCTCTGAACAAGCCAGGAGTCCAGTTCATTGAGTGTGCTGAGAGCACCAACTGGACCCAAATGCAGAAAGGGAGGGTATTCTCAGTATCTTTCTTAAAAGCAGCACTTGGCTGGTAGGAACTGTGAGGCAGTTACACTTAGGCATATATATATATACACACACATATATATACTTATATGAATATATGTTTATATCCTACTGACTAGCACTTGTGCTCAGGGAATAAGAAATCTACATTCTTCAGTCTGAAGGGGGTTCACTCCCTCATCTGCCATATCACAGGATAGTCCCCGGCTATTAGACTTCAAGAGGGGTTGGGACAACTCTCCTTTTTGCTGAAGCCACACCAGTGAATAAAAAAGCTTCATGGAGCCAGAAAGACAGCAAAAGGGAAAGTATGACTCTGCACCCTAATAGGATATTCAGCTGGAGAGAATGCAATTATAATTTCCAGCTTCTTCCCCCAGGACTCTTAATGTATTGTACATTGAGTAGCTATTCAGTGAAAATTTGACATAATCTTGGGAACAGGACTCAATCACAGCATAACC
The DNA here is from genome assembly GCF_041296385.1 of Aphelocoma coerulescens. Classification (NCBI taxonomy): domain Eukaryota; kingdom Metazoa; phylum Chordata; class Aves; order Passeriformes; family Corvidae; genus Aphelocoma; species Aphelocoma coerulescens. Next base: position 9,432,469 of record NC_091015.1, read on the forward strand.
ACAAGGGTACAATCCTGTTCCCTTGTCTTCTTTTTCCAGCTCTGAAAATCTTGTCTTTTCTATACAATGGCCTTAGCAAAAGGCAAAGTCTGTCTTCGCTCTGTGCAGGCTGTAGCTTAGTAATTATTGTGCTGCCCCTAGGAGTTAATAAGATCTTAGGCTGTATTTGTGGGTGTTCCTGCTGACACTTTTTAAACTGCTGGCACGTCTAATCAACCATGGTTTGAGAGGGGAAGGGTGCAATGCAACAGCTCTCAGTGCCAGCAAAGGTCTGTCCTCTCTGTTTGCGTGTGGTGTCAGATTCCGTGGCCAAGGTTATGCTGTGTTTTGCTGTTCACTTGCCCAACATGACTGGTACATGCTTTACCTAATTAGAGCAAGTTTCCTTCACAGGGGGTAGGTTTTCCATTTCCCTTTCAGACAATCAAAGGAAGGAGACAGGAGTTATCCTGGGGAGTGCGGACTGCATTAGGTACTTTGTACCTGCCAGATCTTTTGTTTTGCCTGCCAGTACCAGGAACTGGCCATTATCCAAGACAGCATGGATGGGATTCACAAGGTTAAAAACAGGCCTCGTGTACAGAGCAGACCCAGTCATCCTATCCACTGTGTTTGCAGAGCTGCAGTCAAGGGAACAATTTATCTTCTCTTACTGAAAAGACGTAAAGCATGTTAGATCAGCTATCACCTAAAAACTGCCTATTTTACTCTCAACTATATGGCAACATCTGGGCAACCAGCTTAGAGACTGACATCCAAACTGCAAATATCTAAGGTTAAGGCTGATGAATCCCCCTCCACATGTATCCTTCTCTGACTTTATCCTTTCTCCTCCTATATGCTGACATGAGCATACTAACCACAATCCTTCTTTGGGCCAAAGCAGAAGACAAACCAGTCCCTGAAATACACTGGATTATTTCACAGCACTTTGGGTAGATTGCAGCTTCAATAAGTATTGGACCAAATCTTACAAACTTAGAGATTCTCTTCCAGTACCTCACTCCCTACTCAGCTCTCACTAATCTAAATAGCAAATTGAAGTAACTCTCATCATCAGAAAGTCCAAGTACTCATCACAAATTTGCAGTGCAACCATAAACTTAAATCTGTATGTTGTACCCAAAGGAAAAAAGAGAGCAGAGTTCACCCATTAGATCTAATGAAAAATTTCAAAAGCCCATCACTAGTTTTGCAAAGGAAATTAAACATACATACCTACTTTGTTAATTGTTGAAGATGTTTTTCAAACTGGAATGTCAGATTGCACCTTGCCTATACCATCGATGTTCTGGAAGAACATCCTCTGCAGTGGCAATTTCCTTTCAGGGAGAAGTATAATTGAATGGACTAGGCTAGGAATGGCTATCATATACAACACAGACTTTTTAACATGGTAAGAATGCTGAACTAAACCCATAAATTTTTCTGAGACAAAATTTATGTGGAAAAGATTAATTAAGAAACCTGACTAGAATGCATCCAAAAGTGAGGCACTAGACTTGGCCAGGAAAAATAAGTTTTCTACAAAGCAAGCAGTGAACAAAGAATTAATTTAGAAAGTGACCCAGGACTGAAATCTCCTAGTCTTTCCCAAACCTTCTCTGCTCAGGGTATTTTAATGAAAATCCTCCCCCACCCTCATTATTATAAAGTGCAGCTCTGCTGTTAATGGCAAGGCTATGATTAATGCAACAGCTCTGCTCTAGGAATTGGGTTATTTAGCTCTGAGGTGGTCAGATATGATTAGGGCCATGTCAAAAAATGACAGTGATGGTTCAAACTCCATCATAACAAGCCGTGTCACCCACAGTAGTATGCAGTTCAGAAACAGGCCAGAAACAGCGCAGAACATGATTTGTCTTGTTCCAAAATTATATTCCAAATGTTCTTCAGTGCAGTTACAGAAACCTTTATTCCTGAATTGCAGTCTGTGTGCTCCTATGCACTGATACAGCAAGTAACCCAAACTACTCCTTCGCTTTGTGAAAACTGAACAGCCAGAGTTCAGGTCAGAAGAGATGATTTGGCCATTTAACCAAACTGCTCTTGCCTCTCAGACCCCAGCTTCATTCCTCTCTTCTTATCAACTGCCCAAAATTGCAGGAAACACACATTCAACTCAAATATATTAAAAAAAAAAAAAAGATAAAAAGATAAAAAGACAAAACAGTAAGGCTCATTTGAAGACAAGTGATAAATAATCTATTTACCTATTCTCAGTCTTTGCCCACCAGTTGCTATTTAGATTCCTCTTGCTTTGAAGAGATACTGATCTGTGGTATCTGCTGAGCTTTAAAATACTATCACACAACAGCCATGCAATCCCACAATATTCTTTGACAAAATGAACAAACTGAATTTTACATACTTTATTGTTTTCTCCAGCTTAAAATCATTTCAGCTACTCTTGTCTGTCTCCATTCCAATTTTTGACAATAATTTAAAATTATGGCATCCCATGACAGTTTTATGCAGCATTTTCATAGCGGCCTTACCATTAGACTTGATGAAAGTTAAATCAAAGCCAATCCCCAAGTCCCCAAGTTACTCTCTGACCTCACATCATGAATTATGTTAAAATTTTTTTGCCACTATACCAGAGTAAAAGCAGGTGTCCTCACCTGCTTTACAGTGTGAACTTCCCCCTTCAAGAAGCACCTCTTCATATTTGGGGACTTGGAAGCACAAAAACAGCCATGGCCTCATCAAAATCCATTCTGACCATTCCTTGGGTCATTCACAATTATTTGTTTTTAGGAAAGTAATTATGTATTTTTTTCCTAATCATTTGCAAAACAGAATAAAGCTTAACCATACCTTAAAATCCAGTTAATGACTAGTTTGACACTGGTCAACTCTAGCTCAGAACAAGGTCAAACCAACCAAGCCATATTCCTACTTTTTTTTTTTTTTTTTGCTAGTGCCTACTTCAAAATATTTTAACTTTGTGACATTATTTAAAAAACAGGTATCTATCTGTTAAATGAGCTATACCATGGTCAGATTTTTTCCACAATAGTTATACTGGATTCATGTCCCTAAATCTCTCAGGGAATTTTTATTCCCTTAATAATAGTAACAGTGACATTACAGGTGAGTTTTCTTTACTTCACAAGAGATCTTGGAAGGCAAGAGAAAGCACAGAACATGAAAAGATAATTACATTCTGCATTTTTCTGTAAAAATGGATTTAAATTCATTAATATATTTTTAATATAATTGATATTTTAATTTAATTAACATATTTTAAAGTATTAAAGGAGCAGAAATTAAGAAAAATCAACAAAAACTTCTGGCTTTAACAGTTGTATTCTCAGAGTATATTAGCTATTACTGCTTAGTTTTGTTCATACTTTCCACATCCTCACATTCCCTGTCTTCTTTTGTTTTCTATGTCCAGTGGAAGGAGGAAAGGAAGCTCCTTTCCCTCCTGCCTGTATTGCATTTATGACATGACTGGAGCTCCCTGCTACTGGAGCTGTACAAATAGTGGAAACATGGAAGCGTGCAAGATGTGTGTATGTTCATTATTCATTTACATAAACACATAGCATACCTGCAAATTCACATGTTTACAATTGCTTACTATTGAATTTAAAAAAAAACAAACAAACCACAAATCTCCAAGTCTGGCTCTGTCTTCACTACAATCTCTGTTGCAATGACAGATCTAGTAAGCTTCCTAATTTGCTTTCTGAGAACTTAAACTATTGCTTAACTTAAATTTAGGTGCCAATTTCATTGCAGATGTTCAGCTTGCTGCTTGCTTAAAGGATTTGCAATTACATTCTGTAGATTTGTTCTTAACTGTCAGCTCTATTATCAATAAAGCAGAACTAAGTTCTGGCTCAGTTTAATCTCTGCCTTCTTGACTTATGCATGAACCTGAGCTTTTTGTCTGGTTGGGGAGAAAAACAGCTGCAATATGGGAGCTTAATTTATTTAAAATGAAAGAACAAATTAAGAAGTTAAGGAGGTTTGGTTTCTTTTAATTTGAGCTTCTATGCCTTAATAACAATTTCTTCATTTTTATATAAACTTTATGTGTTTATATGTGTATTTGTTGGGGGATTTTTAGGTGTTTGGGGTTTTTTTGCTTGCAACACCTGGTCATTCAATATGCAAAGCTTGCTAAATTAAATTATGATACTGCACACCTGCACTTCTTTCTGTTGCCAGAAAGCCTCCCTCCCTGGGAAAAAAAAAAAAAAAAAAAAAAAAAAAGAAGAGAAAAAGCTGATCTTTCACTCCAGACGGTTTGTGCTTTGGCATGGCTGCCCCTTGCATTGCCAGCAAGATTTTTTTAATGTATTAAATTATTAAAGGTTTAATTTCTGAAAAACTCAAGTAATTCCAAAGAAGACTAATGACAACCAGCTTTCAAATACTTGTAAAGACTTAAGATTTAATTTTTGGCACTATTATGAAGCAATCCAGAGCCTACCAAATGCATCAGGAGTTAAAGGCCCTTGCCGCATTGGGACACCTGGACATTGGGGTTTTCATCCTATCATTGTATTGGGGCTTAACAACCTTTAACATTAAGACTACTGGTTGATAGAAAAGTGATCTGATGAGTCCTGTCCAACCTTTAGGGGACAGAAACAATCTCCCCTATATATGACATGTAAAAATCCCAGCTAGAGTTCTGGGTAGCAGTGAGATCAGCAAATGCCTGGACAAAGACCGATTCATCTTTTCATTCCCAGAAGGAGGCCCTCAGCTGAACCCAACCCTAAGTAGCCTGAATCCTTCCTGAAAAGCTGTCCCCAAAACTTTCTTCAAAATTCAAATGAAACCATAATACCCAGTTTAAAAATATATATTTACCTATTCCAACACTACTGATGTTTCTTTGAAGTTTGGCCAAAGTTTCAGGCCCAGGCCCATTTTACTGTCCAAACTCCGGACAAGCTGTGATCCACACGAGTTCCAGCTATGAACTAGACTTACATCTTTACAAGCCTTATGCACTGCAAGATAAAAGTAGTCAGCTAAGTAGCTGCATCCTCCTACACCACACACCTTACAGTGAGTCAAGCACACCCAAATGGTTATGTAATTTAATTACACCCTTGGATACTCCATTTAAAAGCAAGTTGCCCTTTTAGAGTTCGGAAGCCACATAAAGCCTTCAAAGAAGTGCCACAAGTCCAACACTCATTGCACAGAGAGCACACATTGGTTCTGTCTTCTGCTAGGACCAAGCTGACCTGGGAGGTGAAGAATTTCAAAAGAATTTCAGTTATCTCCCATTTTCCATACTTAACCCCAAATTTAAACAACAACAACAAAATCTATTTCTAGCAAATATTAAACCTCCACATATTCTCAGAGCAGAGAAAGTTTAATACAGTACCTTGTTTGTAAACAAAAAAAGCTCAACTCTTGCATAGAAGTTCCAGTTTATTTTTATGCAAGCTGTTTCCATTTTAGAAAAATGCTCCTCTCACTGGGAATCACTAGACTTTTTTAATAGTACAACTATTTATTCCCTAATGATATCATTAAAAGGACACATTTACTCTGTGAAGAATGCAGTCCAGCCAAAATATGTTGTTATTACAGACAATGGTGAGCTTTTCCACATGTTCCCAACTGTGTTTTAGTTTGCTGACTCAAACATGTTTAGTAGAAGATAGTAAAGACTTGATTTATTGCTCAAGGCTCTCTTAATTACCTCCTCTGAAAAAAAACCCAGAATTAATTTGATTTCGACCTTCTATTCATTTATACTATTTAGTTTCTAATGTAGAAAAATTGAGCATTTCAAACCCCACACTTCCCGTGGCAGTGCGTGAACTGCAATGCAGACAACAAGTTCATTAAACTCCATTACTTCAAATGAGGTTCCAGAACAGCAGGAGCAGAGGCCATGGCTCAGACCTCTGCAGTGAGACCCAAACTGAAATGCCCACAAAGCATGGAAAAGTAATTCTAGCTCTGGAGCTGAGCTAATGAGGAAGCTGCTCAGCCTCACAGGTAAGGCAAAATTGCTGGCAGCAAGCACAGTGGTTCCCTGTTCCCCAAAGAGGCTTCTATGGGTCCCTGTCACCCTCCCTCACATAATTCTGCAGGCATGGTCCTGATCCACCAGATAAACTTACCAAATCCCAAAGGGCTCTAAAACCAGAGAAAACAGATCTGGCCCAAGGAGACCACCACGTGCTCATGGCTGGGGAGGAAGACGAGACAGGAATCACCCCAGTGGTGAATTGCACCCTAAAATTCACTCTGAGAGCTACTTATGTCAAGTACAACACAATGACACCATGCAGCTGTGCAGGATCCAGTTTCAAGACCTGTATGATCACCTTCATTTTGCTAGAAAACAAATAATAACAAAACTTTTTGTGTGTTGCCAACATAACTGGTGTGCTTACTTTGCAAAGGTAAATAGTAAATTTAAAGGAAAGTCTGAAATTAGTGAATGTAGCACAGTATTCACACAATTCTGGCAAAGTGCTTAATTTTGTGACATTTGTTTTGCAGAAGACTTTCCCCCTCAGACTGCACTGTGCATTGTTCCCTCAACTCAATTTTTGTGGCATTTACAAAGTAAAATGGACAGGGAATTAATAATTTACATGCTTATGTGGAAATCATTACTCTAAATTTCCTGTTAAAAAAAACACCCCACAAAACAAAAAGAACATCTGAATTTGTCACAAAAGTAACTGCATGTTTGGCACAATTGATTTTCTCATTTTAAATTAAAATTAATGGTTTCAGATGGATTGAGTCAAGATATTTATTTCAAGGTATTTACCAAACTTCATAAAGGTATATTACACATGCTAAAAGCACAACCCACTTCCTCACTTCTGCTCTACAGTATTCTTCTTCCTATGCAATACAATAATCCTATGCCTGAGAACTTGGGAGGTGGAAACAACCCGTGAGTCTTTTACATTTAGTTCAAATATCTTACTTGCTAATAGAGCAAGCATTGCAAATTAACGCATTTACTACATAGATGGTAATATGACTGCTGTTGCTTTTCAAAGTATCTCTCAGAGACACAACATTGCAACTAAAGATTCTACATGGTATGTCAAACACTTTAAAGAGAATAAAACTTATATAGGTTATACTCCTTAAGCCAGTCTTTTGTACCTACATGTTATGACCCAGTATTTTATCCCTCTAGAACTATTTCTCCATTCAGTTTTAGGCATCTCGATGTAGCTGTAAAGAGGGTGTGAGCTGATTTCTTGCTGAATAAAACATTTGTGAATCCAAAAGTAGTATTTCCTTGTGGATTTCCACTACAGCATCTAAGATAAAGTGCAGGATACAGCCATAAATGAGCATGTATAAGTAGGGGGTGTGATTCCAATAGCCTTAGCAGTAAATACTCTCCTGTGTGGTTTGAGTCGGGTCTCTAATGGTTATTACACACTCTCAATTTCTGCTGATTTATATGACACACGCTTTGTATAACTTTGTTGTGACACACACCTGACCAAATTTTTGACAACCACATACTGGCACTGCAGAAACCTGTCCCATTACACACTTGTGCTAGTATGAATTAAACTACTCATTTCTGTATTCTGTTTGTGCTCTCCTAGCACCCGACTGCTAGCTAGCGTGCTGCATTTTGACCTCTAGCATTTTACACTGCCAACAAAAATGCACCAACTTGAATCCTCACCTCAAAACCTGAAAACCCAGTTACCACATCAGGGCATCAAGAACCTTCCCCACTCACACCCCTGGCTTTCCCAAACACAGTTAAATAAAGACAAAAGGAAAGTAGTGGTAAAAAAGGGCAAATCCAAAATGACTCCTTAGCCTTTTGAATCCAGTCCTCCTTTTGCACTTGTGACTGATGGGGTGTTAATTAACAGCTTCCTCACAGCATTACAAGTCAGTCAGAGCTCACTGTCAGTTTTCCAACTCTTTTGGCAAGGCAGACCCTTGCCTGAAAGCCGGTGCCTTCTGCAGGATTTGCTGCTCCTGAGGAAAGGTGCTGCACAGCCACTATGCCTGGGCTGCTCTCCAGTCAGCTCATCCAGAGATGCTCAGAGTGAGCTCATCGTGCCCAAGCCTCTCAGCCTAACGTTTACTTTTCAGTCTCACTGCCTCTCTCTGGCACAGGTACAAAATGTTTTCCATACCATCTGCTCATCTATGATATAAGCAGGGTCAGCAAAATGCTGCATCAAAGTAATTTACACCTATTCGTGCTGACTTACGAATAAGTAACACATCAGTGCTGAGATGAAGCTATCTACAGACTTCCTAAGGTGGACAAGCCTTTCTGAGAGGCTTCCCTTGCTGCACAGGTAACTGCCAACCACACACTATAAAAAGATTTACCAGGTACCATTTGCTACCATTGAATACTTGAGGCCAGTTATGCTGCTGTTATGCTGTAACAATCCTAAGAACTCAGCTCCACAGCCTTCTAATAGGTTGCTTTTCTATGAAAAACAAAACCAAAACCGAAACAAACGAACAAAAAACCACCAAACCCCACCCCATCCCTCCTCCCCCCAAACAACAGAAGTTATGAAGTCTTACTTAAATAACCAAACCAAGATGGGTTGTGGGGAGAGGTGGTTGGTTTGCTATGTTTTAAAAACTTGAGTTTCAAAATTCCCTTTCCTTGTGCAATTTCAGGATTTACCACAATGTCCCAGACTATGAATTCTGCCACTGAATCAGCCCTACCCATGACACCCTTCAACGACATTCACAGGGCATGTGTGGATCCTGAGCTGTGGCTCCTGCATTCTCCAGTCTTGCCCTCACTTCTGAGGGATGCCTGCCTCAGCAGGGTATAAGAGGGAGAGGCTGATCAGGAGCCAAGAGACAGAACTGCATTAATGCAGAAAGCAAAAGGTCAGTACTCAAGGAGGGGCTAATGAAAGGGAACAGGAGGAGAGAACAGTTCATTCTGGGGGAGAACATACTGTTTGCTATTTTAAATTTCATGAAAAGAATTTTCTCTTAAAATAAACAATTGGGGGTTTTTTCAAGACAACAGTACTGCTACACAAATTCCTTTTCAGTAAAAATAGTCCTCTTATAATGAAAAACTATGAAATAAAACCCCACTAAATAATTATAATGCTAAACATCACATTTTGCTGAGACATTCATTTACCAGTACCCAGAAAAATACTAAAACTATAAAATTATTGATGTATTTCAGCAGTTTTCAGTTTTCCCTACTTTTATTTGCAACTATTTCTCATATAAAATAGCAAATAAAACATAAAATTTTGATCATATAAGGTTTTATTCTGCCTATTACTGACCAAGGATGAGCAGCTACTTAAAATACAGTTTGCATATATTCATAACACCTTGAAAAGAAAAACGTAACACCTTTACAGACCCTTAACAACAACAGCCCCCCTAAACACCTCTCATATAAATTCATCTGTTTAATAAGAATGTCCTCGAATAAGCAGGTCAGAGAACTGCAAAGCAAACAGGGCAGCTCTGCTGCTGCTACTGCTCCCCAGACAATACTCTCATCTCCTTCAAGATAAGCATTATACTATATACAAAATTATTAGAAAATAGTCATTTTAGATGTACATTTTCTGGATACTGAACACTGATGTATTTTCTTGTTTAGAAATCAATTAGTTTGTTGAAGCCAGACTCTTGGATGTGAGCACTGCATCTCCCTAGACTCTCTGAAAATGGATTCTTGATTCTGCAACTGTGATTATTATAGCAAAATAAACCTCTGTGTGTATGGGAGAAGGGAGGAAGAGTCAGAACTGTCCCCCAAAAGATACAGAATTATTGACTGACTATCGACAGGTAGAGTTATAGTCCAAAATATACTCCCAAAGTACCTTCAACAAGAGTCTTTTTGATGGTTTTCAGTTTGGTGTTGGAAAACAAATATATATGAAATGTACCATTTCTGCTCTGTTCTTAACATGGTTACAATGGCACATCTCCAGCCACAGAAGGATTTTCCAAAGCCACATCACCAGCCTGGCAGGGATCACCTGCAGCTGGGAGATGCCTCCCACCAGCAGCACAGCAACAGGCACAATCCAGAGGAACTTCACTAGCCATTTCCATGCCGCCACGACCCCCCACACAAATTGTGGCCCACCTGGCAATCATACTCCCATAGCCAGTGATGGGCTGTGAATCTGGGCCTCTGTTGGGTCAGGAGAGGAGACGAACCTTCCCTAGAGCAAAAATGGGATTTGTGCTTCTGTTTGTGGATTTTCTGATCATCTAGATCATCACTGGGTATGGAGTTGTGTGAAGGGCAGGACACACTCTTTAAGCTGGGTTTAAATCCCTGTATCACCTTAGCTCTCTACTCAGGGGTTTCTGAGGTCAGCACATGGGACTTCACAACAGCAGACCTCTGGCTGACCACTTTCAATTGGCACAAAGATCACATGCAAGCTACGTATGGACCTATTAACCTGCCTCTGGTCAAGCAGAAGACACAACCCAGCTTAACAATCAATCCTATTCCACTTTTTTGTATGAAAACCAAAGCCTGAAAGCTTGGGGGAATATTTTGCTCCCTCATACATCTGTTTGGAGTGGTGTGGCAATCTGTTTAGCCACTGCTCTTCCTATCCCACATTGTTACCCCTCTGCTCCTTGCCCTTAAACCTGGCCACTCCCTCGGGTCCTCCCTAGTGGTTCCTGTACCCCAACTCCGCCCATGTACCGCCCCTGAGCCCCTGCTCTGCCTCTGAGGGTAGGCAGGTCAAGATGTAGCTATTAAAAAGTCTTCTTAAACTCTCATGGAGAGACCCTTCTCACCTCCTTTGCCATCACTGTGTTGTAAAGCTGACAGCTGCCAGAGCAGAACCGCGGAGCCGTCCGAAATGGACTACGGGAGGGCGAAAATGGTCGCACTGCCCTGAGCAGCTCTGCTGAGCTCTCAGGAAAGCTGTAGCTTGCTAAACTAAACCTAGTGACTACAACAGAGTGGCAGAGGGGGACTCAGTTTCTGGCATATACGCAGATGATCCTGAATGCACCAAGGAGATTTCTTCAGCTGGAGCCAAGGTATTCCTGAGATGAAAGCAAGAGGCACACACCAGTGGCCAGAAAGATTTTCATGTGGTGTATCAAGCCCTGCAGGCAATCCTCTGCATCCTAATGCCCACTGGACTGCACAGCCCACACAGGACATGATCCTTATAGGACACAAGAAAAAGGTGACCCCAGATTCTGCCTGCCAGCACCAGTCATGCACACTGAGATGGACAATCCAGTCACGACAGTCAGGGAACAGAAAAAAGCAAGTGCTGCTGTCACATTAGCAGTATTTCTGACCAGAGAAGGGGAAAAAACAAAAGGCAGAGAATCATGAGAACAGCCAGGCTGCCTTCTCTTGTTCATGAAGATGCCAGGGACGATGAGGAAGGACCATCTGGAGGTTGGAGAGAGCAGCCAGGAGTCTGAAACAAAGCTCAGGATTTAGAAGGGCATCCTGGCCACAACAGCGCAAATAAGGTGGACTTGAGAGAATTGTACTGCTGAGGCCATGCCCAAAACCACAGTATCTTGCTCAGGTAACAACTTCTTTTAAGCATAAGAGTTTTCAAAACCAGTAGTAATTATATCACAGATGTGGATAACACAAACATAACAGTAACTTCTCTTTTGGGTAGTCAGAGCACACCTCAATACCAACTTTCTTCTAGACTTTTTGCTCATCACATTTGTCCATGTTTATTTTGCTTACAGGTACACATAAACATTATTGTAAGACTGGCAGTGTAACACACACACACACAAAAAATTGCATTTCAACTAGTTATTTCTAAGACATTAGAAAACATATACATTTTTCCTGAGGTACCAGTGACCTTACACCTTACAAAGGGAACCCAAATACTTTTGAACAAACAATAAAGTATCAGTCACTGCTGCCCCTTGCAGCTGATGCTCAATCATTCTAAACAGCAAAGATTTGCAAAGTTGCAAGTGTCCACACAAATACTGTAAAACTTTGCCATCTTGAATTGCCTTTCTAAGTCTTGGTGATTTTGTTCTTTCTTCTCTTTCTTATCTGCCAGCTCTGTCAAATTCTCTGAATATTCTGCAGCTATGAAACTCTGTGCTCCTTCTACTGTCTATTATCAAAACCACATCTGAATCCATCGGATTTCCATATTCCATTATGTTGTTATTCCTTGCTATTGCACACCAATTTCACTGATTCTCTGCCATTCTCTGACAACTAATTTTAACAGGAAAGGTACATGGCTGAATATATGACAAATTAACCAGAATTTCCAGCTCTCTCAGGCTAATCTTAAGCAAGGAAATTTCTTTTGATTTCCTTTCTATCGCACATAATGCCACTACATCTGATAATACTATTATGTCACAGGAACAAAAAGAGAACATATATCAAGTATTAGAAATTCAGTACTAAAAGATACTTTTGAAGCCATATTATTGTTACTCAAGCTCACCTTAGAGAACGCAAGTATTTCAAAGAGTCTAAAACCTGTTAGTGAATTCTCCTCTGCAACTTTCTTTCTTACCAGTTCCACATTGTCTGCCACTGAAATAATGACAGACATGCCAAGAAGGCCATTAGGTAGTTCTGGAGCAGATCTTGGCATCTGGCTGTATCCATTCATCTAGAATTTCCCATAATATCAATGGAGCTGCCTTTATGGCACCCATCCACCACGCCACATTGGCACCAACCCCTGACAGAATACATTGCTCCTTAAGTAATGTTTTTTTTCTGCAGAATCACACCTTATGTCGCTCCAGTTCTGCTTTTCTTTGCAGTAGTTTTTGTCATGACCCTGACATTGTGGGGCTGTCGCTCGAGCTTCTCCTGCTACCAGCTGTACCCTGCTGGCACCCTTCAGCCTAGCATAGCAACCCAACAAGGGCATCAGGCAAAGAGACACTGATGGGATTGAGAGATTACCTAACTCATCCAGTTGCTGTTGAACCACTCCTGGTTAGGGCAAGACAATGAGAACAGACTAAACCTGTCTGAACAGGAGCAGTGATTGACAGAGGCAGACAGAAAATGGACCCGCTGTGCCTGCTGCTGCCTTTACCCATCGCTGGTGAAGGACTCTCAACTGCCCACAAATCAGGTCAAAGTTATTAAAATACAATCACATCAGCCCATCACATAATTTTTCCTTTGTTGACTGACTAGGAAAAACAAACAAGCAAAAAACCAAACTGACCTCCCACAACACCTACAGGACAACAGGGATGTCCATACAAGTGCTGGATGTTACAGCCTTTTCTGACATGTTCTTGCATAAACTCTCACTTTAGACAAAATTTTAATTTGCTGGTTTTTCATATTTCTTATTCTCTCAGAATAAGACTTCAAAAGGATATGAAAGATTCAGGAAAAGAAACTTCCTTCTCATTATGGGTCTATCTTGGATTATCATCCAGTCCTCTGGCACTGAAGCTCATTCACTTCTCCCAAGACTTCCTTACACAAGCACCCTTGATCCAAATGAGCAAACAGTAGCTCATGGAATAAAATTAGGGACCAACTCTATAAATTATTTTTCCCATATGCTTTGTACTTTCCCCCCATAAAATACAAGTTTCCTGTTTTAAAAGTAAACATTATTGTAAAAATATGAAAATAAAATACTTGGCACATTTTAAAACGATAATAAATTATGGATTGATTTAAACATAAATAAGATTTGAAGGCTATTTACAGAAAAGAGTATGTACATCTTATTTCTGAATATATACAACAACCCTCATTAGGTACTATTTTTTTACTGTTTTTTCTTGAAAATTGCTGGTGAGGTAGAGTTGTACCAAACATTATATATCCTTCAGGTCCATATAAGCTTTTAGAAGTGCCTAAGCTACTCATATACCCTGACACTTGACTCAGAAGTCAAGACCTAATACAGCAAGATGTGTGGAGGATTCCTTTGAACTTAAAGAACGAATATCTGAAATTAATCTTCGTTTGGGTAAACCCAAATTAATAATGATTAACCCCCCAGATTTGGGGATGGAAGCAGATGTATAAGGGAGTGTCAGTGAAAACAGTGTCCAAAGTTTACCTGTAGAGATCTGGTAGGTCAAACAATTCCTGTGCTTTTGACCCACCTGGCTGCTGCAGCAAACAGCAGGTAAATTAATCTGAGAGCCCAACAGACTTCTTTATGCTAGTCTAGATGAAGCAAAAATAAAAGTTACTTACACTAGTTTCACCCCCCCCCCCCCCCAATAGGTGTCCTTTTCATGTCTTCTCCTCACCCAACTTTAAAGCTCCTTTCAGTGCTTCAGAGTTCCTCAGCTGTGGAGGCAAAACTAAATTTCACTTTTGGTGACATCCAAGGAAAGGTGAGGATGTGCATGGGAAGGAGGCTTGGAGGAAGCCAAGGTTTCCCCAGCCTTTTATTACCTTTGGGATTCTCTCACCTCTTCCTCCATCCTGTGCATGCCTCCAAGCTCCCTCCACAGTCCTAAAAAAACCTCTTTTCCCCCATTCTGGATCTTTTCAGCATCCCCACACTTGATTTGCAAAATAAATCAGCTTCTCTTCCCTCAAGGAGCAAGTGCTGCTCACAGAGAGGATCCCAGGCTCTGGCAAGGAGAAAAGGTGTCAGGTCACAGTCAGACTCTGCTCTGGTAAGGCAAGGGCAGCATGGTCAAATGGAAAACAATGCTGAGCTGAGGAGCTCTGGAGAACAGAGCTCACTGTGGCCCAGGTGAAAGAAGAGCAAACCACAACTTCTGCTGCCCCTGTCCCCAGTGCCAAATCTGCTGCAAGGACAACTGAAGTCAGAACATCTCATCATCCTCTTCTCAGCCTTGAGAGAAAGACCTGCATTCCTCAGTTGAAGTTGATTCGGATATTATCAACAGCAAAAAATTAAAGTATGAGGTGTTAAAGCCTCACTCAGATTCTCTTTCACCTTCCATAAAAATGGCCACTAATGAACATTTTCAGAGTTACTTCAAGTGCAGCAGTGTAAGATGGGGGAGAGTTGGCTCTGGGCACACAAAGCTTGGACCTGTGCAGAGCACAGACCCAGCCGCGCAGACAGCACGGCTCACAGGCACAGGCAGTAAACAAGTAAAAATAAATCAGTCTGTTCCCCCATAAAATTGCTGCCGCTTGAAATGCAGTATCTCACACACTGATACTGTAGATAATTCGGTTTCATCTTGATTATGACCTGTATTAACACCCAAAGCAATAAAATCTTTCACATTCTCATTTTACTGAAGCCAAAGGACAAACCTTCTGCAGTGACATATGGCTCTGCTCCTCTGCAAGTATGTTAGACTGCTTACAAAATCTCCTTGTCTAGCAAAGGATAATGCTTTTTAAAATAAATTACCTGCATTAATTTGTATTTTCCACCAAGAAAACCTCACATATCATCATAATCGTCTATCTATACAGATATATGAGTTTCTCACATTGTTTGCACTTTTTTTCTCCTTTAATGGGGTGATTTTAGACTATGTCATTGATTATATAGCTGTAACATGCAATTTTTTCCAGCACAAGAGTCAGCTTGGGGCTCACAGACCGCAGAGTGATTCCTGCATAGTGCAGACAACGTAAAGAACAGTCTAGGGCACATGAATTTAGGATGAGACTAAGTTTAACAGAACTTTGAAAACTAGGTATTTCATAGCCAATTACTTGAGTACAATTTTCAACCTATGGGGATTTGGTATTACATACAGAATATTTTTTTTTAATCCAAAAGCTTTCTCTGTAGTGTGTGTATTGATATACTGTTGCATAAACTTTGATTAAAGTTAATTTAAGTTTATTTAAAGATTAATTCACTTTGATTAAACACTCTTTTGCTCTTTTCCTGGCTGCACAATTCCTCCCCATGCCCCTGCAAGATGACCAGATGCCATGGGGAGAGCAGAGATTATTCCAGATCACTGTTCTAGGAGCAAGAACTAACATTTCCACCTCTGTGAGACAGAGACACAAAACCATAGTCCCCAATGTCCTGCAGGAGACCTCTATAAATGGCTCCTTGTAAGCTTTCTTTGTGGCCATGGAAGAGATTTTATTTTAGTGTGATTAGAAAGCATTTCTCTGCTTGAAGAGTCAGGGTTAGATTTAAAAAAAAAAAAAAAAAAGAAAAAAGAGGCAAGAAAAGGTGAGAATAAAACTATTTATCCCTCCACTTGTTTTTCCATCTAAAAACTATACTTCTGAAAACAGCCAATTTCAGATGAAGAAAACTCTGTTTATTCACTGTTTTTAACAAAATATCTTCTACCTGTGCCAACAACTTTTAAATAGCAAACAGGATGTGACCTGCATGACATACAGGAGCAGATTTTGTTTAGCAAATGCTTAATGTCATTGTCATGGTTCCTAAGAAGGCAGCTTGCAGTGGCACTGAAATTTGCAATTACTGCAGCTTAATTAACAAATGCCCATTTCCCGTTTACATCTACTATGGACACATTCCGGTTTAAAAAAGGGAAATATTTATTCCTGTACTACTGCACATGAATGAAATGCATGACAAAACCCTTAGCCCTAGAATTTTGAACTGTCGTTTCCTTCAGTTGTGATGAACTAATGAAGTCATTCACTCCATTACTGGGGAGAAATCATAAGGTATTATTTGAGCCAGCTGACCTGCATCATTTGTGAGAATCGTGTCTAAGCAAAGCAGGTAGGAACCACAACATCAACTTCACAAGCCACTGCAGCCCTGTGAAACCATGTCATGTTTTACCCCAGCCAGCATCTAAGCACCACACAGCTGCTTTTCACTGCCTCCTCCCAGCAAGATGGGGGGGGAAGAGAATCAGAAGGATAAAAGCAAGAATACTCCCGATTTGAGATAAGACATTTTAATAACTAAAAAAAAAATAATAATAAATTGTAATGAAAAGAAAAAGAACAAAACCAAAGGACCTAAACCCAAGAAAGACAAATTATGCAGATGGAAACAGTCTCTCAACTAACCAACTGATGTCCAGCCAGTCCCTGAGCAGCAGCTCCCAGGTTATGACATCGTGGGGTGTGGGACATGCCTCTGGCCAGCTGGGGTCAGCCCTGCCAGACTCCAGAGGTCTCTCAGAGTCTATTGCTCCCCAGACTCCTCGCTGAGGGGTTGTACAAGGAACAGAAGAGGCCTTCATACTGTGCAAGCCCTGCTCACCAGCAGTGAGAACAACCCTAAATGACCAACACTGATTCCACCACAAATCCAAAACAGCCCCATACCAGCTACTATGAAGAAATTTAACTCTAAACCAACATACTATGGCATCTTCAGAATTCAAGAATTAGTTAATGTGTTGGTCAAGAGATGCCTGGGAATAGAAAAAGGATTCGTTCAGGTAGACCAATTCTTTCCACAGATTTTTGAGATGAAATAGCATTTTTGAAGTTCCAGCTTTCTTGCCTTCTAAAATATGCCATTAACCTCTATGCCAGTCATAACTTATTTTCAATTACCATGCCAACAAAATACACTGAAACAAGTAAATCTTTTTTGGCATCATATGTGAAGGGCAATATTTCATGGAATAACAAAGTAATTTTAATCAATGACCTTATTCCTGGGAGGGGAACAACCAACATTTTGGGGCTACTATAAATCTCTTGAGATATTTGAAATAAAGCCCAGCAAGAATGCCTGACTTCTAATTGTGAGTGCAGTGGATCCAGAGACACGAAAGGGGCACTAACTACCTGATTGCCTTTTTAGTGAACATGGATTTATAATTTGTACTGCAACATTAGGCACATCCATCAACCCTTTACCACTGAGAAAAACAGCGCTGAAAGAGGGATCCTTTTCTGCCCAAACTTCTCTCAGAGCTCTCCATTTCTTCAGTTATAATAATTTCTGGCTCAGGTGTTTGGTGGGGGAGCTCTTAACTGAAGGAGCACAAAGACAATGGAGAAGAGAAATCTTAGTATTAGACTGAACTTCAAACATTTGTAACAAAAACACTGCATGGAAGTTTGACATCTGAAGTTAGATTTACCATAACAAAATTGAAATTAATTAAAAATAATTTGAGACATGGAACAGGACCAGTATTTCTTAACTGTATATTGATCCATTTTTGTCCAACTATTTTTCACAGAAAATTTTAAGTAAGAAAAAAATAAGTGAAAGAAAATTCTTTCTTTGACTTAAAAGTCAAATATTTCAAAAGCAATCATTCATCAAAGACATCAATCAAAATTACAGGTAAAAATTGAGAGGAAACTTTTCTAACAGCTACTGTCAGTGAAAGAACAGTTTGTTCCACTAAATTACTCAGCATAAGCCATCACCAAAATTCCACTAATATGAAGGCAGGCTGACAGAAAAGTAGGAAGTCTTAATTATTGTAGAAATCGAGTAAATCTACACATCTCTAACTTGGAAGTGAAACAACATCCTAGAAAGAAAGGTTAAATCAGAAGACTACCAGGAAAGTTATAATTTGGAAAGGTTTGGGGTTTTTTTAAGTCACAGTAAACAAGAAGCAGTCAAGTTTACTACTTAAAGCTAGAAAATTAATTAAAATTTGAAAACAAAACACTACCACCTTGAAAGCTACTCCTCCTCCAAAGAAAACAAACTGATTTAATTTTGGAAATCCACAAGCCATTTAAACTGCTTCCACTGTGACTGGGTATTGCAGATAGCTTTCTATAAGTGTTCAATAAACTATGAAATTATTAGCAGTCTTGCCATCCAAAAGTCCATTCATCAAATTGTCCCCTAATACCTTTTCTATCTAAACCAAACAGAAACAGAGATACAGCAGCATAATGTGGAGTAAAGAGAGAGGACTTCAGGGCAAAGAAAAAAATCTGAACAAAGGTCTCAGTAGTTTTCAACTCCCCTCAAGTTATTTTTCCCCACCAGCACATTATAGCTTCTGGTTGGGCAATGCACCTCTTTCTTATCTACTATAGAGTTTATGATAGAGGAATCAGCAGTTGCACCTCAATAACAGATAGAGAGAGACAAAAATAGATGTTTTTGCCATTGAAAAATCACACAGTATGCAGCTGGTCACAATCATACCTGTCTTTTTACTTCCAGGAAAAAAAACTATGATGATACAATCTAATCTCTGGAAGACTCAAATGAGATAATGCAGTTGAAAGACTAAATACAATCTTAAAAGTGTTAACATTAAATAGAATAAATTAGGTGCACATTTTCAACCTTATCATAATATTGCAAATTCATTACTAACACAAATGCTTACTGCATTACATTACAAACAACAGCATTTTCCATTTGACAGATGCTGCTCCTTGCAGAGTTAAGAGTCCAAACATTAAATGTTGTAATCCCTTACTCGTCTCAACATCCACTGCAGTTATCAGCCTTAAATCACACTGATCCTACCACAGGGCACTAGAGGAACATGCTGACAACAGCAGCAAAAGCTACCAACTTACTCAACTTATGCAGAGCAGCAGCCAAACCTATTTCAGTAAAGACCAAATTACAGTAAATAGTTTGGGACCATAAAATATATTTATTGTTCTGTCTACCTCTAAAGCAACTTTTGTTGCTGTTGCCATGGAGGTTGGAGGGAATGAAAGGAAACTCTTTTTAAATTAAAGGCTTAGAATGGCATATAATGCAGGATGACTTTTCATTAACAGGTCTTACCTGTTAATCAACAGCACTATAATTAGTTCACTTTCAGATTGTTCTTGTTTATTAAATGAGGACATAAAACAATAAAAGCCTCTCACAGTTCTACTACAAAGCATTTGTTCTAAGCACTAGAAGAAAGAGAGGTTTATCTTTTCTAGTTCACTTTGGATGGACGTCAAAATCAATCCAAATCAAGGACTCTGAGTAGCAGGTACACAACTTAGGAAAAAACTTCTACATTCTTTATTTGAAATTTTTTTTTTAAGAAAAGCAAGTGTTGAATCTCTTTAGTACATCTATTCGAAACAACAGTGGTAATTAAAAAGTACTTTTATATATTATATATTTATGTTTTTCATGTTCATATAAGCTTGCATCTCCTTTAGAACATTATAAAGTAATACCCTCCTCCTTGGCTTCTTACTTGACACAATGAATGTCAATAATTACTGTATATATTTTTCACACCCAAGCTATCTTGAGACAAAACAAATCCCTATTTCATCCACTTTTGCTCTGCTGCAGTAGATACACTTTCAGGTGATCCATGTTGTAAGGTTTTCTACTCATTTCTCCTATTATTCTCTGAGAAGCTACTTAGCCAGGACCACAACATCCTCCCCCTGAAAACCATAAATCTTTTTTTTCCTATTATGTTTACTGTCTAAAGGTAGATTGAGAGTAAAATGACTATTAGTGCTTGTCAAACACTATGAAGTCAGAAACAAAATGGTGTTCACTAAATGATTATTGTTATGCAATAGCAGTCAGGGGATGCAGTTTGGGCAGCAAACAGGCAGAAGGATTTTAAAAGAACATTTGAAGAAAAAAAAGACAGAAAAACAGGAAAAAAATACATGGCATCTTCTGCCCAGAAAACTTGTAGCTGTACAGAATCATCCAAAAGAATGTTATTCAGAATATGTTTAAGAAATCTACAGCTTTGCCTCCTACACACTCAAGAAAATGCAGAGAGTGAATAGTCAAGTCATTCATTAAAGTCCTTGCAAAATTGGTACATTTTGAAAATATATTTGATTCATGACCTCATATCTTAAGCTTATGTACTATTAAGACAGGATTACTGAAGTTTCCAAAAAGAAAGACACAAGCAGCATGAATATTTTAAAAAGCACAGTTTTCCCAGGCAGGGTTTAAAGTTTTCTAGTCTGTCTTCTTTTAGACATTCCCATCGATGCCTCAGTTAATTATCACAGGATCTCAGTAATAAATCTGATTGACCAACTAACTACTGCTACACTGAGACAATAGTCACTGATATTCAGGGGGACAAAGGCAAACCCCAGTTTCCTTTCTGACAGAGAATAGATGAAGCCCAAAATAAGCAAGTAGTTGTTAAGCGCTTCATTTTTGGAATTACACATTTTTAAACAATCTAAATGCTAAGCAGAAAAGATACCCTTTAAGCCCAGGAAAAAAGGACAATCTCATTCAAATCTGGAGCCGCTCAATAATCACAATACAGCTGTGTAGCTGTCACTGCCAACTCACCAATTTCACATCTCCTCTCTTCTGACAATTTTTATTACTACTTTTTGTTCATAAAATTTTTTATGCTTTTTTTTTTAATTGGTGTTTTGGTTTTTTTCTTAGTAAAGGTGAACAGTTAAAGAAAAAAAACTGCCTATTATTCTATTTTTTCAAAAGCTGTAACTCAAAAATCTTAATCATGAAGTAAACCATGCTCATGAATGTCCCTTGACACAAGAAGAGGACAAACTATGATGGATTTAGAGCAGAGGCACACTGCTGCAGTGTCACTCCAAACCAGGATTCATTTGCTTTCCACCTCATTGCCAGAACATTATCCCTTGGTGTTCTCTTCTTCTCTCCAGACCACACTGTCCTTTTCAGGCTCTCATGTTTCATCATTCATCAGGCTCAAACCCTACTGAGAATCCCTAATGCCTTTATCAAACAGGCTGTACTTTTCCATGGCTTCTCAAATGTTAAAATTATGGGGTTTTTTTTAAATGTAATACAATAGTGAAATAGGGAACATCTCTGAACATGCCCAATAAAAGTGCTGCTTACCCAAAAACAGTAAACAAAGAAGTCCACCACACACTGATAACATATATGATAAAAACAGTATCTCTAATACACAAATATATTTTCATGAAACATTTAGCATGCTAGCATAACATACATGTTCAGTTACCCTAAACTGTATATATAAAGCCTATTACACGTTCCAAAAAAACAGCAGAAAAGTAAGATTTGGTTTGATTTTTTTAATAAATACATCTCGTAAGGCTGAAGATTTCATATCATCTCAAATATTTCAGGGAGAAATACTGTATCTAAAGAAAAGAAAAGGCAGCTCCAAAAATTTCAGAATTTTAATCCTACTTAATATCAGATCATTACATTGTATTTTAGAGACTCATCCACCTTATCACCACAAATGCATAATTTGAATAGAGATACCAAATAACTATGGTTATTCTCTGGTGATGTCATACCTTCCCACACACACCCCCCACATTCCCCCAGTCTGCTGGTGGAGAGGTGAAATCTTGTAATCAAGCTTCTTGAATTGAACATCAAAATGCCCCCAAAATCACTCAAACCCACACTGGTTAAACAATTTTCTTACAATGGTTCTGTGAAAGCCAATGCTTTCATATTTGGAGCAAGAAAATACACTACCACAAGTTACATTAAGATAGAACTAAAGCTTCCTTGTGACAACACAGCAGAGTTCTTGCCTGAGCTCTGAGCAAAAGGAGGTCTGTCCACATGAAATAACACTGTGCAGCACTCAGCAGCTCCAAGACTTATTTACTAGCACAGGACATGGGACTATAAAGGATTATCTATGGCTAATGGGAGATTTATGGCTGCCTCTCATACCTGGTGCTGAACAGCACACTGCCAGTGAAGTCTGAGTGATGCTTTTCTGCCCTGCAGGAGCTGCACCTTGAGATTCTCCACAAAAAGAACCCCCCACAAAAAAGTTTTTTATTGGCAGCTGGAACAGTGGATAACCACAGTTGCATTATCATGCTAAACATCTTTTAAGAGGAGTGTAACTTCACTGTAACTTTGCTGTTCAATTTCTAATGCCAGTTGTGCTGAGTGTTTCTATCCCACCATCACACAGGCAGCTATTTTAAAGCCACATTGAGACAAAGACAAGACACAAATACATAAGTTTGGAAGATGGATGGGCCTTTTTTCAATGAGGAAAAAAACCCCCACCACACTGTTTCACAGTAAAGGAGATGAAGTCATCACTGCACTGACATTTTAACCTTCTGTTAAGACTTTAAAATGTTAATATTTCACCTGCAATACCTCAAATAGCTCAGGGGAAGTGAGAGCTAACAAAGAAGTAAAGAGACTGATGGGAAATTGGAGTCTTCCTCCCAAACAAACTTCATTTATGTACTTGCTCCTATTACATAACTGCCATATAGCCTAACGAAGAACAAGTGTGGGAAGCAAAAAAAAATGAGCCAATTTCAATCTTGGTGTTTATTTCCACAGACTTGTTTCAAACGGTGTGTGTATTTCCTTAAGAAATGTAAAATATTCCTAATAAGACACCATCCTCATAACCACAGATTCTCAGGAATATTTAGGTGTTAACTCACCCTTGATTTCAGTTGAATGAAGTGTGTAAATACTTCTAAAGACGTGGATTTTCAGAATACCATTATACAATGGCAGATTTTAAGCTTTACTCATTGAATACCACACAAGATTGCGACTTCTTCTGACGTTACTTATTCAAAGCATATTTTAAAAAATTAAGTGTCCGACAGAAAAGTACCATTATTTCTTTGAAGTGGTATGGAAGAATCACTGGAAGTAAATCCCAATATTTAAATAATTGGCCAGGTTTTTAATGCAAACATCCATGCACTCCCATTTACTTCAGAATTCAGGTAGAAATTACATCAGGTGAAGTTCTAATACTTCAGTTATTTCTGAAGAATCCTCACATCTTTGAAAAGCACAGAAATTCTCTACAAACAATAAAGCAAGTGCATGCAGAGGCACCACTTAATGTTACTCCTCAGAAGTCTGAATTTAGTTATAACAAGCACTGATGCTTACTGAAAGGGCTCTGAAAGCTTAGGCCCAGATTTATAGTGTCATTTGACAAAAATTCAATAGCTTTTGGAGAGCAGTGCCTTGCAAATGCAGATGTTGCTGCAGACATCTGTTAGCTAAACAATGCCAAGGTGCATCTCCCTCTGCAACCCCATCCTA
The DNA here is from genome assembly GCF_041296385.1 of Aphelocoma coerulescens. Classification (NCBI taxonomy): domain Eukaryota; kingdom Metazoa; phylum Chordata; class Aves; order Passeriformes; family Corvidae; genus Aphelocoma; species Aphelocoma coerulescens. The sequence goes on from NC_091015.1 coordinate 9,456,303, forward strand.
CCAGGCAATGGTCTGGAAAACCTCAAAGCATAACACATTAAGTTCAAGAAACCATTTCAGGGATCCTGACTTCTCTCCCTTATCATCTGGAGCACATGTTTACCGTTTATGGCTCATCACCAGCACATGCAATCACTTACATTCCAAATGTTCAAGGAGCTCTGTAGCTGAAAAAGAAAATGTGTTAATATTCTGAACTACCTGCAGAGATCCAAACTTGGAAAGGTTCATGACTTTGTACTGCAATGCCTGGGTGCCTCTGACACATTGTGCTAACCTAAGTCCCTCCTAACAAGTGCAGCTTGCATACATAAAGCAATATTGATTCAGCTGTGCAGGGCTGTTTGCCCAGCTTTTTAGAAGCACAGCTTCCTCAAACACTGCTGCAGACATCAGACCGTGTCTTCTGAGGAGAAGGTTGGTGTTTGTCAGTGAGGCTTGACTTAACAATGCACTCTGCGCCAACTCTGCATTTAATTAACTTTTCTTGGTTGGCCTCACAGAGTTGTTTTCTACTATCTGATCTTGTCTGCATGAACCCCATTATGATTTCATGCAGGAAGGAGGCTTGCAGCCACAACATCTTTCATAAATAAAACTGCCCTGATTTATAAAGGATCTGTTGATAGGAGCAAAGATATCATGGTATCCCTGCCCACATAAAACACAGCACAAAGCTGCTTTCTGAAGCAAAATATCTGGAGATTAAAGCTAAAGGAAAGAATGCCACCCTTCTAAATGAGGGGTTCAGACAGTTTAATAGAGGGACGAAAGAGGCCAATAAGGGATGGTTATTTTGAAATGAACACTTTTATCTGTACCACACAGTGTCTTTCCCAGTGGCACTGCTAGAATTCAGTAGCATGATTTCATGAGAAAGAATAAGAACTTGTCTTTGTTTTGCTGCTTTCAGGAGCCAGTTTGTTTAAACCTTCCAACAAGGAAGATATACGAGCTGATGTTTTACATGAACTGCTTTATCTATCACTTAAAATGCAAAACAAAACACGACATATTCCCACTTATCCAGCTGTACTAAATTTAGTATATAAATACAAGGACTGTTCAAGGGTAAGCAAAGGATTTCTGTCTCAGAGATCCTTTAAAAATTCCCTCTTGATGCTTTTTTCTTTCCTTTTCATACAAACACATTCTAGGCAGAACTGTTATGGAAAAAATACACACATGGGCAAATTCTTTTGCTTTAACTTCTAACCCAGACAGCAAAATGTACGTGAACGTGTGGAAGCCATATCCCTCTTTACCCCCTGCTATGTCACTACACATACCCTCACTGCAAATACTATTCCTCATATCATTATTTTCCTTCTATATATCTTGTTTAATTAAGATGTTATTTGCTTCCTGTTGCATCTGTAACAGCTTCTCAGCATTTATTGGGGGACAAGCATTTCCAAGCTTATAGCATGCCAGGTTACTTCCTACTGCAGCTCACAGACTCTAGTTACCTTTCCTATCAAGTCTTTTTAGCTGCAGGCTTTCAAGCTTCAAGCATTTTAAATAGGTAAAAATGTCAGCTCCTCCAACTCTAACAAAGAAGTAATGATGTACCAGAAGATAAATAAATGACATCTAAGTCAGTTTACCTCTCAAAGTTCTGGCTTTGCAAAGGAAGAGTCCAGGAAAACTAACTCAGTCTTTTTGCCTGGCTTAATCTTATGCCATTAAAATAAACATGAAACAATATGTTCCTTTTTAACCACTTGATGAGTCAGTGCAGCTCAGAAAACTGATAAAAGGTTTGTGGAAATAAATTAATATTGCATGAATGCTGCTGGAGCTATTAAACAAACATAAGTGCGAACCCATCACTGAAGCCAAAAGAGACCTTTATATGATGAAGGAAAGTGGCAGAAAAGTCAACAATCATTATTACAGCAGGTCCTTTGCCCTGCAAAAATGGCATGTGACCTAAACAGATGTAAGCAGGGCTTGTCTTAGTTATGGTGCTTATATGAGATCTTACAACTCTGTTACATTGCTTTTAACAATAAAGAAAACATTCTTTCAACACCAATTTTTTCTTCACGCAAAGGAACATTTATCAAAATCTTTCAGTCAAAATTTCTCTTCAGAAGAAATGAGAAGGAAAGAGGAGTAGGGGGGTTTTTTTAAGCTAAGAAATAGCTCCGTTGTTGGTGTTTTGGTTATGCTTTTACGAGTCTGATGCATGAAATGCACTTCAAGTCTACAGCTGACGACATGATGCGAGATAGCAAATACTGTGATTTATGTCTTCAGCAGGCAAAACCTAGTTTTATTTCTGAAGATGTGGTCAGTTCAGTTGCCTCTGCTGGAGGCAGAGAAAAAGATCAAAATTATCAGCCTTCCTGCAGGAGTCAAAAGCAGCTCTGCAGATCATAGGTGCATCAAAGATGCTACGGAAAAGTAGCTGCTGTTTCTCACCCACTTTCACGCTGTCCTTCAGAAATACCTACTCGTGTGACAAGAAAGGAGGCAAAGCTTTTCATTGACCTTGAAATACACAAAGTAAGCTCTGCTTCTGAGCACACTGACCTCCACAAACTTCAGTTCCTGAGCTCTCAACCCAGCAAAGTGCTCACATTTTAATATATCAGGATATATTAAATATTTCAGCAGCAGTTTGGGCAGGAAAAATGTAAAGGATTGCTCAGATGCAAGAGGCCCACTTCCTTTCTGGTACATATAAAAAAAGTAAATTCTGATAGTTTTTTAGTACTTTAATGTATGATCTTCCAAAGATCCTGTTTATTTTCTCAAGAATGGTGTCTCTTCACTTGTATCAAGGACAGCATTTAAAATACACTCTAAATAACATTTGCCCAGTTGGGGCAAAAAAAAAAGAATTAAATACTTTGCAGTTACCCTAAACATGTTGACAGAATGTTTTTTTTTTAAACAAGATCAGCCATTAGGAAATATTATTGAACAACTGGCTTATTCATTACTGACATTTCTTTAAGTGAGTTTTGCCAAAATATGAGTAGATCTACAGAAAAGGTCCATTCAAATTCAAAAATAAAACTTCCATAATTTAATTTTGCATGCTAATGAGCGTCACATGGAGATTTTAGAAACTGCATCTTCATTTAAGAAAATAGGTAGAGCAAGAAGTTAGGAAGTTACATTTATAGGAAGAGCAAAGTCTTCACAAGAGAGAGACCTTAAGGTACAGACATTACTATCATCTGTTGCATTAATTCCCCATTATGCATTGTCTTCCACATGTAACAGTGGCCTATGATTAAACCTGATTAAATCTGCTTGTACTGGGGAAGGCTCCAGCCAAGGCACTGAAAAATATTGATGGTCAGCAAAATGCACCACTGTAGAAATCTGTCACTACCCTTGCTGGTGTCAATCAAGGGAACTGTCAACACAGTATTCTTACAAATTCACATTTGTCTGATGTTAAACAGTACTGGAAATTTAATCTCATTTACTCATAAATGTTCATTAGATAAAGTTTATTAATATCTTAATTTATTAGTAGACCCATATTACTGTTTCTGTGTTTGATGGAAAACAAAACTCCTTCTTTATGATACAAATTCATAAACAAAAATTTCATATACAATACTTAATCAAAAAAAATTAAACCCCCTAATTACAGATCTACATATTTCCATATATTCACGTGTCAAAATACACTATTAAAATGACTCCCTTCCTCCTTTCATCACGTATACACATATTTTACAACAGTTACTGTTTCAAAGATCTCTCTCTAAACATCCTTTGTCCTTCATCAGGAATTAAATTATTTCATATTGCACATTAACAATCTTCAACTATTATTAGAAAACGTCTTTCCTACTATTCCATTAGCCCCATTCATATGTCGTGTTGGCTTTTTTGACTTACTGAAAATAAACTGTGAAGGACAGCAGAAGAAAGCTATTTCTGCATAATTTAAGTAAAATCACAGAAAAAGGAAGCAGTATAATGAATAACTGCAGTGTTCCTTTGAGACCTTCTTTCTTATTATAATATATAACAATCTTTTGAGAAGAGGAAACTGATAATTACTCAACATCATCCTCTAAAAAGAAAAACAACCTGAAGGTAACAAAACAGTTATTTTCACACATATTAAGACAAACTAAATGTTAGCATATTTCAGTGTGTTTAATTAAATTACAATCTATTTCATATAAAAGATGTTTCTGCTCAGGGTTGAAAGAATATTTATTTATTTATAAATCTATTAAATTTCCCCTAACTGCTGACCAGAATAGTCATACCTGGTACTTTTCCTTTTCTCCTTCTTTTCACTCACATATGTATTTTGTTTATTGAATCAAGCATATAGCAATCACAGAGTGGAGGACAGACCAATCAGCAAAGAAAACACTGAAGACTCACCATTTACACAGACTTCAAAAGACTTGCAAAGGTCATCCTCAAACAGGCAGCCTAAAAACCCAAAAGAAAGGTAAAAATTAATACAGATTTCAAACTGTGGATAATTAGTGCATATTGAAGACCTTTAAATGCTCAGCAAGAGTCAGAGATTTGGTTGGCCTTGGGAGTTCAAACTGGGCAGTAGAGAAAGTCCAGAACAGGTCCTGTCAGACAGCACATCTTACTGACTGGCTATGTCCAGAATAACCTTTGATGTTTTTCCTTCCCTCATTCCTCTACTGAGGGTTCAGTTTTTTCCATGCTTGTCTCTCTCATTTAGTAATTTAAGGGACTTTATGTTCTCTAAATTTTGAGTATATTATTATACCACAGCACAGTAATGCTGCAATATACCCTACAAGAATATACACCAAGAAACCAACAGCATCCTAACAATATTGGTACTGCAATGAGAAGCCTATAAATTGCACAAATTAAGTTTGGATTTAGTAAATGCAACCACTGACCATGCCTAAGACTTCAGGAGCACTAACTCCTTGGAGAAAGGCTTACAAATTAAGCCATCCCTACCAACACCCCGATACCTCACAGAGAGCTGACAAATCAATATAGGTCTATGAAAAATATCCTCGGATTTTTTCCATTTAAAATAGGAAATTTGTTCCCAAACTTGCTGCTTGATGAGCCCCTGCTACACCAGCTCCATACTTCACCCTAGAAACTTCATCCAGGTTGGCAATCCCAGCTCTTTCACTTGATACTGTTCCCCTGTCACCAAACTGTTCTGTCCCCTTGGTGTCACCCAACCAGACACTGAGACAACAGTGATTACTGCCTTTGTCCTCAAACGAAATGAGCCCACATTGATATTTGCCAAGGCAGCACGGAAATGGGCAAGATGTGCCTCTGCTCTGGTCATTCCACACTGGGGCACAGGGACAAGGATCAAGTTCAAAAGCACCATGAAAAATCCTCCTACCGTTAAGGGCACTCACTTTGTTAACCCAAACAGTTGTTTCTTTATTTTCTAACAAAGATAAAGAGCTAGGACTGGAGAAAATCTGAAGAATGAAGCTGTATTTTGGACACAAAAACTGCCCTTAAGAACACATTTTCACAATTAAGCCTTTTAATTTTCCTGGGAAATACCCTGTTTATAAATGGATATATGGAGTTATTGAACACTCTTGAACTCTTCCACACCTTGCATCAAGAAATCAGCCAGGAAATACACCAGATCCAAACACATAAGCAAATCCTCTCTCCCCAGCCATGCCTATCTCCATGAAAGCACAGAGTACAGCACGTCTATTTACCAGAGTGTCCAGTGGATTATGTAACCTGTCCTTATAAAAAGAACTGAAAGGCTCAAAACCCTCTGACCACCAATTACCTGGCTCCTAACTCTGCTAAAAGAAAAGTTTTGGTGGGCTAGAGTGACTTGGGAATTTCTGCAAAGCTTTTCATCAGGTAACTGTATTAGCACATCATTAAGCCTAAATATGCTGTGTCTCAGCAGGATTTAGCTAGGTCTGAGCTAGGCAAGCCCAGCTATGTGAATTCAAGACATGTTGGAGAACCAGGAGTCTTTTACATCCATCCCACACCTGCCTGCAAAGACCACATACCAAAACCTTAAGCAAATTTACAATATTCACACACCTTAAGCAAATTTACAATATGCATACCAATAAAAGAGTTCTCTCATCCTTTTATCCATACCCCAGTAAACTGTGGATATGCATTTGGTACCTTTTGAAAGGGAAGTTTCAGAACAGGAAAGCTTCTTTACACAGAGTATGGCAGAATGGCATGTGCCTACACAGTACACAAACTCTGGTTTGTAACATATTCTTGAGATGTGAGTGATTTTGCTCCAGACAAGTCTGCTGTAACAACCACTTGACCTGAAAAAGTGTCTGGAAACTCACTGAAGATACCTGATTGCAGCCCTGGTACTGACCCAGCCAGCAGGAGGATGCCTGAACTGTACACTGACTCATAAAAAATCAGACAACAATGACAGGCACTAACCAAAACACATCTGCACAGAGTTCACAGCACAAGAATAATCTAATTAAAAGAATAACAATGATCACTTTAGAAAGGAATTCTTGCAGAAAAAAAAAAATAATAAAGACTTTAAGCACCAATATAAACTAGATGTGGAAAGGTATACTTCAGTGTTCCTGTTTCCAGAAATCTGAAGTTATCTCTTCTAAAAAAGTGTTTTATGGCTAGGAAAAATCTCTCTTCCTTGTTTTCCTGCAAGATTACAAAATAATTAAACCCAGAATCCTGAAAATCTGTGTCCAAAGTGCTGCAGAACTTGTCCTGTGACAGAGGGAAGACAGGCGGTTTTGTAGTTATTTCCCATCCTGAAGTGCTGTAGATCCAAAAGGTGTCAGATAAGAAGTTTCAGCCAGGAATATTTCTAATGGAATGGCACATCAAAACAGTGACTGGTTCACTTAAGACTCCACTGATTTTGAAGCACCTGGGAGCTGGGATTACAGCCACCTGCTGTCTGTACCCACCTGCCAGAGGTAGGACATCCTATGATAATATAATGAGACTCTCAGAAGCACAAAAACACAGATACAAGATGAACAAAATGAGCCTGCTTAAGTACAAAAAAACCAACAGCCAAGCTACCTCTATACAGAACTCTGATTTTGCTTTATTGACTAATATATTTTCCTGGAAAAGCACAAAAGAAAACTGGCATCATCATGTTTTAGTTTCTTTTAATAACTCTTGTTTATTTGATGCTCACTGCAGCAAGGAATCTGATGCGACTAGACTTGTAAACCTATGTCTTGGAGAGCAAATTAATAAAGTCAATGCATAGTAAACTATATCCATGTATGATTGCTCTAAAATAGACAAGGACCTCCAAACTGCCTTGAAAAATATTTTGTTTCAAGTTATTTATTGCTGGAGTTGATTTTTATGCATATTTCACTGAACCAGTCAATATGCTAATTTAGCTACTAATTTATCTCCTGCTATTTGCTGGAGCATTAGGAAGCATCATATTTCATTTTAAATATCATCTACCTACTATTGGTAATGGTAATAAGTCAACACTGAAGAGTGAAGTGGTATCATCTCCAAAATATATTTAATTCAGTTCATGCCTTATGGGAACAAAATTACATTGCATTTTCCATCCAAAAAAAAAAAAAAATAAAATCTCCCTACCACAAATAATCTCCCAGTACACATAAGCTGTTGGCATAATACTTTCAAACACCAAACTCAAAGTCCCAGTCTCACTTCACACAAAAGCCCTGAAATAACAAATTCTCCATGGAATTGTCCAACATACGTTGCTTAGCTAAATGTAGAATTTAAAACTGGTAACTTGCATTGAAATTCAACTCTTCATTAACACTTGCCCAGTCCCTACCTCTCAGTAGTGACAAATCAGGTGAATATATTGTATATAATGTATACTACGGTGCATTTACATGGTGCAGTATTAAATAGCCACAAAAAGAGATTCCATAGGGCCTTGGAAATTCTCCTGCCTCCCTTTCCTCCCCCTCTGTATCTCCAGTGCTGTTTCTCAGACAGGCATCACAACATAATCACAAACTACTGCTGAAAGTACAGGACCTAAAAGTTTAAACTCTTTTCAAGTTATTCTTCTCATGAGACACTAATAAAACTATTTCTTGCTCTCCATCATACAGCAGCTCTGCTTTCCTAAAGGAAAAAATAGCAAAGTTTAAATTGCACTGGAACGTATTGTTTGTTTTGACTTGTAAGAGGAGCCTCTGAAGGTTAGGACAGTCAAGGCAGCAGATGAAATCACTTGAACTTCATCTGGAAAAAACTGTAAAAATTCACTTATCAGGAAAACATTTTTTAAAAATTGACATTGACTGATGATTCAAATAGTTTATATTATGTTTATTTCTCTGTCCTTTCCCCCTGTTAACCAACTCATGATGATCTTAAACTAAACATCTCTTCGAAGAATACCATAAATCCTGTATTTTTCTAAATTAAAATTTAAAAGTAGGTCATAGACCCTGTTTATCAAAAATTGTCTTATAATCATCAAAACAAAAAGCCAAACAATAGGCAAGAACAGCTACATTTCTTCTGAAACTGGCAAAGTAAAAATATTCTAAATCCTTTGTGTTGTTGAGGGTTCCCTACCTTATACGCTCTTACTACAACTTCCATGTAAGCACTTAACATCTCCTCACATTTGTAGACCTTAACAACCCCTCCCCATGACAAAATTTTAGCCACTAAAATTTTAGCCACTATTTTAGCCACTAAAATTTTACCCACTATTTTGGTTCCCTTAACCAAAATATGCCAACAATCTTTAACATTTTAATAGTTCAAAATGAACATTCACCCCACATTTACCTGTTTCTTTCACATTTGGCTGCAAGGTAAAGTCAGGAGACCTTGAAGGGTGAGTACAACTCATCACTGCTGTGAGGGTAAGAAACAAGGAAACACCTGGGCAGGTCAGTGCCTCCTTGAGTCTTTAGCCCCAGCTTTGGATGACTCTAAATAGAGAGTCACATGTTTAGTTTCCCATAGGAGGATTAATAAATAGGGTCCAATAATTACATTTTACAAGTGCTCAACTCACACAACTGGGATAGCTTTAACTGAAAAAACCAAGATGGTGCCCAACAATAATGAATGACAATCAGGACACGCTGGTAGCAAGAATCAAATAAGGTTTCCTGCAGAAAACTGATGGGAGAAATCATCTGTTTGAGAGAGAGATACGCTTCTCACTAATAGAGGTGAGAGATAAATTTGCTCAGTCTGCTAAAGCTGTGATCTATCCAACACATCCTCATCTGCCTGCCATACATGTGTGCTTAGCAAGTCTAGAATTACATAAAATTGCAAGAATGTCTGGGGAAAATGTACTTTAAGCTGATCACAGGCTTTAAGCAGAGTTCATCTCAGTTTCCCAAACCCTGGTGTTACATAGGTGAGTACGTGCACATGCAATGTAAGTATACACTCATTACTCAAAACTCATCAATTGCCTGTAAAAAACCAACTGCTTTCCTTACTTTAGTTTAATTTTAGCATTCACTTTGATAAAAAAACTGGATATTCCCTGGCCCTATCTTTTAAGTTTTCATTCTTATACCCTTTCTCCCTTGCTCTTTTTCTGTTCCAAACTCCTCCATTCTCTTACTGAGAAGTGGGGGTTTTTAACTCCTACTCTCCAAGAAAACATTATCCCACCACCAGAATGCAGCTGCTCCTTCCTGACCCTCCCAAACATCTGCATGCCATTCCCAGGCACTGCCCCTCCTACACAGTGCCTTCTCCTTTCACTCCTGCAGGTGAACAGCTCTGTCACCTTATCTGTATTGCTTGATGGCAATTTCTGGCAGTCCAGTCCACCCATTTCCAGAGGTGCCCTCCACTTCCCTTCTTCTAGCACAACCAGGATATCCAGAATGTTCTACCCTGAAGAAGGTATTTTATGAAGCCCTCAGAACATGTGGTGGTTTATCAACAACTTGCTTGTTTAATGATGAAAGAACACTAAATCAATGTGGTCAAGAATTGTATTAAAGTGGCACATAATACTACCCTCCCAAGAGAGAAAGTGAGAAAAACGTATGACAGCATAAAAGGCACTGAGCTTTGATCTTCTTCCTTTACTCCACCTTTTATGTTTTTTGGATGTAATAGGTGCCTGATGTTTTTGTAACACTGCAAACTCTTGAGAGAAGGGGATTTTTCCTTTCTTTTTTAATTATGTGCATGTACAAAGCCTCATACAATGGAACAGTCATCCCTGGTGAAGAATCCAGTCTTTAATCCAAATTAACAGTCATAAAGATGACAAAAGAAATCTCTGCAGTGGTTAACTGCAGGACTGTGCAATCTTTTACATGAAAAGTTTCCAAAGTAAAGGAAAGATTTCCTGTAAGTGTTACCATATAGTGCTAACACTTCCTCATCTCAGAATTACCCCTTCTTTCAATCATTTTTCATACACACTGATTTGTATGTTGAAATACGACTCTAGCCAGAATAATTCATCACGGAATAGAGTTTTCATTCATTAGGAAAAATTTCAGTACTAAACTTACAGCCAAGATCTGCCCCTGAAGCCTCAATGATATTATATAGCAGTACTTCAGTTACCTTCTTTATATCACTTGCCCTTCCACATGTATGGATTGGTGCACTAAATAGGCAGCATAGTACAGAAATGCTGTCATGTATATTATTATTTCTCACTATGTAAATCTGTACCTTGTCCTTTCTGCATTTAGAGGAAAAAAATAGATCTTATCCTTTGCACTGTAAGTAGTCTGAGCATGTTCACCACTAAAGAAACGAATTGCTTTGTGGTGAAAATACTATTAGCTTATCTGATTACTAATGCCATGAGCCATGATTGCAATGATGTAGGGCTTTTCTTCTGGGGAGCACTGAGAAAAGGTCACTACTAAGAATAATTGAAGATGTGAGCAGTAATAACAGGTCATGAAAAGAGGAGATACTGAAAGTCCATCACTAAGAAAGCTTTAGAACAGCATTTGCATTTGCCCAGGGCTCAGAAAGTGGCTCATACTTTTGAGCTGCCATTTTGTCACTTTTTCACAGTAAACATTAAAAGAACTTGCATTATCTCCTCTGAAAAATTACAGTAAACTCTCTCACTGCTACATTTTCTAACTCTGTTTCTTTAGCAAGACCACCATTCACTCAAAAGCAAATGGGGAGCACAGATTAACCTGCCAAACAAGTAGCTCCACTAATACTTAATTATGCTGAACATTAACATGCTCTCTATTTGTATTAAAAATTAGGAGATTAATCCATTATTGGAGAATAAGTAGAAGATAATTTTAAAACATTACAATTACTACCTCTTAGGATCAAGACTGAAATCTTTTACCTTTAATTGTGGCAGAAGGGGTCAAATGTGATTTACTCAAGTAACACAGCCCCAAATGAAAGATCTTAGTCATTCTGATGTCCCATATTGGGAAAAAAAAATAACATCCTTACAATATAAAATGTAGGATCTGTTCCTTCAAAATTACAAATTGTTAATTGGAGTACTCACAAACTGTAAACAAAATGTCATAAAGGTCCAGAGCAGGCCTTCAGTAACTGTGATTCAATACCTTCTGGTCACCAGTTCCTAAAATTAAATTCCTTACTGGGCAGGAACTGAAACCACCCAGTGCCCACTGAAATCCCTACTGTAACTAAGCAAAACTTTCTTTAGTGTTTAGCAGAGATTTTGAAGGCTGAATACCATTGAGTCTAAGTCCCACTTCACTCTTTAAATACATCAACAAGCAGCCGGATATTTTTACCTGCCATTGCCTGTACAATATCCTTCCCCACAAAACCTGTTGGCAGCAAAACGTTCTGGTATTATCCATAGCCATAAGATATAACACTGATGCTCACATTACCAGCAATGCCTTCCTCAATATCATTGCACACAGGCCAGCAAGCATTGCACTGCAGAGGCCTCTGTGATACTTATTCTGTGAAAGAACTGCTGTCATCATTATATCTGTCAGCCTCATTTTGCCCATCATTAACTGCCAGTCTATTCCAGCATACTTGTTTTACAAAATTGCAGTACAGGAGTGAATTCTAAATCCTAATTATAACATAATTCTAGATGTCTTCCACAGTGAGGGTTAAGACAAGCTGGGTCAAAGAAGTAATGAACCATTAGCTAGAGGAAACAGGAACTCTGTCTGGGGGTTATAGGCTTTGGAAGATAGATCTTTCAGATAAAATATCCAAAACACAGGGTAAAGAAACTTATGTCCCATCCTCTGAAACTATTCGGTCTTCAAGAGCCAGATTCAGTGACAGAGGGATTTTTTAAAAATGTTTCTTTAAAGTTGTGACTCCTGTTTTGGGAAAACTCCCATTATTTCCATAATCAAAGGAAGGAAAAGAGACATGTTTATAATTTCCCTCTAACAAGTACCAAAATTTTCTTTTCATTATTTGGCAGACATTCTTAATGAGTATCTCCTTGGTGCTTAAGAAAACATAAGTGGAATTTAAAGCAATTCTCATCCACTTACACTGCCTCTAAAACTAAGCAATTACCCAATATTTAGGGGTAATATTCCTCTCCCAAAAATATCTTAAGCAGACTTCAAAGGCAGAAACCATTCTTTGCAGAGGACCACTCTGCTATTATTGCCTTTTCTGTTCTGTTTTACTTAGAAAACGTCACAGCATCTTTTAACCAATGATACCTGTACCAAGAGCTGCAGGAAGACCAAGTGCCTGCCAAATAGGGTCCCCCTTCCTCAGACTTTTTAAAAAATCCCTCTCATTTCTGCTTCATCTCTGTTTCACAGTTAATTTGAGCTGGGTAAATTATCAAGTGGACTTGGCAAAAACAAGTTGCAAGGAAAAAAGAATCCTATAACTCAGAGAAGTCTGAAGTGCAAGGTGCTAGTTCAGAGTCATTTATTGCAGGGAAGTAATTCTAATCTGAAAAACAGCACATATGGGTTTGGGAGCTACACTTACAGAAGAGCTCCAAAGAGGAAGGCAGGACCCAAACACTGGTCTAAATCTGTCTGTGTATCCATACTGAGGTCTGAAGATGTAGAAAAGAGTAAAAATTGCTGTTGGGAAAAACAGCTTCACACCCTTATCATGCATCCTGAATCACATTGTAATGTTAATTTAGAGTGCTGAAATCACCTGTGTTCACCTAATGGAAGAGACAGTATTATATACACTTGGTAATTTCTTTAATAAAGAGTTTAAACAGTCCAGAGTAATCCACATTAATTATTCATGTACTGGAGAAACATAATGAAAGTCAATGAAGAAAGGCATAGTCTCTTGGAGGTCTTGAAGGAAAAAGAATAATATTAGGTAAAATTCAATGGACTGTGACATCAAGATTTATCTAAACAATTTACCCTGGAACTATGAATTGCGAATGAAGCCACAGCATCCTCTAGGATGGGACAGAGTTATGAGAAGCAGGTCAAGGATACTGGTAGCACATCAAAGTCAGCTGTACTTACTGAAGATGCCCAAAACTTTTCCCTTTCCACAGAAAAAAAAATCAAAAAATGGTAAAAGTGTTTATTTACTAGGTTTTTTTTTTAAAGTTATCAAGAACTTAGCTGGCCCCCATCAATACAAATTATCTCTTGACAAACAATTCATGTGCAGCACCTTGTGGCTTTGTTCAAGTCCTGTTGGGTTTGTAGTGTTTGCAACCACCTACGTGGGCATCACGATGACAAGTGACAGAATTAGGACAATACTTTGCTATGCTGATAAAGAATTAAATCTACCCTGTATTGATTCAAAAGTCATTTCAGAAAGATGTTTATATTTATTACAGAGTAAAATGATCTGCTTCTACTTTTGTGAAATTACACGTATTTGAAAGAACTGAGAGTGAATGGTCTTGATTTTGACCAGTAATTGAGTTCTAATTACTCCTGACTCACCCTGATGTTTCTGAGGCTGGCAGTAGAGCCAGCTGTCCTAGAATCCATTCTGCTGTTGTGTCTGTGAAGCAGCTCTGCCTACTCTGTGAGACCAGTGAGATGTTTTTTTCCCTAGGCTAGTTGTTGAGAGGCAGCCACCATAATGACACACATCAGAGACGTAGTTAAGATAAAGCCATTAAAGCAATCTGGGGAGGCAGCCAGGAAAATTAGAGGTAATTCTGAAATATGACAAATACGATGCTGAGTAGCACCAGAATTCATCATCTGGTTCCTTCCTAAAAAGTACACAAAAGACTATTTTTCTCTTTCTAGAAAAAAAGAAAAAGATCATGAGAAAACTAAACCTCTCAGATTCTAGAAGTTCATCTGTTACACTCCTTTAAACAACAAGGAGAAATTGCACTTAAGAAAATCCATTTATGAAGGAAGAAAACCCTGAAGGCTGGATGCTGTCAGGAGTTTATATAGGTGCTTTTCCCCCTTAAGAGTAAACAAAAGCCTTTGCTATACTGTAGCCATAGAGACACCAGCTCTCATTAACTTAGCCTCCAACGTCTGTTGATTTTGATGGAATTGAAATATCTGAGCAGGGAATTTGGGTTCAAATGCCTACATTTTTCTTGTTTTTTTATCTTTGCTGGTTTTCCTTTGTAATCTTTATTTCCATATTACAGATTCCTCTGTGCTCATTCTCTAACATCTCCTGGATATTCTTTGCTACTGAGAGTTTCCAGGTAGGAGGGACATAATGGAAAAGAGAAAGGAATGGGGATTTTCACATCACTAGTCACCCATCAGGCAAATTCCTCCCAGCTTCCTCCACTGCTACACCAAGCTGCTCTGAACTCCAGAGCTGGCTCTGTCTGCTGAATCCAGCCTCTCCCTGGTAACAATAATTAGCCTAGAGCATACACAATGAAAAAAGAACGGAACTTATTAATTCATAAAGGAATTACCAGAATTTACTTCAGAGGTTTCTTCTACATTTTTTTTCTGTTTGGAAATACAGTGAATCAAGGGGGTTGAGGAAACTTAGAAAATTTGAAACAGTAAAAGGTGCAGAAGAAAACACTGGAAGGAGAACCACAGTTTTACAGAGGTAATAGTGAACACTTCACTATGCAACACCTGAAGAAGAAAAATGTACAAGAAATGAGGAAATAGGAAAAAATAAGAGAGTCTGAGAAAGGAAGTGCAGAATAACCTCCATAGAAATGTCTGTAATGCATGATGTGTTAAAAGTGATAAAAAAGTCCAAGGTACAGAGATAAGCCAGTGGCAGAGATAAGAACAGCCCTGCATTTCCCTGTTAGCATGTTACACTGACTTTACAGGATGCTGTCTTGGGATTTCTGAGTTTAGAAGAAGGGGGCTCTCTCATTTCTTGGAGGCATCCTGAGAACACTAGTTGTTTTACAATAATCCCATTGATAGATTTGCAAGTTGATTCCAAAGATTCATTAATTAAAGACTGGGTTTTATTTTTTTTTCTCCAAAAAATGCTTGATGCTAATATTTCATGAAGTTCCACACACGAGTCTTCAGTCTGCAGTTGACCAGCATTTGCATAATTCTGTGAGACATGATATTCAGTGAGGTTTAGAATCAGTCTGGCACCTCATATGGGAGCCCTCCTAAAAATTCTTAAATTATTCTAATGAACCAGTATTATTCAAAAAGTATTTTTTTTCCTTCAGGATTTGAACTTCTGCCAAAACATTAAAACATAATGTTTAAAACTGTACTTGGAGACTTTCTATTTGATGAATATATTACAAATCTAATTTTATGTTGTTTCTGAATGCAATACTCTGCAGAAAGCAATGAACAATGTGTATGCAATGCTTTCTACATCAATGCAGTGTTTACAAAAAATCCTAAGACTTTAAAAAAAACACACAAAAAAAGCAACAAATAAATCACCCTCAAAATCCAAAGTTTTGTGACCTTTATTCTCTATTCTACAAACTGTATATCATGCGTCAGAAGTAAAGGCATGAGAATATTAAAATTATGCTCAGATGAGTAAATGAATTGTTATTTTTTACAATGCAACCTCATTTGAAGTATTCTTTCAAACCAACATGAGACTGTGACAAGAATGCCTGAAAGATATGAAATAGTTTCATTAATGCTACGTCAAAAAAAGCAAAATGTGATGTGTTATTACACACTACTCTGTACAAGGAAATAATACTCAGCTACTTCTTTTAGCTTTGTTAAGAATAAAATTTAACTATCAGATTCACATCAAGCACTGGCCTTTTTTGAGAAGGTGTTAGGTCAAGGACCAGAACAACAATCTCTGTATCTGCAGCTCTCTTCCTTTTGTATCACTTCCTGGAACATTTTTACTGAGGGGTACATGGGAGAAAAATGGTGCTCATGGAATATGAGCTGTATTGTTATTCTGCTGTTGAAAAACGTGCACTGGCAGACTCTTGGCTAAAACTTGGTTTAGAAGAGACTCAGGATTTTTACAGCTAAGAGGTTTTTTCTTATCAATTCAACTTCCCTTTAGCTATTAATATGATGGCAGAACAGCTAAATAAAAAAACACTTTGTGCCACTTCCTGAGTAATTGCCATAACAATTTTTAGCAATTTTACGTAACTAAAAACATTAAGTTAACGTGTTTTTTTTAATGAAAAAACAGTCCTCAAGTGCCCTAAGTCTGCAGGAGTACTACATCTGAGTAACTCAGTTATTCAACTTCTCAATTTAAACAAAATATGAGGACACGGAGCCACTGTGAGGAAGACGGAGAAAGCTGCTCATGGCTGACAGTGTGGGGACAATACCTGTATCCTCCCTACCTCTCAGAAAACCCTCATTTTCCTTATACTCAGCAGCTCTGCCCATTGACATCTGATGATGTAATAACATGCAATTTATGTAATTCTGGGTTAAAGGTAGAACACATATAAAAGATAATTACTGCTCAGTTAGTCTGCTTTTAGTTGTAATAGTTTAATTTCATAATGGATGTGAAAGTGTCCACATGCTCTCAAATGACAACTGGGCACTGGAGCCTTTTATTATTCCAGAACTTCCAAGCCTTTACCTGCATTGTTGGTAAAACCTTCTCTAAGGATGCAATTCCCTTGTCGTCATTCTTTGACAACACTATAACTTTTCTCTAACCCATTCTCTATTTCCATCATGCCTTCCTAAGCCCAGACCCTACAGTTACTAATAAAGTCCTTATGGGCAGGACAGTGACCTTAGGCCATGGATTATCCCCCTAGCCCCTACCTTTCCACATATGTGAGCACCTTTATTGCTACTACTGATAGTCTAGTTTAGAACTACAGAATCCTAACAGCCAACCACAGAAAAGATTACTCAGTCTTTTTTCCTCTTGCAATCCACATAGCTCACTTCACAACATTTGCATTCCCAGATGGATAACTGATTCTTTACCCTGAAGAAGTTAAAAAGATACATTAAAAAAAGCAACTGAAATATGTCACAAGGAAAAACTTACGAGTTCATTACTTCATAGAAGCCTTTTTAATATATTTTTTACTAAAATATCCTAAGAGATTTAGGGTGACTCACAAATGCCTAAAAATATGGAAACTATTTTCCTCCTGTGTTCTTTTTTCCTTTATGATGAAGGGAAGCTAAAAGTACTTTGCTTTTGTTTCTTGTTATTTTTTGCCTGGTTTCTCCCTCCCCTTTCTATGAGAATAACAAAGCACATTATGTTTTCACTTGCAAAGCTCCTGAGTGTGCCGTGCCTGCCCCAGCAGGAGGCACGGCACACAAAAGCACGAACCACACAGCTGCAATTACAGATCAAAGAGGATTGCTAATCTCACTAACTGCTACACCTCGGTTCTCCCACCTTCAGTCAGTGCCAAGCACTCTGCAAAACTCAGTATCAGTGTTTGTCTTTCCAAACTTCAGGTATATGTATCTGTATTATACCCGCATGGATACAAATATATTAAGCATGTCTATGATACATGCATTAAAAACATATTCTTATTCATTATTATTGTTATTATTACTATTACTGTATTAAAATGGGGTTGAAATTTGTTGCCAAAACATTGTCTTCTACTGCCATCTGAGATACCACAGACTAAAATACACAGAACTGAGACATTTGGTGGGAGATTCAGTCCTTTCTGGAGTGTCAGGACACTAGGCAGAATATGCACAGCACCTGAAACAACTCAAGGTGCCCTTTGTCAGGCAACTGAACCCAGACTTCTTTTCTAAAATAATCTAAGTGAGCCTTGCTATAAAATTCCTTTTTTTGTCAACTGGTCTTGCAGGTTTCTCATAATAATCTTAAATGTCAACTGCCCAGGTACTACAGTGACCTGAGATGAGACCTCTCTACTGTGTTCCTTAAGATGTCAGAAAACCGAAAGTCTACCTCTTCAAAACTGGTAATTTTGTCAAGACTCAATCATTTGAATACCTTTGAAAAATCCAGATTCAGACGATACAAGGACTCAAGAAGAAGAAAGAACTAAAAAAGGAGGCCCTGTACATTGTATTTAACTGCTCCATGAGGTTTCAAGGTTTGCTGAATGTCTCTGCTTGATACTAGTCCTGTTGGCATTGTAACCTCGGCTTGCCTGCTCCTCTAAGCCTCGTTTTCCAGTGTTGCAGGTGGTCATATTTCCACAATATAGAGTGAAACAGTCTCCAAGGGAGTATCTTGTTCCTGGTATAGGCACTGACAGGCCTTCACTGATTTTTGAAATAAGAAGTTTTGATCCTAAATGTTCAGGACAGGAACAGGAATTAAAGCAGACTGGGAAAATGCTTCTGCTGCATTATAGAAGAGATGCTGTTCCTCAACTAAATTAGGACTATAAAAGCGAATTAACCTTTCTTTCTACTTGAAAAAGGAGAAATATGCTTCCCCTTCCTTATATTTTGCTCTAGTCACACAGAATGCCTTCTGTTATTAAATGAGCAACTCTTGTGAATCAGAAGTAACTCCAGGCTGGAAAGCACACAGTTTATGCTGGAAGTATTATGGTAGAGATAGGGGCCTAGGACAAGAGAGAGTAGCCCCATATGGACTTTTAAAGGACAAGGTAGAAAACAGCTAAATAACTTTGCATTATATTTTTAGGACTCATTCCTAAAAATACTTGACATTACCTACATATTGTTGGATATTTTTACCAAAAAAAGAAATCTAATATATGAAGATTCTCCATGGAGACCTAAGGCTCAGAGATGCAGTCACCATGCCAGGTCACTGGCACATGGTGAAAGACAAGTTTGTGTGATAAAAACAAATCTAATGGGTTTATTTTTAAATACAAGCATTTCATAATGAATATTCAGCAAGACAGCTGCAGCCTAAAACTCATCCTGGATACAGACAAGAATGGTTTCAAATAATCATTGCGCACATGAAAAAATCCAGAACATTCCTCACAGGTTTACCTCTATTAGCCTAGGCACTTGGGATTATATTTTTTGTTATGTGTGATAGCTATACCTAAATAGTATTTGAAGGCAGTTTAGAAAAATAAAAAAGTAACACATCAGGAAGCAGTAAGACTGTTGATTCCAGTTCCAGAAATAATCATCTGCCACTTAAAATGATCATCTGTGGAAGTAAGGTGATGATTTAGAAACCTTAGTTTGGGGGTTTTTCAACTCAATGGGAAGGTAGAATCTCATTCTGTACTTATGCAGTCAATATTAGAACCAAAATTATTTTGATGGTGTTTACCTACGCTGGCCTCTTAAAGAACAGGAGAACAAAGGAAATTAACATTACAATCCTCCTTGCATTACTACTTAGTCATTGTAAAATCATGGGGTAATAAACCAGTCTGTGGAGAAGGCTGTCATCGAGCACACACACAAACACACATACACAGATACAAAAGGAAAAGTAATTAAACTGCAAAATTCAAGCAGGACAGCACCCACCACCCCCAAATCAGAATGGATGGCTTCATGATTGTGTATGATAAGGCACTGATGTTCGATGTTTCTCCCATCTATAAAGTTGTTTTAACTGTTTGCAGAGCAATGAAATTCAGCCACCTTAAAATTAATGGCAAACTCCTACTTGTTACAACTGGCACCAAGAATGTTATTTTGCAGATTTATACTGCTGATCAGAACATGAAGTTTCTTTGCTGGCTACACTGAATAGGTATGATAGAATGAAAATTAGCATACTTTTAAACCATCATCTATGCTGGTAGCAATCAGGCTTAAAAATGACAAAGATCTCATTCATAGAAAAATTCCAGACCTTTCTCTTTTCAAATTATAAACTTGGGTATCACTTATTGAATTATTCATTCTGCACTTTCTGTGTAACACAAAAAGTAGCTATGGAACTGGGGACTCTAGTCAGCTAAAGCCATCTTAGTTCAGAAGGTTAATTTTCATTTCAACAAGTGAGAGATTCATTCTCTATTTCTGTGCCCCACTGCATCTGAATCCCTGAATGATCCCTACAGAAAAAGTGTAAAGGAGCAAAACTGTAAGGCTATTTCAAGTCTATTTCAAGTACTGTAGGAGTTTGACAGTATTTCATTTTTCAACATATGCTAAAACACCGTGGGATGACTTTTAGCTTCTGCAGCTTCATGCAGATAAATATGGCTAGATGGGATCTGGATGTTTCCTGCAGTCAGAGAGATGTAAGCACAGCACCAGCAGGTTCCTTTCTGCAGTGAGGTCCTAATAGAGAACAGCCACGCAGGAGCCCTCCATAACCAGTCACAGCAGCTGGAATCCAAGCACAAAGAAACAGAGACCACATCCAAGCTCATTTGCCCTGTTCACAAAGAAAGGCTACACAGGAGCTGAATTATACTTTACTACAGCAGGCTGGTTCACTTGGGGCCAATACCTCAAACACTGATGGATGACTAATTTATGATGACTAACTGAAGAGGTCTCATTTTTAAAAGAAATGGTTCAAAGCCAGAAGAAATAATCAGAGAGGGGAAAAAAAAGAATAAATTCCTGTTATGTGACCCAGTTCAAGTTCAATGCTATTCCTGCACAGTGAACTTTTTGGTCCCATTTTATTTCCTGTTCTCCTGCTCTGTTGGAGGCAGCACTGTCAACCATTTCCAGCTGAGACTTTTTCAATTCCGATAATCCAAGGGCTCTTTTATATCTCCTCAGCTCAGCAGAAGGAAACAGAGGCAACAGAAGATAGAATGTTTTTCTTCCCCTTTTATGACTGTTGCCATTTGGTCAACTGAGGTGGCACTGATGGCACAATAAAACCACCAGTGTGAAACTTAATGGGTCCCACAGCAGCATGCAAATTTTAAGAACATCAGGCTGGCCATTTCAACAGGAGAGGTCTGTCTGGACCTGGATTCTGGCTATGAAAGTGGCCGTAGCAGATGTTCAGGGAGAGAGCATCAGAAAACTGTTCCAGTGAGAGGCAAGACACTGTTTAAAAACCTAGAGGCTGCATCTGGACTTTGATGTCTGAAAAGTATCAATTCCCCTCCAGGGCTCACTTATTCCTTTGGTTTCCATGAGACTCTTCAAAGCCCTAGTGACAGGCAGGTAAATAAATATTATCTGCTTTTAACAGGCAGAAGAAAGTGTGTTGTATAATGTGTGCCAGATGTTGTGAAAACTAAGCAATTAACAGACCTAGCAGTGGTCTATGTGCCACTTGTGTATCTCATTTTGCCTTAAAGATCTTACAGTCTAGACAGATGGCACAAAATACTCCAGCAGAACAGAAAAGTGTCTAGCCTGACACTTGGAAAAGTTTTTGGCTTTTTGGGGTTTTTTTTAATACAGGAGTACTGACTTCTTTTTTCTTCTATTTTAATGCATTAGGCCTTCTGGTTCCCAATATCTGATACAACCCTGTTACATAAAAATGCTTCCCTTTTTTTCTCTTACTTTCTCAGTATATTACCTTTCCACCATAAAACAGTCAGACATTTTTTTAAGCCATGAGCAGATTAACTATTTTAAAGACCAGAAACCATTACCATCTTCACTATAGTCCAATTACTTCATCAGTAAAATGAATATATTATTTTCTTATTCTTCAGTCCTAAGTAAGTTCTAAGGTATAAAAGAGCCAAATACTAGAATTTTGGCTAGGCTGGAAATCAGGTTTCAATGTATTTAATCTTTCTAGTTTTGAACTGCAATTTTTGCTTTCAGTTAATTCAAAGGCAGACTTCTGGGATCTACATGCCAAGGACATTTAGGTAGGGTACGGTATTTTGCACTCAAATGAGGAAAGTAATACAAACATGTAGAGGTTATAGCCAACACAGGAGCATTTTTCATGCTAATAAAAATTTCTTACTTTATGCACAAACAGTATTTTCAAGTTGAGTATGTAAAAAAAGGAAAAAAAGAAACCCACGAAGTTTTACTGTTCTTTGAATGGTTGTAAAATTTCTGACTTTTCCTGTCCAGTGGGAAAACATAACATACTTCTAATTTAAGCATTTGAAAGAATTTGCCACAATTTTTCCAAGCAGATGAATCTTCTTGAAAGAACAAAACTTTAAGCTTAGGCTCTAGAGATGAAACTTTTGGAAATGTATTAGCATGTGATAAAAGAGATCAAGAGCACACCTTTCATACTCCCCACATAACCTGTGTCATCTGCTCTCCCATAAAAGTGCTCAGTTTCCTTCTGCATTGCTTCACAAGTTTTAGATGAGTAGAATCCTTTCAATACACCTGAGGGTTAATTAACACTGCCAGTATAGGATAACTTCTAATGTTGATAACATAAAGCATAACTTCTAGTGTTTATAATTGTGCACTACAGGTCTACCACTTTCTGAAAAGACAATTTATCCTATCAAAGAGCACAGTGCACCCAACTGTAGCAGTACTGATGAAAAATGTCAAGGCCTATGAGAGTTGCCTGCAGTTGCTTGTATTCAGCTTTCCATGCGACAACTAATAGCAACCATAACTGTAAACTTCATTGCAAAAATAACTACTACTTACATATGGATTGAGAAAAAAAAAAGTATCTGAATGTGTATTTCCAGCTAAGCAACAAAATACTGACTGGCATCTTCATTACACCTGTATTTTCTATAAAGATTTCAGAATTTCAAATTCAAGCAAAACCTATTATATTCAGTTAAACAAGAGTCTCCCACTTTGGAAAGGGAAAAAAGATATTCATCACATGCTCTTCACAACACTCACAACAGCCTCCCTCAGCAGAAGTCTCTCACCCATGGCAGAACAATAACTGCAGATAACATTTAAACTGTACACTAAATAACTGTATATTCAGTAACTGTAGATTAACATGCTTGTGCCTTCCCTGTTTCAACTCACAAGAAGTTTCCATTCTACAGAGGATGACTTTAAGAAAATGATACATCAGTTCCTTAATTTTGTGACCAGTAGTGGTCATCCTGTCACCTGATTAGAATTACATTTGAGAACCCTGGATAAGAGGCATAACATTTTATTATCAGCAAACGTCACCTGCTTGAACTCCACCTATTTTTAGCCACCTGTGCTATTAATCAGCAGCACAGATCCCCACCAGGGTAACAAGCCCAAGCTCCTGGCACTCACCAAACAAGAAATGGAACAGAAAGCACAGCATGAGCAAACTGAAGGTGACAGCCATAGTACAGGAAACAAAACAGACCGTGAGAGAACCCTGCTTTACAGAACAAGCAGGACTCCAACCCTTCACGTTTGTTTACCTTCCCTGTAATAACTGTGCACAAGTGATCAGAAGCCAAAGCAGAAAAACTTGTACAAAAGTAAAAATTAGCCAATCCAAAAAGAGTAGCCTGAAGGA
This sequence comes from Aphelocoma coerulescens, assembly GCF_041296385.1. Lineage (NCBI taxonomy): Eukaryota > Metazoa > Chordata > Aves > Passeriformes > Corvidae > Aphelocoma > Aphelocoma coerulescens. Next base: position 9,479,925 of record NC_091015.1, read on the forward strand.
GTGCTAAATTAAAGCAAGAGTATTATTCAGTTCTTTGGGAGAAAGGATAAGCACCCAGGAACCTGAAACCAAGAATCAAACTGTTAATCTGTAAGAAGCCTAAGTGCTACAACAGATTTTATGATTTTTAAGAAAAGCTTAAAAAGTTACTTTGGCTTTACTTCTTAGTGAATGAAAAATAATATTCAAAACTCATTTTACTATCAGGTAAAAAACTTCATTGAAGATCTTATCTCCATCTTGCAGCTGTATTACTTCCAGACTTTCCTGCACACTGGATGCATTTCATGACACACATCATCTGTGCAAACTGAGATAAACACACAACAGAAAAATGGAAGATTTTTACCTGAACTCTTATTTCTAGTAATTCTTTTCTTCATTAATATATAACCAAAATGCAAGCAATTTTGTATTGGCATTGCTTGCCTTATAATTTTCCTCATGAACTTCTAAAATGAAAATTAAAGAGATTTTCATTGCCTTGTACATTTTTCTCCTAACTAGTCCTCACAGACAGTATACTACTTGAATGAAACAAAGCCACATGCTAAGAATAGCAGAAACAGAACACTGAGGATGATAAATAATACACATAGTATGAGCACAAGTCAGGAAGAGTCTTACCATAGGCTTCCATCTGAATTACACTATACATTTTCCAGTCACCTTGGCATGAAAGGAGACTTCAGAAAGAAAAAATTCCAGGGTAAACTTCTTTTTAAACCGAATGTTTAAAGCTCATCTTGATTTAATTAATCCATATAGTTTTCTAGTGTGCAAGAAGTTAGGTACCATAGACTCAACTACTTTTTCATGCCAAGAGGAAAAATTACTATATAAATAAATAAAGAGGTAAGTTCTCTGCTCTGCCAGAGAAAGAAACACTTAATGAATCCAAGGCTATTTAAAATATTTACACCCTAAGTAAAACTTCACCAGTCACCCTAGTAAGTTCTTAAATTGCCAGGTGGCAATGCCTCTGGCTGCACACATTTTCCTCTAGAAAAAACAGGATGTAGAGGGCATGTTTGCCATCTTAATTTGCTAGAAATATCTTTATGGGTTCTTTGATGCTAGATTGTGTACTGGAATTCTGATAAATTACCCCAACTTGTGCACTTTATTAGCATGTAGGTGTACTGCTCCCAAATCCCAAGCTGGGCAGCAATATCTGCATTTGACTGTAAGTTTTTATCCATAAGAAGGAGAGTCAACATGTCATCTGAAAGAGATAACAGGATATATAAGACTGAGAGGCCTTCTGAGCCTGTGGCTACTGTGAGCACCAGTCTGGGAAAGCCAGAGAGGTAATTTGCACTGAATTATCAGCAGTGCAGGTAACTGCAGTAGCTTCAGTTCTCCTACTGTTCTCACAGCCTGGCTGAAGTCAGCACTGGACTGAAGACCAGATGGCTAATCCCAAAGCCAGAAAAGAGAAAGTAAGTATTGTGAAGAACGTGTCATAATTTCCTTTAATGTGTAGAAATTCCAGTATAAAGAAGGACACAGTAATAGTGAGCCCCTTTCTAGCATATGTCTCAGAGAATATACATATTAATTATACATTAGCATTCCTATAAATTTAATTTCCAGGTATTCATTAAATCAAACTTCTAAAAGCTAGAGCAGTAGATGTGACCATGCAATCTTAAATAAAGTCTTATTCACTGAAGAGATGCTGAGAGAGAGATCGATGGGAAAATGGTCTTAAAGTAAGTAATTAAAAAACTATCCCAGTGTACGTGTCAAAGGGAGCAATTTAAAAATAGGTGTTTTCCATCTAGAAGTGCCAAAGGCTGCCATGAAAGACTTGGTCCATATCACAAAGAAGGATAATATTTTCCTGTTCTACATGTGAGGAGTGTTGCCAGTAGTTTCAAGGGATGATCCTTCCCCTCTACTCAGCACTGGTAAGACCCAGACTCCTGCACATGGACATATGGGAGCCCAATGAAGGATCACAAGGCTGAGCAAGAGACTGGAGAATCTCTCCTGTGAGGAAAACTGAGACAGCTGGGACTTGTAAGCCTGGGGAAGGCTTGGGGGAGATCTTATGCATTAATATCTGAAGGGAGGGTGTAAAGATGGAGCCAGGCTCTTCTCTGTGGTGCCCAGTGACGGGACCAGAGGCAAAGTGGACAAATAAACACAGGAAGTTCCCTCTAAACATCAGGAAACACTTTCACCATGAGGATGGCAGCATTGTCACAGGTGGCCCAGAGAGATTGTAGCATCTCTCTCTGTTAGAGGCACTCCAAAGCCAACTGGACACAGTCCTGGGCTTGAGGAGGCCCTCTTTGAGCTTCTGGGTTGGACATGAGGACCTCCAGAGCTCATTGCCAACCTCAACCATACTGTGAAAAAAAAGCTAAGTCACCAGTTAAGCTGAACTCAAAGAACATCACTTTACTTCTGAGTGCCCACACAGAGTGTGGGTGTGTAACAAATGTGGCACAACAAATCCTCTTTAAATTCACACTTTTAATAATTCAGGTTATCTTGTTTATGTAGGCACATGCAGAAAAAAACCTAAGCAGCAATATTTTCATATTTGGGGGATGTGTTTTCTTTACTCTTTTTTTTTTTAAGGAAAAAAAATCAAATTATCTGCAACTGTAGCAGATCCTGAGCACCAGCAGCTGAAGAGGCCCTTGCCACTTAACCTATAGGACTGTACCCTTTGCTAAGAGCATAAGAAGACTGAGAGCCTGGCACTGCTTCAAGCTGACCTTGAGCTGGGAATTAATTTTCAGGAGTCCATTCTTTCCCCTCATTGTACTTTAACGAGCGTTAAGCTTTCCTTCTGCAAGGACTGTTATTTCTGCAAAGCTGGTGTGCAGTTACACTTGGGTGGTTCATTGTGTTATTCCAGTTTGGAGATAAAAGTGCAAAGAATACTTTCTGAACAAAGCATCTGTGAAAAAAGTTTAACTAGTTTTCTAACTACATCAGAATAATTATTCCACAAATTGGGAGAGCAGAGCAGTCTTGTACTTTATATCAATTAATATAAATTCTCCTAACTCACTTTCAGTAATGAGAAGGCAAATGTACATAACTAAAAGCCTGTCACTATTTAAATTTAAGACTGCTCATGGAGAAGGGACATCACACTTAGGGGGATTCAAAGTTGTCAGCAGTGCCTTCTTTTCACAGCTAGGTCCTTGCCAAGCCATTTAAAGGCAAGCTTGCTATTTTGCACATCACTAACACCCACCCATCCTTTACATTTCCCTCCACTACTGCCCTTTTGTATTATACATCAAAGCACAGACCTCTTAAGTAGCATGATGGAAAAAAAAAAGGGACACTAATGTTACTTACATTCCATCACACTGTTACTCCTTGCTTTTACTTGTCATTCCCTCTGAATCCCCTATTGATGTGACACATTGGGACGTGGATTTACTACAGATGCAGCATGGCTCATATGGCTCCACTTTCAGCACAGAAATGTTTTTAGGAGATACCCAAGTTCATTGACTCAGTGTTTCTCACTAGGAGGCTGTTTTACAATGGTTTTCTTGGCTTTCTCATGTCATTTTCCCTGCATCCCTGCTCTGAAGTCAGGGACTGTGTTCTTAAAGAGCTGTGGGCACTGGGCTGAAGTAATGCATGCTGGATTGTTCCCTTCATTCTGCCTTCAAGTACCCTGAGTTGGAAGGGACCCACAAGGATCACTGAAGTCCAATTCCTGGCCCTGCAGAGGACAGCCCCATTAATCACACTGTGTGCCTGAGAACATTGTCCAAATAACTGAAAACGACCTTCTAGGTGTGAGAATAAAGCAGTAAAAAGAGATAAAAGGACAGAGGGCAAAATAAAAATAATCCTAATAGTTTTAGACAATAATAATATGTAATTAAGGATTTTAAAAACACACTGTTGGCAGAAAATATTTAGAGCTGGTGGAAATTGTGACTAGATCTGACCTCTTGAACTCCTGACACCTGACAAATTAATTGAGTCATTTGTGCCCCATCACCAGCTTCAGCTACTTTCATTTTCTAAGAAAAAATACCTGTCCTGGATCAAATCTTTCTATGACACAAGAATATAGTAGCTCCTTGATGATGAGTAGCCTTGAGGAGCTAATACTCTGGCTCTGTCTCAGGAAGAAAGAGGACATAATTATCTGCAGAGACAGAGAGAAGAAAAGAAACACTGGAAAATAACAACTCCATGAGCATTTAACACTGGCATAGAGTGGCATGATCACAGCGCTGACTGTTCATTACTTTCTCTTTCACCTCTGGCTAGCTTTAGCTGGGTTTAGTTCTCTCAGCCTGCAGAGGACAGGGCTGGACAAGGACAGAACAGCAGCAAAACTGATTGCCAGCTCAGGAGAAGGCAGATCCATCAGGCAGCTTTTTTGGCATCAGGGGAATTTTTTGCTACCTTAAAATGTGCATGAAACTATGCTGTTAGTACTTTTATGTTGCCAGAACTGAAGAGTACTATTTTGTTCTGTAGTCCATTTCCTATAAAACCTTGGAATTCTGCAGGATGAGTATTCAGATGAATTATTCCAAGTACTTGACTGCAGGTTGTGGCCAAACTAAAAGTGAAGCCCAACTGTATTCCTTGCAAATTGCCATCTCTACTGAAAGCCCTGTGCCTTCCTGCTGCTTTGCATTTTCATTGCTCTGTGTAGTTTTGTCAAGTTTGCTACTGCATATAAAGAATATAGGCTTTCATGGTACAGCAAACATACATATACTCTGTAAAGTGATATGAATTTTGCTGTTTCAAATAACTGAGGACAAATCTGGCTCCCAGTTTCTTAAAAAAGTTTGTCTAGAACTTCCTGAAAGCTCCCTGGCTCAAACAGTAACTTGTTGAAAGTTTCACAATTGAAAATTTTTTGAGAGATTAAAAATATTTTAAGCTATAGTACATAGGCAAAACTCAGGTTATCCAAGGAGGCTTTGAGACAAACAAGAAGTTGGAAAGACTTTTAACCAGGACATGTAGTGACAGGACAAGGGGGAAAGGTTTCATACTGAAAGGGCAGGTTTAGATTAGATATTACAAAGAAATTCTGTACTGTGTGGGTGGTGAGACACAGGATCAGGTTGCCCAGAGGAGCTGAGGATGCCCCATCCCTGGAAGCGTTCAAGATCAGGCTGGATGGGGCTTTGAGCAAGCTAGACAAGTTAAAGATGTTCCTCCCCATGGCAGGGGGGCTAGAACTAGATGATCCTTAAGGTCTCCTCCAATCCAAACCATTCCACAATTCTAGGATAATAACTAGTGCAGCCAACCCATCAAACTTCATTGTCAGAAATGAAATATGACGTCACGTAAAACAACACAGTATCAGTTTCCAATAATAAGCTTCCACTGCTCAAGACTATGGAAGAAATCTGTAAAACGTGATTTAGATTAGATTAAAAAATGGATCCTGACTTAGGAAGCATCTCATAATATTTCCAATTTTTTGCAATACTGAGGCAATACTATTTGCAATCCTGTTTAAATATTTTAAGATGATACCTTATTTCTACTTTTGTATTTATTAGAATGAAATTTCTAAATTCCTAACATATCAGGGCATGTCTCTGTCCCATTTCTGTTTGAAAATTATGACTAAAAATTATTTCATGGAAAAGTAGGTTATAATGTAAATAATGTATTTGAATAGCATTCTAAAATGTAAAAACTAAAAGTTGTATGAACAATGGGAAAAGTAGCTGGACATTAAATAACTACAGCAACATAAAAAGAATTCAAGATTAGAGGGACAAGCATTGAATGAAACAGAATGACAGAATGAATTACAGCCTAGGCCTTAATTTTTACTAAAATGCTAAATTAAATTTTAAAATTGTCCCACAGTTTTTGTCAAAATTAAACACTATTCCAATTCTAGAAACCTGAGCCAACAAGTGAGAGTGGCAGTATTAGCACATTTATAAACCTCAAAAATTCCAGGGTGCAGACAGAAGAAATCACTTTTTGTCCCCTCTGATTCACCTCAGTACGAGTCCAGAGCAGTTTGCTTTAAAAGCTGTTCAGTAACAAAATGTGACGGTCCCAAACTGCAAGATGACTGATAACTGCTTCCTGGAGGAGGTCAGTGGTTCAACTCATCCCTGTATTTCCATTAAATTCAACAACTAAATATCACCATCCACAGGAAGAATTTAAAGGAAAGAGAAACACGTCACCTGATTTGAGACACAGCCAAACAGAAGACAGAGATGGCTTAAAGCTCTGATTCTGAGATACTAAATAGCACTGTGTCATAATACCTTTAGTAAGTGATAATACAAGACACGGAAGGTATGTCCAGAGAATGAAGAATACATTTTTCTCCTGGGATGCTTGTAAATATTTCAAGTTAGAGAAAAGACACAGTAATTTATTGGTGATTGTCAGAGGAACAGAGGAGGAAATTTTCTCACCAGTAAATCACTGCTCTTTCTGCCAAGAAGTAATCAGTTATTCCATACTGCTACATCTCAGCTGCTCTTACTTGTCACTGTGATGTATCTCCACTTTGAAAAAAGTTTCTAAATACAAAATTTATAATACTTTGCAATTAGTGCAGTTAAATCCTTAAGCTCTCATGCAGAGTTACTACTGTACCTAGTGGAAACAAATATAATTGGCCAAATTCTATCCCAATATACTTTATGCAGAATGCAAATCAAAGCAGTCACTCAGGCCCTGTGATGATAAAAGGGAACAGTGCAAACCAGAAAACTGAATCCTTTGGGATAGGACAGGTAAGGAGGACTGAGAGCATCTGGTAGATGCTCTCTAGGGTGACAGAACTTCATCCAGAGCTCAAAATGAGATGTGAGAAATCCCAGATGACCTCACTTCAGAAGCAACTGGTATATATCATCTTAGTTAAAACCTCTCTTTTCAAAGCTGGCAGCTCTGCTCCAGGCTATATGCAAAAATGAGCTACTTAGGGGAAAAAAAAAAACAACAACATTAATTAAACCTAATATGCTGTCATGGAAAGAGAAGCAAAATATTCTGGCAAAGCAATCAAAAAGAAAGAATTTACAATCTTGGTCTTAAACTTTTCTAGTTTTTTGTACATTTTAAAGTCAAAAAATAAAATTATAATCGAGTTTCACTTAATATTAATGAAAATTTCTTATTCATATTAATATATCTAATCATAAGCATAACAAAACAAAACAATTATCATCTTCAAAGGAAAATTTCCCTTCAAGATGATAGCATTTCTTTACACTTCAAACCCCAGATTTTTTATGTTCAAACTTTTGCCAGAGCATTATTCCAGCTCACTTCTATTCAAAAGCCTCACAGATTATATAAGCCTTTTTTACCTCAACCATTTTGTCTGTATCAACCTACAGCAATTAATATAATTCTAGTCAAATAGCACACACCTACTGTTTCCTACTTTTTCCAGTTATCACCAAATTTGGAGATTTAGAACCACACTAGTTCAGGGCAGAGCATCATCTCATTAATTTGTAATTTAATCTTTCAAAGTATGTCCCATTCATCACTTTTTAGTCATCATTAGTATCTCATGAAAAACATCTTTTTCTATTACTATAATGCAGTAATCAAACAAAAAAACCCCATAGACCAACATGCTCAATTTGTGTAAATGGTCTTAAAAAGTCTTCCTAGTGTTGAAATTAGTTGAAATTTTCCACTTGTCTTGATGCCTATAAAATTGGATTTGGGTAGAACTGCCCTCCAAACTCAGGGAGTTAATCAATGTCCTCTGCCCCACAGCACTATTTATTTTAGAGCTAATTTACTTAAACATTATAAACTAGATAATAAAGAAGCTTCAATGCAGGACTTTTCACAGGAATCACATCTGTTTCTTGTTGATTTAGAAAACTTTTGTTACCCTTCATTTTCTTCCTGTCAGAAAAGGTAGAATTACAAAATATTTCTCAATATTAGTAAAGTCCAAAAGGTAAAATTACCACTATTGTGAAAAATTGTTCTTATTAGCATGCTTCTTATGAAGTTTATTTGATGTAAAATCAAATAAGATCGCAAGCTAAGATTAGAATTACAAAATTTAGGCTGTAAATGGTATTTGCCAACAGAGAGGTTAGATGAAAAGGAATTCACCTCTTCTACATATTATGACTAGGGAACAAAATCTTAGACTTATGCTGCTAGGTTCCAAAAAACATGTTATGGTCAAATAAATAAATCCAGAAAAAACAGTGAAATGATTCAGCTTGTTCGCCAGCTGGAGGAGGGGAGTGTGTAAGACAGAAGGCTTAAAAATTCTTTAGCATGGAAAACATAAACATGAAGAACTAAGTTCACCATCCTGTCAACACACAAGAACACTTCTTTAAAGAATGACTCATAAAATTCTAGAAATTAGTACCCGAGAATGTGATATAATCTTTGATTTAGCACTCCCTGAGCTGAAAATTTCTTAAGGCTGGAAAAATAAACTAGAGGAATGTGACTGTGTACTTGCCCTATTCTTTTGTACTCTTTTAGGTAAATGCTAAATGCAAGAGAGAATATAGGGGCTGTGTGGGTCCTGAGTGTGGCCTAGAACTGCTCTTATCAGGTTCATTGGCAAGTACTGATGTTCCACACTTAAAAATAGGACCAAGGTTAAACTGAAGAAAATATAAGCCAAAAATAGACAGAGGAGTTCCATGGGATATTCAGTTCCAAGTTCTATTTCTATAGAGCACATGGGTATGGATGATCAGCTGGCTACAGATCTTGTAGTGGAGGGATTTATATTTTAATTAGAAGAAATACTCAGTAGGGTAACCAAAGTATTTCGGAAATAATTCTAAATCCTTTGCTTAAAATGCAAACATTTCTAATTTTCCTGTGATGAGTTTGACTAAAAAAGGCATATTCTCACAAAGAATGGAGCAGCTGTGAGGGTGACCAGCAGACACAGTAGACACAGAAGTCAATAGCTATTCACTTCACTCTAAGTTAACTCCCCACATCAGCTAAAAAGGCCTCTGGCCTAGACAGATCATATTGACTGTAATGGGACCTTAGGTAACTAATTCATTATAGGCACCTACATGGACACATTTAAGCATGGGTGTCATAATCTGAAGCTAAAACCAGCCACACTTAATTCAAATGTGCCTTGACTATTCACATTTAAGTAATGCATATTATAATGCTTTTATGATTTTATTATCTTCCAGCCAGGCTTGAATTGCTGACCCCATTTAGCTTTCCAGTTAATAGCTGTTTGATGATTTGCCAAAACCAAAATCATGTGTACAGATTGTTCTTTGCTGAATTGATTGATTCAGGACTTATTTTCAAGATCATGTCTGCCCCATTTGCAGATGTTCTGTTCTCCTTAATAAGGACAGGAAAACTGACAAGACTTGCTAGAAAATTTATATCATTTCTCTTCTGTTATTCCAGTCTGCAGCTTGTCTGAAAACTTGCTGCTTCTATTCTTTTTTTTTTTTTTTTTTTTTTGTCAGAACCAATAAAGCCTACACTTCATCCAATTTTTGTTTTCAGACAGGATTTTCAAAGAGACCTAGGAGATTCTCAGGTCTCATAAGAAGTCCCTGGGAACTGGGCTTTTAATTCTTTGAAACTTCTTGCTCCTGTAAGCTTTCACATACAGCCCTGAGTCAACACAGACAGCAGGTAATCGTTGACATGAAGCAAGGTTTAAAGGACAGGTTTTAAATCAAGGAGCTACTTACCTGACCACAACCAAAGCTGATGCTTGTACCACTACAATCTTGCTATCAAGTCTTATGATTCCTCAATACATAACTTCAAATGTCAAGATAACTCTGGGATGCTGCTACCTGTCCTTTCAGGCTGCTCCTAAAAATAAATGAAATGGGCCAGCAACAATTCTCTGACTCTGGTATTGATTAGCACAGTATGGCTCACATGCATTTGGCTGACTTCTCCCACTTTATCTCCTTTCTCTCCAAAACAAAACAGCTGGATCCTACCTCCCTGGATCCTTGGCCCCTAATATATCCCCAGCCTCTGCCTGGGTATTGTTTGTAAAAGTGCTTATTTAACACTCCAAAATGCACCTTGGACATGACCATGCTGGCAGTTCAGGAGTTTGGATGATCATATATCTGTGCTCAGGCTCAAATTGTGTCCAGGATTAGTTTATTAACAAAGAGATAACCTAATGCTCCTAGAGGACGATGCAGTTTGGGTGACAGTTGGATTTTTTTGTTGCCTGGAACTGTAAGGAAAAGTAGACTTCTTGATGGGTGCATTTCAATGAAAATTTTTTTGTCATAAAGCAATTATATTCCTCCCTGGGGAAGTAGCTTTCCCTGTCCTTTCTTAGCCTCAAGATGTAATGACATTCTCTGAAAACAGTGAAATCACTCAAAAATTACTGTTGTCTCTTCAGTGTGGACTCTCTCTGCCAAGGATTGGCAGTGTGAGTTCCATAAAACAGTCTTAACAAAGCCCTTAACAAAAATATTTTGAGAAATGTCTATTTCATTCACCATCATAGTGTGTCAAAGTTAAAAGGTGAAGGCTTGCAGTCTCAACATGGAAGTTTAACTACAACTTTGAGACAGGTGCCAGATCCAGATGAGAGAGAGTTTAGAGTGCTGCTTCTTCTCAGCACCCAATTACTGATGTGTATTTCCGTTCTTAAGAACTCCATTTCTTTCAGGTGCTTAACTTCCTCATTTGGAAACTTCTGTTGCCTAAACCAAAATTGCTTAGCCAAACACTTAATTTATATGCATGTCTGCACAGGTTGTCCTAATAGTGACCAAGTTCTTTGGGTCTCTACCTCAACATTTTTGCTGCCTTTTCTTGCCTAATCCAGATACCACTTTACACTTTTCCTGGGCTAATCTAATTCTCAGCCCCTTCATATTTCTCTGGTTTCAGTTCTCTCATTTTGAAACCATCAGTCATTCCTTAAACAACATGCTGTGTTATCCCAAATCCTTCCTTTCACCTCTTCTTTCTTCTGCAACTTTCCTGGGGGAAAGTTGTTCCTTGTCTGTTATCTGTTTTTCCTGCCATACATTAAAAAAAAAATTAATCTGTTGCCATATTATATTCTCATTTTATCCTCCAGTCAATCTTCTCCTAGATATCCAAATCATGCATTTTATATATGAGTTCTTCCCTATGCAAACCACCATTTTACTGTAATATCCTCAGGGCTCTGACTTCTCTCCTCTCCTAGAAGCAGCTTGAGGCCAGTTCACTGCTTTCAGCTGTTATGAAAAAAAAAAGCTGGCATTGGAGACTCCCCACTCCATCTCTTGGGAGCTGCTATTAAGCTGAGACCGTGTTCCCTGGTCTGAACTGTACTGCAGCACTGGTGCCACCATATCAGTGCCTGGGCATGCCCCCTATTGATCCAGACTCTGACCTAGACCTTCAGATTTAATATCCCAGCCTGATCTCAGACCTCCCTCATCACCATGGGCTTGCTGTGGCCTGGCCACTCAGCTAAACCTGGGAGGGGTTACCAATCTGCCCTGCTTGCCTTGCTCAGGTGTGGGGGGACTACCTCCTTGTCCGTGAGGCTCCTGCCCGTGCCAGCCTTGTTCCCATCCTCAGCCACTGGCTCACTTTCCTTCAGGGAGCAGACTGCCTCTGCAATTCCCTGGCAGATTCCTTCTGGGCCATTTTTCATTCAGACTTTTACTTCTGCTGAAATAGCACTTGGCTTCTAGCATGTGAGAGACAAATACATTCAAAAAGCTTTCTTCTTTTATTATTGCTCTTGATTTAAGTACTTTATTTAGATAGTGTGCATCAATGACGGAAGGTTTGGTTTTTCTCTTTTAGTAATCCTTCATGAAATATGGAGATTATAATCTTTCCTTCATTAATAGGCATCTCCTCCAAGTCTTGCAATTTCTTTTTTAGCACTTTCTAGTGCTTTCCTTCTTTCACATGCCTTTCCTAAGGTGGCTTTCCTCTTCAAAGTTACAGTTTCTATTCTTAAATTGAAAACATGCCTTTCTAGTCTTTCTGCCGAATCTTTATTACTACTTACTTGTTTAGTTGTACTGACTCCCTGGAGACAAAGAGTCGAACACAAACATAAACTAGGAAAATCCTAGTCTTCTTCAGTTGTCATATGTATTTACAACTACTTTAAAGTTACTTTGTGTACATATGCACTCTTATAATTCAAATGTGAAGATGTACTATGAGATCTGGACTTGCTAGGAACTGCTCAGTTATTTAATACTGTTAAAAATACTTTTCTGTGTCTTGGTTTTTACATTTTTTTTCCTATGCTTATCGTTTTGATTCTATTTCAACAACTTCTATTCCCTTTAATATCCCTTCAAAAGACTGTATGTTCACCAACTTCCTTTGTTGCAAAAGCCATTTCACTGTCGCATCCTCCTGTTTTTCTTATCTAATTGTTTCATTAAAAAAAAGGAAACATCAGATAATGGAATCACAGAATCACAGAATGGTTTGAGTTGGAAGGGACCTTAAAGATCATCTCGTTCCAATCCCCCTGCCATGGGCCAGGACACCTTGCACTAGACTGGGTTGCTTAAAGCCCCATCAAACCTGGCCTTGAAAGCTTCCAGAGATGGAGCATCCACAGCTTCTCTGGGTAACCTGTGCCAGTCCCTCACCACCCTCACAGTAAAGATTTTCTTCCTAATATTTAATCTAAACCTGGGCTCCTTCATCTTAAGGCCATTACCCCTTGTCCTATCACTCCATACTCTTGAAAAAGTTCCTCTCCAGCTCTCTTGTAGCCCCTTTAAGTACTGGAAGGTGCTATAAAGTCACCTCAGAGCCTTCTCCAGGCTTAACAGCCCCAACTCTCCCCGCCTGTCTCCAGAGCAGAGGTGCTCCAGCCCTCCAAGGATCTTTGTGGCCTCCTCTGGACTCAGTCCAACAGGTCCATGTCTCTCTTATGTTGGGGGCCCCAGAGCTGGATGCAGTATTCCAGGTGGGGTCTCACCAGAGCAGAGGGGCCGGATCCCCTCCTTCACCTGCTGTCCACAGTGCTGGTGATGCAGCCCAGGATGTGGTTGGGAATCAGGTATGAACATCTCATTGTTTACTCCACCTGAAAGCCTCAGTGGTTCTCTAAAGCTTCTCCTGTTTTTTCATGTCCAGGAACACATTATTCTCCCTTCTAAGTTTATTATGAAGATTGCAGAATACTTATGCAAAAAATGAGACTAAATTAGAAAGTACATGTGATTTTAGTTTCTTAAAACAAGTTCTTTGTTTCTCAACACAAAGGTTGCATAAAAAAAGACTGTGTTAATTGGGCCCTTGGAATACATCTTTGTTAAGAACATTTACTGTCAATGATTCAATCTTTTTATGAAAGAATTTATACCGTCATGATCTGCATTTGTGTAGAACCCTTTGCTCTGAGTCATTCAGCTGATGGCTACTTTCCAAAATGCTGAAATTACTCACCACAAATCTACTGCAGTGACAGAAATGTAAGTTTTGAAAAATAGATTTAAAAAGCCTATATTATATTTCGGCTCATAAGCTGTATTACCATAAAAGAGACATTAAATATATGTGTGCAGTACAGCAAGCTCCCAAAACTCATCAATAGGGTGACAAATGGCATGAGAAATTTAAGGTTTTGAGTTTCAGAAGTCGGTTGGGATCCAGTTTAGAAAAAGTTAGTCTTATGATCACAGAAATCTAATCTTTAGTACCAGAATTATTATTACATTCAAAGGGGATGTTATTTGAAAGCCTTCATCTACTTTTCAGAGCAATGAATAAACCCACTGACAAATTTGAAGTTTTCTTGATGAGCAAAAGTAACAGAGGATGCAGTACTTTCTTTTCATTTTCTACCCTTCCTCTGCCTCCTTATTCTGATATTCCAGCCTTCTGTCGTGTTCTTCATATTAAATATAGGCCAAAGGAAGGCAAAGGAGGATAACCCTTAATATCCCCACCCAACAGGTTTCCTCACCTTTCTGAGCTCCAAGCAGGATTTATATATTGTTTTCTGAATACAACAAGGGGAGAAGGAACTGGAAGAAATTTTGACAGACCAGCTGCAAAATGTTGAGGGTCTCCTGTGCAGAAGCAGCCCTGGGGGAGTGGAACAGGTTTACTGTTAATGTTCTTATTGCTTTTGGTGTTCAGAATGCAGCTGGGCATTAGTAGGCAGCACTCCTGAATTTACTTAAGTCTGTCAATAATTCACAGCAAAGCACAGAGAAATGTTCATCATGAGAATTAGGGGCCCCACCACAACAATGAATCAGCCTCTCAAATGTTTTAGTATGGGAGAATTGTACTGATATCGGGGTGGTGGGGGCTGGGGGGAAGCACAGAGAGTGGAAAACAAAGCAATAAGTAATTTTTTTCCAAAGGTTAAAGAAAACTATGAAACCTATTGTCAATATATTCATCTTTTTAGTAAATCTTAAATAAGTAGCCGTGGACCTCACCTGCAAATCATATGGTGACAGTCATGACGAATCATGGCTCTGGCTACCAACTTCGCAGCAGTTTATTTTATTAGCATAATGGTAAATGCATGTTTCTGGCAACATAAGTGGTGAAATATATTCTGAACCAGAACAGTACTGCCAATCTGACCAGTATAATTAGTATTACATCCTATTTTCATTGTGCTTTTTGTCTTTGGGCAGTAAGAAAAGTAGAAACTTCTTATATAGCTAGACTTCCCATTCTAGAATGAGATCTAAATATCCTAGATGTAGTGGGAGGAAGAGGCCCTTCTGCCTGTATTGGGGGTTTGGACACTTTGGTGAAGTTTTCATTGAAACTTTTCAATGAAAAGTCCTTTCCAATCCACATATACCAATAACAGTAAGAAAACATCTGGAATATCACTGGTCTTAAGTCAAAGATTATGACAGAATAAGGGAAAAATCACAAGAATTTTGTAAAAAAAGATAGGGGTTTGGCAGTTTTTTATTTTAAAAAGTAGTTTCTATCATTTCAAGTCATGAATAGTCTCTCACTGTACACTGAAGAGCCTGTCTATGCTGCAGAAATAAGACAAATATGAACTCATTACTCTTTTCTGGCCTTCGGAGGACTTACACATTTGAGAAGTTTTTTAATATAGGCTTACAAGCACTGTCATAAATTATTCAGAGTTTGATTTTATATTGGATTTGTTCCACAGTGCAGTGATCAATCTGGGTTACTTTCAGAAATGAGAATGGCAGTTTCTGTGAAACACAGAAGTTAATAAATCCTGTTTTAATTGTCTATAGTGTCTCACTGTGGGTCAGACAATGGGTCAGACATTTGGTTTATTAGCACAGATTCTGATCACTGTGTTTTGCCGCAGTCGAGAATGAGTTTCTCAGTTCACTTCTAGTTTTTCATTTAATGAGATACAGAAGAGACCTTTCATGTGTACTGATGGTTCTATAACTCCACTGGCTTGCAGGTTTTGTACAGGATTTCATCATTAGCAGATAATTACTATCAACACTTTCTGCCATATTGCTCTTCTGTTCTCGCTGTAGTCATAGAAAGGCACTTCATTTGACACCTACTTCACTTACACAATTATTTTAATATTAAAAACTTTGCTAATTTTCAGTGGATTAGGAATAGTCTATTTTGCTCAGGAGATAGTTTGCCTTCAGAGCAGTAT
This sequence comes from Aphelocoma coerulescens, assembly GCF_041296385.1. Taxonomy (NCBI): domain Eukaryota; kingdom Metazoa; phylum Chordata; class Aves; order Passeriformes; family Corvidae; genus Aphelocoma; species Aphelocoma coerulescens. The sequence continues at coordinate 9,495,505 of NC_091015.1, forward strand.
GGTCAAGGAAAATAAATTACTGTGCCTTCCAGCTAAGAATAGATGGCATCTCATGTATCTGAAGGAAACGTGTCAGTAACACTATTACTGCTAAAATAAGAAAAACTTTTTTTCGTGACACAATACTTAGGCAAAAATATTCCTTATCAATTTTGATGAGATGTGACAATATACACCAACATTTCTCTCCTTAAATACTTGTAGGTTTTCCTGTATGTTTTCCAATATTGTCATAATCTTAATATTTTTTACTAGATTATTATCAATCGTTCTATTTTCCCTCTATCCTCACACTCCTCTTCATACTATTGCTGTTCTTGTCTTGCCCTCTCCCATGATTTCCTCATTAATCCTTTCAAAACCTGCTTTACTTAAAGTTGATCATAACATTCTCAAAATATACATTCAGCAGTGTAGTGGTTTGGTCCAAAATACTCATTACTGTTTACCTTCTGTGAGATAAGAATTAGGAGAAAAGCAAAGCAGGCACAAAACTTAAAAGAATATAAAGAAGTTTATTGACAGACCTAAAAGAAGAAAAATATTATACCACACCTTCAGAACACTCCTCCTCCCCCCACCTTTCTCCCTTCTCCCACTGACAATGTAAAAAGACAACCCTTGAGATTTTTCAGTCTGTTTACCACTTCCATAATAGCCTTGTTCAATTCACTTAGGGAGAGGAGTCTCTCTTGCTCATGCTATGGAGACATCTCCACAAGAAATTCTCTCATGGCTTCAGTATCACAACGAGACAGCCGCCTGGGTTGGTTCTCTGCTCGCATGTGAGAGTCCCTTCCCCTGACTTACAGCTTTTCTCACAACTGCTTTTGAGGGTCCACTCTTGAGCTACTGGGGTACCATTTTAAGGTTGAGCTGTTCAGAAACAAAGGTTCTCTTCACCCATCTCTGGGAGCATTTCATCTCTAAGAACAGAGGCCCTCCTCCTTCCCTGGGAGAAAAAGGGTCCTCATCATCCTTCATCTCGACTATCTCTGGGAGCATCTCTAGGAACTGAGGTGTTCTCCTTTCCCATTTGGAGCAAAAGTCCTCATCGCTTCCACCTCTCCCTGTTCATACTTCTCATGAAATTACAGCTGCTTCAGCATCTGCCTATCTCAGCGCAGGTGCTTTTGCTCACAAGTTGAACACTCCACCCCCCCATGCCTTCATGAAATTACAAGGGGTACTCTGATACATCATAGCTTCACAACAGAATTTCAGCTTTAAGCATCTCCTCTTTCTCTTCCCTCATGTTTTCAGCTCTTCACAGCACTAAAAGGGTTAATCTCACCTAGGCCTTGCAGCTGGAATGTCGCTTATCGCTGTTGGTCACACGATCTGTGCCGGACATCGGGGCAGCTTCAGCTGAATCTTGGCAGCACTGGAGAGGCGGAGCCGAGCCGCTCCGGCTGCCCACAGCCCTGCTGTGGCGGGGTTCCGCAGGTGGAACAGGGCTGCACGGATCCAGGATGGCCGTGGCCTGGCCCGGCCTGGCCCGAACAGAGCCTGGGCCGGGCCCGCTGGCCCCCGCACGGGGCCTGCAGCCACCTGTCCCAGTAGTGGAAACAAGACAGAGCTGGGGGGGGGGTTGTGTATTCTTAAGTGTGGATCACAGAGGCAGTCACAACTTCAAGTGGCTTAAAGAATTGTCCATATTCAAACTGGCCAGCTGATAGGTTCTATCAGGTCACAGAGGAAGCTGTAAGCACCCCTTTGCAAGAACATCACTTCCGGGACTATGCTTGCTAACCCATGACAAGCAGTAAATATAGAATAGAATAGAATAGAATAGAATAGAATAGAATAGAATAGAATAGAATAGAATAGAATAGAATAGAATATTTCAGGTAGAATGGACCAACAAAAATAATCTAGTCCAACAGCCCTGATGACATGCAGAAAGTTGCTAGTTAACCTTCTAAAATCTCTAAATATGGAGATTAAATAAATATCCATATTAAAAACTGCAGGTAAACACTTCTTTTTTCCTTCACTATAAATTAAACTTTTAATGGAAAAAGGGCAACATAAGAGAACAATATTCTTTTCAGCCTCAGGAAAAAATGGAGCCCATCTGAATGAGGAAGCTGCACATCTGGATGGGTATCACATGGATCACATGGATTTAGCAGAGGGTATAGACTCCTTCATCCCTTCAAGTAATCTGTACCTGATAGCAATGCCAAAATCCTGAACAGAAAACCAGATGTAATATAAAAGAAAAAACAGAAGAAGAGTATGAGGAAAGCAAGCAAAATCTTAAAAATAATAAAGTAATATGATCAAAGTTCCTCTGGGAATTGTAGTTAAGGTATTTCTGTGCTTGTACCAGCATAATCCTCATGTACCTTTTTTTGAGAAGATCTTGGAATTTACCATGTAGCATTTATTGATTTTGAACCTGTGTAAGGTAAAGGGATTTTTGTAGAGCTTTGTTCACTGAAGTGGATTGCAACTAATTTAAATAGGATATAAATATATCCCAGAGACTTCTATGGCAGCTGAGTAAAACCAAATGAAACTTTAAACCAGTCCAGTTTTACTGTAGGGGATGTGGCTCATTTTACCCACATTGAACCATGTCTAAGTTAGTTCAGCAGTATATGATCTCCCTGAGGTACAGAAGCACTTCAGAGAAATATTCATCAACACAAATAGCAACAAAATTGTGTTTATGAGCTGCCTTCCATCCAGAATTCACACATAATCATTTTGCATAAATCATCTCCATGACTTGTGCAACTTTATGGCACATAAAGCTATGAATCTTATATTTTCCCTCAAAGTCTCTAGGCATTCCGGGCTGCCTGGAAAAGGTGTGGGATTCCCAAGATTTTCATATGAGTTTTGCAGGGTTTTTTGGGTTGTGGTTATTTTTTTTTAAGTGGAAAATTACTGACAAAACCCTCTAGCCACTCACACTTTATTACAGATACAACCTTTACCTGCTTTATCCTCAAATCCTATTTCCTTGAACTATAATAAAAATGTTGACCAAGCTGGTAAATTTCCAGGCTGGTCTGTGGTAAATTTCTCTTTTAGGTATACTTTTAATTTATTTTTATACAGCCATGCAAACATACTTAAAATTTTCTACCTCTTTTTAAAGTATAAAGATACAGATGTGGCCCAATCCTCTGCTGTCTCATTTCAAAAGAAGTCAGACCCTCTCAGAAAAAAAAAAGAACCTCTCAGAAGAAGGTTGCTGTACTTCTATCTGATGCTCTGGCCTTTTGTTCAAGTCCTGGTATGTAAGATAAGCTTTTCATTAATGCTCCAATTTTCCAGAAAGCTTCCTTATACTCATGAGCCAACAGGACTCCTGTCTTCTGCCCTGGATATCATCCAAAGTATTAACGATGATTGCTGAAGTTTGCTTAATACCTCAGTAAATAAACAAGTTTTATGTTCTACCTCCCATGGCTGTCAGCCACTGCCTGTGTTCCCAGACACTGCTGAAGCAATGGGCCAGCAACAGGATTTAGCTGCTACCTTGGAAGAAACGGATCTGTGAATATCTCTTCAGAGAAACAGGTAATCAGGGTGTCCTCACTTGGATGGCACTCTTAACACTGGTTTTACTCTGTGTTTCACTCTGTGAACACTCAGAGCAAAATAGATTATATTAATTCTAATAAATTATTTTATTCTCTTCTGTTCTCTTACTAAGCCATACATTAACTCCATGAGTTAATATAAATTAACTCACAAACAGCATTTTTTCATATTAGCAGTAGTGGGTAAGAAAGACAAACTGTTTTGGATTCTAAAGGAGAACCACAGGATGATTTATTCACACTGATTAAATTAAACCCTGAATCTTGAATATCTTTTATAATTAACTATGTGATTTATCCAGACTGGTCTATTGGGTTCTTTGTTTTTACTGCATTCATTTTTTTCACTTGTATACACTTTAGGTCCAACACAACATGTACATTTTAACACATCAGACAAGCCTAATGGCTCTATGTAGTTTAGTTTTTCATTTTAAATTGTGTGTTTTTTCCTAGTTGCTATGTGATGTTTGAAAACCGATTCATTAAAATGCACATTTTTCTCAGGCAACTGCTGCTTCATATTTGAGTGGACATATTTGAAAGGATTTTTCAGCTGAATGGTGCTGTGCTTCCCCAGCAAAGAAGACAGAAATGGTTTCCAGCTTGGAATCACAGACAAGTCACGTATGTCAATGTTGATCTTTTCAACTCATTGCTAATAAAACCCGAAATGAAAAAAAACATGTAAAGATAAGAGATGGAAAAACCCACATCTGTGGAAAAATAAACCTTTTCTATCTGCCCAGTCAGATCTGCATCTTCATTACTACTGCATCATTGAAAACAGACATTAAAGCATACATTGGCTCTAGTAAGATGCTCAGCACTTGCTGTTCAAAGATGAATGTAACTTCCCAGCAATTTTAGAAAGGGTGGGAATTGTGAGAGTACTATGATCTAGTTGGATGAGGAGAAACAGAGAAGGCTAAAGCAGAGCCAGTAGTCTTGCTATTTTTAATATAATCACTAAGGACATATTTTTCATTGATATCCCCAATAAGGATGGACATTTATCTCTCTTACATTCCTTAGAGAACCAGTCCAATCTTACTGTTCTCCTAATCCATTTTACAGGTAATAAAGGAAGACTGACAAATCCCATATTACAGAGATTATAAACGGTCAGTCTACTACATATTTACTATGGAATAGCAACAAAGGCAGTTGCTGAGATCATTCAACATCTGCCAACTAGTTAAAACTAAATCACAGGAGACTTTCTGGGTATTTTAGCCTTTCAAGTGGGAATCTAAATTCTGTGCAAAGAGGTCTGTCTCACATTGCTTTTGTATTAGGTCTCACACCTCAACAAGCTGTATTTTGCACTTTTTTCTATTCTTAAAAGAAAAAAAAACAACATATAAAGCTGTTTCAAAATCCATCTAAAAATTTCCTTCCTTAAGCAAAAAAGAATGGATAGTCCAAATTGCCAGTTCTGGCTTTCTATATTTTATCAGTGTCCCTCACTCCAAGATGAAAGGAAATATTTGAATCAAGGGTAAGTTTCCTGTAGGAAGAAGGCAGAGGGAACCACATTGTATATGGCAACTTGCAATTTTACACAAATCAGAGTAATTGACAAGTACACACTGTCTGAACAAAGATATGTACCAGAAAGGAAACACAGCCTGTCATTGACATTTATAACAACACTTTCAGATGGTCAGAAACACCATGTTCAGTCCTCAGCCAGTAAGGTGTTTCAGGCTACATCTGTCATCTCTTACAAATCACTGAATCAGACTCTGATCAAATCACTGATTCTGCCACATATTAAATTCTTTCAGTATATGTTCATGAATCAGTCAACCTGATATAACTCCTCCAGCCAGGCTCTGTACATCTATTTGTCTCCTTCATATGTATCTCCTTCTGAGCTGCTTACACTTGGAAAATTGACATCTGTTGGAGCCAGGAAGGGTAAATCACTATTAACATTGCAGCTAAGTATGACTGTAGATTTGCAAGAATAGCAAAATCTTGCTTGGAAGCTAAAATAGCTCTATTTACTGGGGAAAAAATGTATACACTACTTTCATACAATTAAATTTCTGCTTTTTAATATAAACCAAATCTACTTACTAAGTCTTGGACATCACACTCAAATTAGTGTGTCCACACTACCAGCTCATCAAAGAATTGCATGTGCCTGCAGAAATTGGAATTTGTCCTGAAAGGCCACCTAAAATAACCCTTTATTGAGTTACACCCTCTATCATAAAAAGCTTTGGGGGAAAAAAAAAAAAAAAAAAAAAAAAAAAAAAAAAAAACCAACAAAAAAAAAACCAACCCAAAGCAAAGCCTCAGACATTTACTATTCCAGCCTGTAAAATAACTAGATACAGAGTTTTCATCTAAGTATAAAAATCTCATTCAGCTTTTTTCTTACTGTCCTAGAGATCAGCCAGTGGAGCTCAATGTCTCCTTTAATCTTCTCTTTCTTCATCCTGTTCTGCAGGTAGGTTCCTCCTCATTATATAAAATCAAAAATAGTCTGTGAAAAATTGTATTTGACAGCTCATTCCAATCTGTGCCTCTAGGACTGCATAAAGCAGCAATTCTCAAACTTTTTGGCAATGCAGCCCTCCTTGGGTATGATATCTCCTCTCCTTGACAGCTACTTAGGTTTAACCTAATATGCAGCGTGATCCAGGAGTGCCAGATTCCATAATTGTTAACAGAAGACAGGATCCTCCAAGGACTGAAGGGTGAGAAGAGGCTGTAATTACTAGCTATAGGTTTTTCCATTTCCCATGGAGTTGTTAACTATCAGCAATTAAAAACAGGTACTGTTACTACTGTGAAAAATGGAAATCTCTGCCTCTAGTAACGATAGCTGCTTGTAGTTCTCTCTCCTGGAAAAATGAACTGTTCCTGTTTTACCTCAGTAGTGCTCCTATGCCATACTCCTAGAATCTCATCACAGTGCTGCATGGCAGAATTACCGCCCTTATGAAAAGCATGGATCTCTTCCTCAATTTAAAAGTAAAAAAAAAAAAAAAAAAAACAAACCAAACCCAAAACACACAAACAAAAACAAACCAACAAACTCCACCTTGTTTTTAAATACTGGATTTAGTGAATTGTTTCACTGAAGATTAATTCACCAAAGACATGATTTCAAGCCAAACTCAGCTTGAAAACTCATGAGACCAGCTCTAGTTCAGTAATTTCAGAACACTGAATAGTCCCGATGGAGCAATCACAATGTGGTTGGGGTTTTCTGCTATGCTGCACCTTAGAAGTGAGGTCTATCACAGACAATGTGAGAATTTTGAGAAAAATGTCCTTGCAGCTTCATTGAGACAAAAGACCTGCACCCCAGTTTCCACTGACAACCCAAATCACCAGCTGTTGCACTGGTTAACACCTGGTTATTTCATGCAGACCACAGCAACAGATTCAAGAGGACCAGCTGAGCTTTGAGTAACTTTAGACCTCAGAATGAAGTGGAATAGCTGAAGAGTTTGATAAGAGAAGCAGAAAGCATCTCCATCTTTACTACTTTGGAAATTATGCCTAAAGTCTCTTGATAGTCCAGCTCTTTGTTTCTTTTTTTTTCTTACCTGTAAAATATTTTCATTTTTTCCTCAAAATGCATCTAACAATGCACCTTTAAAAATCAAACAATTTAATTTCAGGATGACATAAATTTGTCACAATTCACTCACCAACAATTTATGTTGTTCTGGCCATGCCACCTTTTACTATGCTTCAGCTAAAGCAATTTTATATCTCAAATTTATGGATTCTACTCTAGCGATGTCTCACCCTCACATCTTACTTTTTATCTCCAGTGATCTCATGTTCTAAATAAAGTGATATAACTTTCAATGGTATTAAGTTACTCAAATTTTGACTACCAGAAGCAGAAATGTCTCCTCTAGAAATAAGAGGCACCCGTGTCAAGAATGTAGGCTTTCCATCACAGACAGTTGCACCAAAAAGGTAGTTCCGTTCTGGAAGTAGGTGAGCAAGTCTTGTAAGAATTTGGATTTAATTCACTAGTGTTAACTAAATGTCATGGGTTAGCAAGCATAGTCCCGGAAGTGATGTTCTTGCAAAGGGTTGCTTACAGCTTCCTCTGGGACCTGATAGAACCTAGCAGCTAGCCAGTTGGAATATGGACAATTTGAGCCACTTAAAATTGTGACTGCCTCTGTGATCCACACTTAAGAATAGACAAACCCCCCCCCCCCCAGCTCTGTCTTGTTTCCACTGCTGGGACAGGTGGCTGCAGGCCCCGTGCAGGGGCCAGCGGGCCCAGCCCAGGCTCTGCTCGGGCCAGGCCGGGCCGGGCCACGGCCATCCTGGAGCCATGGGCCTGTTCCAGCCGTGGAACCCCCCCAACAGCAGGGCTGTGGGCAGCCGGAGCGGCTCGGCTCCCCGCCCCCTCCAGTGCGGCCAAGATTCAGCTGAAGCTGCCCCGCTGTCCGGCAGATAAGCGACATTCCAGCTGCAACGCCGAGGTGAGATTAACCCTTTTAGAGCTGTGAAGAGCTGAAAACCTGAGGGAAGAGAAAGAGGAGATGCTTAAAGCTGAAATTCTGTTGTGAAGCTATGATGTATCAGAGTACCCCTTGTAATTTCATGAAGGCATGGGGGGGTGGAGTGTTCAACTCGTACTTGTGAGCAAAAGCACCTGCACTGAGATAGGCAGATGCTGAAGCAGCTGTAATTTCATGAGAAGTATGAACAGGGAGAGGTGGAAGCGATGAGGACTTTTGCTCCAAATGGAAAAGGAGAAAACCTCAGTTCCGAGAGATGCTCCCAGAGATAGTCCTAGAGATGAAGATGAGGAGGACCCATTGCTCCCAGGGAAGGAGAAGGGCCTCTGTTCTTAGAGATGAAATGCTCCCAGAGATGGGTGAAGAGAACTTTTGTTTCTGAATGGCTAAACCTTAAAATGGTACCCCAGTAATTCAAGAGTGGACCCTCAAAAGCAGTTGTGGGAAAAGCTGCAAGTCAGGGGAAGGGACTCTCACATATGAGCAGAGAACCAACCCGGGTGGCTGTATCGCTGTGATACTGTTTTCATAGCATGAGCAAGAGAGACTCCTCTCCCTAAGTGAATTGAACAAGGCTATTATGGAAGTGGTAAACAGACTGAACATCTCAAGGGTTGTCTTTTTACATTGTCAGTGGGAGAAGGGAGAAAGGTGCGGGGAGGAGAAGAGTTCTGAAGGTGTGATATGATTTTGATTTTTTTTCCCTACACTAAATTGGTGTTTCCACCCAGTTACAAACCCAACCCGCTACACTAAACTAGTAGATATGGAAAGTTTTCAGTTGTCCATAATTACATAGACAGAACCAGACATACAATTCAGGTTTTCTGTAATTGATATTTTAAAAAATGTCAATTAAGGAAAACATTCTCCTTTTCTCTCTTTTCCTATACCAAACTGCCCTGCATGTTGTTTTTCTTCATTTGGCGATCTGTGAGAGTGTGCTCTGTCACAGCAAAAATTTCAGTGAAACTATCCCATGATTCTGAGGGGAAATCTCCCAACTCATGAATCATCTCACTCCTAGCAAGGCAATTCCCTCACTCTTTCAGTAACACTCAGATCCAGAATCAACACCTTGCCAGTGAATCTGGCTTCATAAGCCTGTGTTGCACCAAGTACTCTGAGATGTGTGAATAGTTTCTAAAATGTAAGACCTCCTAAAAGTCATGCAATCATTTCTAAATATTGGCATTTCTGATGTTGCTGCTAAAATTTAGTAAAATAAATACTTAAAAATAAACTAAAGAATCAATCTTCCTAGATGAAATAAAAAATCCTTCCCATAAAACAACCAGCAAATTGTCTGACCAAGAATAGCAGAGGTAGGTCAGTACTTGGGTGACATGGGGCCATCACCAAGAGCTGTCCTATAAGTCACCAGCCATACAACAGCATTCTGTGCAGCCCCAGTCATGCACTTACAGAAGGCAACAGCCTTCTTTAGTGATCACTGAATATATTCTTTCTTTGTTGCCTTCCCTGTCCAAACATTTTCTGGCTCTCTTTTGTTTCCTGTCATTTGGCAAAACAGCTGTGACACTTTGGCACCATGAGCTCATCCCAGCTGAAGCTGCCCATACATTAAGACTGGGTCTGTGAGGACACATCTTTCTTTAGGACAGCGTGCTAATACAGCACACTGTTTGGAAGCACCCCCTAACTATGACAGCTATCTCTTCAAAATTTTGAAAGGACAGAAATATTTCAGTAGGTTCATTACTTCAACAGCTATAAAATAAAAATTTCAATAGCTAGAAAAAATATGTGCAAGAATATGGAATAAAAGAAACCTCTGCTGCTTCAAAAACAGCTCAACAGATACCTGGTGTATCTTTTGGGATAAGAAAATCATACTATTATTTTTTTACAAGTGAAAGCCAGCAATTTATCTCCTTATTGACATTTTAAGTTACACAAATTTCTACACCATAAAATGGAAGCAAAATATGGTGAAATTATTTTATATCTCCAGTTTTATTATCCAAGCCACAATTCTCCTCCTCTCAACAAGAAAATTTTAAGTTTAGCGCTACTGAAAAGCATTTAATCTATTCTTGCAAAACACAACATGAGCTGATTGTCAATCAGACCACACCTCCTAATGACTCCCATCCCATTTGACTTTACAGCACCTATATTTTCAAGGAAAATATCTTTAAAAACACACCTTTTTTTTTTTTCTAGGTATGCTTTTGTTGTTACATGGACAATTGTCTTTCAAACAAGCTAAGGGCATGTGGGATCCTTTCATGCTTCTGTGGTCGTGGCTATTTTTTTTACTATTACTGTATTGCCTACCAGTTATTTTTCATGTCATTTGTATGAAACTTAAAGCCAGCAGCAGGGGGTGAGTCATTAGGAGTATTTTTTTTAAAATAAGAAAATTTTATTGTCTAATCATAAAAAAATAGCAGAGGACAAAGTAATGTCTGAGTAAACTTTGTGTTCACTTCTGAAAGATGACTGTGTTTCAGCCTCTTCTCGCTCCCTAAAAACCTCTGCAGCAGTTGCAGAATGAGAGCAGACAGAAGCTCAGATACGTTTCTCCCCATGAAATACGTGGAACACCTGCTGGCTTCCTTTTCTCTGATGTAGAGTTTGGCAGTAAGTAAGAAGACTAAAGCTCTACAGGAGGCAGTGATACTGTGCCCACAGGGGCATGACCCTGTACTGACCTGAAGTCACAGGACTCATTCTCTCACTCTGTTTCTTCAGTGAGAAACACAGCAGAGAAAGCTGAAGAGGGCATAGAAAGCTGCACTGCAGCAAAATACCAGGCCAAAACCAATAATGATCCCTTTTCCATCAAAAGAATAAAAATTCATACAGTGCTTTGGGGTCAAAAGTATCATTGCTATATTTTAAATTCAGATTAGTCAGATTTTTCTCTGTTTAACCTCCCTCCCAGAACCATAAAATCAGCCAGGCTGATTTGGATTGTCTGACCTCAAACACTGCAGAGGAAACCTAAGAAACAAGTGCAGAAGAATCCAGAGGTAGCTTTGATGCTTTGTAATGCTGGTAGTGAATTGCAAGCAGAACTCTGAAGAAGACTTCAGTGCAGAGGTGTCTGTAATGCAGTGAGTATCTAAGGACAGTGAGCAGCAGTGAGCACTGCTGAATCAGAACATGAAAGCATGAGAACTCTGGGTTTTGATTTAACATTAATAATACATACATATATATACACACACATACATGCAAAATTGTCACACATTGAGGATTTCGCTATCCCAAAATACATCAACTTAGACTGAGAACTACAATTGACATGGTAGAGGGCTACAAGGTGATGCTCATTCATTTTGATTTTCAACATAGAACAATCAGATGCTCTCACTTGAATACTATCTTGATAGTAAGTAACTCAGACTAGTTTTGTTGTGTTGAAACTCCACTAGAAATGCTGCTACATTACTAAGACAGAACAACAGTGAAAGACTTTAGCAGCCTTATAAAGTTCTGGTGGAGCTGAAAACCATTGTCCTCAGGGAAAAAGCTGTCCTTGGAAAAATGAACTCTTCTCCAAGACTTGCCCAGATGAGAAGCAAGAACTAGAAAAATGTCTTATGGCAGTTTATTTAAGAAATAATTTCTCTGGTTTGCTACTCAGGCATTTGATTTTGTTCCTTGAGTACTTCAGTGTTTCATGGCCAAGTCCTCAAAACCAATTTTAAAACAGTACAAAGGGTAAAAAAACATTTTCCACTTAGCTTTCATTATTACAGAATAGGGACCTCCATCCTTTCCTTCTGCAGTTTGTACAGAAATAATAAGAAACGTTTAGCTATGTTTTCTTACATGACTACAAGCCATAAATGACAAAAGTATGACTACAAAATTACCATCCACACCAACTTCTACAGTCAACCCACTGCAAAATACATTCAATAAAACAATACTTTGCAATCAAATGAGATTTTAACTACAGCTGATAAGCATTTTTGTCCTTGCATGCTGACAAGATTGGCAAGATTTTCTTAGACCTTATTATTATTTAGAATAATTAAAAATTGCTTTGTTTTAATTATAAAACCACCATAAAATCATTTTACTCCAGAATTATAAGGTACCACCATTCACACTGTAGAGGAACAGTGAAGAAGAAAAAAATCTGTACAGAATACATTTCACAGTAATGCACTCTGTCGTATGGGAGTGACTGATAGATTTCAAGGTCAGAAAAGACCATGGTGAGCACATTCTATATTAAAAACATCAGAGAATGTCATCAAGTATCATCAGGTGGTCACTGCAATTAGTCCACAAATTCTGTTTGAATGAAAGTATTGCATCATATGCCCCATTTGAATCATTTTGATAGCTTACCATCCCAGTGATTAAAAAAAATCTCATCTTTTAGCAATAATTGATTGAGTTTCAGGTTTCATTTTCCACCACTTACTATGACTTTTTCTTGACAAATTTAATGAATTTTTTCCTTTACCAGAACTACAACGCTGTCAAGTAAACTCCCCAAATTCTTCTCAGTCCAAATCTCCATGTTTGAAACCCAACTTTTTGCGTAAGTGGAGAAAGGTTTTATTATACTGGATATTATAAATATATTTTGGGTCATGGAATCACAGAATCATTGAATGGTTTGGGTGGGAAGGGACCTTAAAACTCATCCAGTTTCAAACTCCCTGCTATAGGCAGGGACACCTTTCCCTAAATCAGGTTGCTCAAAGCCCTATCCAGCCTGGCCTTGAACACTTCTGGGGATGGGACATCCACAACTTCTATGGATAACATGATCCTAGTCTCACCATCCTAATAGTAAAGAATTTATTCCTAATATTTAATCTCAACCTACCCTTCTTCATCTTAAAGCCATTCCCTCTTGTGCTGTCACTACATGACCTTGTAAAAAGTCCCTCTCCAGCATCTTTATAGGCCCTGCTTCAGGTACTGGAAGGCTGCTATGAAGTCACCCCAAAGCTGAACACTCCCGACTTTCTCAGCCTTTCCTCATAGGAGAGCTGTTCCAGCCCTCTGATCATCCTTCTGGTTCTCTGGACTCCCTCCAACAGTTCCACGTCCTTATTTTGGGGACCCCAAAGCTGGATGCAGCACTCCAGATGGGGTCTCACCAGAGTGGAGAAGAGGGACAGAATCCCCTCCCTCCCCTGCTGCCCACAGTGCTTTGGATGCAGCCCAGGACATGTCTGGATTTCTGGGCTGTGAGTGCCCATGGCTGGCTCATGTCCAGCCCCTCACCCACCAGCACCCCCAAGTCCTTCTGGGCAGGGCTGCTCTCGATCTGTTCATCCCTCAGCCTGTGTTGATAACTGGGATTGCCCCAAACAAGGTGCAGTACCTTGCACTTGATCTTATTAAACCTCATGAGATTCCCCTGGGCCACTTCTCGAGCTTGTCCAGATCCCTCTGGATGAATCCCATCCCTCAGGCACATCAAGCACACCACTCAGCTTGGTGTCACCTGTAAGAATGCTGAGGGTGCACTCAGTCTCACTGTCTGTGTCATTGGTGAAGACATCAAATAACACTGGCCCCAGTACAGACCCCTGAAGGCACCACTTGTCACTGATGTCCGTCAGGAGCTCAACCACTGACCACTACCCTCTGGATACAACTACCCAACCAACTCCCTATTCACTGACAGTCCACACATCAAATCCTTCTATCTCCAGTTTAAAGGGAAGGGTGTGGTGAGGGACTGTCAAAGGCTTTATGGAACTCCAGATAAATGACATCTGTAGCCCTTCCCTTGTCCACTGATGGAGTCACCCCATCATAGAAGGCCGCTAGATTGGTCAGGCAGGACTTATCCTTGGCAAAGCCATGCTGGTTATCTCAAATCACCTCCCTGTCCCCCATGTGCCCAAGTAGGAGGATCTGTTCCACGATCTTCCCATGCACAGAGATGAGGCTGACATGTTGGGAGTTCCCAGGGTCCTCCTTTCTACACTTTTTTAAGATGGGTGCAACATTTCCCTTTTTCCAGTCACCTGGGACTTCACCGGACTGCCATGACTTTTCAAATATCACAGAGAGTGGCTTGGCTGCTACATCACCCAAATCCCTCAGCACTCTGGGATGCATCTCATCAGGTCCCATAAACTTACGCATATTCATATTCCTTAGGTGGTCACAAACTTAGTCTTGACCTACAGTGGGAAGCACTTTGCCTCCCCAGTCATAATCAATAGTAAGTACAATTTTAATAAAAATACAAGTAATATTAATAGCAAATTGTTTACTTACTGCAGAAGAGAGAAACATCAAAATACCAACAGAAAGAAAAACTATTTTCATTTTAATGTACCTAAGCCACCAACTGACTCAACAACCCACAAACTGACTCATTCAGATATAGGTTTTCTCCAGATGTCTCAATCATTTTGCATAAAATGTTAACTTTAGAAAAGATAAGTTTTCTCAAATGTCAATAAAATTATTACCATCTTCAAAAGTGAGCTTAATGGTATATTTATGAGGAACTTTTTGTCATTGTGTGTTTTTGGATTGCTGTCATATCCAAATGTTTTCCACTGCACGTCAAGTGACATGACTAATAAGTAACTTTTGGAAGTTTTCTCTCTATTTCTCTCTTTCTGTGTGAACTTCTTTCAGTCTTGCCCATTCAGTTTCCAGCAGTGTTCTTACAAACAAGGGTATAGGCTTTGAGCTTGATCTGTAGGAAACCAGTGTTCAAAACAGAATCCAACTCGCCTCTGCCTGTGTTGCGGAATTCACCCAGTGCCTTTTTCTGGATTGGTGACTCTTAATTAAAGAACAGTAACTTTAAACCACAGTGTGTTATCCTACTGAAATCCAGATGAGAGACAGTGGAAGGGTGTAAAATCCAGCTCTCGTCATCATCTACCAGCATGAGCCATGGTACTTTAGCCAGCTGGACATGGTAGACAGGAATTCTTAGAGATAATATTGTGTAAGATCATCATGGATATCACAACAATTCTTGAACTTCAGATTCAAGTCTTACAGGTTTTTCATCTCCAAGAAAAGGAATACCTGTGTAAAACCAAGAATTCCCTCCAGAACAATGCAGTTTCTCTGCTGTGCTGTATTTTGCTTTTACGAACTGTACCACTCTGAGCATATATGATGTGGTATGTTCTTATTTGGAAAATAAAATCAATACATGCAAGGATTGCTTCTGCAGCTGGCAATGGTATTGCACATGTTTCTCTTATGTAATGAATGGGGACACTAAATTTAACAGTTAGTGACATGATATAATTTCCTACATATGTATTTTAAGAAAAATCTTAGGATCATGAAGTACAAAGAGAAGGACACTTCCTTATTAACTATTCAATACGGCTACAGATTAGAAAGAAAATCACCTTGTAGAAACTTGCTTTCCATAAATAAAAAGCTTTGTGTACAGAAATCAAGTTCTGCAGAAATCTTGATTACAGAAAAATATGTTAATGAGTACTACAAAAAATAAGTTCAAGGAAAGTGTGAATCTAATGCTTTTACATCACCATGTTCATTTAAGAATTTTTAAAATTAGTAAATTAAATATCTCATTTACATTGCACCAAGATCAGAGCTGTCACCACAGTTTGCTACTTGGTATGCAAGCATTATCCACATTTTCAACTCATAAAAACCAGAGAAATGTCATGATTTGCCTAATGTCACATAGCAGGAAACAGGAATCAAATCCTGTTGTATGGCCACTTGACATTCAAAGCCCTTCATAATCTGCTTCCAATATTTCTCTCTTCTCCCATCACCCCCACCTCTCCAGTCAAACAACTTGAGTCCTCCAACTTTATTTTACTTGTTTGCTGTTGCCTTCCATGCCGTTAATACATTTGGAGTTCCCTTTCTGAACCAAGTTACAGCTTCTCCTCTATTTATTAATAGTCAGCTCAGTCCCTCAGGACTGTCATGGGCCAGCATAGAAGATGTCCCTCTGTGTGACCAGTTCTCAATCCTTCCTTATCCATATGCATGAACTTTTCAGCCCCTCAGGCCTGGTGCAATTGGGTTGCCAGCACCCAGTGACTACAATATTGTTCCTTCTTCAATTAGCTAAATATTTTTCTTCCTACTACACTAGAGAAAAGAATTCACTGTCAAATAAAGTTATTTATATAGCATATTGTTATCTATCTTTACACTACTCTTAATTTATGCAACCTCTAAATCCTTGCATTAATTATATGCCTTACCAGATTTATCAGCCCCTTCAGGTTCGAAGTGCATCTTTTCAAAGATCTTTAAAATTTCCAACATGTTTGGTGGCAACATAAAATAAATAAGCACTATACAGTTCATTATAGATATTTGAAAAAGATGCAGTATTTTGATAAACAAAGCAGTCTACATCACATTAAAGAGAGGTTTGTTTTCTAATAAGCACGAGGGAAAGAAAAATCCCGAAAAAGTATCTGAACTTTTCACAGTATCAAGGTAAGTTAGTACTCTGGGAAAAAAAAACCATCTATGCTGAACAGAAGCAAAGCATCATAAAGCAAATAATCCTCAAAAATTAAAAAACTTGTTATACTGTACAACAAGAAGGAAGGAATGTATTTTCAGCCAAGTGTGTCTCTGCTAGTGCATTTTCATGATTATATACCATGGCCAAAATTTTTTTGAGATTAGAAACAAACTGGAATTTAACTGCATCTTTTCAGTTTAAAGTTAGTGATTGCTTAGAATTTACTTGGGAAATTCTTATATTTTCATTGCTTATTTCAAACTAAGAATTAATTTACAAGCAAGAAGATTACTTTTAAAAAAAAGTCAAAATAATTGACTTTTCAAAAATATCATTTAATCCCAAATCAGAAGATACTCCATTACTGTAGAGCCAAAATGTGCTTCAAGAGAAGGAAGACAGTGCTATCCTTCTACAGAGATTCTATTACTGTGGTTCTCTCTGTTTTAAATATTTTGCAGGAAAATATATTTATCCTCTATGTGATATGTTTTTTAGGTGTAACAAAGGCACCACTAAAGATTATAAACTTTAGCACTACAAAGTACTCTTAAGACAGAGGATTTGGAAACTATCCCATTTAAAGTTAAGATGCAGACCTCAAGTTTTAAAAACTTCATGGAGATATTTCAGAAAGTTTGGATGGGAGTTCATATTTGTCTACACTCTGCTGTCTCCAACACAGCCTTTGCTCCCATTTAGCTGCTTCTGCTGCTGATGGAAATTTAGTCAGTTTGCCAAATGTTCCTGGAGTACCACGCATATCCTCCCGATGCAGATACATAAAATAGGTCAGATCAAATATGTCCCATGAGTACCTCTTTCCCTTCAGTGACTATAAATGGGACACAGAGTGACTGACTCAACTGCAGAGATCTGAAGTAAGATGAATCCCACACCCCACAACTGAAAATCCAGCATGTTTTCTCAAAAAAAAGTTGAAATGTTTCTATCAAAAGCAAGAAAAAAAACCCCAGATTATTAAATACCTAATCTAACACAGTCTAATTCCTGAGAAAGTACTAAATTGTTAGAGGTGAAAAGGAATCCGGTACATGTTGCTATTTCCCGTGAGGTTTGACAATATGTGTAGCTTCCAGTCTGGGATTAGAAAATAATTGAAAAGTTGTGCAGAACCCATTTTGCTGTAATTCCCACTACAGGACAGATATCTACACATTCTGTGATACTTTGTAAAAGCTGGAGCTTTTGAAAGTACATAAAAACACACATATTTTAGTGAAACCAACATATTCTTTGAAGACAGTTGAGAAACAGGATTTCTTTTCCTGTTATAAAAAAAACCAGACCACGTGGCAGACACCTCAAGAAGTAAAAACAGAAATACCATTTGCATGAAAATTTCACTCACATTTTGCTCTTGCGTAAGAAAAATTAAAAGATTGCTTTATTTTGGGTTGTTTGGGGTTTTTGTTAACAAAACCAACTGAACATCCTGATCCTTATATAAGCTGAAGCTGATGGAGACTGTCAACAGATCTTTGAAATAAAAATGGGATTTTCTTGCAAAGAGGTGCTTACAGCTTCCTCTATGACCTAACAGAACCTATCAGCTGGCTAGTTTGAATATGGACAATTTTTTATGCCACTTAAAATTTTGACCACCTCTGTGGTCCACATTTAAGAATGGACAAACCCTGGGAAAGCTCTCTCTTGCTTCCGGCCTGGGGATGGGTAACTGGGGGCCCAGTGGGCCCTGCTTGGTCTGGGCCGGGCCCAGACCAGGCCCTGCTTGGCCGGGCCAGGGCCGGGACACAGCCACCCTGGAGCCGTGTGGCCCTGTTCCACCCGTGGCCCCCCTCTCCATCCCTGTTACGTGCAGACAGCGCGGCCCAGCTCCACACCTCCCTACAGTGCAGCCAAGATTCAGCTGAAGCTGCCCCTCTGCCCGGCAAAGATCATATGACCAAAAGTGATAAGCGAACTTCAGCTGCAGGGCCCAGGTGAGATTAACCCTTTTTTAGTGCTGTTTTCTCCAGAACAGATGAAGCCTGCAGACATTAAGTAAGGAAAGAAGAGCTGAAATCCTGAGGGAAGAGAAAGAGGAGATGCTTAGAAGCTGTGTTGTAAAGCTATGGTGGTGATAGACTATGATATATCAGAGTACCCGTTGTAATTTCATGAAAGCATGGGGGGTTGGAGTGTTCAAACTGTAATTGTGAGCAAAAGCACCTGTGCTGGAATAAGCAAGTGCTGAAGCAGCTGTAATTTGATAAGAAGTTTGAACAGGGAGAGATGGAAGTGATGAGGACCCTTTTGCTCCAAATCGGAAGGAGATAGACCTCTGTTCCTAGAGATGCTCCCAGAGATGGTCCTAGAGATGAAGATGAGGAGGACCCTTTTTCTCCCAGGGAAGGGGGAGGGCCTCTGTTCTTAGAGATGAAATGCTCCCAGAGATGGGTGAAGAGAACCTTTGTTTCTGAACAGCTCAACCTTAAAATGGTACCCCAGTAGCTCAAGACTGGACCCTCAAAAGCAGTTGTGAGAAAAGCTGTAAGTCAGGGGAAGGGACTCTCACATGCGAGCAGAGAACCAACCCGGGCGGCTGTCTCGTTGTGATACTGAAGCCATGAGAGAATTTCTTGTGGAGATGTCTCCATAGCATGAGCAAGAGAGACTCCTCTCCCTAAGTGAACTGAACAAGGCTATTATGGAAGTGGTAAACAGACTGAAAAATCTCAAGGGTTGTCTTTTTACATTGTCAGTGGGAGAAGGGAGAAAGGTGAGGGGAGGAGAAGTGTTCTGAAGGTGTAGTCTGATTTTTTTTCCTGCCTTTTAGGTCTGTCAATAAACTTCTTTATATTCTTTTAAGTTTTGTGCCTGCTTTGCTTTCTCCTAATTCTTATCTCACAGAAGGTAAATAAGTAATGAGTATTTTTGGACCAAACCACTACACTAAATTGGTGTTTCTGCCCAGTTTCAAACTGAAGCCGCTACAAAGCAAAATATTTAATATGAGGTAAATTTAACACTTCAATGCATCTGAGCCAGATATGAACAGTGGGACTTCAGATAAAATAAAGAAGTTGGATGGGACTCTGAGCAACCTGATCTGGTTGAAGATATCCCTGCTCATTGCAGGGGGATTGGACCAGGGGACCTTTAAAAGATCCTTTCCAACCCAAAGCATTCTGTGATTCTATTCTGATTTTGTGACTTTGACTTCGGATGTTTCAAGTGCCCCTTCCAGAGCGTGGCCTCCTGCATCAGGTGAACAAGGAAGTCTGGCCCAGGGACAAGATTGGGCCCTCCTGCCCGTCATGGACACATGAGATCTGAGGATATAACTTCTAGGATGAGGACTGGAAAATCCTTCACTCTGCCCTCAGGCTGATAAACTTTGCAGTTCAGGCTGAAAAAGTTCAGCGGTAACATAAAAAAATCCAAATTTCTAAATATTTCAGTATTTTACCTTCTGCAAAAATATTTTAAAATGGTTTTGTCAATTAATACATCTTTTTTTTTTTTTTTTCTGTCCTGGAGCAAAAACAAATGTTGAAATATGATAAGCTCCCATAAAGAAAAAATTCCAAATGTTGTACAGCTAAAATTAAAACCTCTTCAAGGAACACTTTCTGCTGCAATTAAGGACTGAAAGCAAAAAAACTATACAGACAAAAACATCCCAAAACATAATGTATTTCCTTGTTCTGTTGGGTCCTGTAAAACATAACTTGAGCATCTGTACTACACTTAAGAGTTTTAATCTAATGATCACAGAAAACCAGTGGCTCAAGAAGTTAAATATAGCAGCTCCATGGTATCTAATAGCCATACTGCACTTGGGAGCAATTTGAGATCTCTTGCTCTTCAAGCAAAAACTCACAATCATTGCTATTACACCATTGCTATATACAACAGCCAGAGATTAGAGGAACAACTGCCATTTTCTGTCACTATAGTAATTTTTGGTGAACAGTTAAACGTTTATTTCATTCTTTTAATTTTAAAGAAAGTGATAATCACATTCCTATAGACTTGTTTTAGGACAAACCTGTTCTGATAGCTTGAAGATTCAAGGAACTGTTCTGTTTTAAACTGCATTATCAAATAACTAGAAGTACTATTAAAAGGAGCAATGCAGTTTAATTTTTTTTTTAAAATCTTTCACCTTCCTCCTTTAAAGAAGTCTTCAAAAGTTATGCTTCTTTAAAGTCTGTCACTTCAGGGTTACAAAATAGTAACAGATCTCCTTGAATCTGAATGGCCTTTCTCATTAACATTATCATCCTTGGTTTGTTTGTCTCCACACTTATTTAAGACTATTCATTTGTGAAAGTAAACCAAGGCAATGAAAAAAATGGGTTCAGCTGTGGTTATAATATCCACCAATTTGATATAAGATCATGATAAATCAGCACACTTACTGTACCTCTTTCTACTTCACTCAATTACCTGTTTTCTGAGTGCACTATTGAGCTATTTTCTCTTAAAATTCAGTGTGCTTGCAGTTTCATCTTCCCTCTAACACAGATGTCATGCACAAAGGTGCACTTGTATTATTTCACACCCAAGAAGTAAAACAAATCCTAGTTCTGTTCTTTCCCATCACCTAGAGCACAGAAATTAACTGAAGGCCACACTGAAATCCCACTTGCACTTGCTTACTCCAAAGCATTTTTTCACCAGCTCTCACACGCTGCCATACAGAACTGCCACACAGTCTGAAAGAAAATGCAGAATGATGCAGGGGTGGCCTGGCTTAGCTAGGTAGAATGATCCAGCTCAGCAGACCATAATACTGTGTGTGTTCTGCCTTGATGTAACATTTCTCCATTCACACTTTTTCATCTGGACTGAAATCCAAAGTACAATGCAAATACATGGATTTTTTTTCTCCCACCAAAGTTAGTTACACACTTTCCATGACTATGGGAACCCAGTGGGAGCACTCTAATATGGAGACTTCTGGCCGGAACACAGTTACAGAAAACTCATTTAACTACCATATTTTCTGCCCACACTTAGCACTGCACTAGCAGTTCACTAGCAAAAATCCATAGAATTTTGTTTCTTATGAAATATTACTTATTCAGGGCCTAACGAGCAAATACTAGCATAATTTTTGATTTGTGATTACTGCGAATATGTATTTTTGTTTTTCTTCTAAGGAAAGTTTCTGAATACATGTACCTAGAATCTTTGTCCACATAAGAATTGTTCTGTCATTCTTCAGAATGCCCTCAGCACTGCAGTCTCCTGGCCCCATCAGTCTGTAGGGGAACCCAAGCATTATTCAGGGCTGCTATTTGTGCTTACTCAGTTTGCTCTTGTCAAAAGGAGCAAACCATACAAAGAGCTATATCAGATTAAACCAAAATCATTCTCTAACAGAAACCAGTAGCATTTGCTGAAGCAAAGAAGGTGAGAATGAGGCAAAAGACCATAACACTCATGTTGGTGTGACCTTCCCATATGCCAGCCATCCCTCACTGTGGAATATCCTCAGATCTACCAGGCCCCACACCAGCCTGGAGAGCTGATCCACCACAGAGTGTCCCAGCAGATCCATGGAAAAATGGAATAATCACTCTATTAATATTTTAAAGCCTCATCTAGTGGAATGGCAAAATATTACTGTAGGTAAGATTATTAAAAAAAATCACTGTCTGAAATCATCCTTTTTGTGTTTGCACCACTTCACCACTTGACTATTTTTCAGTAATTCATCTAACAAATACCATATGTGACTCTGAAAAAAATTCATACTGTGAAATCTGGAAGATTCAGTCAAGAAGGACACTAAAGCTTTTTGTGAAATTTGAAAAATACTACTTTTCTGTTGCTACAGGAGCATCTTCCTAACAAGCCCTTTAAATTTAAACACTGTCTTAAGAGAGTTCTAGGTCAAGTTAAAAAGCACATCCAAGCTCTTCAGAGGAATCCAGTTCATATTCAGCATGGGTAAGGATGGAACAGAAAAGGTGAACTAAAGTTTTTACCTATTTCCATAATGACTTCTCACTTGCTGTGGTCTGTCCTACTTTCTTTGCCCTTAGCCACCCAGTAGTCTCTCTTCTGAGGAGAGAATTCTCAATGGTCTCTAAGGAAAATTCCCTAGTAATTTTTTTATCCTAGAGCAACTTATCATCTTCATTTAAAAAAAAAAAAAAAAAAAGCTTACATTTGCAAAAAGATATATTTGCAGAAATAAGTTTTCACCTCCTGAGATGAAACCAAGAATAAAAAGCTATTTCCAATTTGTCACATATGGAGAATAACTACACATAGATAATATATGAACTGAGAAATTGCACAGTGAATACAAAATTCATTCATGAGGCACCTGGGGATTCTGACAGGAATTTGTATTTATTTTTCCTGTAACTATACAATTATCTCACTGGTCTGTAAGGTAAGGTCCAGAGCTCAAGTCATTCTTCTGGGGAAGTGTTGGCAAAATGCCGACTGAGGATCATCTTTGGAAAAGGAAGAATAACCTCTTTCAGTTTTCACACAGTTGTAAAGCATTGGTTAGTGGATTTTTGGCACCAATCTGGTTTCAGGGAAATATTCAGTTCATCTGCATCTTCCCAAATGTAGGTTTTACGGTCCTTCCCAGATGTCAGCAGACACCTACTCACTGGCGAATGAGAACCAAACCTTCTAGCTCATCTACATTTGTGCCATATCAATTTTTAAAAAGTAAGAGAAATACACAAAGTACTTTTATTGCACAAGGCACTCCTAACAGCAGATTCAAGGCAATTTTAGGAATTTCTATCTAGTCTCATTTTAGAAACCCTGTTCTAGTTATCTTACTTGGAAGTGAAATGAATTCTTTGAGTAACCTTAAACATGACAGCACTATGAAGTCTGAATTACAGGCTTTTCTAGTGTGAAAAAATTTGATGTCATCAAAGTGCTCAATTACCAAAGAAATGAGTGAAATAAAGGCCCAGAATCTACAAAAATTCAAAGAATAATCAAAACTGCTGTGACCCATATTTTTCCATGCTGAAAGCATAAGTGGTGAACACTCACATTTACTAAGTGACAACAGCATTTACTCATAGTTGGGCACATGCTTAACTCTTTGCATTGGCAATCAGAACCAAAATTAAACAGACAGATTTAATCACAGCTTTCAGGTAATAAACTATTACAAAAATAGCTCTCCTTTGATTTATGAAGTGAAAAAAATACCATCATAATACCTGACATACATTATTCACAAATGAAATGTGACTAAAAATAAATTATGAATAAATAGAATGTAAAATACTGTGGAACGAAGAAGCAGTAAGAAACTACTGAAATTAATCTATTTCCAACAGAGCTGCCAGTTCAACTTTTACTTACAAAGACTAGGAAAAAGCTGTTGCATACTGACTCCAACGTAACAGATACTAGAGCACTCTGACTCCCAGCTTAATAACAGGTATTCAGGAAGCATTGTATTGGCAGTCTGTAGATGGTTCAGGGGTTCTTTTTTTTGTTTGTTTTTTTTCTCAAACTGGTATTTAGCTGACATCATTACAATTGGGATGGGCTTTCCAAAGGTTTCATGGCAATGAAGAAGCTGGTCAGAGTTCTGTTAGCACAACTGAGAGGAGTGGAAGAGCTGGAAGGTGGGTAGAAATCCCAGGTATGAATGAGCCCTCTCTCAACAGAAACCTCACAAGAAAGGTAGGTTCTTCATGTAAAGTCAGTATGCATTTTGGAGGATGTGACTTGACCAAAAATAATCGGTCTCTAGGGAATGTAATTAAGCATTCTGATAATTACTTTACTCTGACAGTCTGGTAAAGATTACAGGTTATGGAATGCTATGTGATCTTTCTCTGCACATATTTCTTTGTTTAATAGTTTTTTTACTGAACTCTGCATAGAGTACTTGCTTTTCATTTGGACATGAACATTGTCTAAGCTTGAGGAGTGACTTAGGTGTGGCTGGCAGAACACTCCCCTCTGTTTTCCAGAGTGACATTCCCAAATAAGGTAATACTCACATCCCATTCTATGGGATCAGGGTTGTAAAATGGAACACCATCAAACCACCAAAGCCCCTCCTTTGGCAAGAAGAATTCCCCACATTCAGAAGAATTAAGCAGAGTATCTTTGTCAAATAGAAGGAAAACATGGGAGCTCCTGAGCCAAGTCTATCTTCCAGACTGCAACAGACACAATGGAAAACTGACTAGAAAAAAATGGTCAAATATTTATTTGGTAATGCTTTGTCTTAAATAGAGCTAAACATATTTTATAAAATCAGCAAGTCCTGTTTACATATGTGGTGTCTTAAATCACCTAAAATCCGGGAACCCTGGACTAATACCAGTGACATCAAAAGGAACTGAACCTGCAACCCCTCTAATTTACATGAAACACAGAAAAAAATTCAGGAAAACTGGTGAAGCTGCTCATTAAAGCTTGTTTTTTATATTCCTCTCTTGATAGCAGAGTCTCCTTGTGCAGGGATGAACTTCCATCTGAAAGCAAGCTGGTATTATTCCAGATGGACAAAAAGAAAGATACTGAATGACAAGAGTGTTAGGTGGCCAAACACATACACATAAATTCAGGGCTCTGGCAGTTTCATGCAGAGAATTAGGTGACACTCATCCCCCTTTAATGCACTACTATTTAATTTAGTCTCCGGCATGGGCCTCCCTAACTTCAAGAGAAAGAAGCACAACCACGCTCCTTTTACAACCTGCGTAGCCACCCCATCAGTGGGCAGCTGATCCTTTCAGAGCTCTTCCCTACCAGCTAAACTGTGGAAATAGTTCCATAATCTGAAGAGGATAACGTATTGTTCTAGAATTCTCTCAAGTAATTCTTCAATTAGGAAATTCTGACAACTGGGTGTGATCAGTTCCTTCATTCGAGGTGAATCAGATCCTCCATCAAAGCTGTGTGTTCCACTTTCTGAAACAGCAGCCATTTAACAGCTGTTTATTCTCAAGCCTGTGTGTTGTGTCCATTTCCTCCTCCCTGCTCAGTTATTTACTTTCAGATATCAAACTCATTAGAGCAGGTGTTACTCAGAGAAACAAAAGCAAATGGACAGAAAATAACCCGCCCTCATCTGCAGATCTTTGTTGGGCAGCATAAAACCAAGCACATATAGTACTAAAACAACCTTCCCATTCTGTTTTTCAAATGCCACTTGATTACAGCATTATGAATTTTATATTGTCTGAAAGTGTGAGTGATTGCTCCCAAAGAACGTGATTGTTTTATTTTTCTGCAGTTCTTATGATTGTTTTCTTTTTCTGCAGTTCTTACTATGGAAATTCACCAGATAGCATCAGTTAACTTTGGTTTTTCCTTCAAAATTTCAGTTTTCATTCTTGTTGCGTTTATTCTGAATATGCAATTTTTATAGCTGCTTTTTGTCCTTGGAATTCATCCCCTGCACCTAACATATGTTGGTAAACTTTAATTATGAGCTGACCTAGTTAACTAAAATAAATTTCCAGGTAGGTAGTACTAACAAGAATATTTTAACAACTTTATAGTTGATGTGAGACAAATTTGCAGAATCTGACCCCAGATTTCAACGGTAAAAAAAAAGAGCAAAAAAACCAAACACAGCCAAACACACATTTCTTAAATATAGACAAAGCAAAAACCAAAATTTAAGGAATACTCTGTGCTGAAGAATTTTTGGGGTGGAGTTATGTCTGTCAACTGCGTTGCTACCTCCAAGGTGAATTCACCTACCCAAATGCTTGATGATATTTGCCTTCGTATCTTGTTTTCATTAATATCCATCTATCTCCAAACAGTCATAACAGACGACTAATTCCCAAATTCCCTTTTCCCCTCCTTTTTTTCTTCCGTTAGGACATCAAAGTAAGAAGTGGGATAGTCATCAGTGAGTACAGCCATCTCCAACAAATGGAAGGAGCTGCATAATCCACAGGGTAATGCCATGAAAATATATGAACCAGTGTTTAGCTGAGAAACTGGGCTGAGAGGTGTGACCAGGCCACAGAAAAGGCTTGGTGTAAGATTTTGCTAGTTTGAGTAAGGCACTGACTGATTCCATACTGAGCCTACTGAGCTTTGCTGAAATCTAGAACAGGAAGGAAGATTTCGTGAGTAATAGCCCACTGAAGATACTTGATAGTTAACATCTATCACATCAGATATCCAATAAAGCTGAAACATAAATATTTTATATATAAAGTATTCCAGACTACAAATTAAAATCATAGCAAACCGTTTTGCCAAGAGAAATAAACAATAATGTATACATTCTTTAAAAAAATAGAATAGACATTCACATTCTTTGGTAGTGATTTATCCATATTAGTCAAAGCCTATAATCTTTGATGTTTTTTTAATTCAGCACTAGAGAGCAAATACAATGTAATGTCTGACTTATAAATCTGCTCTGTAAGAGAGGCCAGGCTAATAAGAGACTATCTTTTATACAGACACAAGTCAAGATTTCATGCCTTTGAGACCTTAAGAGAAATGGTGTAATAATCTACTCTTACCCCCCAAACCCAGCTCCCTGTTGCCAAGTCATGGACGCCAGCACTAATACCAGCACTGGTTTCACTGCTTGTGAGCAAGGCTGTGGTTTAGGTCAATTTTTTTTTTATTTTATCCAAACTAATACCCTTTACAAAAGCAGGATCAACAGCCACTGTCAGGAATACAATAAAATTTTGTTATTGCCATTCTGCACTGCAAAGCTGCAGGCCGGTAGTAGTTGAAGAAAACACAGACAAATTGCTTAACACACAAACTCTTCCTCAGGCCTGAGGATGAGGCATGACCTTCCAGGTGAAGTAAAGCTGTTGCCTGAAACAACTGTTCTGAGTTTAATTGAATTTTATTAACCAGCTAAAACAGTTGTAGAGAAAAGACAATGTCTGCTCTTGATACAAAGCAGAATATTAAGAAGAGAAGAGGTTATAATATCTTTACCCCTTTTAGGGCACCAACAGACAGGTAGCACCAGAAATTCAAAACACCTCATTCAGCACCCAAGACTGATTTTCATAAGGTACTTTGTAGAACATGTTGGGGTTCACTTGAGAGATCAAAGATTAATTGGGCAAGAGGGAGGAAAAAAGGAGGGGGTTACTGTTATAACATGTAATAGGGTTATTTCCTGAGTTTTGTTGAACTTTGTAAGTTTATTGCAATATGTAGTCTGTGTTTGGTCCCCTCTGCATTGTTT
The DNA here is from genome assembly GCF_041296385.1 of Aphelocoma coerulescens. Lineage (NCBI taxonomy): Eukaryota > Metazoa > Chordata > Aves > Passeriformes > Corvidae > Aphelocoma > Aphelocoma coerulescens. The sequence continues at coordinate 9,523,189 of NC_091015.1, forward strand.
TCTATGAGGACATCTGGAAGTATGTGACATTTTGGGAGGCACATCTATCTCTGCACATTACCTTGTGCTTGCTGGCTGCGATTTCAAGCTTATGTAACCATCATTGCATGCTGATAAGGTATGACTGAAAGAAGAGACCTTACACCCACTACAACCAGCTGTACTTCCCATAAAACTTCTAGTTACTCATTTTACATGTAAAAACAGCTTGTTTAATCAATGTCTGACTTTGAAGCAAAATAGGAAGGCATTGTAAGCACTAACTCTCTGTCCAGAGAGACTGTGTATCAACAAACTATGTTTAGTGTTTAAGTACCATTTGCTGAAAGAAACTGTAGGGGGAAAAAAACCTCAGTAAGATGAAGTAATTTACTAAAATTACTCAAAAAATTCCTTCTCAAAAGGAATAAAATCTACAAAGTCCTTCTAATCTTTTCAGAAAAAAAGCTCTCCCTAATTGTTGGATGAGTACAGCTGTTCTGAATGGCAAACTCTTACTGGGAAAGCAATAATGTATTGACACTGTGGAATGGTTGAGATATATATAGATATAGAGCTCTTCCACCACTTCACAAATAAAGGCCCTAAAACTCACATAAGAAAGCTCATTAATGTATGTACACATTACACATCCATTCCCTTCATGCTTTCACTTGACTGTCCAAAACTCATGTCTCCATGGTCCCCTTCCTTCAGCTCTCCAACACCACACTCTCCTACCTCTTTCTCTATCTTGCCTGCAGACCTCCTGCACATTGACCTGCTTTTTTCCCTTTGCTTGCTCATTCTGTTACACCCATTTCTCCTCCATCTCATTTGGAGATCACCTTCATTTGTTTGCAATTACCAGAGGCTGATTTTCTCAGAGAAATTTCTTTCAAGTATTACAAATATCCATCAGCTGCCTCACTTCAGTCCCTTATGTGACCAACCTGCTTGACTACTCACAGAACCTCCCTAAACAGCTCACTTGCAAGAGCTATATATCTCAAAAAGGTTTTGAAGCAATGTAGCAGGTAATCCTCAAGTAATGTAACTTTAGTTTAAGCTACTTCATTAGTCTCACCTCAGTGGGGAAAGACAGGTGAATCACTTTCCAAATGTGTTGAGCTCTCCCTAAGTTTAACCTGAGCATCTGATTTCTGAAGAGCTGAAGTGCAGTGCCTACCATGTTTGCCCTAGCCTGGGAAATGTATTAAGATAATACCTAAGTGGAAAGCAATAGCTGCACTCAGGGAGACATTTATCTGACCTGTGTTAGATATGTACAGTTGGGTAAAATTAATTGAAATTTATAAACTAGAAATAGGTTAAAAGGAGCCTAGAGTGATTAGCTCAATTAATTACATTTAGTTAGATGATTCCCAACCCTTACATTAAGATAAATAAATCCTTTCTATTCCCAGGGCAGCTTCTCATAGCGTACATGCATTTCTTGACTCCATTTTTTTACCACAGCTTTGGCCTGAAAGAATGAATTAATAGTTCTATTTTGCAAATCTCTTATCCTTCTAGTCACCTTCCTTCATTTTCTCATGCCTCAGACTGGTCCACTGAACGTCTGTTTTGCTGCTGCAATTGACTGTCCCTTCCAAGAGAAAAAGTAACTCCATTTAATCTTAAATTTACGTTTTTACAGATCATATACAACTCACTAATCTCCATTTCTGACCTCCAATTCTGAAGATTTAATTTCTCATTCTGTATTTTAAACATCCACATTCCAACATGCCTCTGTCTATTCCTTGGCTTCTCTTCTGCTTGCTTCCCTCCAAACGAGCTTCTTAATCTGCACCTTCACCTGCTTACTCTTTATTTGCAAATATAAAACTGTTTGACCAACACCAATATTACTCACTGCCTTCCAAGATTTATTAATAAGGACCACGCTGAGCCCAACCAAATATTAATCCAGCTCAGCACTCCAGTGATGGAAGCTAGCAGTGAACTTTGCCTCTTGGAGACCTTCCATCCTCTGCCAAATTTATGACCAAAACCACACCAATCTTTCCTCCATTTACTGAATGTCCTCCCAAATCTGCCTGTAAACACCAACACAGGTTTTAGCAAGACATTAGATACACTGATTTTGTATGAATAACTGCAGAGATTTTAGCTAAATTTTAGGCTACACTGTCAGTGGCCAAAATTTGTATCATTCTCAGGCAGCTGGATTATACACTGCCTTTTGTCTTGCATGGGTCTTCTTATGGATTGGATACATACGAATGATGGTAACCACCTACATCTGCATTCATGTTCTTATGCCCTCTTTCCAGGCAGTGGAAATCTGACAGACACGGGGACCTCAGCTCTTGCTTCTCAATGAGCTCAGCACCCCAGGGACTGCAGCTGCACTTTCCTCTCCATGGCAGTCTCACCACACTGCTGCCTATAACCCACACGGTTGTTCACGGTGACAAAGTACACAGGCCCCTGCCTGTCTATCAGCAGTGTGTCAACATGACCCGCCTTGGGCTGGTTTAGCAGAACTGCCCAAATGTTCCAGGATCTAACCACTAGGAGGAACGCAATTCCCTCTCAGCAGGCTGACTGACATCACAGCACAATGATGGTGTGGTGTGGTGTCGTGTGGTGTGGTGTGGTGTGGTGTGGTGTGGTAAACTTTCTGGAACTGGTATTATTTGTTGGTAACAAAAAACAACAACAACAACAAAGAAGGAAGACAATAGAGATTTCACCAAATACAGAGAAGTATTGGGGCACGCTCAGGTAGGAAGCAGAGACAAGCTTATCTTACCAAAAACTTCTCTGTTTTTGCTTAGTCAGTAAGACAAACAAGAACACAAAGAAATCCCATCCTATGAACAACCTCCAGAGCACCCTGTGATTGCTTCCTTTGACTGACAGAAATAAGTCACTTCCTGTCCACTTGAAACTTTCAACAAAAACAAGTTAGAGTAAAAAAGATGCTGTAGAACATTTTTGGCATGATGCCAAAAATATGAATGCATGTTCTTACCTGTAATTCAGTGCAACTGACAGACAGACCTGCCTTGATATCAATCTACCTTAGAGCTGCTTTTTAATGTAACCGATAACTTAAGAAACATTTCTAGGATATGCAAAAATATTTTTGATGAAGGGAACAATCCAGTTTCCTACACTGAATCCTTCATGTTCTGAGCACACAGCCTTGTCTTAATTAAATAATTTTGCTGTTATTTTTATTTTCTAGTATTATATCATAAATTACACTCCTCCACCATCAATAATTACATCAAATAAATACAGTATTAAAATACCTGAGTGCCTATGAGAAGTTCCAAATTAATGTAACTGGAAAGTCAGGCTTTTTTTTTTTTACTGAACGGATGGTAACACTAATTCTCCTACTTTCTCAGCCAGTCTGCTACAAGCCTCAACCAGAATGTTGATCCAAATGCTACAGAAGTCAGTGGGAAGGTTGACATTGACTTCAGCAAGCTTCAGCTCAACTGCTGGAAGAAGCAAAACTTCTGTCCTCATGGATCTTCAAAGCAGTTAATGATGGCTGAGAACAGCTATGTTAGTTTTGTTATGGTAACATCCATCCAACAAGAACTAAACCAAGACATACTTCTTTGCTATTCCCCATGAAACACCCACAGACAAAAGCCCTCCGTCACTGCCTCCTTTGGATTGTGTTCAAAACACTGAATGAAATGCAAAGAAAACTAAATAAATAATATTTTCACCTGTCCTTCTCTTTATTTCACTCTGTTGCAATTTAAGAATCAACATTGGAGAAATGCTTTTCACCAATAGTAACTGAAGTCCCTGCTCTTGCAGTTTCTTAATTCTGATCAACTTTAACCCCTTGAAACTCCTAACCCACCTCTAAAATATTTTTTCAGTGGTTAAATATGCACACAGTACTTTGTGAAAGTACTAAAATTAACATGCAACATTTTAAAAGTTTTTTGAGTAAAGTTTCTATCCTCCATTACATTTAAATCCTAGAGGAATGTAAGATACTGTCTTTGCTCACTGTATGTGTCAGGAACTCACAGCTAAAAGTTTAGGAGTATGCTTCATATTTATAAGATGAAATGAGACTTTTCTTTTTGTTAACAAGTTAAAAACTGAATTCACACTCATTTGTCAGACAAAAATTCTGCCTGTGATTACTTCAATCCAACTCTGAAGGAACTTTTACACACTGAATGGAACAAATTTACGTTGAGTGCGTAACAAATGTTTCCGGAAATTTCCACAGCATTTCAATGTACTCATTTAAGAGGAAAATGCATACTGAAAAATGGGATTGCACACAGCACAAAAGATCAAATTATATTGCAAAATTGTATATGCTGAAGGTTATAAGCATCATTTTACACATTAGAGGTCAATGTGAAGGCACTGCAGCAAGCATTACTCTTTTCTGATACATATGAGGACAACTTCTGCTATCAAATACCAGTGTTTTAGTACTAATGAAAGAACGTGATTAAGAATGGTCACAGCTTACTTTGTTACTGAGTTCTCTATCTCACCGAGGCTACCTAAAATGAAAATAAAGTACCACTGCAACTTTCTGAATCAATTAGTCTACTTAAAAAGCTGCACAATGAACATATTTCAGTAGTTGGAGCTGCAGTTTTTACTGAAGGTACTGCTTAGTGTTATGACCATCAAGAATGGAATAACCCAAATCTTTGGAATTGAGAAAACAGGATCAGGACGTATTTTTCCACAGATGATTACTTCATAAAACACTTTAAAAGAAGTTCCATAATCTTAAATGAACTATGTTTTATAAATGAATAAAGATTTCTTTAGGATATTAAACTCCCAGCCCCAGTGTTTCATTAAAGACTAATGAATACTGCTATGTACTCAGTTGGGTTTTTTTCTGTGGAAAAGATAAGAATCTCTCTCCTGGCCTAGACCTAAGCAAGAAAAAGAGAGAGGGAGAAGACCGTATTTTCCTTATTTGTTCACATTTTAAATGTTACTATAAATCATCACAGAATGATGAATGATGAATGATGAAAGGTAAACATCAAGAAATGGAAGAATATGTGCTTCTGTTGGTAATAGCACGTTATCAAAACACCTTCCCATAGGAACAATCTACAAAGCTTCATTAATTATCGGGGCAGAAGAAGCAGAAGTACAAATCTTGTATCTTAGTTAACTCCAACTTTAAATCTTCTAATTTCTAAGATGCTCACTATACTGGAAAGTGCAGACAAGAGTTGACCATAAAAAAGAAGAGAAGAATGAAATTGGATTAATCCATCCTATGAAATGGTAAAGGTCATGAACTTCTAGTTCTGAAACAACTTTTAGGAAGCATTTCTGAAATAACAGGGAGAAAATGCCCAATAAAAATCTGTTTCTATAATTACTTTGCTTTTAAGGCAGTTTTCAGCACACATTCCAGAGGTCTTACAATGGATCTGTCTTCAATTTTCAATTAAAGATGTGACTGTGCACAAGAAGAAACCAAATGAGTATCTTCCATATATAACCACAAATAATCCCTAAACTTCGTACAATTACAGTGATGTCTCCTAATTGTGTCTAAAAATTATACTCTAAAATTGAACAGAATCTACAATAATAAATAGTTTGAACTCAAGATTAATGAGATCTGAGACACTGGTCAATAAAAGAAATAAAGGAACTCTAATGGAAGAGACAGCTAAAACTGTTTCACTTCCAGCAAGGCAAACATTTTCCTGCATCTTGTCAAACACAATCAATCCTTTCCCAACTTTCACAGAGATCCCTGAGATATCAGTGAGGTCCCTATCCCAGCAAGAATTAGGGAGGCTCAGCTTGTTTTGCTGGCATTGAAATGCCTCCAAATTATACCTCCCAGACCAGTGGATTCACCGTGTAAAATCAAGGCTGCTCTTCCCCCACTCCCTTCTATACAAGGACAGCCTTAACTGGCAGGCAGAGATCCTTGCCGAGGCAGCAGCACAGGGAAGCTGCAGGGAAGTAACAAACACACACATTGTTTTTGTGTTTCAGCTACAACAACCTGAAAAAATATTCTGTGACCCAAACTGATTTGCCGTTTGTGTTTAGGGAGAAAGAATCAAAATCTGACTACTTTGAAAGCACGGTGCAGCCTAATGCATTATTAAGAGTAGAAATTACAGCTATTACTTTCAGTATTTTTATGCAAGCTTTCTCTTCAGCAGATTAGGAGAAACAGTCTATATCTATAGCAACCAGGAGAGAGGAGGGATGGATAAATCCAGTCCAAACCATTTCTCCTTAAAACCTTGCATCACTACCTTCACTATAGCAAGCATAATAGCTCATTTTTATTGCCACTTGACTGAAGCCTCATTAAAAACATGGTCAGCTGATTTTAATTCCTTTTTAATAAACAGAATGTACAAACTGCAGCAATACTGCTCTGGAAAGCTTCCTTTGTTTCTTAAAGGAATTTAATTGTTTTGTTTTAGAAAAAGATTTCTTAGGGATAGTTTGTTTAGTTTTCCCTCTGTGATCTCCATAACCACCCTACGTAGGTATTAAAACGGGAAAAAATACAAAATTCTCCTAGTCATGACCTTCTTGACTTAAAGTGAGCTTTGGGAAGATACTGTAAGTGAAATGAGACTGACTCTATTAATAGATATTAATATTAATAGACAATTCAGGTGAGCATACAGTGTTGAGTGCCTCAGTGCAAGGAAAGGACTGCCAGGGAGAGTGTCACAGGAGAATTGCATCGATTTGAAACACACAGAGTTTGTTTTCAGGATCCCTTCATGCCAGTGTGGGTCATTTCACTGGTGGGGATGTTTAGTATAGATGGTACCTTCTAAATGAAGAAGGGGTCTGTCGAGGATGTCTCAACAGAAAGTGGCTATTTAATGGTCCGCACTGGGCAGCACTGGGCATTTTCTGACAGCTCTGAAAGAGCCTTAACCCGGAGCCAGTGCTGACTTCCACCTCGAGGAGAACGAGTTGGAGGGGGAACTCCACCAAAGGCTGCATCTGGGGGTTTGTGGCCCGGCGATTTCCTGTCTCTTTCAAATATAAGGGCAGTTCAGTGGCTGAGTCCAACAAACCGGGAGAAGGGTTAAATATGTGCAAGCTGGAAGCATTTTCAGGGACTCGCCACTGGCGCACCCCGATTTTAGGGGCCTCGTGAGCCCCGGCGGAAGTTTTCAGCAGGTAGGGACAGCGGGTGAGAGCGGCCCCGCAGAGGTGTCCCCCGAGACGGGACAGCCGCCGGGGCAGCGGCTGCGGGCGGAGCGGCGGGGGCAGGAGGTGTGAGGGGCCGGGAGCGGGTCGTGAAGGACCGGGGGACGGGGACAGGCAGCGGGAGGCGGTGCTCAGGCACCGGCGGACGGGGCCGCTTATCCGGAGCCAGTGGTGAGGGACCAGAGGACGGGGCTCCGGAGCCGCCGGTGAGGAACGGGCGGACGGGGCCGCTTCTCCGGAGCCGGGGGAAAGGGACGGGCGGACGGGCCCCTCAGCGACCGCCGTGCGGGCGCGGCCGCCGGGGCCCTGCCAAGCTGCCTGCGGGGAAGCTCCAGGGCAGCAGCGCGGGTAGCGCTCCCCGCCGGCCCCGCGCCCCCCGCCCCTCGCCCCACTCACCGATCCGCGCCTCGGCGGCGGCCCCCGGCGGCTGGATGCGCGGGGCGGCGGCGAGCACCTGCGGCAGCAGCGGCGGCGGCGGCAGCAGCAGCAGCAGCAGCGGGAGGACGGAGCCGAGCGCGCCCATCATGCCTGGCCCATCGCATGCCCCGCTCCCCTGCCCGCCGCCGCCAGCCCTCACTCCATGCCGCCCGCCCGCCCTGTGCCTCCCGCGGCCGCTCCCCGGCTCCGGCAGCCGCAGCAGATTCAACACCCAGGACAGCGACCAGCGCCGCCCGCCCCCGGCCCCGCCCCGGCCCGCCCGGCAGCCGTGAGGGGGGAGCGCTCCCCGCCGCCCGCTCCGCCCTGCCCGCCCCGCCGGGACCGCGAGGAAGCGGCTGTCCCCTGGCCAGGGCAGCGCTGGGGCTCCTCCGGCCCCTGAACCGGCCGTGGCGGAGGCCGGGATCCTGCCCGCTTCCGCTGGCATCCCCCGTAAAGATGGCTGGGCTTGGGAAGGGAGTAAACGTTCTTGTTCCACACACCTGTACGGGGAAACAATGGAACCGTACGGGGGCAATGGTCATGAACTAAAACACAGGAAGTTTCACCTCAACAAGAGGGAGAACTTCTTTACGTTGAGGGTGGCTGAGCACTGGAACAGCTGCCCACGGAGGTCATGGAGTCTCCCTCTCTGGAGACATTCCAAACCCACCGGGACATGTTTCTGTGTCATCTGCTCCAGGTGATCCTGCCTTGGCAGGGAGGTTGATCTCTAGATGTCCCTTTCAGCCCTAAAAATTCTGAGATTCTGTGAAACCAGTTCACCCTATCAAAGTTCTGTCCTGAAATGTGCCAGCTGAGTGGATCCTCCCTGTGGCCTCCTCAGCAATGGTTTGTGTACCAATGCTTTCTCCACAGAAAATTACTGGCTATCCCAAAGGATTTAATGAGACCTCAGGTAAACACCTCTGTGAGTTTACCTGGGAGATATCCACATGGGTGACGTGTTCATCCTCCACCTCCTGTCCCCAAATCACTCCATGCAAGTGGGACCATCAGTCCAGGCTGCCAGGGAGGGATCAGGAGTCCCAAGCCCATGGAGTCCCTGCTGGTTCACAGACTCTTCTTTTTCTCATGAACTCACTGTAGCAATACTCAGCCTTTAATGCAGCAGTCACAAACACCAAGGTAACACAGCACAGGTGCCATGTCTCCATGCAGGGGGTGTGTTTTTGGCCAGGACAGCCAGCTCCATGCTACACCAAGTGATGTTGGTCCCAGGCCCCTCTGTTGCCCAAACATCTACTTTATTCCTCCCTGAAGTTTCAGATTCCCCCCCACCTTCTTCATACTTCAGGTAAACAGCTCTAACTATACCTGACATGCTTCATCTCTGGCTTTAACCAGACTGAGACACACTCAAGGTATTTAAAGAGAGTAAAAATGGTAGTAAAAAGAATAAAAAATGAAGTGGCTTTGCCATGGAACAGAAAAGTAAATAACAAAAGTCCACAGAGAACAGACTAAGCCTGGGAGAGCAGAGACCTTCCTCCTTGCTCACTTCCAAGACCTGGGGCAGGGGCGCTGGGTGGGAGCTCTCAGGGGGAACAAGAGGCATTTACAGACAGCTGCAGACAACTCTTATCCTCTCAGTTTTGCTCTGTGGGACAAGCATGAACCTCTGTGCTGGAAAAATCATTGCTTCTAGAACTGGTGCAAAGTCACCTCCTTTCCTTTGTGGTTAAGGTTGGTGACTCAGATGCAAAAAAGGGCAATACTTGATTCAGAAAACAGAAATTTTAAAAAAAATGTTTTGATACTGGATGGTCTTTTCAAGCATTTCTGCTCTTGAGGTCTGTTACATGACTGTTTATGTCTTGCAGGAGAGTGGTTTCAGTAAGCCAAAAGGTCCCTTTACCTCAGAAAAATCAATTTTGATGACACTGAGAGAAATCTGAGCACTAAAAGGGGAGAAACAAAAAAGGAGGGAAAAGCATTCTGTGGAAAGGACAAGATGAGAAATGAAAGTGCTGAAACATAAATTAGTATATTCTCATGGGTTATGCAAACCATCTGGCTTTAAAAGCTAGTAGTGGGAACAAGGAAAAAGGTCATCAGAATTAGCAGAGAAGTGCAAAACAACTGAAGGTAAGAAAGGAGCAAATGGCAGGCACAGCAAGAGAACAAGTTGTACGTCAAAATACAAAATAGCAGTGATATTACTGGAAGTAGTGCAGTTCTGCAAGGAATGATTTGCATAGTTCCTGTGAATTTATGATCAAATACTATGCAGATTTTAAAAGGAAATTAAAATTCTCATAGCCACTCCATGCATAGGATTAGCAAAATAACGACATTTGTTCAAAAGCATTTGAAGCAATGTGAAAAATCAGGACAGAAAGGGCATTCATGGAAGACAGGAAGAAATCCTTGAATATACAAATTCAGTAAAGACAGGAGTCAGGTGTCAAGCAAAGAGTAAAGAGTCAATCAGTAGGTGAATTAGGCATTTGGAGATAACTCAAGTAGCAATTCTCAGGACTGGGAAGTGCAAGGCATTCCCTACCTGGCTGTATTTTACAGTTTTATAGTAGGCTTCACCTAACAAAGATACACAGATCTGTCTTAAAGCCCCAGGCGCAGACAGATTGAAGGCATGTGTATAAGGTATAATGAATTTTGTTAATGAGGTGTAAAAACTGCAAGACTTGAGTCTGTGTGCAAATTAGATGAAAAATAATATCATGGTGTAAATAACATGTCACATGCAGCTTCCTTGCTGGTTCACAGTCATTTTATCAAGACGATTATCAGTGCCAAGGTTTTCAATAGTTTGTATAATAAATTAAGCATCCATGTTTAGGTCTACCAACCTTGTGAGGTTGTTTTCATTGTGTTTTTTCTTATCATGTTTTCAATAAGTTTCTGAACTGTGGAAAAAAAAAAACCCAACGTGTGCAAGTCATTTGTGAAAATTTCTAGAAAGACTAGAGAAATTACTCCATTCCTGAAGTCAGGGATGTTGTGGGGCTCAAACAGAACTGTAGGACTTGATGGTTTTGAAAAAGGGGTGTCAGCACATTATTTCTGTAAGGGCATATTTAAATCTTTTTGGTAAGGGATTCTAAAAATATTGAATGGTGGCTGAGAGGGTAGAATATCAGCTCTCCCTTGCTAATGTGTCTGGAGGTGAGTGTGAGGCTTCATGAAAGAATGACTTTGGAAATAATAGAACTGAAAATTTCAGCACAGTGAGGTTTAGCATGTCCTTAATTGCTGGAGTTAAGTCTTTTTATGATACCCACTTAGATGTGAAAAACATGCTAGGCAAAGTAAAAAGAGAGCTGGATAATCTATATGACTTTATGCATATGAAAGATTTACATCCTTATCCATGGCAACCACAGCTGAACAGGAGTTTTTCAAGGGAACACTTTTCTGTTTGAAAATGCTGTGTTGTCTGACTAAGGTTTTTAATGAGAAATATACATGTTTTAATCAAAAATCCACTAGTAAAGGCTAGAAAAAAGATCCAGAAGGGGCCAGAAATGATCCCAGGATGGCTAATTAGCCCAGTAGCCAGGACACTTGTGTGGCCTGGTATTTTAAATGTTCAAGTGTTTGCTCTGGTTGATTCAAAGACATGAACTAACCACTGGATATTTAGGTCAGCCTCTCTCAATTTCACTGGCCTGTTCAAGATCTTATTAAAAGCAAAAGGCCCTGCTAGAAAAGGCCTTGTAGGTAGGTAGTCGTTTAGCATGGAAGAGGCAAGAAGATCATTATAGGATTTATTTTGTTGATTTAATACTGTTTAGAATGAAATATTAGGAGTAGTGAATTAATCAGCTGGGAATGGAATTAATGGTAGAATTTTTTAGAGATGTAAGAACAAAAAGTGCCAAAATTACACGAACCAAACATTGATTGGGTGTAAAAAACAAGCACAGGATTCAGTTAAACATTGCCAGAGATTAAGTTAGGCATAAAGATACACAAAGGGAAAATACCCTTAATACTTACCATTTTATAAATAATTGTGATATTAATAACATGTAAACAGGATTTAATGAATACAGGATAGTTAGAGGCTAAGTATTAGAACTTACAACCCAAAGGTAACGTCTGAGTTTTACTGTGTACTTAGTTACTGAGGTCGTGTTAGAAAGTTTTTGCAGGGTTGTTTTTTAATTACAAATGGGAATTATATTTATAAGCATAGGTACACCTGTGCCAAGCGTTAGGGACCGAGTCCGGAGAGCTGGCCGGATAAACGACACGTACACCAATACGATTAAGCATCGTTCTCCCTTTATTGTTCAACTATGCCAACTTATATCTACTTTTGCAAAGATTCACGCCCAGTCCCTCTAGATGGCCTCTAATCAGCAGGGGAGCCGACCAGTGTATACCTTGCCAAGGACTCTCAGACCTGCCTGCAGCCAGGGGCCTGTTCAGGGGCTTTTCCTCAGCAACCCTGGGTCGTCCAATCTTTCCAGGGGTATCATATGCCCTTGTTCCATTAGGAATCCCTCTACACATCCCCCGTTTTCTTTTTGGGCACCCCAGGCCTGGTCAATAATCTTTCGCAGCCCTGCTTTGACGCAGGAAAAAGTGCACCCAAATACTGTTAAGCCTAATATAACTACAAAAAGCAATCGGCAGCCTGCTACTACCAAGGTACGCAGCCATCTGGTGATACCCAGACCCTTCAGCCAATCTCTAATAGTGTTGTCTGTCTCCCGAAGGTTGTGCAGGCCCTTCTGGAGGTCGGATAGGTGCTTCTGAATTGAGACAGAGTGGTTGAAAAGATTCATACAGCACATACCTTGGAAAATCTTCACAGCCGTGGCCGTGGGCTGATAGTAGAAAATCAACGGCTGCCCTATTTTGTAATACCGCATGCCTAACACTGGTAACATCTGCGCTTAGCTCGCCAAGCATCTGTGAAGTTATGTTTAGTTCGTCTCTCGCCCAACAAGCAAGTTTGTGTAATGTTGCGTGCGCCCTAGCTGCTGAAGCACCAGGTAAAAACATGGATGCTAGCCAAATTGTACCACAACTCCAAAAGATGGGCTCTTCAGTCCCTTCACATTTGAGCTCATGGATTGAACGCCACACCCTGGTTTTAGTGCAGTGGGTGATATTTAAGAGTTGATGCAGGTTTGGGTGGAACAGGGTGAGTTTCCCTGAGTAGCACGGTCCCCCATGTGGGCTGGCGGGAACCCCATTCCACGTGCGGTCCCCGCATATTAAGAACGTACTGACAACAAGGCTTTGTGGGCAAGAGTCTGTGAATACTGATGAACGACTGTGGGCATGGTCAGCTGTGTCACCGTCGCTCCAAAAGCCCCGCTCCCAGTTAGCGTGTCAGCTTGGATCGCATACAGTGGGTCTTGCGTATCACCTTGGTGTTTGCTAGCTTCTTCATTACTTCCTGCATCATCTCTCAGTGCTTCTCCTCCTCTTGGGTCTGACACCTGGCAGCCATGGCTGGCTCTGCCTCTGCAGGCGACAAAGCCATAGAGGCTGCTTCGCAGTCGGATGATGATCCGCTGTCTGGCAGAGGAGGGTAGCGCGCTGCCGTTTTCAGCCGGCAGCTAGGACCACTTGCTTCTCCTCTGCTCGTCTGTGCCCCGCCCCCAGAGTCAGGAGGCTCTGCTTCCACCTTTGCTTGCAGTTCTCCCTCAGGCTTCTGCAGGGTAACTTCCTTCCCCGCCAGGTCCAGCAGCTCCTGCAGCGAGCGTACGGGTGCTGCTGTTCCTTTCATCAGTCGACCTGTGGTCAGCCCAAAGAATTGTGCAACCCTGGACTCCGCCCTGGCCGCCGGCTGCCTCTTTGTGAGAACCCCCTCTCTTTCTTTTCCGGGGCCGCCAACCCCAGCACCTCTATGGCTGCTGCAGCCACTTTCCTCTCTGCTTTCATTTCTGTGAGGGTATTAGTCACAGATCTCCATGTTAATCCAAGAGCTTTTGCTTCTTTACCTTCCTTTCCACCCTCAATTGTGAACTCCCATTGTCTGTTTCCAACTTCCCACCACTCTTCGGTCGAAAACAAAAGCGAAGTGCATTTCAAAAACCCTTGTTCCCAGGCCCACGTTATTAGGGCATAGAGATCTCGATCTTTTACAGTCTCGCCTCTCTTAGAGAGGATACTGGCTAGGAGACAAGTTGCAGCCTCATATTCCATAGCTGTCTTACATGCAGGAGCTCGCTCGGCCGCGTGAACTCCGGTCTCTGGCACCACTCAGCTTTTTCCCGGGACACTCTCACTCCAGCTCTCCAGGCTCCTCACCATTGGTGCGATGATTTGGAGTCTTGCCGCATTTAGGCAAACCGCATTTAAGCGAAACAAGCCACGTTTAGGCAAGTACGGTCACTCGTGTCCCTGCTTGGGCGCCAAGCGTTAGGGACCGAGTCCGGAGAGCTGGCCGGATAAACGACACGTCCACCAATACGATTAAGCATCGTTCTCCCTTTATTGTTCAACTATGCCAACTTATATCTACTTTTGCAAAGATTCACACCCAGTCCCTCTAGACGGCCTCTAATCAGCGGGGGAGCCGACCAGTGTATACCTTGCCAAGGACTCTCAGACCTGCCTGCAGCCAGGTGCTTTCCAGGCCTGCCTGCAGCCAGGGGCCTGTTCAGGGGCTTTTCCTCAGCAACCCTGGGTCGTCCAATCTTTCCAGGGGTATCATATGCCCTTGCTCCATAAGGAATCCCTCTACACTGTGTGATTGTAGAAATTGTGTATTTGTACCAGATAGAAGTGCATGTTTCATCTGAGGATCACAGAGCTATTTGTCAGTTTATCCAAGTATAAAGGAGAGCCTGAACAAAAGGTCAGTTCCAGCTATGCTAAATACACTCTATCTGCACAAACAAGCCGTTAGAGAAAAAAGAAGCATTAAAATTATGTTCTTCATTTTCTTTCTTCCTCTCATCTCCCTGTCCCCTGCACACCCCCCCCCCCCTTTCAAAATCAAGACTTCTGAGCACGTTAATTGCAGATCGTTTGTCCTGCTAATGGGCCCAAAGTCCACAGGGAACAATGCCTATCAGGCAGTTTATCTCAGATTCAGTAACCTAGATATCTTGGCAGAGCTTTAAGATGTACTGGGAGGTTAAGGGTGAAAGAAGAGAGAAGGGGATAAAGAGGCTTGTGCTATGTCCATGCCCCCAAAAGACAGAATTTATAGTTTTGTCATTACATGTTCTGGCTTGAGAGGATGTAGGTAAAACATTCAAAGCCTGTATTTACAGACACAGAGGGAGATTTTGAAGGCTCTGATGCACATGTAACCTTCACCATGCTTTTCTGAGGGCAGAAAGAGCTGCTTGAGCAGCAGTAAGGCTCCTGCACCTTGTGTGTGATTTGAGGACTTCTTTCACAAGACTGAAAAATGAGGCCAGAAAAACCATCTCTAGAGCCACCTCTTGGAGTGCCATGGTTACAAGAGGAGCAGCTCCAATTGCCACTTTGCAGGTTGTTGGTGTGAGCAGTCATAAACTCTGCTCTGGCAGCTGCCATGCACTGGACACTCTCCAGGGTGATCTTGCAGAGACACTCAAACTGTGACTGCAGAACTGTTCACACATTCATCTCCTGGCATATTTTAGTTACATTTATTCACTATTGTTGATGGAAAGTCTAAAGTCACAAGATTTATATTCAAATTATGTGAGGGGGGTATTGCAACTGTATTTCAGAGGCTGTAACAGCCCTATAGCCCTTGGTATTAAAAACTATCAGAAAAGTTTAATAGAAATTTTGTACGATACACTTAGCAAGTAGCTTCTTTTGCTCATGTATGTTGAAAAAGTACAGGTGTGGTAATATAGCTCTGTGTATTTGATCCCTTTAATAAGAAGAAATGTATAACTTATTCCATGTACACATTTTTAAAAAATATAGAACTAAAATAGTTAAATCTTTTAAACCAATTGAGAAGGAAGGGCTTTACTTTGCAATAATGATAAGCAATACATCTAAAAAGCCCTCCAGTGCCTGAGACACTAAGAGTGTTTAAAGCGCGAGAAGCTCTTCAGAAGCCTGGATTACTGAGAGCTAAAGTCATACCACTCTCTCCATAGCAGTACAAATACTCACTTAGATTTCAATTTGGTGGTTGTATTCTGAATTCAGGGACAAAGTTTTAGGACAAAGGAATAGAAATTTCCTAAAGGGAAAAGTCTTTAACTGGTGTTAAAATGTATAGTCCAAGGTGACATCAGCAGTGGTTGTGGTCTTTCTTTTTCAACTGTTGAATATTTCATAGTGTAACTAAAAGTACTTGAAAGGATTTTAGCATTTGATACAGAAATTACCAATTTTCAGAATTTTTCATTTAATGTGTATAAAACTAACAGAGCCTTAGAAACTTTTAAATGAATTCATACTGAATTCAGCTTAGCATGAAAATAGATATTTGCAGGATCTAGAAGATATCAGGCTGCTTGATGGAAAATAGAGGTGTGATTATTTTATGAATATCACAGCAGTTGTGTTGTATCTAAGAATGATGTTGTCTGGCTGTTTTCAGCTATTTTAAAGCTTTTTTTCTTGTTTCCAAAATTGTATTAGAAAATGTTTTTGCTCTGGTGCCCACTAAAAGTTTTGCTCTGGATATTTCAGCATCACTGAGGCACAGGAGTTCAATACAGAGCCAGAAGGAAAAATCCTAGAGAACTGTGCAAGTGCACAATGGATAGAGTTTAAAAAAGGAAAAAAAAAAAAAAAAAAAAAAAAAAAAAAAAAAAAAAAAAAGTAGGTTGATTTAGTTATGTCTGCTAAGCTGTGAGCCAGTCTTTTATTCCCTGTGCTGTAACTGAATGATAATGTTTTTTATGTGTTTCTGGAAAGGAGCCTAAAGTGGAATGCTCAAGGCCTAAGAGATGAAATGCAGCTAGAGAAAATTACCAGTGAGAATAGCAGGAGATGTGACTTAAATTAACTGAAGACCTAAACATCTCTGTGTATGAGTGCTCAGGGCTGACTTCCAAGGCTGTAGGAAGCCTTGGTACCAGACCAACCACTTCGGTGTGCATGTGTGAGGAAAATTTCCATAATCTCTCCTGCTGGTTTGCTAGGGATGCTGGAGAAAGCAGCTTCTGTCAGTGTAGGCATTTGCAGGTCTGGATTCAACCCAAATTCGTTTAAGACTCGTCTAAAATTCTAGCTGACTTTTTCAAATACCACTTATGGTGATGCCTACAGGAAACAGGTTGCTGAAGCTGTGTTTGGTGTGAAGTTGTTGGAAGAGAAGGCAAAGGTGGAATGAAGTGAGTAACAATGTGTGGATATCCAGAACCTGTGAAGAACAGACCCCTGATGTCTCGAGGCAGGGATACAGTAACTGATGAATCCAGCTCTGAGGCCATCCTGACATCTTTATATCTGGTGTCAAGCTACAAAAGAGAATTTGGGCTTCCCTGGGAGAGGGATGGCCTCTGTGAGAACAAGCACAGGTGACTGATGTGCTCTAGAGCACCCTTTTGAGTGAGAAAGGCTGTATTTCCTACTAATACCCACCGTCACCTCAGTGCAACGCAGGCTTGCCTGTTTTGTAGTCACTGGAGACAGATTTCAAAATAAAACCAGCTGAATTACTGATTTTCATATGCATTTAGAGTCTTCAGGACAAATCAAAAACTTGCTGTCAGAGCACACCACGATGGGATATCCAGATGAAAGGATTAGACAATTGTAAATGTTTTTTGATAATAGGTTCTTGTTCTTCAAAACCATCTTGAAACCCTTAGGTGTGCAATGAATAATTAGATTTCGTTACCATTGACCAAAATTGATTTGAAATGTCAATAGGGAGACAATTTTTAAAATTAATTAGGTTCTTTTAATGGAAGGGAGTTCAAAAACAGTTTAAAAATTCTATTTTCATCCAGCTTTGCTAATCTGTAAGACTTGATACTTGGTGAATGGGTTTCAGGAGTAACTAATCCCCTGGGATACCCACTCCTCTTGTGCTCAATTAAAGGATGAATGAGATTACTGCACTTTGTCATTCTGAAAGAATTGGCCTGTAGTTGATTGAAGTCACTGGGGAGGCTCTGGTTACATCTCCCTCGCTTGCTGTGCCTGACTTGGGAGCCTGCACCCTGGTTCAAGTGCTGAGCACCCACAGCTGGAGATGGGTGCCTTGAGGCACAATCTGACAAACAGAGTTCCCAAAATTCATGGAAATTTTTTACCTTAGTGTCACTGTGCCTTAGTGACACTTAGTGTCATTGTAAGAGGATGATAAGTAAACCTACAGGGAGCTGGAAGGAGACATGAATCATTGTGAAATTCTGGGACTGCAGTGAGTAATGCCATAGTAACGCCATTGCAGAAGGAGCTGGGTATGAAGAGCAGGCAGCAGGCTCAATGTGGAGCTGTGTGGTGAACCACAAGGGGAAAAAAGCACTGACCATTTGCAGTGTCATCAACAGCAAGGGGTTTGCATGATCCATAGAGCAGGTACAGTTTGCGTGGAATATGTAACTTCTCTTAATGTGATTAAAAATATTGTGTCATTTGACAGATAATCACAGGAGAGATTAAAGCTTGCACATCTTCTTTTGGTATCACTTGACTTTTGAGTGCCTGACTTTTCAGCTCTAGTAATGTTCTTAAACCATGTTTTTATGTGTTTCAAAGAATCATTGAATCTTTAAGGTTGGAAAAGACCTCCAAGATCATTGAATCCAACTGTTAACCCAGCACCACTGTGCTTGCCAGTAAACCATGTCCCCAAGTGACAGATCCACACAACTTTTGAACACTGTCACAGGGATGGTGATTTCATCCCTTCCCTGGGCAACCTATTCTAATGCTTGACCACCCTTTCAGTCAAGAAATTGATCCTAATATCCAATCTAAACCTCACCTGGCCATTCCTCTCATCCTGCAAACATATGAGGGAGGATCTGGTTTCACAAAGCACAAAGAATCTTGCATTTTCCAGCCCCTTGCTGTGCTGGTGAGAGGAAGTGTGGAACAACACTGTCAAGAAGCCACCTGTGCTCTTTTCCATTATTTTCTCCAGCATCTCTCTCTCACTTTGGCTGCCTGTTGCTGAGGGCAATCTGCTTTGGGAGTAAGCTGATCCTCTATGTTCTATCCAGGAAGTGTTGTCCTGCTTACTGTAAAACACAGAAGCAAACCTGGTCATTGCCCAGAGGTTAGAATATTTGCTATAGCTGCAGTGTGTCTATAAACTTGGAGCATCCTTGAGGATATTTTCCTCCTGGTACACTGTGAGGAAATGTAGAATTGAACAATATGTTTGATAGCAACTCAGAATGGAGCAAGAGCAACTGAGCTCAGATCCATTTCACTGCAGTTTTATAAATTAATGCTTACTGACCTGGGTTATTTTGAATAGCTAAAAAAAAAATAAAGTAAGCACATAATTTCCAGTAAAAAAATTAGAAAGTCTTGCTCAAGGCATTGATATCTCAGTACAAGATTGCTTGGGCCATTGCCTATGATGTGTTTCTTTTAAAGGAAGGTCGCTTTTTGACGGTATGCTGTGATCAGAAAAAAAGAGATAGGGAAAGTTCATGGTAATGACAGCTGGGGAGAGGAACATTGTTTGGACTACACTGAAATTACATCATGTATCTCTGCAAGTACAAGATTATGTTGAGAACAGTCATAGGTTTTGAAGAAACTTTTAGAAGTTGAATAATAGAAGAGACAATGCTTTTTTTCTGTTCTGAATCACTACTTTAAAAGCCTTCCTGTTGCTCTCTGTTGTAGTTCAGAGTGTTCCAACGGAACACCAAAAAACAACCAAAACCACCTACTTTATTTCTCAAGGGAATCTCCCTCCTGGGCTGGGCATTTCGCATGAACTCTTCTGCTCTGTATAACAGAGCTTCTGCTGTGTGTGATGAAGAGGCACAGAGACAGATGAACAAGGTTCTTGCTCTGAGCTGTGTGATGGATACTTAATACTCTATCATTTCATCTCTGAGATTGCCAATGAAAAAAGGAATGAAAAAATAGTACAGGCACAAGATTCTACTGGCAAGAATTACATTAAACACAAGAAAAAACACCAAGACAAAAATAAACTTGTAACTGACATTTTCTTTCGTTAGCAGATGAATAACATTAGAGACAGAAAAACTGTCCCAAACTAAAACTGCAACAGGAAGGTTGAGACCCAAAAGGACAAAAATGGTCTTCACAATAGGTTTGTGAAAAAAGAATTCTTTGCTTCCCTTTCACTATAATTAAAACAAACAAAAAACCAAACAAACCAACAAAAAACCCCAACCAAATAAAATGGTTCCATATTTTTTTCCACTAAGTCTATTTACTTCCAGAGACAAAAGCATTGCACCTGTTCAGATGTGCTAATTGCCCAGGAGAGTCTCTCATCAGATAGCACAGAGTGCTTTCTAATATTAGATCACACTGAAACAGGCCTGCTTTTAAGCATTCAATCAATGCATCATGATCCACTGATAAATTAAAAACTGCAGGCTAGGTTCCCTGATCTCTATGTGCTACTCAGGCAGTTTAAGGCTCTGTGATCTCAACTGGGAAGATAAGAATCCCCCAGAGGCTGGCTGACCTGTGATGGATGGCTTAGGAGTTAAAGTTTGCTGTCAATTCCAGTGTAGATCAAATCAGGGAACCAGGAGGCTGTAATCAGATCATTTGATCTCTTTCTTGCATCAAACAGTTCTCAGTTTCATTGCAGATGGACTGGTTTTATATCCTTTTTGAGCCCTAGCATAACATTAACTTTTAAAATTCTGACAATAGGAGACACCTACAAAAGGAAAGAAAATCTGCTCTGGAAGATGGTAAATCCGCCTTTAACTTCTTTCATTTACAAATCAGATTCTTGGGACATAGCGCACCATGCAGTGGCCATCTCAGACATTTTTGCTACTGTCCTTGAGTTTGATTATAGGTTATTGTGGTCATTGCCATTCACCAGCAGCTCTTGTACACAAGGCAAACTCATCTGCTGTGCCCAGCAACCAACTCAGGCACTGGCAAACAAGTGTTTTACACATTGTGAGGGGACAGCCCCATGAAAACAACTGTCCTGCAGACCAAGAGACCAGCCCATGAGAGGGAATCTGGGGGTCAGAAGATGAGAGAAAGGAAACTATTTTTGTCAGGAAGGACCATTTTTAAATACAGGACAAGCCTTAGAACTTCTCTTTGTGCAGAACTGAGGAAATACTGAGAGTAAAAACCTTTATCCTGTGTATTGGTAGTGTCCAATAGAGGCTGGTGTAAGAAAGGATACAGCTTTTGGCAGTATGATCAATAAAATGAGCCTATCCAAAGGAGCTTTCCCTTCAGTGCAGGACAGTCACACTGTCCTTAAATAGCCAGAACTAGAACAGGAAGCAGAGACACTTTGAGTTTTGTTTTGCTTTGTTTTGTTTCTAAGTGCTGTCCTAGACTGCTCTAATTGAATTTGTAGGCTCTTACAGATGCTGTATTTTTCCTTTAGATGCTGTCCTGAGAAAATAAAGTTGCAAATACCTATTTTTAATAACCATGGCAATATTTCAGAAAGGTCTGTGCACGAAGCCTGAATTTCTCGCTAAGAAGCTGGTGCTCAGGTACCATTTTAGGCAGTGGGTAAGTAAGGATGGCAACAGTAGGAGTCAAAGGAAAAAAAAAGCCAAATCAATATTCTTTATTCAGCTGCAAGTTGAGCTAACACAAAGAGGTTATCTAAATTTTTATAATTAGCCCAAAAGGCAAGAAGCACACCCCATTGCACACTGCAAAGAACTCTAAAGGAGGCTGGGCTGGCTCTGTCCTCTACGTGGCCACATAGGATTCATGTACCTTTCCAGCAAGAACTGCCAAATTGTACCTGCTTAAAATGTAAGGCTTTACAGCACAGCATCTGCTACTGCAGCATAATAAAAATGTATTAACCCAAGACAAGGATTTATTGTAGGTGCAGTAAGATGGGTAAGGAACCAACTGAACGGAAGAAGGAACTAGATTAGGCTGAAAAGTAATTACTAATGATGTTTTGGAACAGCATCTTATTTAATATTTTCATTAATGACAGCACAAAAAATAAGCTCAAACTAATGAAGTTTGAACATATATTTGAAACTGGAACAAGTTGACAGTATAAAATAAAATACTAGAATTTTACATAGGAGGAATCTCGTAAAGTGAAGTCTTAGGTAATGTAAGCATCATGAAATAAATAACTGTCAAGTCATGTGTTTGACAACAAAGTTATTTTGCTAAGAACAAGGTGGTCCTCTGGTTAAAAAGAATGACACAAGAGAAGAAGGTTGGTAACAGCTACTACTTACTAGAGTCATGAGCAGTAAGAAAATAAACGTAACAGAACTCCTACTGTCACACTGTTTTCAAAAAATGCTGACAGATACAATAGAGAATGAAGTTTCCTCAGTGCTACAGCATATCATTTCTGCAACTTTGCTAGAACGATGATGAGGAACTGGAGGGAGAGAAAAGACTCTGATTAGAGAAGACCAAGAACACATCTATGCTGAACACCCTAACCCAATGAAAAACTCCCAATGATTGCTGAGTAAATGAAAGCTAAAGATACACCACTGTTGGAAGCCTGGGGCTGTGCATCAGGTCATGCTCAGACAAGCAGCTACACAGAGCCCAGGACCAAGAATTCTTATCCGAAGCAGATTAGGCAAGACCTGTGCCTATCAGAACCTGAAGAACTGCTGGCCACCCATGAAAAGTTCTGTAGCTGTTCCTGAAAGCTTCCCTTGGCCATCTGCTTGTCAAGGTGCCAGTACTAAGCCACGCCCTTCTCTCCGAAATGGGCAGCTGCCATGACAGGAGCTCCTGGCACAGGCACAGCTGGACATTGTGCAGTGGTCTTGGTTTGCAAGACACTGGTGCAGATCAGCAAAGAATATGGGAAGTTCACTGCTGTGTGTCATGGTTTCACATCAGTTATTATCAGAAGTGTCCTTCACTAGGCATCTTGCAAATGAGGTGAAAAATTTTGTCAAAATTAGTCTCTGATTTCCTTTTGAAAGTCAGAAGACCTCAAAGCACTTGAGAGAAGCAGCACATGGGAGTTTAAATGTAAAGTGAGTTGCAGCTCTCATGGAGTAAACACAGGTGCAAGGTGAATTTTTTTAACTTCCTTGGCTAATCTGAAGGTTTGTGTGCTTGGATCCATATCTGAAGACATTTATTTGCTAAGGAATAAGCCTGTGAATTTCTCCTAGTTTTTCCTTAGCTCAGAAGTTGAAGCTGTGATAGGTGGCAGATGCTGGGCTTTGTTTCCCATCCAGACAACACAGCAAATGACCACTGTCATCACCAAAAGGGCCCAAGTCCTTACAAACAACACTGATTACTGAAAATAATTTAGAATTACTGCTTTCTTCAGTCTCATTGATCCTGAATGCATATGCACAAAGGGAAGAGCTCCAGACATGCCACTCAGGTACAACTGTGACCAGAACATTTATTCTGCAGGTGGCTCTTCATCACCAGCACCTGCCTGTGCCAGTTGCCCAAAGGAGTATCACAGACTGGTGTTCTTACTCACTTTCCAAGCACTTTTATTAATCAAAGTTAGGTCCAACTTCTTCAAAAAGCTGAACAGATCTCAAAGGGTCTGTTTTAAGATTATGGGAAGTTTTCAAACATACTCAGAGAACAACACCGCTTTCCCAACAGCACTTTTGATGAATAAGATGAAACAAATCTGCTTCACAGGTTTACAAAAGATAACAGCTTAGGAAACATCCTATTTATTTTTATCTTCCAAACAGAAGGAATATGTAGATTTAAAATTTTGCAAGATTAAAGTTTGCAATGAGAACAGCAAGTGAAACATAAAACTCCTCTGATACTGTGAAATTTTCCACAAAGGCCTAAGGAGAAAGTGCTAACAAACCCTGGCTCAAGGAATCCCAACTACATCATTATTTTTGTTGCAGAAAGCCAATGTTTTTCATGGCAGAGTAGTTTAGTAAAGCTGGACTAGAAACTGAGCTGAAATATGTTCACCAGTTGCAGGACTAACAGAAAATGATTTCAAACACTCTTGAGAACCACTTGAGTACCAGCCACCAGGAGAACAAAGGTTTATCTTTAAATTTTTTACCCCTCCTACCAGTATCACCTCTGAGTTCTTCAAAGGAAATCCACATATTTCTGATGTTGATGAAATGACCTTTATTTCTTTAAGGTGCAGGGATATTTCATCTGTACATGAATTCCATGAAAACTGAAAAAAGCAAAATTACACACTGAGGAAAAAACGAGGCAGTAAATTTGGATTCTTTTCTAGTTTAATGATATGAGCAAATACTGAGACTGAGAAGCAGAAAAGAAGGAACTTATTTACATATTCATTGAGTAATTTGTATAATCAGAAGATTTAAAAGGTCATTACCGGAACACCTGCCTGTTAACAGATGTAGAAGAACGAAGGCCAAAGAACACAGTTTTTATAAAGATGTTGATAGATAAACAGTTGGCAGATCTACAGCTACCTGCTGGGGCAGCATTAGTTCTTTTGGTGAGGCCACTGTTGTGGATGAGGTAAATCTGGAACTCATGAATCCATGCACACACTGACTATCCTGTTGCAAAGCTTGCCAATTGTTCATTAAGAACTGCATTGTTCTTAAATATCAACATTCCAGTTAAGCAGCTTTAATCCAGTTGGGAAGTTTTACATACCAATGTCAAGTATGGGTCTGATGTTTGCACTGACAGAGCAGGCAACTTGAAAAAAAACGTACAGTCTCTTACCACAGAAAGAAAACCAGCAGAGTAGATGCTTGTTTAGACAGATGGGAGGTACAGCTTTGCACAAATCTTAATGAAGAATGAAGAGTCTTGTCTTAATTTGGCCAAATTGGTTCACTTCAGTGCCAGTGCCACTCAGTGATACTGGAGACTCAATAGCCATTTTCATAGGCCCACCCTGAGAATCACTTCACTTAATTGTAGATAACCAAGTGCTACATATCCAGGTCCAGGTCTAAGCTGGAGGATGTGACTTTGGTCTGTGGCTGAATTGTTTTCTGGAGATTCCTATTACATCTCCTAAACCAGAACAAAAACTAAAGCATCAGAAGCTGTGGTTCTGGCTGAGATAAATTCCTTCACAGCAGCTGGTATGGGGCTGTATTTTGGATTTGTGCTGGAGACAGTGCTGATAACACAGGGATGTTTTAGCTATTGCTGAGGAGGGCTTACACAGCATCAAGGCCTCTCTGCTTCTCACCCCACCCCTAAGGCAGCAGGGAGTGCATCAGCAGTGGGGAGGGGACAGAACTGAGACAGGAGACCCCAAGTGACCAAAGGGATGTCTCACACCATATGGCACCATGCTCAGCACTAAACTGGGAGGGAGGTTGTGGGGAGGGCACTACTCAGGGACTGGCTGGGTGGTTTTATTTCCCTCTTTTTATCTTTATCTCTTCCTTACAATTTGAAAAAGTACTATTATTTTTTCTTAATTATTAAACTGATTCTTTTTGACTTTTACTCTTCCAGTCCTTCCCCCATGTCAGAGGGGTGAAGGCAGGGAGGGAGCAGCCTGGCTGCTGGCTGGGCTTGAACCACACCATGAGCTCAGATAGGTAAGTCACAGGTATCTCCATTAAGGCAAAATAACATTGTGCAATCAGCATTCTCTTACTCCTAGGACAGCATCTGGTTGCATGAAGAAAATTACATAAGTGGTTTAGATGCCTGCATTATCTGCATCATTAGTATTAACTTACCAAAATAGCTATAAATTTTTAAAATAGCTAAATATAAACCAATTTATATATTTCTCAAGTCTATGTTTAATAGACTTGAGTAATATATAAATATATTCATATAAATATATAAATATGTTTAAGGCATTTCCCCCCAGTGTACTGGGTACTGAATCACCTGGATATTCAAATTATGAGGAAGGTCAGGGGAGAATCTGGTCCAGTCCTCAGCAGGGCTAACTCCCAAGCTGTGACATGACGGATGGTCAGAGCCCTCTTTGTCAGCCAAGTTCTGCTCATCTCCAAGGATGGGTATTCCACAGCCTTTCTGAGCAACCTGTTCCAGTTCCATTTCCACTTCCAATTCACTCATAATGATTGTTTCTCATGTCCAACAAGAAATTCTCTTGCTCAAGTTGTTTCTGTAGCATCATATTCTCCTCCAAGTGCATCTCTGGGGAAAGTCTTTCCTTTATCCTCCTGCAGGCAGCAAGAAGCCGCCCTCGTGCAGGTGCCTGTGTGGGTGCAGGATTTCTCCATTGGGAGCAGCTCTTTGCTGAACATCAGGAGATGCCCCTCGGTGTCAGCTGTGGCTCCCAGGTGGTGTCATCTGCCATCAGTCTGAGGCTGCTGCTCACCCTGTCACCAACCAGCCCCGGCAGCAGGGCCTGCCCTCAGCAGTGACACAGCCACAGCTGGCAACCTCACCCTATAGCAGATTATTCTTCCAGTCTGATGGTCCAGCCAGTTTCCCTCTCACCTTCCAAGTCTACCCATCCATCCCATCCCTCTCCAGTCTGGCTGTAAGGATACTGTGTAAGACTGTGTAAAAGTCTTTGCCAAGGACAGGAAACAGGACACTCTGCTCTCTCTTCTTCTACAAAAGGGAGGGAAATCAGGCTGGTTAGGCAGTTTGCCCCTGGTAAAGCCACGATGGCTATTCCCAATCACCATTTTGTTCCTCATATGTCTCAAAACAAAATTCATTTCCATAACCCCTGGGAAGATGCTCTAGGTCCTCCCAAAGACTGAAGTTACACGAGACCTCAGATTATCTATGATAAAATTATTTGTTTTACAAAAACAAAGATACAAAAATACTGCTTTTACACTCCCCCCAAGAAGACATTTTTATACAGAATAACCCCTTGGCACCTGTTACAAAATCTTTACGATTGCATAATTTCTATACACACTTTTATACATTTCCCTTGCTTTAAATGTACAGAGTAACAGAAAGCAATCTTAAACAATTCCCAAGTTTAAAAGATAAGTTGATAAGTTATTTAAAAAGCAAAACATCTTCCTTCAATTTTCACAACAAAAGCTTCTGTGTGGTCAAGGATTCAAAAACTCATCCAAAATCTTCAGAGATGATTCATACAGGAATCTGAAATGACATAAAACAATGCGTAACAGAATTAGAAATGCTAAATGCCAAATCAATCCTCAACTAAATGATTCTCAGAGTACAGCTACCACATGATTTCTTTGACCAGTTAGTCCATATTAGTTTATTAAGAATGCCTTTACAAATTACTTTTGAAATAGCTGGATCCTTTTTCTTTCAACTTTTCCATTTTTCTGCTGATCACCTCTGTCTTTAGAATAACCAACAGCAAAAACTAGTTTAAATTACTATGTCAATTGAAGCACATTTTCTAATATTTCATCATCTAGTTTAAGAACCCACTCGTTTTCTGCACAGCATAGTTACTCTTTTGTTCAAACACTGTGAAATCCTCTATGGATAATTCATTCTAAGACCACTTTTCATTCTTTTACTTTCTTCATTTCTCCCTCACTCTTCAGTCTTTATAATTTTTCTTCTTACCTGTGGCAACTTTTTTCCAAGCCTGAGCTTTCTATCTTATTGTTATTAGCAGCTGCCTCCTCCAGCTGCCCTCACACTCCTCTTAGTCCCGTTCTGACTCTAATCTCTACTGGCATGCTCCTCTCTACAGTGCTACAGCCTTTTAGCCAGGAGGAAACTCCAGTGTCAAAGTAAGGTGGTGTTATAAGGTACTACAGAATTAGGATAATTAGTTAAGTTCTGTGGGTTTAGGCACAATGCTGCTTTGTATAAATTTTATTTTAGTTTTATTCATTTTATTAGTTTAAGGCTAATAAAATGATAGATTTGTAATGTGGGACCACTGGCACATTGGCCAACAAGCCATCAATTGAAACAACTGTGCTCCTCCAAAGAGATATGCTAAGTCAGTTTTACCAAGTACCTTTCTAGGGAACTTAAAGATGGCTGGCAGAGAAATCATACCCACAGTTATATACCAAAACAATTCAAGAGCCATTATTTACAGATGCAATGAGAGTGCAATTAAGAATTTGGGACCTAGGTAAATGATTATACTAAAGAAATATCTTTCAGCACAGCCATTAGCTAAATTTGAATTCTAATATTCATATATCAGAATGCTAATTAAAGTAAATACACAGTATTAAGTAAAAGTTATTATCCTATAGCACATTAGATTTTACAAAACATGAGACATTTTTCTGTAGCCTCCAAATGACTGCAGTGACAGCTTTATCTGCATTTTTTTGTTAGGCATAAATATTTGCATTTTATAAACTGAACTAATGTGTGTGCCATTACTCTTGAGGAAATTATCTCAATATACAGGATGTTGTCCAGAATTTTTAAATGCACTGAACAGCATTTTTAAAATACAGACCCATAGGACCATCTGACACCACTAACTCAGCTGAAGAGGGAAGAGTAAACTGCAGTGAAAAGTTTTGCTTCTGAATTAGTGCAACAATTCCTTGCATAAGGGCAGCACTTTAATTACCACATCAGACAGCTTTTATACTTTTGCTTTTTCTTTCACTGCTAATGTGTAATAGATTACACCTAAGTTTGAAGTTAAGATGCTGGCACAGAATGCCAAGTCTCTTGGGAAATTAAAGAATGTCACCATTTCCTGGTATACCTGGGTATTAAATAAAATAATCCCTCAAGGAGTTATTAGGAGATAATGCATTCAGAAGCAAAAAATAATATTATTAAGCATGAGTTAAAACCCAGTAATGTATTTTAGCAAGCAGCAGCACAGCACTGTGTGTTAGAGGACCGTCTTCAAATTAATGACCAGAGATCTAGCTTGCAGCATACCATAACTAAAATTTGGTGTTTGGTAAGTGGAGTAGGATGATAAAATAGTTTACAAACAACAGGGCACATTTCAGACCATGTATAATCACATTTTAGCTGTACATTAGCACACAAGCATCAGAGCACTACAAATGGCACGTCACAAGCCAGCAGAGGCCCAGCCTAGTCTGACATTCTCTCTTAGCTGTGAAACTGCAAACACTTTTAATTCATCACGCAAAATGTAATCACTGCAGAACTTCCTCCAAACCTCTTTCCACTATCAATTATTTTACCCTTCTGGAGAGAAAAAATCCCCAACATAACTGTACAAATACAAATCCCCCCCAAATTCTGCAAAGCTGTGTGATAGCTTCTGAACTTTGTTATCATACTACAATTCTGATTCGTATAAAAGATCTTCCCATTGTCATATTTGTATTACTAACCCTTGAATTTTGTCTGCAGCTGTCTCCTGGGTTGGTATTATACAAAGGCAGCCACTCATATATCACGAAATTAAAACACTGTGTAGCAACTTATACTCTTCATCTGCCCCAACATGTCGGTTGATTTGTCCCAGTTCACTGGGCAGAGACGATCATATAGATTCATAAAGCAATTATCTGTGTTCTCACTGAAATTTATAGTCAGTAGTGCTCTCAAGTGGCAGCAATTATTCACTTTAATGTGCCTATTTATTTAATCATGTTAAGATTCACTTTAATTTCACAGCATTTGCTACTGTCTTGATTAAAAGAAGTGCAAACTGAAACACAATACCCTGCCGCTCTTTCTTTTCCAGATAATTATTATTGTTGTTAAAAATATTCTAGTAGGACACTTGGCAACCCCGTGTTAAATGATTTCATGGGAAAAAGAATGGGCTTTTGTTTATTTGTGTTTGATTTTGTTTCTAAGCGAGGTCCTGACTAAAGGAGAATTTATTGATAGCCAAGCAACTCTCCCACTTCCCTGTAGACCTCTTTCAGGTAGTGGAAGGGATCCCAGGGCACCATCCTCTGGATGGAATCACAGCTCAGCCACCAAACATCTCTGTCAAGTCACTAAAATGCCAGAGAACAATGGGCCTCAGGCCAGGGATCCACCAGAAGAGCACATTGGGGAAGTGTTCTCAGGCTGGGAGAGCCATGCAAGAAACTGTTAAGTAAATGAAGCTGGGCTTTTTGGCTTGTTTGGGACATCTTCGGTTTTGGGGTTTTTTTATTTTTAAGTCTGTCTATCTACATTCATTGTTTGACTGAATAGTAAGGATCATCAGTTTCAAGAATGAAAGACTGCAAGGGCCTCTGCATGTTCAGGCCACTAGGGTGCATTACAAATTTTCTCAGTAATTTTGGATTAATGTCCATAACCATAGTCTGCTTTCTTCACATTCTGCATTTGTGCTTACAATGTCTCCTTTGCACACTTTCTGATTCCATGGGCAGTTCAGTAACTAGGCAGAAATCAGATGTTCACAAATTTTAAGACTTAAGCAAGCTTGACACACTTAAGGCTAAAGCATTCATCATGATTCTCTATCTTAGGCAGGCCTGAGATAAATGATTGCAAATACAATACAGCCAATCACTTGTAAAGAACTTATCACAAAAGACACACTAGATACAACACTTGAAATCCCCCCCAACGAAAACAGCAAAATAAAATCACCTGTGGAAAGGTCTCAAAGTCATTGCTATATTCAGTTAATTTTTTACTGTCTGCATAGTTTTGGATTAGTATGCCCAATGCCAAAGTGTGGGAGAAAAATCTTCTACTAATAATAGTAACTGGACCATTTGCTTTTGTTCTACCCCTGCTGCAAATAGACCTGGATTTCAGAAGTGAATCCTGCAATATGCAGGATCAAGTGATAACACATTCAAATTAAATGAAAAAACCCCCAAGCTAAATATGTAAAAATTGCAATCACAGCAGATATAAGGGCAGGAAATTTAATACTGTGCTGGGCTCAATACCTCCCCCTTTTCTTCCCCAGTATTTTAAACCTTGCAATCAATCACTCAGAACGCTCTAAAAGTATTATGTAAGTAGAAAACAGAGCCAATTATTGCAGAGAGGGGATAGGAGAGCTTAGTGTTCATTTCCCACAGCACACTCACCTTTCTGTGCTGCAGGATTCTCCTGTGCCAGCATCCTTGCATGTTATCAGTTTCCTTTGAATGGCAGGTGCAATATCCTTCAGAATTAAAGTTTTGTGCTTACCTATTTGAAATAAGGTGAGTTGAAATGTTGGACAAAACCAATAATTTATCAAAAAACCAACCCCACCCTTCCATATTTTAATAGAATAACTTTAAACATAAAAGATTGCTTAATGGAAGATTAGATATTAAATTGGATTTTCACTGTCCTGGATTAACTACAGTGTATTTCAATGTAGTACATGAAAAGAAGGAAGGAAAAAGGACAAAAATGTTTTGACTGACCTTTAATTATAATCACAATGCAGACAGTAGCTGTTAGACTAAAAATCCCTTCAATTTCTTCAGAGAGAATGCACTCCATTAATTCATTTAAAATTGACCTAAGGAAAAATAAAGCAAAAAAACACTACAAACCATATTTCCTTCAAAATAGAACCAAACAGAACATGTCTGTAATTATGTTACCCTGCCATCACAGCTTCAAAGACCACGCAGGACAAAGCAGTGGTGATTGGGTAACCGAAGACTGTGTGCTGCCTCTGGAACTGAGAATATCAGAGTTAGCAGAATGGTAAATTGCTTGGGAAGTAAATAAAAAAGTCTGCAAACAGAAAAAGTTGCTGTTAAGTAAATGAAGAGCTTGTGGTATATTTTAGAAAGTCAATCCATGAAAAAACTACTGGTTCTACTGGAATTTAACTCACAGAATTTGTACTGAAATTTCTAACTTGAATTTCTACCGAAGTTTGAAAAAATATGTTCTATGACTCCATTGGTTTGCTAGTACCTACTCATGCTTAATTAACATTTTGACCTTAAATGTGTTCCTCATAAATATTAAAATAGATGGTTTTACAATTACAACCCAGTGAAGATCATTTTTAACTAAACATGCCCTGGAACACTTCCAAACAACATTTTAGTTATTGAAACTATGGACAGAATAACGGAACCATGACAGCAGCTCCTTGTAAAATACTAACTCAATAAGTATCTTAAGAGATTTTGTCACTTCTAGCAAGAAAGTACTACCAGCAAACTCTAGTGGTGTTTTGGGATATATATCAAGTTAAGAAAAATGAAACAAGAGAGTCACAGATGGGGCCTAGCAACCAAACTGAACTGTAGCAGGGAATAAGCAAATACTTATGGAATGGAAAAAGTAACTGGTCATTAGTGTTTGTGGTAAAAAAAAAAACAATTTAACTCAGGAGAAATTCTCAAAATCAGAGACAAATAAAAAAGCAAGAGGGATAAAACAGGAGATGAAAGAGATCCATAATCCTCATACTCCTCAGAGCACAGAGCCAAATGCTCTGTGAAGAACTAAAGGGGAAACTGAGAGCAGCAATGTTACAGTAACTTTCCCTAATATATATCAAAATACCTTTAGCAATATTATTATCTGTTATGAAAACTGAACATCATGCATAGCCAATTCTGACCTCAATTGTTCTTCAGGCTTTTATTGTGCTAAGGTATCAAAATGGAACATGCAGTTAAGAACCAATTCAGTAAAAACGCTTTGCAGAAATTCAAATATTGCTTCTAAGAGCTGAGAAAGATGAAAAATCTGTAGCTCTAGAAATAATCATTATGAAGTTGCTCATGTATTGCATCAGTTTCATTGTATCACTGCAGACTAATGTGACCAAACACTGATTCCATTTCACATTGCTCTTAAATTGCTAACAGACAGTACTGGGATCAGAGTCCTGACTTCATTGTTATCATTGTTTGGGTCACTAAGCACACTCTTAACCTCCATGAGGGAACACTGGAATTTCATTAACCTGTAACAAGACTCACTGCAGCTGCCTTTCCCCACCTCCCTCTGAAAAAGGGTCACATGAGCCTGCAGGCACAGATAAAATAGAACAGAACAATAAGCTATTTAAAAATACATATAAGGTTCAGAGGTAAGTAATTGGTTCCTATACAGATAGTTCCCTACTAAAGTAAAGGATACTCACACAATTGGACAGATAGTGCCAAGCCTCCCAGTATTATCACTGCTATGGGGATTGAAATTCAGTGCTAGAGACTGACTGGTTAGTACTGAAAATAAAACAGATGCTGCAGAACTCAGATCCAGACAACTGTGAGCTCACAGAGCAGAAGTTCACATCAGATTTCATAATGTCAAAGGCTTTCATAAAGATTTTTGAAATACTGAATGATTTACTACTGGACTCTGATTATGGCCTATCAATACAGATTTATAAAAGAGCCTTAAAAGTAGTCTCAATTCTGAGGCACCAGTAGAACCAGATGGAAATTATCTCCTGGATCTTTGTCCCAAAAAGATCAGTAATAGAAGATAGATACTTTTTTTTCCCCAAGTACCCAGAAACAATTTGGCCCAAACTTGCAGTTTTCTCCACCAAGAATGGACAAGAAAAAGTTTCAGAAAAATTAATGGATTTTTTTGCATCTCTTTTGAAAAGAGATTTCTGAAATAATTGTTTCACTAAAAGAGAACACCTTAACAGAGAGCTGCTGCCTCATGGAAGAACAAGATTTGGATTAGCTGGACTGTTGCTGGACTCCCTGGAGTCTTTTGTTTTTCAAGTTCAACTAAAATTAGAGGATTGAGAAGAAAAAAACACCTCATGACAGCAGAGACAGGGCTATTCAGTGCCTGTCAGACGAGGAAGTTAAGAAGAGGAATTAGTTGTGGTAAGTCAGGGAGAATGATAGGACTCCTAAGCCCCTTTATCATTTAAAACAAGTCTAGTGTGTACAGTCATGTAAAGAAAAATTGAATATAAACAAACTAAGCAAAATGAAATTCAGCTGTGAGAATTTTAAAAGATATTTAGGGCCCCCAATGAATATAGCAAATAACCCTCTCCCTCCCCAGTTTAAGTCTTAAAAAATAAATAACATAAGCTCACTTTTGGAGGCTTTTAGCACTCAGATACTTCCCATTTTGAATGTTGTGACTTTAATACAGCCATAGGTAGATGTCACCTCGTTGCAAATGTTCAACTAAAGGATTAATTCTATTTCTGGCAGATATTTTATCTCATCTTAATATCTCTGTATTGAGGGGACTCAGCTTTATAAGTATCTTATGAAAGAAGCAAGACAAGAAGTATGATTAAAAAACTCATCATGATTAATAGTCTTGTAAATAAGAAGCACTCTTGCTTAAACAAATGGACTCAATGCCAGCAATCAATACCTACAAGGCAATATGTCAAGAAGAAGGGATTATGAAATAGTCCAGATAAATTTAGAAAGCAACTAGTTCTTCAAAATATATTTGAATTTAGAAATTAAAATTTTATTGACAACATATAAGCTGTTCTATATTAGCAACAACCTTGGACAAATTAATATACAAACATTTACCTGACAACATTAACTGACTTCATAATTACAGCCATTAAACTGCTTGAAAGAGGGGGAAGGTCTGAAATAGTCTTTGGTATAGTCAAGTCTTTTTCACTGGAAGCCTAAAAAAGAATAAGTCAACAACTGTTATAGCTCAAGAAAGACACATATGCAGAATATTGTATTTCAATAATTACACTAACCAGAACCTATCCTTAAATAATTAGAACATTCACAAGTATTCTTTGAATAGCTTTAACCCAACTGTGTTGTGTCCAAATAAACAAAACAAATTTAAATCAGAAAGACTGAAATTAAACCAAATAAACAGTATTTGTACCAAGGCAAATATTCTCTGCAGTTGTTCTCACCAGAAGTTTCATTTAACTACACCGATGGTCCCTCTTTATAAAGGCACAGCCTATCAAACACAAACGAGTCCCCTCTGTGGCTTCAAGCTGAAGCGTTCATCTGTGATTTCTAAATACAATTCAGTGACAGTGATTTTCTGAATACCTGCTTTTTTTGGTATGAAGTACTAAATCGCATGAAAAATATTTAGTTTGAACTGAATTTTGATTTACAATAAACTGGAGGGAGGGAAAACCCCCGCTCAGATGAATGACTGGAATGAACACTCAATCTGTGAGTATGAATCTCCAGTATATTCAAGCCCATAAATGTTTCCTCTGCATCATCTGTAAAGAGCACCTGTCACCCCACAGCCTCTCAGCTGACACATTAATGTCTGCAGGTAAACATCTGGTACTGTTCCAGTGCCTCCTGTAACAGAACCTTGGAAGTCGCTCTGTGGTACTTTCTGGCAACTGTTTCTTGCTCTGTTTCTGACACATCCAGAGCCCACAGCAAAAGTACAGCCTCTGCTGAAGAGCCTCTGCTCTTCCTTGTTAGTTCCCAAAGCTTCCAATCTTACCAATCGTATTCGATCCTAACATTACCTGCATTAGAAAAATGGGGTGGGGAATGTTGCCCTTCTCCTTCAA
Organism: Aphelocoma coerulescens; assembly: GCF_041296385.1. Lineage (NCBI taxonomy): Eukaryota > Metazoa > Chordata > Aves > Passeriformes > Corvidae > Aphelocoma > Aphelocoma coerulescens. Next base: position 9,558,095 of record NC_091015.1, read on the forward strand.
GGAGAGTCGTGGTTCCTTGGACTTTCAGAACATGAAATAACCTCTGTCTACACATTCTTTTCAGTATTAGAGATTCTTTCTTTACTTTCCAAAGCAACTCAGATATTTGGAAATCCTCTGCACAAAAAGCAAGGGAACTAAACAAAAGATGCAGCACGTGAAATGTCTCTGTACCGAACCAGAGAATGCACAAGTGATCGGTGCCAAGCAGGGCATTAGCCTGCTTTGAAACAGAACCTTATGGGACCATTCCAAGAATAGGGAATGGGAATCTGTCACACATCAGTGGTTCACTTCCTAAGCTCCCTAATGCTCGGTGAGATGAAGTGAGGTAGGTTCAGAAGAAGCCCCTGCACTCCTCCTTTCCCTGAGCTCTAATTGCTGAACAGGACATTGTATGGAGTAAGCCTTTGACCAGTTTGTGTCCACGGCCTCGGCTGTGTCCCCTTCTCAGCCTCTTGCCTACCCACAGCCTTATTTTTTTTGAGTGAGGGTGAAGGGAAGAGGGAAACCTTGACACTCTGCAAGCTCTGCTCAGCAGCAGCCAAAACAAACTGGTGTGTCCTCAACAGTGCTTTGGTCACAAATGCCAACCACAGCAGCACAGGGACTGCAGGGAGGGAACTTGACTCCTTCCCAGCCAGACCCAGTATAGAAACCCATAGAGGGAATATCCCGGAATCACGCTGTTAATCTCCAACACTGCCTAACTGCTAAGTTCTCCTGTCAGAGGCAGATACTGAAACAGGTATCAGAATAAGTTTGTTCCTACACAGCTCTAGTCAGAAATCTGAGAGATGAACTCTAATATGAAATTATAGCTAATAAAATTTCCTGCTTGTTCCATGTCAACACACACAAAATCCTCATCTGCAGTACAAAGATCAATTTTCTGAATAAAGCTCTGTCGTTCCAACATAACATTTAAAATGCAGAAAGTGTTAAATAGAAACAAGAAAATCAGGATTAACTTTACCTTCTGTAGCATACAATTTATCTCTGCTACTATTGCAGCCAAGAGAGTGGAGAATACACCCTGGTGAACTGTTGGGAACGAGGAATGCCAGCACTGCAGTGCATGGATGAATTCTCCAAGAGACATCTGAATAGAGTGAATCAACTAAAACCAAAAAGAAAAGCACATCTTTTTTTTCAGACTGCTTGAGTATAATAACTGAAATACATCAGCAAACCTCTCTGTGAAGAAATGCAGACCACACCTTGAAAGCCTTTGAGGTATTCTAGTCACTTGGGATCAGAGGGGGAATCAGCAACGTTTGGGAAGTCTACTCACAAATTTGAGAGAAACAAACAAAGCAATGGTTGTTACAAAAAAGAACTGAATGTTTTTCAGAAGTCCTGAAAAGTAGATCATCAAATTTCCCATAGTGATCTACCCATTTCACTACTATCTAGGATCTGCTTTAAAAAAAAACAAGAACTTTTCTGTGAAGATGTGAGATTTTCAAGAATTTTAGAACATCATACATATTTTGAAGTTCATGTCATTCAGGATAAAAGAAATAAATAATAAAGAAAACTTTTCCGCCTCCAAGATCATTATGTATATAAACAAATCCTTTGCTCTGGATTGAGAAAGTTCATCTAATTGCAGATAAGATTAACAACCTAGAAGTACTAGCACAGTCCAGGATCATTGGCAACAGAATGTTCTGCAATTCACTGGTTCTTCTGTCATGATGAGACCAAAATGGACAAAAAAAATTGGTAACAAGAAAACTTAGAAAATTTAACTGAAAATTTAATCACGTGTCTCTTTAAACAGTCGGTAACAGTGAGGTAACAACCTCAAAAAACACATTTGCATAAAAATTATGGATTCATCTACACATTAGGTAGCAATTTAAACTGTAATATGATACCTGAATCCCTTCTTCCTGTTGTTTCTTGAGTCTATGTGCCACACATTCTAAAATTTTCTGAAAGACGTTCTGTAGACTGTGGAAAAGATTTGTCACTTCATCTGTCTCAGTATTCTGAGTTAAAGAAGCTTCAATAATTTCTTTTAGAACACACAGTAACACTGGAGCACAAAAGCCACCTCTCTCTAGAGAAAGAGATAAATACCATAATATAAAAGCTGTAATATTCATCAGGTACAAGCTTAGAATGAAACTTAGATACAACAAATAGTGATAGTTTACAAGTAGACAATACATTTAGTTTCTGAGCACCCTTAGCTGCAATTTTCACACAGTTCAATTAATATTTTAAGTATGAATCCAGTGTTCCTTCCAATCCCTGAAAGTCAGGGATTAAGACTGCTAATACAAGAAAAGTCAGTTAAGTATAAATGCAGATGTTGCTATTAGTACAAAATATGGTACCTGTTTGCATAATCAGAAGAGCCATTTCTAAAAGGTGTGCTTGAAATGTGAGATTTCCCAAGCCCACCATTATGACATCTTTACATACTGTCAGGTAGGCCTAGAAGAGAGGTGCAAAATTATATGAAACCCGAACTTTACGTAAAGTAACCATTCAATAAAACTTAATAAACCCATGAACTCTTAGCCAAGGTGCCCTGAGAGCTGGTGTATCTAACTGGAGTTACTCAGTTCACACCTGTGGAAAAGCACAAATTCCAACCAGTCCTCCAAATGCTTCCATTGCCCCTTCTGACAGTAAATGGTTTCTCAAAAGGCACTAAATCCTCTCTTTTTTACTCAGGCTCAGATCAAAGGCATTGATACTTAACATCTATTGAGGCAATATATGACATCTCTGCCTGCCCTGAATAGCAAAATTAAAACCAGCAAACAGAAAGAGCTTTTCCCTACAGAGACACACAGATGCTACATACTAAACAGAAGTCTAGACTTGCAGAGAACTTTGAATCAAGTCTGTGTATATGTCAGCTGAGTTGTTCAAGGACACTGACTATGACTACAGTTAGCCAAATCTTCCCTTTCACCAAAATCTGGTGAAAGCTCAGTGCTAAAATCCACCTTGGGTTAAATGGTATGTCAGAGGAATGCAACAGAAAACAATTCAAAACTAGCTAAAACTCCATCCACGTTATATTGTCAAAAGATTTCTTTGAAGGGCAAATCAAGATCAGGGGTAAGAGACACTGTTAAGTGATGACAAATGCCATTGCAGTTTGTCTGCATACACATTGCTACACACACAGCTTTACACACTGAAAGCAGCTTGATTTATAAGAATCCTCTAACCTGGATAATTAATTCAGAAACATTACTGTGTATTGAAATACCATCCTCTTGATCACTTGCTAGTATAAAAGGTACAACTTGACTTTCTATCCAAGCACCTGTCTCGTTCAGAAGTGAAAGGTAATCTTCTCCTTCTTCAGAAAACTGAAAAAAAAAAACCAAAGGGAAGTTTACCAAATGCCTTTCCAGTTGTTTTGGAATTTCCTTATACTGTCAACTGGAACTCCAGCTTATTTTGGAAAGCTGTAACCATACCTTGTGCTGAAGATGAATACTCAACCTGCAAAAGAGGCTGAAAGCTCTTAGGCTAGTTGCTTGATTCCAGCCACCAGAATCTGCTCCTTTCAGAACTGAGCCAAGAACCCTCTGAAATATCAAGGTGTACATTTATATTTTTCAGAAAATCCTTTCAAATGTTTCTTTCCTCAACAGCTTTGAGCAAAAGGTTAAAAAAAAAAACCAACCCAAACCCATAAAAACAGCAAAGCACCAACCCCAAAAAAGCAACAAGTGTACTTCAATTACTTCCATTTTGCAATGCCATAACTGATTTTCAGACTATTCCTCATTTGTATATTCTGAAAGTCAGGTCCCTTAAAAACACTCACCACTAGATCACAACAATTTTGAGACACCTAAAACTGAGAAGTTGGTTAAAATCTGCCATCTATAAACACTTCTGAACTACTATACTTCTAGTTTAGAGTATTTGTTTGAAGTACAAATCAAAAGGAAAACCTTTCTACAAAGGATCATGAACTTCATTTATTTGTTCTTGCAGGCCTTTAGTTTGACTCAGGCAATATATGGTTATGCACTTATTTCATAAGCACTGTTTATGGTACAGAGAAAACTACCTTTGCAGCACCGAGGATTTTCAAAAGCTTCTTCAGTTTCTTTTTAGGAACAGAAAGGAGGCAACCACGATTGGCAGGATGAGTCAATAAATACTCAATGTAATCAACAGCTAAGTCTGGTTTTGATTCATGTGTTACGTGGATACGTACTCGACGTTCAGATGTTTTAGTATTCTAAATAAGAAGGAAGCACAAAACCAGTACAACTCTGTTAGTATCTGACTTTAGAACCAATTTCAAAGCAGAATAATATAGCATTAAAAAGTCTTATTCTATTAAAAAGAAGCATGATGCCTTAATGCAATCTAGCAATTCCTTAATTCCCTGCCATATGCATATGCACACCTTTGCTGGGGTGAGTGTGTCAGACAGCCAGTCACAGGCTAATTCCATAACGTGCCCCACTTGACCCCAGCGACACAGGCAGTCGATCAGGGTAGAATATTTGCTTTTGTCAGCTCCACTGTCAATATTTCTGAGTCTGGAAATCACACCACAGCTTAAAAGAAAACAAACAGACAACAAGATGTATTAACTTTACATCCATAAGTGCAGAAAAATCCAAAGAAAAACAATTAGTATAATACAAATAAAGGATTTACCAATGGCTTAGACAGAAGTGAACATCACAAATTTTACTAACTTATCACAGTATTTTAGTGGCTAAATTTACCCAAATGGGCATTTAATACATCAAGTTGTCAAAAATTAACAAATATAGCCAACTAGAAATTTCTTGTCATTCACAGTTTGGATTTCAAAACAGTACCTGAATGTAGGAATAGCAGCAGGGGGCATAAAGGATGCCAGAATAACCAATGGAGTCATGCACCGCTCATCCTAGGATAAAAGAATTACATTCTATGACATAAATGTACAGGTACACACATGCAAGCAAAACCAAAGAGTAGAACTGAAGAAGTATGATTAAATTTTCTCAGATTAAGGATTTGCCTTTTTCACTACAAATGGAACTGAAAGGAGCTCAAAACAATATGTGGCTTGCAATCTGAAATGTCTGATTCCAATTCATGGAGGTCAATTATTGATTATTGTATCCTTCAGCTTTCTGACAAACTGCCAGAATAACTACCATGAATAGTTATGACTCCATTAGGTTAATAATCATTGCAAAAGAAATAACAGCTCTACCTTACTTTTTTTCCCAGTAGTGACTAATGTTTAATTGCACAACCATGACACCATTGAATTCCTCTCAAGTAACCAGTGCCTTAAATGAATATTCATTCACATCACAAACTTATTAAAGGACTCTAAAGAAAAGGGTTCTTATGTAACAATGGTAAATCTTTAATGGACTATTATTCATTACAATGTCATAATACATGGTCTAGGCCACAACATAATCTCACTCAGGTTATATAGAAACCAACCTATGTTAAGAACTCTTCAAAAATGGTTTATTTCTATGTCCAAGCTTCATGAAAATAGCCAAATGAAATTATCACCTACTTAGCAATTCCAAGATCTAAAACCTTTTTGAAAGCTCGTATTTTTAAAGGAACATTTAAAATATATTTGTAGCTTTTTTAGTAAAGAGACAGGCTGCTTCTGTATGTTTGTAGCCTTTTAGGAACTAAGCCTCTGATGACAGTTCCTTTTAAATCCAAGCTGCTTACTCGCTATAAGAATATCAAAGTCAAAGAGGTTGCTTGCTAAAGCTGGATCTTGTCTGTTCACCAGACCCTTTCAGAAGGGATGCTACATCCTCTACCAAAATAGATTTGGAATGTCTTTGACAACTTCCAAATGCTTTCAGGGTAGAGACCATTTGGTGTATCTGTGCTGCAGAGTATTACAGAGCAATGAACTGCTTTTCACTCCCTGATTATCTAAAGCAAAGTTGCAGTGGAACAGCCACCATAATTCATGGTACTTCAGCATAAAAGCCATCAACTAAGAAAAAGACATCCAGTAGATAATCCTTCCAAATGCACTCTGGGTGCAGCAGCCACTATTGGCCACTCTCATGATGGCATCCTCCTCGAGAATAACACTAAAACAATTACAGCAAAGAGACTGACAATTTGAAAATGACTGATTTTAATTAATTTAAGTAATTGCCTGTATCAAACCAAAGGAATAAGTAAGTGCATCATCAGATCATTGGAGAGTAGATTCAAATTAGCAGAAACCTCAGAATCACAGAATGGTTTGGGTTGGAAGGGACCTTAGAGACCATCTTATTCCAACCACCCTGCCAAGGACAGGGACACCTTGCACTAGACCAGGTTGTTCCAAGCCCCATCTAACCTGGCGTTGAACACTGCCAGGGATGGGGGCATCCACAGCTTCTCTGGACAACCTGTGCCAGTGTCTCACCACCCTCACAATAAAGAATTTCTTCCTAATATTTAATCTAAATATACTTTATTTTAGTTTGAATCCATTCCCCCTTGTCCTGTCACCACATGCTCTTGTAAAAAGTCCCTCTCTGTCTTTCTTGCAGGCTCCCTTCAGGCACTGGAAGGCTGCAATTAGGTAACCCCAAAGCCTTCTCCTTCCAGGCTGAACAATCCCAATTCTTTTAGCCTTCCCCTTTAGGAGAGGTGCTCTATCCCTCTAATCATCTTGGTGGCCATCCTTTGGACTCACTCCAGCAGGTCAGCAGGACACATTTGGCTTTCTGGGCTGCAAGTGCACTCTGCCACCTCATATTCAGTGAAAAAGGAGCCTCAGCTGCTTCGGTTGTAGCTGAATCATAAGAAGTGATGCTGGTGGAACAGTCTGGGCGACAGTGGGTAGAAAAACATATGGACTCTAATGGACACTGAGTATTTATTCTGCAACTGCACATTTGCATTTACTGTTTTCCAAAAGTTCCAAAACATTCAAAAGAATAAAACCCTAGAAAAACCTTACAAGGAGAGCAATTTATTGCATAAGTATTTCTGAGCTGACTATTTAGATAATGGTTCATTTGTCAGACACTGCAGCTGGAGAATAGTTTCTATCCATTTGTGGGATTCCAAGAAACTTGCTGTTGTTTATGGTTTATTGCAACAATGAAAAAGAATACTTAATGCCATAAAAATAGATGAAAGACATAAAACATGAAAGCATCTGAAGAAAATACTAAGAAAATACAGGAAAATCTAGGCTTTCTTTACCTGAAATACTTTAAAATATTCAGGAAGTACAGAAGCAAACTTCCTGATAGCATAATCTTTGGCATCTTCATTGTGATCTAGTGCTCTGTAGATACTTCTCCAGAGTATTACAGTTATCTCCAACAAACTTGCCATGCTGGCCACATCATTTACTGACAGCACATTATCCAACACCTGAAATACAAACTCTTAGATGATATTACCCATTATATTTTCAAATAGAAATTTAAGTTAAAATAAGGTTTAAAAAATCACTGAAAATCCTTCTAGTCACTTTACAAGGGCATTGTGGTTGCTGTAGACCATGAACTCCACAATTCAGTCTTGCTCTCTCTCTAATTTCACATATCTTGCAATGGTAATTTTAAAAACAATTTAACTGCAAAACCAAACCACACTTTATAATCAATACTGGAATTAGGCAAGTATTAATTTAAAGTATGCTTCATATTCCTTCTATCTTATTCTAGCTACTTGACCAAATTTCTGCTATCGCAAGACATGAAAACCCAATAATGGCAGTTCCCTGCCTTGCAGTACCACAGATGCCCAAGGGCTTTCCTTTAGACTTCTGTCATATCATTCACTGTCTATGTCTCAAGCACCACTGAAAAGAAGTTACCAGAATTTAGCATAAAGTGGACTTTCTTACACTTTTGTTCTCCTTTTCACTTCCATCTTCATCATCATCATCATTCCCACTATCATGAAGACTCTCCTTCCTTGCTTTCTGGATGCAGGCATTCAAGCAGCGCCGAATAGTGAGCATCAATTTAGCTATGTTTAAATAGAAGAGGAATAAATTAGACATTTACTATTTGCTAAGAATTATGCTAATAAATGCTTCTAATTATAATGCTGCAAAGACAGTATGAAAAAGTAGGCAACAGAACCAGAAAGAGCTAGGAAAAAAAGGAGAAAAATTCCATGTAAAGGAAATGGAAAAAACGTGAACATATTTTATATCCTCAAGTCTGAAGAAGAAATGGCAACATTATCATCAGGGTCTGTAATTTTATTGTTAAAACAGTATACTAAAAAAAACCCCCAAAAAATAACCACCACCTTATCAAATCAGAATCAGAGTAAGCTCCCAGAACTCCTACATTTAATCTGGCTTAACTGTTAACTTAATGACCCACATTCGAGAACACATTCCCTCCTATGTCAACTCCCATCCCTATGTCAATTCCCATTCCCTTCTATGTCAATTTCCACTCTTTGGAAAAGATGTCATAGCCCAACCATTGCACTCCTGAACAAGGAGCTCAGCTCTAGAAAAGGTGAAAGGGTTATGCCCACTCTGGTGGAAGTACAACAAGGTGATTCCATAACTGTGATTTCATAACTACCTTATCAAGGTGATCAGCTGGGAGGCAACAGTTTGGGCATTTCAACCAAGTCACTCCATGCTGACTACTTGGGTTTTATCAGAACTCCTCTGAAAAAAAATTTTCCTGATTTTACTTGGTTCAATAGCACTTTGCCAAAAAGCAGTGACATTCTGGGCAGTACATGCCCTCTTCACTGAAACTTTCTGAAGGAGGACTTTTCAGATTTTCTCTGAGCAACTCGAAAATATTGATCCATAAATCCCACATAACCAGATTATCAGACGTAAACATTTTTTCAGTTTCTGTAGAATCTTTCACATGAAGCTCTCAAATCACTTAAGCCACCAGGGTATTTTGTTACCCTATTTCTACATAAGAAATACGTATCAACTGAGATAGTTTTAAGGTATGTGTGGGGAGAAAGGGGAACAGAGGGACCAGGTACCACCACTGGCTGGAGTGTACAGTACAGCACCTAAGAGCAGAAATGAAAAGCTTTGATCTCATTGCTGAAGAAGATGATGACTTTGCCAGCAGTGCTTATTGCTGGTGTCCTGAATTTCAGAAACTACAAACTAGTATTATACTAAGACCAAAAAATCTAGCAAAAATGTACCACTGTTACAGGAAGAAAAAAAGAAAATCATTTACATGGTGTGGTATCAGTAATTCCACAAACTCAGAAGGTTTTGCACTTTACCTATATTGGTGGGGGCAGTAAATTCATAAGCATATTGATAGAACTTCCTGGCTGCTGCTGGATTCATCTGGATCAGAGTGACACAGCGCTCACACCACACATCCTCGGGCTGGTTAATGGGGAAGAAGGAGTTCATCAGGAGGTTCACGATGCGCCGCGACACAGGCCGAGAATCGGCTTCAAGGCGAGACAGAAGATGCTCCATGGGACAGATAGTCCAGAACTTTTTAAAGTGAGAAAAAGATATTAAAAGGAGTTTTAAAAAAATAGAGGAAAAAACCATCACCTTCATCAAGTGATTTCCATGTCAATGGTCTAAACAAGCATATGGAGCATTTACCAGAAAAAATGAGCATTTTTTATATTTACTGAACACCGACATGTACTGGAGGTCACATTCTGCTGCAATAATGTTATTTTGCTGTTCTGATGCTTCTGGTGTTCTAAATTTCCTCATATGTCTGACTCACTGGGAAAATTATGGTTCAAGCAATTTCAGTTCAATACGTCTGCAATACTAATGCAATTCCATAGGTACAGGGAAGAACTCTACAAGGAAATCACCATAAAATACAATTATTTTTCATTATGTGCCATGTTTCATATTCTCCTTCCAGGACAAAGTAGGACCAAACTACTTTCAAGTATTGTATACACCTTAAAAACCTGTATAGATCAACACCCTTTCCAAAACCATCCCAAACCCTACATTACTAAATACTGAATGCATCCCATTCTTAGCCGAGCTCTAGTTTATTTGTAAAACAGAAGTCAAAGGCTATGAAATTCAGAAAGACTACACAGATGTTATGCCAGCAGTAACACTACATTTGTAATTTCTCTGAGAAGATTCTGAATTAATTATGCTGGACAATTTCAAATGAAAACAAAAAACCAAAAAGAAAGTATTTTTCAATGCCAAGAAACCTATTTTACTCTTGAGTAGCAATATTTGCAGCAGTTCATTACCCTGCAAATTCAAACTATGGACGCCCCTATTAGAACTGTCATAAAGAGTAAGTTTGAAATGATCCCAGGACTTGGCAGATACATATTACAGTTTTTAAATCAATAGGAAGTTACTGAAAAACATCTAATACTAGGATTTTTTTTCTTTACGTAAACCTGATCCTTCCTTCCCACCAAAAATCCCTGACATTAAGAATTATCTTTTTTCTCTGTCTTTAATGGCAGCAAATTCAGAATTACTCACAAACCAAGTGACCTCAGCCACTCCTTGTATGGCTTCCCCCCCTAGACCCTTCACCGTCTTCACAGCTTTCCTTTGGATGCTCTCTAATAGCTTTATGTCTTTATTGGGCTTAGCAAGGACAAAAACACGATTAAATTAAAATATAAAATTGAAATTAAGAAACTATTAACACTAGAGAGTGGAATAAGAGCTCAAAGGTGCTATAATGTAATGCTTGTGGCTGGAGAGTATCACCCTAAATAAGACTCCACAGCAGAACATAAAATGCATTCAAAATTACTATAAAAAGACACCAAAATCCCGAGGGATGTGCCCACAAAATACAGACATTACAAAAACAGGAGAATCAAAGCAAAAAAGTTACTAGGGAAAGGTGTTAAGCATTTAGAAGAGTCCTGCCCTGAGCTGGGCAGCCAAGGGAAGTGTGGCTGTACCACTGCTCTGCCCCACACATCCACAAAGAGAACAAGGGCCCACAGAGTACTCAAGATACCACAAATCTAAGAGTATCACTACAGCAAAGCAGGTATTTCTTTCCTTTTAGGAACACCACAGCAGTCTCAAAATGTACTTCTTTTTTTTTTTAAATAAATGCCTTGATTTTGTCTCCTTGCTACTTATCAAGCATCACTTGTCCTACCTTAGCAGCCTTGGTAGCCTTCACTTTCAGTAGCATATCCACAAAAGCCACTCGCACCTTCTCGGAATTGTCATGAAGACTGTGTTTGGTTGCAGGCAGGAGATGTTCCAGCAGTGGGTGACTTAGCTTGTTGTCCAAAATTATTGGTAGGCACTAAAAAAACCAAAACCAAATACAGAAAGAGCCGAGAAATAGTTAGCTAAAAATTGTTGAAGAGGACCACAACATTTCTCAGGTTAAATAAAGCAGGGACAGATACTGTGAATGCTTATTTTTCTTGTAATACTTTGGTAAAAATTCCTTTGATTATTTCAAATTTACAGTGAATTGTGCTCAGTGAACTCACTTCAGCTCTACACTTCAGCTCACTTCAGATCTACACTGAGACCATGGTCTTGCCCTCTACCTGAGGGCAAACTGTATAATATCAGCTCTCTAAAATACACTGATTGCAAATTAAAAACACATCTATTTGATACCAATTTGTTTTTAAATCAGCACTTTCTGCTTATCCAGTATAGCTCCCCCATGAAGCAGTAGTGGAGCAAGTAAAGATTAACAGGACAACAGCTTCAATTTAAGGTTGAACTGACACAGACACAAAATCTTCAAGTGAAAATGCTGCTGAGGGAGTTCATTTTTCTGTCCGAGCTATCAGTTATTTCTCACATGCCAGAAAGATGTAGATGAACTAATTCTAACATACTGAGCAATGCAGAGGAGGAGGCATCCCCAGACAAACTGTGGAATTACATCCATCCAAACCTCAGACACACAAAGTGGAGCACAAAATCCTAATTGTGCATGTCTTGGGATGCGTTAAAGCCAGTGACATAGGAACATCCTGGGACCTTACTATTTATATTTTCAAGCCTAACCATCATTTCTAATAGCTAAAGAAACTAAATTATCAGGTCCAAACTGTGTGTGTACAACTGGAAATTCAAAATGGTTGAGTCAGAAAGCAAATCAGTTACTATTTTGAAAGGCATTTGTGTATTTCAAACATGGCTTTTATGAAATGTGCAAGACCTTCATGTATTAGGAATTCTACTGCCTAAGACATTAAGTAGAACAAGTAATCTCCTTGATTTACAGTGGCCTATACTAGAAACCTGTACATCAGATAAAATATGACAATCATGATTTTAAATTTAGAAAAACATTTACTTTAAAAACACAGCATCGAACATCAGCAGATGTTATATCACATGCCAGCTCTCCAGTTATCTTTTTTAAAAGATCAGCAAGAATTGTTGGAGGAATCATCTCCCAGTATTTGGATGTTATCTGAGTAACTCCAAGTATCCCTGTAGAGCGGACAACTGGATGAGGATCTTCTAAGAGACTCTAAAACAAACAGAAGAACAATACTGTGAGCATATGGATTATTGTAGCTCTACTGCTGTTTGACATGAGCCTATCATAAACAAAATGCACTCTATTACCTTTTAATAATTATGAAAATTGTCATACAATAAAAGAACTGTAGTATTAATAGTCCCTCAAGGCATTTTACAATAAAGAAACCAAGGAAATTTAAATCAGAAGCAAAATTAAGATAACTGTTGACCACCTTTTTAATTGGGCTTTTGAATTTTTTTTTAAATAAATCAAGTCTTGCATTTGTGACTTAATTAAGAATATTTAGACTTTTACTTATATGAGTCTACACTGATCACTGTTCCTAGGAAATGACATAAAAACTCTGAAATTCATTCAATTATCTGATGTTTACTCAGGAATCCCCAAACATTTTCTTAATGAAAACACTATGTCCATTCTCACCCATCTAGACTGGTAAGGAGATTTTTAGGTTATCTCCATTATACTTAATTTCAGAAGCATTTAGTAACACAGTACTGAACTTTCATTGAATGCTTCCATAGTAACTATGAAGCTCTCTCCCCCAGTCCAAGGTTAAATAAGGATCAAGATCCATTATTCATGTGTTCAATCTTTCAAAGGCATCTCTCATTCACAGATTAATGAATTACAAACCAAAATATTTTCTTTTGAGAGTTTAAAGTGGTATATAGCATCTGCAGAAAACATACTACAGAAATTTAAAATATTAGTTTATTTTTGTATTTTCTGCACCACAGACCTCTATCTCCCTACAAATGCTACCCAGAAGTTCCATAAATTTTAATTGCATCAACATTTAATCTTATTTTTTGAGTTAGCTTTGATAAAAGTTTCATTTTTAACATTTTAGTTTCATAAAACTTACAAAAAGTTCTTCAAACTGTTTCTGAATTTCATTGTCCATCTCTTCAACCTTAAAACTGGGATCACGAACAGGAAAAGCATCAACAAACAAAAATGCTGCATTTGCTCGAACTTCTGAGTTTCGGGCCTGTTACAATGGAGGAAAAAATATTTTTTCCATAAGGACAGAGTGTTAATATCCAAAGGTGTGTATCCTGTCAAACACTGTTCTCCAAACATTTTAACAAGTTAAGTGTTTTTAATTAAGTAGATGGAAAAGATGAATTTATAAATGGATAGAAGAACCTAAAGTCACATACGAGTTTTAATGTTTTACCTTATATTTCTGCCCATTCAGTAAAACCTGAGTTATTGTTACAATCAGCTTTCAAAGCATATCAGCTTCAATGGCCCTGAGGAATCACAGTCAGAATTCTCCTGCTTTCTGTAATGCTGAATACATTAAAGGCAGCTGGGGATTTCTGTTGGTGCCCTTAAAGCTCCTCTTCAGGACAGAAGACTCTTGAATTCAATCAGATTGAATTAATTAACTTGCTTGTCAAGAGACAGGTGATTTAATTGAAAAGCTCAAGCCTATTGCTTCAAGAAAATAGTATTTAGGAACTAAGTACCAGAAAGCCTGGAGAGTAACTTATCCAGCAAAAACATATTCATTTCTGCATCTCTGCACATAAGTAATAGCACCATGTTCTAAGGTCCAGGCAACTCATCAAAAATCTATGGGAAGCCTCTCAACCCTCAGAGATTTTACCACATTCAAGTTTTCTATGTACTCCACTACATATTTTACTGGTTGTAGAACCCCAAATGTAAAAAAAAAAAAAAAAAAAACAACAAAAAAAAAACTAATTAGACATTCATTCAGTGAAAGATAATTGACCCAGTGAACTCTTGAAGGACAGAAAAAAAAGAGCAGGCAATAAAAAGATGAAGAAATTCAAGGCATCTGTCTTGGGGTGACTTTCTGATGTGTATCCCATATCACTGCCCTATGCCCAGAAATTAATTTTTGTGCCTTTCTATGCCTTTAAACTGAGCCTGAGAAGGGGGAGGAAAAACTGAGCAAACTTTTTCAAAGCAGTTTGCAGCTTGTTCAAGGTCACACAGAGACAGAGACTTTTTTTCAGCTGTGGCAGGAGAGCGAGAGGGAAGGGAAGCACCCAGCTTGCTTTTCTTTCCAGCCAGAGCTTTCACCAGTTTTTTTTCCTCAGCTCCTTTTCCTCCAGAGAGTTGAACTTTTGTTTTCCTGGGACTTCGTTTTTTTCCTTTTCTCTCTGCTGGACTGTTCCAACATCAGAATACTTTGGGAGGACTTTCCACTGAGGCCTTGGCCCTGGAGGTGGGCCCACCACCCTGTCCCAGCTCCAAGGAGGGAGATCTACAGAAGGACTCTGAATTTTCCCCCAGGTTTCTCTCAGCAGAGCAGGAGGTTTTATCATTTAGCATTATTATCCTTTTCCTGTGTGTTTGTTAAATAAATAGTTTTTATCTCTTTCACTTTCCTTCAAGGAAAATTTATTTTTTCCCGAAGCTGGTGGGAGAGGGGTGGTTGTAGCCTGCCATCTATCAGAGGATTTCTAAATTTGGCCAAACTGGAACAGCATCACAAGGAGAAAGCTGAAATCTAACCACCAAACTGCATTTATCAAAGCAGTGCAGTGATTCAGAGCCTCTGCTAACTTCTCCTGGAAAGAAGGAAGAATTTTGTCCAGATTTTGAGTCCAATGAAAAAAAACCTCTCTCATACAACGAGCAAAGTAGGCCTAATCTTAAAGATGAGACAGGTCGGGGAATCTCTTGATTATTCTAATAATCTCATTTTCTTCTTTCCTTGTCATAAAGCACATTGAAATCAAAGGCAGGGAAAAGAAACACGGCAATAACCATGTAATATTTAGACTTAAATAAACTAATGACAAATAAAACCAGAAAAACACAAAAGAAATGAGCAACAATTACTTCATTTACAATCTGTTTTGGGTTTCTCTTCTGGACCAATCCTGATATGGTGGAGTAAAACCAAAACATTCCATATTCTTCAAGTCAACAAAATTAATAGGAATTCTAAACTGAATACTACAAAAGCAAATAAAGCCCATACATACTCGTTAGTTAGGGATTTGTGTTTTCCTTTGTTTATCACGGATAATGCAGACGTTCAAAGGTGAGAAGATCATAATTCTTAATTCTAAGCTACGAAGTTGAGAAAATCCTTCAACTTTGAGCTTGTCTATATCAAGAACTAACACATAACAAGATGATATGTGAATTCAGGGTGAAATAGCTCTTCTGCACTAACATTGCATGTGAGAATTAATTCAAATGTAGTTTTGTGCAATAACCTAGACCTTGTCTACCATAGCCATTCCAGAAAGTTAATTTCCATAACTTTTTAAGTACATTACACTGAATTCCATTAAACTCACTTTTAATTTTGAACTGAGTACCCACAGTTCAAATTCCTGCCTTTAATTAATTGGAATTTATCCCAAATATATTTGCATATTCAGGCTCATACAACGTCTTCACAGAGGTAGAACCTAAGACTTTAAATTCATGGCCTGTTTTAATCCACACTGATTTTTCCAGGCCAGAGCCTGCAGTTATTTAAATGACTAATATTTCTTTACCATTACGCTTGTACTATTCTGAGGAACTTTCAGAACCTTTTTAAACAATATTTTAATTTTTTCTTCAGTTAATTTTCATGGCTTTCTTTTAAATTTTATCTGGTCTTACAGGTTCTGAAATTCACTTCAAATTATTTAAAACACTGCTTCCCCAGAATATGTTAGTTTAAATGTGTGGGATGTTAAAAAAAAATTTAAAAGACAACCAAACACACCACTTTAAAGGAGTCACTTTCTTCAACAGCTTGAATTCCTGGAGGAGTGGTTCTTGACTTTTTCAGCTTGATAAGAAATAGCTTAATCACTACTTACCTCACACTAAATACCCATATTTTTATACCCATGTATCTTCTTATACTAACAGCCAATCACTGCACATCTCTTATGTTTGCATGACACTTGCTTTTCATAATAGGAACATGAAAAAAGATGGAGTTACATATGGGCTTATAATTATAAAAACTTAAAAGTTGCATCAAGGCTTATAAAATACGTGCTGGTAAAGGCCCCAAAAGAAGTTGTGCAATCTAAGTATTTGCAAAACAAGCAATTTAAGAAGAAACAGAGAACTGTGCATTACAAATGTGCATTCTCAGTTTAAAGATTGCAGAGATGAAATCAAGTGGTTTCAGGACGAACAGTTCTGGAATTTGGTGTATTCTTACAACTGAAGTATTTTTGCTTTCTGCAAGGAGGAGTAAATAGGCCTTGTATGTCCTTTCTGTTTCATAACCAGTGTTCTAGAACAGGATTTGTTCTTCACTATAATAAATTAGGGATATGGCTAAAATAGGAGCATCAAACTTGTAATCTAAAATTAAAGTGACATTTCAAGCTTTGGAGTAGAATCCATACAGTAAGGACAGTTATAAGCTTCCCTTCTTAGTTCAGTATCTTAAACTACTGGTTCAAAATGCCAAATAATTCATGCAGTACTGTATGATTTGTTCTATCAATGGAACCATCAGTGATGTGAAAATCATGAACAGCAGTTGTTAAAAACTTCAACCACTTCTGGAATCAGGAATTCTCCCACTGTCTTGCTGCAGATCAATCATTAACCATTTTTTTCCCCACAAGACACACCTTCTGTTGTATTTCTCCAAATAAATGTATGCAGATTTAATAGGGTTTGACAGAATCTTCCTCCAAAGTACTCTAGTCTTACATTTGTGTCCTGGGCCTTGGAAAGTGACTACGACCCTCCACCAACAGACAGCAACTCCCTTAAGAATGGAATACTGTCTTTTGTTAACTAACCAAAAATCAATTAAAACACCTATTCTTTTTAGAGACAGAAGTGTAGAAATTAAAGGAAGACATGCTTTGTAGCTATTTTTCTCTTGCACTAGGACATACATGTTTCATCCAGAAGGTTCCTTCTTATATTAGTTCTAAAGGGATGGGATCCAACCCTTACTTAAGGCCAAACAAGATACTGGGCTAGCAATGACTATGTTCATCTTCCCACCTCTACCAGAGGGTTCTGTTGAAACCAAATAGCTCTCAACTCCTTCCTGTAGCTCATAAAATCCATTGTAAACAACTTTTTAAGTTAATAGTAAATACTTTCAACTTTGAGAATTTCAAATACTTTTCTCATGGCTAGAGAAGATGCTGTATGACTGACCAATAAATGAAATGAAAAATGTTTACCAGAATTTAATTTGGCTGTATGTATACACTCTTACAAACAGGGATTTCACAATCTCAGACAAAATAAAAGCTGTTACCAAAGAAGGAAGCTTAGCTCATCTTAATCACGGAGTGTAACTGAGTAGACAAACTGCAATAGGTTGCCATTAGTCTGTGCATTCAATCCATAGGAGGACATACACACACTTACCAGAAAAGAACTAGAAGTAAGAAATTTTATTCTGAGTGCACATCCATACCATGAATGTCTGTACATACAATCAAACTAGAATAAAAGTTTTTCTAAATTAAAACTCTAATAAATTAATTGAGCTGTATTCTAAGGCTGGTAATTAATCAAAAGGTGAAACTAAAATATCTTCTGAACATTTCTGGCTTTGATCAATAAAACACTGGTAATTCCCTAAAGATCCTGGAAAACAGAATACAAGATTACACAGAATTTTCAAATTGAGAAGGTAAGAATACCAAGTGCAATCCTGGAAAGCACTCTAGGTACCTGTAAACAAAACTGGATTTTACAAGTAAATTATATTAAAAATTTAGAATATTATTGTGCATGCTATGCCTAATTACAACTTGCAAAGTTACTCAGCTACATCTGTGGTGTCAAACACTCATTTTGGTTTTTGTAGCTATTTCATTTTAAAAGCAAATAATAAAAACAGAAGATGTGGAAGGGACACAAAATTTAATAGTTGGAGGGAGACAGTCCTATTTTCTGAAAAGGATAATTACCTTCAGTGCTCTCCAGAGGATGGGTTGATACAATCTATAGAGCATTTCTTCAACTCCTTGACGAACTTTACTTTGTTTATGAAAATAACTCAGCATCTAAGAAAAAAAAAAAACAGGCCCAAAACATTCAAGAAGTAGTAAGGGGTTGTCTCATTTAATAATTATGTAACATCAGTGTTTTCATACTATGGAAATGATAAAACTAAACATATTAATTGACCCTATATTTTACTGAAAAGTCTCAAAAATAGTAAAATTGAATTGATCTAATAAATATAATACTTTATAACTTTATAGAGTCAGTAAGTTTGTATAAAGATCTACAGCTAAGAAAAAAACACGGCTAGAGAATTTCACAGCAGCAACTCATTTTTCCTTACTGTAAAACCTATTTTTAAAGTAACTGGCCGAAAGAGTTTGAAACCATGAAATTATGAACATCAGATAAATAAGCCTTTTCTCTGTTAAGAACAAAGGAACTTATTTGGTAAGTAGAATTATACAAATAAAAATGTACAAACCTAATACATTTTTTATGCATTGATGAAAAGCAAGTATCAGCACTCCTTGGGACTCAAAACTGTGCTTAATTAGCTAAAAATCCTGTTATTTTTGTATCTGAATTATGCAGAAAAGAAAGTGGAAGACCAGAGCAGAATATGAGAAAGGACATCATGTAACTTGATATGAAGAATTCCTCCACTTGAAACACTGGTCAGTTTGAGCTATGCTCTAAGGTTGGTAATTAATCAGAAAGTGAGACAAGATCATCCTCTGAACATTTCTGGCCTTGATCAATACAGCACTGATAATTCCCTGAAGATCTTGGAAAACAGAATACAAGATTACAAAAAATTTGAAAAGAAGCTGACCCTCTAGTGGTCAGTTCAAATTTATTCCAAGACCTACTCCACTTGCAGCTCACAGTCATATTTATTCACTGTCCTCTTTCAAGATCATAAGCCTCTGAGTCTGAAAACATGAAATGCTCTGTCAAAAGCCAGGAATCACAGAACAAGGGAATCCTACAGCTATGAGAAAACAAAACGGAACAAACCTGCTAAAAAACCAACACCAAAAATAAACAAAAAACCCCAATATAACATTGTACACTCGTTATGTATGTCAAGCTATATAGTACACACATTTTACACTCTAGAGTCTGTGTATTTGGAAGGAAGCATTGGGGGGGAAGGGGTATGGATCAAATACAAATGTCTTAAAAAGCTCTGTGCACTTCTCACTCTGCTTCAAATGTTCTGCCCATGACTAAAAGCCAGAGGTGGACAACTAGAATCAAGGCTTGTCCCTATAAACATATATAAACCCCCTATATATAATAAAAATTTAAAAAGCCAAGTTTAATTTCAGACCCATCTACTAAGTTCGCCTCCAGAAGGTTGTGACTTTTCATCCCTATGATCATCTATGGAAATGTCAGTTCTGTAGGTAAAGAAAGCATAGACAACAGACAACAAAAACTATTTCTGGCACTCTGGAAAATCCCCTTCTATTTCTACTTTTGAGCAGCAAAGAGAAGTCTGGTGCAAAACTATAAGCAGGTTCTTCCTACTGTTTCTCACAATATGCTATTTTTAAAGTATTTGTGGTGGGTTGGCCCTAGTCACCAGCTAAGCACCCACAGCCATTCACACACTCCCTACTCAGTGGGGAAGAAAGAGAATTGGAAGACAAAAGGAAGTGCAGGGGTCAAGACAAAGACAGTTTAATAAATGAAGTAAAGATGACCAAAAAAAGTCCCCAAACAAGTGATGCAAATGCAATCACTCGCTACCTGCCACAAGCAGACCAATATTCAGCCAGTCTCCAAGCAATGGCTGCCTCCCAAGAACCCACTTTCCCTCAGTTTGCTGAGGGAATGATGGTTGTATGGCATGCAATATCCTTCTGGTCAATTTGGGTCAGCTGTCTCAGCTGTGACCTCCCAGCTTCTTGCTCACAGGCACTGCTCAGCAGCAACCAGAACACTGGTGTGCCACCAGGACACCAAACACAGCCCCATACAGGCTGCTATGAAGGAAAGCATTTCCATTCCAGCCACACCTGGTATATAGTATTTTAGTATGAAATGGAAATTTTCCACTGTATAGCAATTGATCTCATTTTGATGCTACTAGCTCATGTCATGCTTTCCAGGAACTTACCTCTCTAACTTTAGAATGAACAGAAGAACTTCTGGGAAGATGAATTCCATGATGCATGAAATCCTGAATGCAGTTATATTCAAGTACCTACAGTAAAAACACACACATGCTCCTGTTAACACAATAAAACAATAGTAACTACTGCAGCTGTGCAACAACCGTATTTTTCCCTAAAACAAGCAACTGAAAATAGTATCTGGTATTATTTCTTACTTGGCTTCTGCTTGGCTCAAACTTTTCTGTGCTCAGAGCCTCAGTCTGCCTCAACTGATTTTCAAAATTTCAGAATATACAGTTAATCCAATAGTCAGAAGCTAAAGCAGGGTAAATAAGAATATTTGTTATCTGAAATTTTGCTCTAGCATTGTTGTGATGCTGTAATTATGCCTTTAATCACTTCCATGGAAATCCACAAAAACTAGATAAATACTTGAGCTATCAACTATACAGACTTGCACATACTGAATAAAAGCTTCAATAATTCATCTAACTGGTGTGTTTATGAAAAACACTGTGTATATGCATAGTTGTGTGAACCAATATTTCAGCAGCAGAATTAAAGGTGTTTAACTGCAGCTAAGCTGATCTCAGTGGGAAAACATTCAAAGCATGACATATTGGTACTCCTTGACAATGCTGAAGAGGCCCTTTCCTTAGGGAAATAATTCATTAAGGCTTGTTTAAGGCACCTCTCTGAGGTGGAAAGTCATGAGTCTTTCCCACCTTGAAACTCAAAACTATCCAAATGAAATTTCAAGCATAGTGTTACCTCTATGAATTCTCCGGACACCTTCTTCCAGGCCCTGAAGTAAACTTCTGAAATGTATTCCATCAAGGATCTGTATTAACATATAGAAAACACTGTCAAGAAAGCATATTAACCATATCTATGTACAGTTCATAAAGGTGAAATGTGAAGGTTTTTACGCATACCAATTTTGTTCTTAATCCTGTGCATCACCCTGATTTTTAGAAGAAGAAATTCTCTTTTTCAAGTCCACACCCATAACTACCACCTTAAACTCTTAATTAATGAACGCAAGCGCTATTACATGGTACTTGAAATATCTCTTATGGTGGGAAAGTCAAAACATTCACAGAGATACTTTATCATTTACGTCATGATGAATGCCTTAAATTCTTTATAGAGAAGTACAGGTATACATTATTTTACCTGAAAGCATTAGAAAGCCTCTGATTTTAATGCAAAGAATCACTTCTGCAATATTTCACTGAATAATCAAAGAAAGAAAGTCTCCATGTTTTCATCCATCAGCCAAGTTCTCAGGCTACGATTGATCCTGCAAGTCACCTCTTATTAGAATGTCTGCATATAGAATCCTATCAAATTAATTTAGAGGTTGCTCATAGGAAAAAACAGAAACACCCTACAAAAGAAGAAATGGACCTGCAACCCTCACACAAGCACTGCAAATTTCTATCAAAGTCATTTGCTTTAGCTAATGGCAAATAAACATTTACTACTCCTATAATTGTATGCCCAGGCACATCAGAGCAACTATTAAATGAAGTTGCTGAAACAATATAGCAGTTATATTCAGAAGATTCGAGGGTTTCTGGATCCTGGTATATTATTTCAATACACGAGGTATTTTTAGAGAGCGAGACAAACAAGATTTTGGACAAGCTCTTCCTAATTAAGTACTCTAACTAGGATGCATACCTTGGAAAGAACTGTAATTGGTTTTTAACAGTTCCATGTATCATTTTAATGAAGTTTACATTCCAGCTGAACAAAAAACTCAGGAATCTTCTTCCCTGTGGGGAGGGGAAAAGAGGAAAAAACAAAGGGAAATCAAACCTCAGAAGAATACTCAATTTAAGAGGTACCTCAAAAATCACAAAGGAAACTACATCTTTAATTTTAAAATGCATAGGTGAAACAGAAAAAAAATTTAAGATTCTTAATTATTAAACAGAATTCAAGCATTACTTTTATTCATACTGTAGAAAAAACACAGAACAAATGAACATGTGATCACCTATCTGCCTCCATTCCTTCAATGTCCATTCTGTTTTGGTGTGACTTCAAGCAGCATTCCAGAATGGTAACAGACTGTGCAACTCAGCACCCTCATCAAAGCCAGATCACTGAGCTCTGCCAAGTGCAATATCATTCCAAGACAACGCTGGAACGACGGTGAAGGGATAAATAAAACACTACCAGCACTGGACACAGGAACATTTTTAACAAAGCCACAGAGAACAGCTGGGCCACTGAGGAAATTAAATGTTCTGATCAGCAAGGACAATTCCTTTCCTCTTGCCACATGAAAGGTAATATTACAAACCTCCTGGAGCTGCTTTCATTCATGAAAGCAGAAACATTATTTTTCCCAAATTAGTTTTCTTCCATCTTATCAAGTCAGGAACAATGATGACAAATCTGATGAGCAATAGAATTTTGCAATAAAAGGCAGTGGAAGGCTGTGGATGAAGGAAATAAGCCAATGCTCTTCCAGAATCAGCAAGATCTGCCCAAAGAATTGGAGCCTTACACAGTATCTGTACAGGCAGCCTCACTCTGACTTAGCTTACAGATGAAGTAGTGGCATCCAGCTTCTAAGACTTAAAAATGTTTGATCATACTTAAGGGTGAGTCAGCCAGTTGTAAGAGTCCTTTGTATCTGTCAGCTTTCTAGCCAAAAATAAATTAGGAAAATTAATAAAGGAAGTGCCATAGTAAAGAACACATTGGCAGAAGTGCAAAAGGGTCACTGAACAATTAGCAGAGGTTCAGAGGCAATTCCATTGAGAGTTGGACCAAGAGTTGTGTTCACACCTAAGACAAAGACAAAAGAGAGAAAATAGAATGCCAGTCACACTAGGAGTTGGAATCTCACAGAGCAGGGGAGGGAGAAGGAAACACATAGTTGGAAACTGCCCTGTAGTGCAATTGATAGCTGAAATGCCTTTAAGTGAAGAAGTAATTCAGAAGCTCATAAAAATCAAGACCTAAAGGCTAAATACAGCGTCAAGATTCTCGCCTACAATGGAATCCTTCCTGTTGTCAACGAGAGTTGCCTCTATCTCCAACTTTGGTGGCCTAATATCAATATCCAGGAGTCCCACTTGGCACGTCACACATCAACATCCCTGACAAAACAAAAGGTCAAGGGAGTCTTGACCTACAGCTCTTCCCTCAATAAGGCAAGGATGAGGAAAAATTTGAACTCACCTCATCTGCTACAACCCCAGAAGCAAGACAGATGATAAAAAGCCAAAAAACAGATTTCAACCAATTCCTTTTAGCCTTAGGTTTCAAAAGATTGAGCCTGCTCCTGAAAATTATGGTAAGTGCCTCTAACTTAATCTGCTGCTTGTGAGTAATGGATCTGAAATAATTACTGGTATCAACATTCTCATTATCATGACATGTAAACTGGTGATAGGTGAATAAGACTGTGAACTTGTCACCTTTGGGATTAATGCAGTATCAGAATGTTGGGACACAGAGCACGTGGCTTTGTTCTATACACACACAGAAGGTTAGCAAGGAAAGAGAATACAAAAGACCTACCACAGTAACGTGCTCTGCAGGCTCTGCAGCTGTTGGACTGGAAACCCCATCTGAACAAGAATGTTTTCATAAATCACATAAAGTCAGAGGATCACTCCACTAATGCAGCCTGATAATAAGCCTCTGAGAAATACTACTCTGTGTTGAATAGCACAGCCTGGGAAGGCAGAAACACTGAACTCCCTGATCTAGCAATGAGGTATAAATGTGCAATTCTCTATCAGTTTAATCTGATTTAGAACTGATACACTGCATTCCTGACCCTTCCCTTCCTTCAGCCTTGTGTATGATGAACCATTGCAGACAGTTAATCTGTCTGAAAAACAACCTTACTAGGAAAAAACAGCCACCTCCTTCAATCAACCCATGGTATTACTGCTTGAACATTATACTTTGGAAAGGAAAAGAGGAATGCTAGCCCATGGCAACACAGGATCATTTCAACCTGAAGTTACAGCAGCTGAAGCTGCTATGGTGCTGTGCTCTGGGATATGTACTCTAAAAAACTAGGAACTGTAGGACAAGTCTGCAGGCACTAAAGGGAGTATTAGGCCTGATATACAGAAGCTCAGTTTCGCATCATAGCAATTCATATAACATGGTGATATTTGGTATTACTACGAGCATTTTAGCAGCAACACAGGATGCAAGAAGAAGGTCCAGTAGAGATACTGGGGGAGTGTTGGTTGGTTTCTTGTTGCTACAATCTACCAATTAGTGAAATGAGCCAGGAAGGGAAATTAGAGAACACACATGAGGTGTGTTATCACTGCAACTGAACTCCCACAGCACGCAAATCCCAAACAAAAGGACTTGCAACAGAAGTGCAGTGCTTTGCAAAAGAAAATGCTTTGAACACTTTGAATCTCCTGTCTGCAGAGCTAGGAACATCCAAGCTGGTTACCATTCCATTCCTGGAAAGTCATATATTGAAGCTGGATTTCTGTTCACAAACTGAGACAAGTGAATTTGGATGTTTAAGTCCCTAAAATGCTAATTGTCTGAAGAGTGATCCATGTCATCAGCTGTTTAGTTACTGCTTTATGGAACTGAATTGTTCTATTGACTCTGCTGACTAGGGTTAATACAGCACACACCCTAAGCACAGCACAATTTTCCATGCCCAGATGGTTTTCCAGAAGGCAGAGATCTATGACAGTGTTTTACGTGCCAGCCCCACATGGATGTCTGAGGCAACTTAGGTCATTTAGTGTAGCATGGGTCATTCATTTAAGCAATCAAGTCCTTCCCAGGACCTGTAGTGATTATGCTCCTGCACAGATGTCTAAACTTATTTCAGACACTTAATTTAACTGAACCCTGTCCTGGGATCTTTCCAGAATGGGTTATGGTTCTCCTTTTATTTTGAACTCTTATCCTCCAGGATGTAACATCACTTGTGTATTGGGCTGGCATGGCAAGGTTTTGGTAGTGGAGGCCAGCAGAGGTTGTTTCTGTGAGAAGCTGCCAGAAACTCTCCCCGTGTCCAATAGAGCCAATGCCAGAGGGCTCCAAGGCAGACCCACCACTGGCCAAGGCTGAGCCATTAGGCAACAGCTGGGAGCTGCTACTTTCAGTCAGTCCTTCCAGCCAGAAAGTGAAGAATCCAGAATCAAGGATTTAAACCACTAATGATCAGATGACAGAGCAGAGAGTGCAGTAAGGTGCTCTCTATATCTACCTAGAAAGAGACAGTCCTATGAAAATGCAAACATGACAAAATGTCAAGAATCAGAAATCACTGGGAGAGCAAAGAGAAAAATCCTGGGCAGAGAAGTGAATGTGCGAAGTGTGGCCAAATTTGCACATTCTTGTAGAGCAAAGGGGATGAGTTTTAATATGGCAGGAAAAATATTCATTACCAAGTCTGATTGCCACTGCTTTTTTCCCCTCATATTTAAAAAAAATCAAAACCAAAAACAAACAAGCAAACAAAAACCCACATAACAAAACCACAACTTATATACTGAAGGCTGTGTTTCACTCAAAGATTCAAGGTGCAATCTTCCTTTAGAAAAGCTGTGTAGTAATTAACATGTAATACTAAAAGTCTCACACAACTTGGAAGAAAAAAATAACTACAAGAATTTGCTTCTGAAACCTAGATAGCAGTTGTATTTTACATATATAATTACCAAGTATTTACTGTGCCTATATGAAGACAAAATATTAAAATTATACAGTGGATTTGAATATAACAGAAGAAAAAACCATATAGAATCAAATATAGCTAATGCATTTTAAGTACTGGGACAAAGAACACACACAAGTACACACTTTTTCCAGAGGGCAAAAAATCACCTAAAATGAAATACACCAAGGACACAAAACTAATTGCAAACTCTGTCAATATAGTCTTACCTGTCTTTTCTCTTTCCACCCATATTTTCTCTGTTTCCATTCCCAACTCTCATATTGTCTTAGTACATCCCAATTTTAGTCAAAACTAAAATAGCTTAAAATATGATATGTAAGTAA
The DNA here is from genome assembly GCF_041296385.1 of Aphelocoma coerulescens. Lineage (NCBI taxonomy): Eukaryota > Metazoa > Chordata > Aves > Passeriformes > Corvidae > Aphelocoma > Aphelocoma coerulescens. Next base: position 9,584,607 of record NC_091015.1, read on the forward strand.
CAAAAAACCCACCAACTTTGTAGCAAGTATCCAAATCCTGCTCTTTCAAACATTTCACCTAAGTCCTTTGCTACCTCCTTTTTCAAGATGCCATATCCTCATACTGCCATATTAATGCAGCAATCTCAGAGCTCATTTTATGACAGAAGTTCATATATTCCATAGGAAAAGGAATATATCTATTTTAGATGCAGGGAGGAGTCAGAACTTCAGAGACAAAGTCAGGTGGTCTGGTCACCTAACCAGAAAACAGGCTTGGACACCACTGTCCTGGTGCACAGACACAATCTAAAAACAACAAAACAGCAACTGTTCACTAAGAGAAATACACGTAGTTAAATAAAATAATTCTCATTTTTCTGTGAAGTTGGTTTCTTTTTATGCTTTTAAAACAAAATATGGCAATGCAATCTTCTAAATGGAATCATTTAGAACGAAAATTATTTTGCTACAGTTACTTGTCTTCAATAAAAGAAAAACTGCTATAAAAGAAGAGAATTACACCACAGAATGATTTTAAGTATCAAGGGAAACGCAATGGAAGCAAAGCACTTGATTTTTATTGCCTCGAGATACAAGAACTGGACAGAAGATTTAGACATACACTTTCACACTTCAGGCTGGAATAGAAACAAGTTTTTCCAGAGAATCAACCATTTATAGCTTGGAGCCAGAGCTGATGTGTCTCATGTTGCTACCTACTGTACTGTAAAACTATTAAAAGCGACCAAAGCTAACTGGCACAAAACCACAGTAAGATAAAAGTTGACTTACCTCTTCTTTGTTAATGTATTTTACACTCATAAAACACTGAAGTAACAAGTCTTTGACTTCATTACTCTCCTCTGAATCATAATCAAAACAAAGTAATGTCTGATGTAGATTCCATACACGAACTATATCTGCACCCTGACAGGAAAGAGGAAGCCCACATTAGAGAGGAGTAGGCATAGTTTTAATGCAAAGAGGCATTGAAAGGATTTTAAATAATGAATTTGAAATGAATTGTTACAGACAGATTTTTAGGTTGTGAAATTATGAACATTAATTTCATCACATTACTGGGAAAAAAAATACACATAACTGCAGAAATTCTGACTTCCAACAAATGAGGACATGCTCAAGTACAGAAACAAAGTTGCCATTTCATGCAAAATACATTAAAACCACACCATTCCACTTTAAAATCCATACAATACATACAGTTAACAGGGAAAAACAGAAGAAAGAAATAAGGATACATCTATTTTGTTAGTGCAAAAGATGTGTATCACAATACTACAAGTAACTCACACATCTTGAAAAAAGAATTTCAGACAAATAGAAAATAAAAATTATTTGTAGACAAATAAAGAGCAAAGGAAGATGAAGCTTCCCTCAAAAGTCTCTATGCATAGCTGAACATAGTACTTCCAATCTGAACTGACAAAAAGAGTTAATTTCTATAAAAACCTTGGCCATTGGACTGGACAAAAGAGTGAAAAGATTAAAAGGAATGCAAAAGAAAAAAATCCAGTTCACTTGTGAAACTGATGCCAAAAATCTTTAAAATTTGTTCTAGAGAAGGCAGTGTTTTATTGGAAGGATTATCTTTGTGGAAATATTCAGTATAACCTGAAAGTCAGTATAGCCTCAGCATACCGTAGCAGCTTTATTCAGGCTTTTTCTCAGCAGAATGAAAAACAGAGGCTTCCCCAGCTGCTCCTTCCTTTCCAGTCCCTTCTCCCACCACATTTCACAAACACGTTGGATAGCGTCCTGTAGGATTTTTTCAGATGCAGGTAATGCAGGAAGAATACCTACAAGAGTAATTAAATAATTATTTACTGCAATGAACCAAGTCATTCCTGTGAAACAGTAGTCTGTTAGCACACTAACTATCCCTCACAGTGTCAGCTAGCTCCTGCCACATTTACACACCTTCATGGCTTATGCAGTATTTAGGCAACTCTAAGGTTTTGCCCAAGTTTTTGGATCAGTAACAATGAAGTACTGAGTTTCCCTTAAAAGTAATGTAAGTCACAGGATAATCAAAGTTATATTCCATTGGGTGAACAGCTGGGAGAAAGAAAACCATTTACATTCCAACTTCTAAATTGTGCAGCTGATTTTTAAGCAAACGCTCCCTTAATTTTGTCTCATAAATACGAGCTTAAACCAGTACCAACTTTTCTCCTGTGAATTCTGTTTGATAGGCCAGCTGGATTTCAGTCAGATCAAAGAAACAGTCTCTGTAAAATGCTGCGTTCTGTACAGAGAAGTACTCACGATTTAGTATAAAAACGCATTCTACAAGAGCTTTGTAGTTTACATTTTCATCCACTGCAGGTATGGAAGCAGTAACAACAGCTGCCACTCCTTGGATCACTGCTACAGTTTGTTTCTGAAAGAAAGCAACGTTGAGGAAACACTCCTGCAGTTTATTTTGGACTCAGAAAATAATTCCAACAAGAAATAAACCTTAGCAACAGAGAGCAAAGCTGAATTGTTATTATGCTTCCACTTTGAAAAAGGAGCATACTGGCACCCAAAACCTACCAAATAAGAGGCAAAAGCATAGATTTTTAAAGTACATCTTTTCAAAAAGTTTGGAAAGAGTTTTCAGCTCCAGCTAGTAGATAAACTCTGTGACTGTACATGTGCATCCATTCCTGCACTAAAATCCTCATCTGCAGCAAAGCACCCACTCAAACACACATCCATTTCAGAGCTGAAAAGTCCCTAACTAGCAGGGTCTTGTGCAACTCAGAAATGTTTACACCTGGTAACCTCTCCAAGTGTGTGATTCTACAGGCCTCTGAATGGATGACTGTTTTTTCTACAAGCCTGTAGGTTTCTCCAATGATTTCCCCACTGTATTTCTTTTTTGCCTCCAAAATTAAATGACCTTTTCCCCCAGTATTCTCAAGGCCACATAGACTACAGCACAGAAGGCAGTATATGTGGGTCTGAGTCAGAAAAACTCGATATATTCTACATTTGTGGAAAGGGCAGTCAAATCTAGATTTCATGATCTTCGTTCAATAAAATGACATCACAAATCAGGTAGTGAATTTCTTATACTGTATGCCAGATACTTAACATCTGCAATATTAACATTCACTTATTGAAATAAAGACGTACAAGCAGCCCCTCCAACACTACTGAGAAAACTAACTCACATCTTTCATAACTAAAATTATCAGCAGATCTAGTCTTTTATAGTATAGACCAATCATAAGTTCAGATTAACCCATGCATAAATTAAGTCCTTTAAAAAATGGGCAGGAAGGTGATATTTGGAACTGATCTTATTTGATAACTCTTGCATGTTTTCAGCTGTTATCAAAATATTCCATTTTATTTCCCAAAAATCATGAAACATTCATCACCTTTTCATTTTACAAGATTCTTACCATTCCTGGAGCTATCTCAATTTCCATGTCACCATCACATTTATCATCTCCAGTCCTGTGCCATGTTTCCACAGGGCTCTCCATCAAGCTCTCTCGCAATAGCTGTGTCAGTCTCTGCCATAGCACTTCTTTTTGCTTCCTTGGCAATTCTTGAAGCAGCTCATTCAAGTCAAAATGATCAAATGTATTTTTCTATAAATGGTCAGAAGATACCACATAATTCCACATCAGTGAAGTGGCTTATATTTCATTATATTTTCTACAATTAGTGGGGGTTTTTACATTAATTATTAACTGACATTCCTCTGCAGTTATAGAGGTAAAATACCTTCTAGAAGTTATACTTTTTTAAAAATAGCATAAGGAATGTCTGCTACTTAACTCTTTATCATGAAGCAAGACTGCTGCTTTTAAGACAAAAGTCTTTAGCCCTTGACAGCAATGAAGACAATTCCATACCCTTAGCTATGAAGCTCAAAACTGCACAGAATTTAAGTCCCTGATCATATCTTTGCTGTCTTAAACATCGATTGATGATGGCTGTTGAAAGAAAATCCTTAGGCAAGGACTGGAAATGTAACAGTCAGTACAGCCATAGGGACAGCACTAATCTGGGATATGATCTGCACACACCAGACCTCAGCACACTGCACTGTTTTAAAGCCCCCCATCAAACCCAGCTCCTGAGCGTGTTAACCCCACACCTCCTGCTGAAGCCCTGCTAACAGGGAAGCCACCATCAGTCTCCAGTAAAGACTGCACTCCAAGACTGATCTGAACTATTTCCTCAGAAGGACTTGGCTAGAAGAATTTACCTCAGAGACACAGGGAGTCTGTTAGCATCAAAGAAAGGTAGGCAGCCTGCTAGGAAAGGGAATATGCAGAGAGAAGATGAGATAATTTCTGAGATGCAATTTGCAATACTGAAGTGAAGTTTTACTGGATCAAAAACACTTCAGAGGAAAGAGGGAGAATCTCCATGATCTTGAAATAAATATATTTTTAGTTTGCAGCTACACTGCAAGGCATCAAAAAGTCGAAGAAAAAAACAGAAAAGAATGAAAGAAGCAGCAATAAGTATTAGGAAGTTCCCAGAAGGGTATGAGAAGAAAGATCCTGTTACATATTTATAAGAGAATTTCTATTCTATTCTACAGCTGGAAATAAATACAATAAACCAAAGGCCTCACAGGGAACTCTGCAGCCCTCTGCTTCAAACAAACCCAAAAGACAGGATATTAAGATTGTACTGTTTTGAACAGAAAGAATGAATTCATAATAGGACCAGAGCTTTTGGATCTTTCTTTGGGATGAGATAGAATTATTCCAAAACCTATAAAGGCAAAGGATGACAGTGAATGATAATCATATCTGTGATTCCTATTTTTCTGTCTAAGAAATTACGTCTTTTCTTGAATTAGAATGGGATTTAGTGGAAAAAATTAACAGCACCTGTTGAAGATCTCAATGAACAGCACCACAATATGACATTTTTAAAAGATTATGAAGAAAAAAAATGAAAAGCCCACAAGAAATCTTGAAGGAAAATTAGCAAACCCCTGGAATTTTAGAAGACACAGATGAACCTAAACACTGAGAGGAAGGAAAAGAAAAAGTTCAAGGGGGAAGTAAGGGGGGTGAGAGTGTGTGTGGAAAACAGACACTGAAAGAAACAGGAGTGCTAAAACCAGAACTTTCAAAAAAGTTTAAAAGGCAAATTCTAAGGCTAGAGCACCAAATAAGTGGCAAATATAATACAAAATCTAAGGAAAGCAGTGAGCTTTAATGACAATTTATTTGACCACAGGATCCTCCAGAAAACCAGTCTAGAATTTGTCAAGGGAGATCCTAAAAGGAGGACCCTCATACTAAGACAAGACAAGGTCACACATCCTCCATCACTGAAGGTTTCAAAAGGAAATTAATAAAATAACTCTAGTCTCTTGGATAGTCTAAAATTCATCTGGATATTCATGTTCCCTTATGCTACAAAGGCATGAAGACAATTTTAATCAATATACTCATTGTGGCTGGTGACATAGTTTCCAGAGATACTGGTAATAGCTGAAAACTGTTGCGCAAGAACTCCTGTGAATTGGTGATGAAAAATAAAAGGATGAAAAAACTTTTAATCCAAATAGCTCAAGGCAGTTAAAATAAATTATTGAATGCAGATGGCAGAATCAACACAACCAAATCAACTGAAAAGGAAACACTGCAAGTGAAAACTAAAATTAATTAATTTTTGTTAAAATGTTTAGATTTAGGTAAAAACGGGAAGGATGTCTTTAAGCAGAGGCAATCTGGTAATAAAGTTGCTATGTATAACTACATACAAGAACACAAACGAAAGAAATAGCAAATTGCTTGGGGAAAGATTCGGTGATGTTTGGGAGACAAACTTTTGTAAGCTTATTATACAAAACATGATTGTGGGTTTAATACAGTTGCTACATTAAATCAGTTCATGCCTTTGTGCACCTAGAGGTCAACTGAGGTCAACTTCTTTACCCTGATCCAGGTAATATTAGGAAAATACCCATTAAAAGCTTAAGAAACTAACTTGACAATACCATTTACAGAGAGCAGTCTACCCCTTCTCTAAAGCAGTGACAGAAATAACAATTCAAGTAGAATTAAATGTAGACCAAAGAACAAGTAGACGGGCCAAACTATCAAATGAATGAACACTAGTGAAACACAACTCTGCTATGTTTGTACATCAACTCACATTCATTATATACCAATAAACTTCCTTAAGTTGAAATTAAAAAATACAATACTTCATCAAGTTAGTGGTTTTTTTTAGTACTACCACAGTACTAATAATTTATTTTTTTTAAAGTAAGCTATATGCAGAACAACCAAATGACAAAAAAAAAGCTGGTTTATAAATATTCATATTTCAGATTCCACAACATTTTCAGCCTATATTCCTTCAAGTGCCATTTGAACTTATTTTCTACAGCAATTATTCCCACACATCTGCAAGTACCAGACAAATAGTTTCTGTCCCTTTGTCACACTACTGCACCCGTAAGAGACTTATGACTCCATAAGTGATATATATATATATATATATAGATATAGATATACATTGGCTCACTTACAGGATTCTGAGTGTAATGCAGGAAGTCTTCAATGGACTCTTTAGACACAACTTGCAAAAATGCTTCGTGTTTCATTGTGGAATTGTTTCCCCTAATTTATAGAGAAACCATAACGTTAGAGAAGGCACTGTATATCAAAACAAGATCATTTTGGTCTCAGTTGTAGCCATATATCAGCTACATACATAGCATTTATATATATATATGTTATATATTACATTAGTTATACATGCATTCCACAACTAAAGAAGTTTTTCCCTCCAACATATTTTAGTTATCTGAATCAGCATTTGGATTCACAACACCAGTAGGCTGCAGAGATTGCTTTCTTTCTAGTTTCTTTTGCAGAATAAATTTTTAATGGATACTTTGATTTTTAAAAAGCACAGTGCATTCTCCAGCACACACCCACTATTTAAGCCGGCCATCATTCCCGACAACAGTATTTATTTGCATAAGAAGCACTGAGGGATAGTAAAATGGTGTCTCCTTTTCTCTACTCTCAAGTGAAAACTATGGGAAATGGGCAAGGCCACCAAGGCCATTAGCTCACGTAAACATTCCTCTACCCTAGGTGTCTCCTGACATGCTTTTCCAGTTGGGAAAGGGACTTACACAGCCCTTCGTGTGTGTGAAGCCACAACACGGAACGGGGCGGGGGCCGCTCTTGGGCCCGTCCCGAGTCACCCGAGGGCTCCCTCAGAGCCGCACGGGACGCTTACCTTCGGGCTCCCTCAGAGCCGCACGGGACGCTTACCTTCGGGCTCCCTCAGAGCGGCACGGGACGCTTACCTTCGGGCTCCCTCAGAGCCGCACGGGACGCTTACCTTCGGGCTCCCTCAGAGCCGCACGGGACGCTTACCTTCGGCTCCCTCAGAGCGGCACGGGACGCTTACCTTCGGGCTCCCTCAGAGCCGCACGGGACGCTTACCTTCAGCTCCCTCAGAGCAGCCGAGCCCTCCTGGATCCGCAGGATGCACTGACAGCACCGCGGCGCCGCCTCAGCGGAGCGGAACGAAGCCGGCGGACTCGCGCGTAGGAGAAGAGCCCGCGGCGCACAGCGGCACCGCCGGAGGAGACACCGACCTCGGGAGCCGCTCGAAAGGGACACCCGTGGACAGCCCGGGACACCCCAGCCCCGCTCGCCCGCCGGGTCCGTCCCTCACCCGCCACTTTTCGAATCGTCCCGCGGCCGATGTTGAGCGCGCGCCGCGGAACTCCCGTCTCGTCTCGCGAGACCTCGACCACCGCCCCACCCTTTCCCGCGCCCGGCACCGCTGAGGGCGGGGTGGGGAAAGCCGGCCCCGGAACTCCGCGGGAACACGGGACGGTGTTCAAAACTCACAGAATCACAGAGTCAGCAAAGATGGAAAAGGCCGCTAAGGTCATCGAGGCCAATCTATGGCCGAACATTACCAGGTCAACTAGACCATGGCACTGAGTGCCACTTCCGGTCTTTCCTGAACACCTTCAGGGACGGTGTGCCTCCGTCCCCTCCCTGGGCAGCCCATTCCAATTCCTCCTAATGTTCGACCTGAACCGCTTCTGGCGCGTGCTGTTGTCTGCGGGAGAAGAGCCCGACTCCCCCCTGGCTAAACCCTCCTTTCAGGGACCTGTAGAGAGCGATGAAGCCCCTCCTGAGCCTCGTCTTCTCCAGGCTGAGCCCCGCCGCTTCCTCAGCCGCTTGTAGGATTTGTGCCCCAGCCCCCAGCGCTGAGCAGCGCCTGTGCCCGCAGCGCCCGGCCCGACCCCGGCAGCGCCCCGCGGGCGGCGGGGCCGCGCTGAAAGGCTCCTTCCTCCGCTGCTTGCACCAACACAGGCTGGCTGGAGACACGGCTGGTCCCGGAGGAGCATCCCATCACTTACCCAGAGACAGCTGCCAGGGTTCAAACCCCCCCACCACTGTTCCCTTTCTGTACCTACCTCAAAAGTGTCAGTGCTTCCAAACGGGGGGTAAGCCACGCTCAGTTAAATTCATGTTCACGCTTAAGAACACAGTATTCCTTCTTCCATGGATCTCTGGTAATGTCGACATTTACAAAAACATCACCCATTTGATTACACTGGTGGCTTTTTTCTCCAATAATGTTATTGTTGCTATTGCTGACCTCTCCGCCTTTACTCACAGTCCTGGTGAACAACATAAGTATTTTGCACTCTTCGTCCAAAGCAATCAAGAGTTAAACAGCCTACGTGCCAGAATGTATAGGAGACTGTGTAAGCCAGATGATATTCAGACTTTGATAACTAAGGATTTTTTTAATATATCAGGAAGTTATGTCTTCTGTTTCTTCTTTGCAGTGTTTGGAATTAGTTAGATCTTGAATTCTGTGATATTCCCCATTCCATTTGTTTGAGCTCTTCTGCAAATCAAAACCAGTCAAAGTGTCTTGTTAAGGGCTTAATTTGTATTTTTCCATTTGGCATTTTCAGTAGCATAATATTTCTCTGTGTTGTTGGCTGTTCAGAAGAGAGAGGTGCATGACTGAAATAATTTGCTTTCGGTCTGTAGAAGCAGTACAGCATGTGCTGCTTTACTGTGCAAACAAACAGAAAACCAACTGCGATGTCTATAAAAGTTCTCACATCTGGACTTTTCAGGATTGTAGTTTTAAAAAAATATTACATAATTCAGATTTTATTTAGTATTAAATGTAAAAATTCACTCCTTTTAAAAGTAGCACTTACCTCTTCTGCTGTTTTAATTTTTAACATAGTCTTTGTTAATCACCCTGCCTTTCACCGATTTAGATTATATTAAAAATTAAGGTTTTTCACATTCTCTGCCACATTTATTTGAGATAAGAATCTGGCTTGTTTCAGATCCTGTGGACCTGACTTAATTTCCCAATTAGGTATTCAGCTAAGTGCGAGGAGCCTGTGAAACAGTTTGCTTGGAATAAGTCGCATCAGCATACCTGTAGAATTGTAAAAGCAAATAAAAATGTGCAACACTTGACATTTATACATTGTGCTAATGTCTGCCTATATTGAAAAATTTCTGCATATATTAAAAATCTTTGTCATTTTAGATCCAAACTGATGACTTATCATGACTCTCATAGACTGAATATTTCATTAATACCTTGATTAGTCTTCTAATTAGATGCTACAGTAGTCACCTGGTTACTGTTTATTTCATCAGGCACGCATCCATTTAGCAAACAAACTAAAACGTATTTTAGCTTTTAATTTCTGTTGCATAGCAACCACAGAATTATTTTTTTCATAGTATTGAAACTAGAAGTTGACACAGATAACAACAGGCTGAATAACACCAAGTGATTCATTTTAAAGGACCACATAGAGAAACCAGAGGCAGAATAATGTTTTCTAGGTTTTTTCAAGAGCTGTGCATGAACTGCAAGCTAGTAATAAACCTGCAATTCTATTTTCAGTTTCTCTAATCTTCTCTCTTTCAAGAGTACCAAATTACATGCCTCTCTTTGACATATCTGTTCATCTGTTCAAAAATAATCTATACCCTGTGATAATAATCTCATATTTATTATCATTTTCCTGTCAAGTTAAGTTAAGGCAAAAATGAAAAATGGGCCTTTCGCACATGGTTGCTGAGCAACAGCAAATAAAGATTTGCTTTTGTGCTACTGCTCCATGAACCAGTCTTTATTCTTGTTGGTGGCCTGCACTAGAGATCTCAGTTACAAATGGCTCACACCAGAATATCGTTGTTTGGGCTAGCACAAGCATTCCATTTTAACCTATAAGAGTCAACAATATAAATAAAAAATAAACAAGTAGTTCCCTGAATGCTAGACACCTTCTTAACAATATTTTCTTATATTTACAATGTTATTTTCTAGATAATAGTTTCTTATGAGATTATTGTACACATTATCTACTACCATGTTAGAGTGGTAACTCCCATTTCTTTTTCTTCAAATATGTAATAAAATTTGTTATAGTTAATACAGTATGAACAAAATCTGATCATCCTCTGAGGCAGGCTGTTAATAATTTACATGCATTCATTTCCCTTGATTTTTTTTTTTTTTTGATCTTCACATACTTTGATAAATAATCCGAACAGCATGGGAGAGAGATGAAGTTTCACACTATTCCACTTCTCCAGATCTCCCCTTGCCTGAAGGTAATCCTGCCAATCATGCCATCCTTTATTCAGAGGCAACTGTCACTTCTCAATGCTGGTGTGATTAGACCGTGAAAAGGCTTATTTCCCTTAAATTATTAATATTAACATGAATCAATTTTAGAGTTTAAGAGATTAAGTAGGAAAAAAAAATCACTACAGAAGAAAAAAAAATTATCCTTGTTAACTCGCGCAAAAAATAAGGAAATAAAATGCGCAGAGGGAATGCAAAAGCTGTTGGGGAGAGCCACTCCCTGGAGCCGCTGCCGACGGTTCCCAAGTCCTGAACTGCCGCCCCGCGGGAGCTCCCCGCTACTGCCGGCGGCTGCAGGGATCCACACCCAGCTCGCTTTAAGCTGTGAAAACACAGTAACTTTATTTGCTTTGCTTTGTTATGATGCTTTATGACACAATACTTAGTTATTACAGCATGAAGTCGATCACAGGGCTGGAGCACCTCTCCTATGGAGGCAGCCTGAGAGAGCTGGGTGCGTTCAGCCTGGAGAACAGAAGGCTCTGGAGAAACTTTTAGAGCACCTTTCAGTGCCTAATGGGCTACAAGTGAGGAGAGGGAATTTTTGTAAGAGCATGGAGAAACAGGACAAGGAGGAATGGCTTTAAACTGACAGAGGGCAGGTTTAGATTAAATATTGGGAAGAAATTCTTTATTGCAAGGGTGGTGAGGCCCTGACACAGGTTGTCCAGAGGAGCTGTGGCTGCCCCATCCCTGGAAGTATTCAAGGCCAGGTTGGCTGGGGCGTTGAGCAACCTGGTCTAGTGCAAGGTGTCCCTACCCATGGCAGGGGGATTGGAAATAGATGATATTTAGGGTCTCTTCCAACCCAAACCATTCTATGGTCCTATAATTATTATTTGCTGCATTATTTTGCTCTTACTGTTACCACTCGTTCCTTATAAGCAGTGTTACAAATCACTGTAATTTTTCTCTGTTCACTATAAGTACCATGAATATGGAAAGATTTCTGAAATGTTACAAGATGCTCACAAAAAGAAATTACAATAACGGTATTTGCATAGCCGAATCCATCCCACTGTAAAAATAAGAGAGTGTAATTTTTCATTATAACTGCAGCAAACATCTTCTAGTATAAAGTCATTGTCATCTTTCAGAATATTATGTATCGAGTAAATTTATAATACTAGTTTGTCAGTTAATTTGTTTCAGATATAAAACACTCCAATTACAAATGCCATGTCTATATTACTTTAACCCTATTAAATTACAGTCTGATCTTTACTGCTCTTGTAAGTGTCCTGTTGATGCCTTAGGTTTTAACTTTTATATTTTTCAAATCCTGTACTGCTCAGTGTGTAACTCTGAAGTTTCTTGTAGCCTGTTAATTTCTGCTCTCTCATGCTACGTAGACATAACAAAGCTTCTCCGGGCCTGCTCCTCAAGGACACCCAGACTGTCCTAGGCCCAAAAAGTATAAACCAAAGAGCCTCTAAGGTGGGCAAGTGGAGGGGAATTACATCATTAAACTGAAGCTTTAATTGGAGAATTAACCCTGACATGCAAATGAACCAAACCTATAAAAGTGTGAAGAACTCGTGACCTGTCATCCATCTCAGGGTCCATCTTGGCAATGGCCTCTGGCCCCCAGCAGTACCTTTGAAGGCCTTTCCAATAAATACCTGCCTTATTCCCTTACTCCTGTCTAGTCTCTGTTTCTAGGAGGCCTGATGAGGCATCAGTTCTTTGGCACCACCAGAAAGGGACAACAAGGCTTCTGAAAATCCTCTGGGACTCAGAAAGATCCAGCTCAGCTTCCCCCGCCTCAGCTGGCACCCGGGGGGGGGGCAGTTGCTACAGTCCAGGAGGCAGAGGAGCTCCAAGAGGCCAGAAAATTCTCCAGATCCAGCACAGAGGCACGTGAGTAACTGAATAAAGGTGGTATTCTGCTGGCACATGGGTTGGGTGTTAAGAGATCTCTTACAGCTTGTTTAGGGACTCGGAAGAGTCCAGGGGGGAGGAGGGGGGGTTTCATTTGGTGTTTCCTCTTTTTGTTAGCTTGGCAGCTTGTGAGAGCTTGTCAGGGAACTCGTGTGAAAGTCACAGGGAATTTAATTTTCCCTCTGTTGCTTTGTTGCTAGCCTGTGTCCAGCCACCATCCCTTGACAGCTACCCACGTGGTGCAGTGGCTTGGAGGCTTGGAATGTAATTCTAGCCACAGTTTAAATCCTTGGGTTGTGGGTTTGAATTCTATGTTCCCTACTTTCTGTTTTTGCTTTAGAGAGTGTTTTAGATCTCGTTGCTTTATTTTTTGTGAATTCTCTGTTTATAAGCATAAAACCTAAGGCATCACTGTCTCCTTGTAGCTCTCATTTTATTTTAGTTTTTAAGAGAAATATTGCTTCTAAGGTACAAAACCGCTGTTATTATTAATTTTACAGGTGCTCTTAAAGGTTTCATTGTGATAGACATGCATCATTTAGATATGACACCATCTCTGTTCCATCTGTCTAGTCTAAACATGAAAATACTGTATAAATATCAGAATGAACATGATTTGCTCATCTAAATTAGTTTCTACATATATAAACACAACAAACTGCTTTACGTTGCTTGGACATTATATCAGCATTTACTTGTCTCACACCAGTGTTGGCTTTGTCAGCAAGGGTGTTCCCCATGTCCTTGATCCAGACCAGGAGTCCAACCAAAGCCCATTGGGGTTTTTCACAGGCTGCTTGTCCTGCTTCCTCCATGCAAAACTGACAGTCGTGTAGTATCAGCCTGAGGGTATATGTGGAGTCAGGCACCTGTGAGGGCTTATATATCCACTAAGTTTAGACATACTTGTCCTTTATTCCTGTTTTGGGCATCAGTTTTATTATCACAAGGCCTATGTTTTGGCAAACTTTCTGATCATGGCCTTAAACAAAGGAAAATTGATCCTTAAGTTATTTTTTCTAGGAGAATTTGATCTGTCCCCCCTTTACCTTTGTGTTTATTGTGCATAATGGGTTTCATTGTTAGGTATCCCAAGTTTCTAGCCACATGCTTGAATCAACAGTAAATACTTAAAGCATAGTGATGTTTCATATGTGCTGATCAAGGCCCTTTTCCATGTCCTAAACTGTAATTTCACTTCTGCCTGCTTCTGATTAATTTCAACTTTTTGCACTTAATCTCATAAAAGTTGTGTCAGCAGCTCAAGGGAGTTCTAGAATCAGAGCTAATTTGGTATCTAAGGCATGAAACACCTATGGTGAATTGCTGATAGAGGCATGCTAAATTTCTGGTGAACTGAGAACCTTAATCTTCCAGAAGTTTCATGTTTTCTCACTTCATGGACTATTTTTTAAATTTCCCTTTGCCTCGTGACTAAATACCTCTACAAAACCATTTTGGCAAATTGAATCCCCCATTATGAAACTAAATTCTTTTAGGCTGTCCAGTGCCTCAGAGGAAAGGGGGACAGCAGAGCGCAGTGAGGACCACACCTGTTGTTCACTGCTTTTAAGCCAGGGTGATTTTGACTCCCAAACATGCCTCTCATCCAGACAAGTTCCTTATTATAGCACAAGAAACGAAGCACACAGGCAGCAAAAAGGGATTCTGATAATAGGGTCTGCACTACCATCTAGTGGAATGCAACAGTACCTTCAGAAATAAACACTGGGCACTACTGACTGTACATGGAAAAACTTTAACGTCTCATTGTGAGAGACAAGATAAGCAAAACAAAAATGTTTTTATTAAATAAGAAATTAAGCATTTTTTACAACTCAAATAATCTGAGCTTGAAAAAACATATTAAATAAAAAAATATGGCCTAGAACAAGGTTGCCTAAAACTCTTAAAGATTGATACCTCTTTTCAGAAGGTTCACCTTAGTATTTTAAACTTCTGATTCCAACTTACTTTACATGCAAATTAACAATTTACCAAATAAAACAAAGAACCAGTATTGCTACCAATACCATTCATGAGTCATGAATATCCATTTCCATCTTTCATTTTCCATTTCCAACCCACTTTTACCCTTTATTTCACTGTCATCCCCTGGATAAATGACAGGTCTAAAGACAATCCAAGTCCTTTATTTGGATGCTGCTGTCAATTCATCAAATGTATCCAGTGGGACTCTGAGCTGAAAGTTACAACAGAGCACCCATTCCCTGGTTATCACAGTTACTTGAGCTCAGAGAATTTCATGATTCATGCAAAACCAGATAAACTTTCCTCTAAGTTGTAGGTGGAAAACATTGCAATGCAGTAACTTCAGATTAACTCAAGAGACAGTAACAACAATCATGCAAAATATGGCAGGGATTTCAGTCTATCAGTTGAAGTATTTCTCCCATGGGAAGTCTGTGTGAAACTGTCTTGCAAAATATTCTGTATTAAATTATTAATCATTGTGACATGCTTAGTAAGCTCCAGTTGTCAGGCTCCCAGAGTTTGTAGAATAACACACTAGCTTTCAAATTCAACTAGAATAAAAAAATAAAAAACTTATTTGAAATTTCATGCTGGAAACAACCTCTGTTAAATGTATGCACCATTTTTGATTTTAGGGATCTTGTCCCAGTTATCAAGTAGAATTACTAATCTTCATTCAGGACCTACAGACAATTACCATTTTACATTGGCATTATCTACATTACAACTCAAGTTCTATGCACAGATTAATGTATTTTTAATTCCTATCAAATCTTTGTATACTGACTTGCAAAGCTTGCAGCTCCCAGCAGACGCCTTTTTTCTGCCCAGCTGGAGTTGCTACATGCCCGTCCCTGAGAGAGTTTGGGCTCAGGAAGCAAAATGCCCAGGAAAACCTACAGCACAGGCCAGGAGTGCACATAGCTCCAGCATATTTACTGAGCTTACCTTAATGTTTAAAAAAAATATATTTGAGAGCCACAGAATTGAGGCTGGAAGGGACCTCACCAGGTCTAGTACAACATCCTGCAGAAAGGAGCTACTTCACTTAATTAATAAATAAAATTGATCATCAGTTAGATCCTTACCACACAGCTGATGAGTGAATTCACAGGACACAGCTGGGTGCAGGGATATCACAGCTTTCCTACTTGCACAGAGGCTGAGGTGCTTCGTGCCCAGCTCTGACGTTTGGGTTACCAAGTCCTGGCAGGAATGGCCCACGTATCCTCCAGGCCACAAATGCCCCAGGCTGGAACCAGCCCCACCACTGCCTGGGTGTGAAAGGTTGGAATCTTGCCTAGCTTTGGGCTGTCCTTGAACATGTGTCTATATGGATCTTAAAGGGAAGAATGATCACTATTAGGACTTAATTCCCTTGCTATAAAGTTTACAGCTACTGAGGACTCAAAGATTAACATTAAAGACAGGTTGGCTTCACTTTGGTGGTGCCAGAGGAAACAGAGATGCAGGAGCCTGCTCAAATTGGATTATTCCACTGCAGATGACTGGCAAGCAATATTCCCTGCAGACAGTGAGAACAGAGAGTATCACCTCTATCACATGAATACAGATTAGAGAACTTTCCTCCCAGAGCTGCCATCTACTCTGGCTGCTAAATTTACTGCATAACACTGAATGAAATACAAGTGGATTTTTGCATTTCTCATAAAACATACTTCAGAAGATGCCTGAGAATTTTGTTGAAAGCCTGACTGGCTTAGAAATCAGTAGGAAAACATACAACAGTTGGACACTTTACAATACACAAAACCACCATTTGGGATTAAATACCCTGACTGCTTCTGCAACCAGCTACAAGCACAAATGGGTCTGGCACCATCTGCAGTTTTGGTTCTTTCTACCAAAGGAACCATCCAACATTCAGAGTTTGGAGGAGAATATAAACAATTAAATTGATTAAAAGAGGTACTTAATAGGAAACAAGTTCTGTATTCAGATCTTAGCTGAGAAAATACTGAAAATAGCAACATTGGTAACTTTATTGGAAAACACTGCTCCTAGATGGAAACTGGATGAACTAAAAGCCCAAAACCAGTTTAAACAGTAGAGCAAGTACTAAGAAGAATCCTAGGCTGGGGTGAGTCCATCAAATTAATACCAAAGCCATCTGCAGGAGTGTCTTGCACAGTTATTTCTGCTCTCTAGTAAGATCTGTGAATACACAGGCAGTGCAGATCCCGGTACCACCTGTCTTGCAGGGCTGAATGGAGGGTTTGACTTTGATCCAGGTCAGGAATATGCTGACACCTGATCAGTCCTGGTACTGCCAGGTAGTGTGCAATCCAGAATCACCTTGCCATGAGGGAGCTGTGGAGATGGCCATGCTTTTCCTTGGCTTTAGCTGCCTTCCCGTTGATTAGAAGAAGCCTTTTATTCTGCTAAAAAAGGGATGTATCTCCTCTAAGAAAAACAAAACCAAACCAAAACAGAACCTTATTTTTGTAGTTAGTAACATTAAAAATTATCCAGTGGGGCCCATGCTAAATGGGATAGTGACTGGGTGATGAATTTTTGCAGCTTTTATTAAGGCTGATGAAAACTGACTGAATATTATGAATTCAGTCAAGTTGTAGCTATTTATGGGAAGAGGTATCATAATTAATTATAGAATTATAACTAATTATAAACTAATGTTTAATGCAAAGAGCATACTTTCTATGCCAATTTTTCTGGAATGGATAGAGGATACAACACCCCTTTTCTTATTTATGCAGTACATAATTATATTTTCCATCAATATCTGCCTTACCAAGCACATGAAAGAACAGAAAAGAATGCCACAGGCAGAAATCTGCTGATTCTAAATCTAAGGCAGTCAAATACATTTCTAAGTCCTTTTGAAAGCATAATTAATGACAATTGGTTAGTAAGTACTAGAATGATGACAATTTGTTCAATTGATCAATTTAAGAGAAAAAAAAATTAAGACACTGAACAAAGGACCCCCTAATTCTTATGTGTGAATCTATTCCAGAAGAAGCACAGAAATCTCCATGAAGTATCCTCCACTTCTCAGTCCACTTTCTCTCACTTAAGACCCAAAAATCTGCCTACAGACCTTACATCAAGGCTCCCCAGGTTACAGGAGTCTGTAGAGAGGACTGTTTTAAAAATTCACTTCATTGTATTACCAGTTAGAACAGGGATATGGCAAAAGAGAGAAGGGGGGCTGTGTAGAGGGAAGCAACACACAGACTTCCATATGAACCATTTATTGAATAAATACATGCATCATAATGTAGAATTACATGAGCAAAAAAGGCAATCTGTAAATTGTAAATCAAAACTGATTACCCTTTGTTCTCATTTCAACTCTCACCATTTGCTGCAGCTCTGATAAAGGATTCAAGACAGAAAATTAAAACTCTTTTAGTCCACCTCCAAGTGATATGCATGCTGATTTGAGTTTGAGTTACACCACTGCTATAGTTAAGAAAGCTGGTTTTCTTGTCAGTGAAGCAGAGTAATTTTAAAAACAGTTTCAATAGTACAGAACATGTGTTGGTACATACAGGTAACAAAGCTTATTTTTAACCATTTCATATGTTCATATTTTAAGGCACAAGGATAAACAAGAACTACATGAAAAGCTATCAGCTGATATTGAATAAATGACTTGATAATGAGGTGCAATTTTTGCCCAGAGGCAAAATTGTCCTTCCTACTTCCAAATAAATGGAACAATTGGAATTTGGTAATACAAAAGTTGCATCCACTATCCAAAGAATCAATCTCATCTAGGCACTCACAGTCTGATCCAGATTCACTCAGGAGGATGTTTCTGAAGATCTGGCATCCAGAACTGATACAGTCTATGGGAATTATAGTTGCTGAATTGCAATGACAGTTAAATCTCTTCATTTCAGATTCCTAAATGGAAAACAGGATCTCTAAGAACCAATCCCCACTTTTAGGTAGTGAGTTATTTTGGAAACCTGCCCTATATTCTTTATTCAATTACTCACTTTGTGCTATGCTTTCACATTTGCCTGAACACGGCATTATTTTCCACTTTGAAACTTTAAAAGACAGAATGGGGTTTTTTTGTTTAAGTGCAGTATTCTGTCCCCAGACTTCACTTAAGTCTTGAAACACCGAGTCAGTTTAACACCCTATTTGTTGGCTTCAGATCAAAGTCTGTGCAGTCACTGGCCAAGGTGTAGAGCAAAAATCCTTCCACCTCAGACTGAACCAAGGCAAAAGACAATTATGTTGAACTGCTACTCTCAGACCTCATTTATTCAGATTAGCATTTGGTTTCTGCATTTTCATTGCATTAAGAACAATTC
Organism: Aphelocoma coerulescens; assembly: GCF_041296385.1. NCBI lineage: Eukaryota > Metazoa > Chordata > Aves > Passeriformes > Corvidae > Aphelocoma > Aphelocoma coerulescens. Next base: position 9,603,446 of record NC_091015.1, read on the forward strand.
TCTGTCTTTCCATTCTTAACATCTTAATGGAGAACTAGCAAAGGAAATAATTTCATCATATTTTAGATGAATAGATGAGTGAATATATAGCTACTCATATGTTCCAATATACAGTGAAGCCTTCAAATGGAAATGTTTTCTTACAAAGAATCTCTATTGCCCAGCCCAGTAACAGCAGTTACAGTACAGTTTACAATGTAAGACTGTTTGATAAAATTGTCTTGTATAAAACGTGGCAATGAGAAGGCCATCACTGTATAGAGGTGTATGGTGCAGGTCACACACATCCATGACAAATGTTCACGTTAAATTGAATTTAGACAAACTGAAATTTTTAGACTTGGAAAAGACAAAAAGCTACATGTATGGTAGGCACTTTGGTACATCTAGTAATGTAGGCAAATTCTACATCTAGAGTTAAGGTTCTGTCAGTAGTCTTACAATAAAGCTAATTTCAGGAGTTTATCATTCTGCTTTAAAATTCTTTCTTGGCTGAGACATCATTCTAGAATCTTAGCTAAATAATATACTTAGTCTAATTGCATACTTATCCAAGGATGAGGACATAGGCTCTGCAAGAGCCAAGCTGTTCTCTTGGATTCTTAATGCACATTTTTCTAACAGTCTAAAAAAACTTACCAGAAAAAGAAAAATCAGTTCTGAATACAAAAAAAAAAAAAATTCCCATAATTCAGAAAATTAATGAGCTCAGCTGTTGGGGCTGATACTCTCCCTTCAGATCCTGCCTGCCTGGATCAGTTTGTGCTAATGGTGTCCCTGCTGCCTCTTGCCCAGCCCATGGCAATGATTCAGGAGAAGGACAGCATTTCTCAAAAACCTTTGTGGACCACTGAAGTGCATTTTGTTCATGCACCAAACATACCAAGTAGCAATGAAGCAACTGTCAAAGACAGTGAGTTTCATCTCAGTTTTCCACTTACCTACTGGTGTTCATCTGAGGATTACAGAAGGTATCTCATAACATACTATTTTAGCACAGTATTGTGTAATAAAAATAACATATGTCTTGTACATATGCCTACTATATGAACTTAACTTGCAAGCTGATTTGTCTACTTATAAATAAGTGAAACATGGTGGTAAGGACAGTTTAAAGTGGTTAGAGATCTTCTTTATAATACAGAAAAATCCATGTCCTCATACCTTCAAAAGATCATATGTCTAGTACTCCAGAGTACAGGAATAAATAACAAAATCCAACTGAACCTGTATAATAAAACTGTACTGTTTGTTATGTTTACTCCATTAAATGAAAACTCAGATTTAGAAACTGTGATTTGTGGACCTCATCCTCTATTTATACAGTATTTATAGAATTCTCATTTTTATTTATAATATTCTATAGCATGATTTCCCAATAATACATTTATATATAAATATTAAAATGTTAATGTTTTGTACATTTTAAGCTAGCCCCACTAGGCCAGGAACACAATAAAGTAAAAATGTTTTTCTGCATTTTCTTTTTGCAGAGTATCACAAAATGATTAAGACCATTGTGCTGCAAAGACAAAAGAGATTCATCTGAAGAAATTAACATGCATTTAGAAGAAAATATCTATATCCTTTATCTAATTTTCTTCTGAATTCAAACCAGCATGAAAGAATTATAAAAAAATAGTATATATTTACATGGTACAGTATACCTTGGTGAGATATAAAACAAGGCAGGAAAACAGCAGAACATGTTCTTTTCACTTTCTAATAGGTAGAGCTGTCATAAAGATCAATTTAAACACAAAAGGTTACTTTACTGTACTATTGCACATTACAGTAACACATAGAACTGTTTAGCAAAATAAAATACAAAGTTTAACAATGAGGAAAGCTATGTCTACATAAAATGACCAAGTGTTATAAAATTATTGGGGATGTGTCTAAGAACTAAATCAGTAAAGCTATAAAAATAATATTGGTACATCTGTGAAAACAATGCATTAAAAATATATAAAGGTTGGCAAAATTATGCATGAGGAATTCCTGGTGTCCATGGGCCTAACTTGCACCATGTGGCCTTGTACCATCTTCTGTCAAATCATACCTGGAAAAGAAAAAACCGAAGGATTGGTTTTTTATGTTTAGCATGTATTATTAAACTATTATTAACACAGTAGTTGTTAGTATGTAGTATTATTATTAATAAAGGAAATGTTATACTTACCACTGGGTCCAGCCTTTAGCAAGTTCTTCAGATGCCAGAGGTATTAATACCTGTGGAAAGTTAAATTACCAATCAATGCACTGTGTGTGCCTTTCATTCTATACCTATTAAAGATCAAAGCTGACAATCCTGTAAACTACAGTGTAAGCAATGCCATTAGTAAATGATGTATTTTACATCCTTGTCATAGCTCTCTGCTATCTGCCTGACTTGTAGTGGTTTCAAGTTGCTGTTTTTGACCTTAAAATCCACACCCTTCAGTGGTACAGTCCCAGAGCACCTCACAGCATGGCAATGGCAATCAGCAGATGTGTTCCTATTAACAGCCTTCTGGATAAACAGGAAAATCAAGGACACTGTTCACCGTGAACTGACCATGATTCTCTATCTCTCATCCTCTTCACAGAGCTCAAATATGGCAATTTGAAAGGGTGTAGGAATTTCTTATTCCTTTTTCATACTCCAAATCACATGTGTAGGAAATTGGGTGATTTAATGTGTGCCTATAGAACACTGAAGTTACAAACACAACAGCTGGTGTTGGCACTGGGAATGTCTCCAGTAGCAGCTCTTTCTCATGGATTTTACAAACTGGGAATTTAATTACTTGTGTGTTTCCCTAAGTACTCATTTGTCTTTCCAGTTTTGTCTGAACATTTTCTGAAATATTGCCTGGTTTCTACTGGTTCTTTCCTTTCTCTGACAGCATGATAGTAAGTCTGACAAGCACATTTCTTTTGTTGCTGTGAACTTACCACTCTCTAGAAGAGATTACTGTCTCATCTTTCTAAGTCTGGCTCTGCAGTTTGTTCCTGCCCTTACTGAAGCCTGACATCTAAGGCACCTGTAATTTTTGAAAGCTTCATACCCGAATCAGCTGCGTCAATCAACACTAACTCATATGTCAAGAGGCTTTTTATTTTATATAATAACAAGCTGTATTAACAGAATTTGCTTATTGTCAACTTACTTTGCCAAGCAGCCCTTTATCTTTGGACAAGAATCCACCACTGTTCTTCACTGCTACATCTAGTGTTCTTCTCTGTACTTCAGGCAGGGAAACACTGAAATCAAACCTGACAGGCAAAGAGATGCTTTAGAGGGAATTCTGTACCTGAGGTACAAGTTCAGTTCCTACAGCTAAACAGCCACTCAAATCAAAACCAAACCATCTCCCTCCCCAAATTAAAAAATGAGGTCTGAGACAAATGAACAAAAAAAATCCCAATGTTTTGCCTAAAATTTTTCTTTAATACTATGATCAATATCAACATCAAATGTTTGAGACTTCTGTTACCTTTGGCCTCTAGAGGCCACTGGTAAAACAAAACAAACACATGAACAAGACAAAACAAGGGAAAGGTCAAGCACTGACTGCAGAGAAAAGAGAATGTGGAATGCTCCTGTACTGACAGCTCAGTATTGGTATTCTCCAAAAGGGAAAGATTCGTCAGTCTTACTGATCCTTGGTACTTGATAACCAGAGCTCCTTTTCTTTCCTGGCATGCTAGGGAAAAGTATCAACTTTTAAGGAAGAATACATTTTCTTCTCTAGAGCTGAGAGAAAGTCAGGACAAGGTTATACCACAATCTACATCTATTTGTCACTACAGTTCTTAAACAGCTTTATTGCTTTGCAAAACATTTTACTTGGAACAGCATGGCAAAATGAATCTATTACCTGGAATAAACAGGAGAGAGCTGCACTACCAAGAAAATCTCCTGGAGCCTCTAACTTATGATTTACAGATCTGGCTTGGACAGAAGGGACTGAAGCGTTGTTTTCCCTGAGTTCATTTGCTGTCTGCAGAGAAAGGTCTTTATTGAAAAGTGATGGGTAGGAGAGTAAGGGGCAGACATGTGAGGGAAACTACTATCAAAAGATGAGTGCAAGGATAAGGATTTTTATGCAATGTAATGTTGCACAAGCTGGTACAACTTCCAACATATGGGCCAGGATATAATCTACAAGGAAATTTCCTGACTCCCCTGGATGCTGAAAAGTGCCACTGAGTGACTGAGCAATGTGACCATGCACAGCCACTGGCTGGCAGCATCAGCCAGGCAATCAGCCAGCCAAGCTTGCTGGCAGGAAGGGAGACCAGCAGTACTGGCCAGCTAAAGGCACTCACGTTCTCACCATCTGCCAGGAGAGCAAATCCTGCAGCTGAGCTACCAGCACAAGGGGCATGGAACTGGTGCAGGATAAGGCAAGAAAGACAGAAGTGGCTGCTAACAGCAAAAAAGGCTGTAGTGATAACAGGGAATAGAAGCATAGGAAGAAGACTATAGCAGAAAAGAAAGGTACGATCACGTCTAATGGTGACAACCAGGAACTTCAACAGCTCATCCATTCAGTAAGCACATAAACCTTGATTTGACAGTTTTGTAATTACATGATACAAAACTACTACCCATAGTTTAGAACCTACATTTGATCAAACACTGGGTTTAGTGTCTTCTTTGATACATGTGTTTTTCTTCGTCCTGATCGTCTCTTATCAGGCAGTAAATACATTCGCACGTAGGGATCGGATCCTTCTTCGGAAAACGCTATTAGATTTCTGTGAAAGTGAAAAACAAGAAAAAACATTTAGAAAATCAACGAGACATTGCTGAATGTGTCTACGCTACTATCACCTAATTTAGTACATAAAGCAGTTCCCCTGCACACAATATGATGTGCAGTGACTTGTACAAGACCAGATGACCGGTACACAGAGAGCAGAGGTGAGAATACAATGTTTCCTACATTCCAATTTGAAGTTTAGATATGGCTTTTCAAAAATCACGTGTTTTGGTCATTCCATGAAAAATTCAGTCTCTTAGAGACAGCTTTCCGACACTGCTGATAAAAATTTACATGTCATTTTCATTTAAAATCTGACAGAGGCATAATAGACAAATATAAAATCACAGCAAAATCTTCCACAAAGTTTTTACTGATTCTGAGTACAGCTCTGTATATTTTTGTATTTCCGCATATGTTGTTTTAAAAATAACAAAGATTAACCAATCAACTTAAGAGTAAGTCAGAATATGACAAACTTTATAAAGAAATATGCACAAATAAGAAATTGTGTAGTGTATGCTCACCTGCAGGAATGCACTACCACAATCAGTTTGTTTCTTTGTGAACTGTGACGAATTGTTAGCTGAATCTGTCCTAATGGAGACTGCCCCAGAGTTGTTCCACTGCAGGAAAAAGCAAAACATTAGCTTAGATTTTAAAATGCATACTAAAAGTAAGACTCAACTGAGCAGTCTTCCAGAAATCATGTATTATCCATTTAACTTCTCTGAAAGAAGAGAGCACGTGTAAGCATATCCTCATCAGATTCTCATACTTCAGTTCCTTGTCTAACAACTCTGCTCTCCAAAATAGGCCAGGTATTCTTGTCAGTTTGAAGGTCAGCTGCTCCTTAGTACTTTGAAAACCATCATGAGTAAAAAACTTGCTTACCCTAAAATAAACATCAAAGTAGTATCTAGGAAATTGGAAAGAATAATAGTGCAAACTGGAATGAAAACCTCAGCCATGGGCCACTCTTACCTAAGGCCAGGAGCTAATTAGAAAATCAGCTCATTCTTTTCTAAATTCTCTTATCATAAAAATATAGATATTCTTGGGATTAAAATAGTGATAACTTAAATCCACTTGCTGTCATAAAAGCTCAAATCACACTATAAACACAACTACTTTACTTTTCTATAGCTTATATCACAATGAAAATAAGATTAGAATCAATTTACACTTACAGATATAGGTCATGTTTAAATCAAAAGCAAGCACCATGCTTAAGAATTTGTGTTTTACAGAATGGCCAACATTTGCAGAGTTCCCTCATCTCCATGAAATGCTCATTTTAGTTTGTGTGAACTGACTACGAGTATTTCCCATATAACACAGGACAGTATGTGCCATATTTGCCATTTCTCAGCCACCTAAAGAGAATCTTATCTTCAAGGGAGAAGAGTGCCTCTTTTGTGACTACCTACTACAAAGTGATTGCTCCATTAAAATTCTCAAGTTATTCACTTTAAAAAAATAGAATGAAGATTTAACTTCAGTATTTTCTTAGTTAAAATTTAAAAAAATAATAATCAAAGCACCTAAAAACATGGGATTTGCAATAGAAGACCTCCTTACCTGTAGCTTTACCACTCTTACCAAATGAGAAAGTATGACATTTGTGCATTATATGAGGAATAGTATTTCAATATTTATCACAATTAACAAAGTCTAACTCAGTTTTGGGCCAGGAGAGAGACTGACAAAGTGAAGACAAGTTAGCACAGGACTATGAAGATAAATGGGGATCTGGAGCACATAAGCAGGTGATGTATTTGTACAAATTGAAGAGACAGCCAACAGCAGACTGAATTGCAGCCCTTCCACTACTTAAAACAGGTATTTTAAAGAAGACCAAGTCAGACTCCTCATGGCTGTACACAGTAAAATAACAAGAGACCATAGTCAAGTTGCAGCAAGATAAATTTCAATAGAAATAAGGAAGAACATTTTAACAGTGGAGTGGTTAAGCACTGGAGTTGCTGAAAAGGTTTATGGCATCTCTATCCTTGGAGATAATCAAAAGTTGTTTTGACAAGGCCCAAGAAACCTGATCTAACTTTGAAGAGGAATTTGCTTTGAGCAGAGCAATGATCAACCAGAGATTCTGTCCAACCTCTACTACTCAACTGATTCTATGAACTCTGACAGAGAAAAAGACGAACTGGTTCAATCCTTTACAAATAAAAAAGTAAAATCTTTCTACTTAGATTCACAGAGAAGCTCCATGAATAGAGAATGAATAGTTTCCAGTCTCCTATTCAGAGCAGGATGTCTGCTCAGCTATCTGTACTTGGTAATTATAGCTGCCCAATGAAGCAAGTAAAAAAAAAAATTCAAGAATTTAAGAAAGCATGGATGCAGCAATTCTCACTAACTGCATAGTAACTGACCACCCATTTAGCATTCTTTATCGTCAGCTATCCCTCTGAGTTATTTAGAAAGACCAGCTATTTCCAGCTTAATTGGCTTAATTAATGCTAATAAGATTCAGTGGTGAAACAGGCAACTACTGCCATGAAACTACGAAGTGCAGCTACAAGAAAAAGTGGGACTTTATCTTGCAGATGCTCACAACAGTAAAGGTAACTTCTAATTGCAGCATCTGTCTGAGATACCCGGAGGAAGCAGAAATCCCAGTGACTGAACAGTAAAAAATATACTGGAATGTGAACTAGGAACTCCTGCTTTGGTGACATTCTTTGTAAATCAGCTTAGATGTGCTGCAAAGGCAAGAAGTGTAGGCCATACTTCTCGAGCTGTCGGAGCCTCTGGCGCAGCTCCTGCGTGGCGATGGGCAGGGAGATGTCTGAGGCGATGCTGGGCGTGGGCTCCTTCACTGAGAGGTGGCTCGGAGAGCAGGAGAAGTTGGAGGCATGAAGACTGGAGGAGCTTCGGCTGAGATCTGTTTGCCACTGTGGGCTGGCATTGGGAGGCTGACTCTTATCAGCTGTATCAGTCTTTTTATCACTATCAGTCACTGGGGATGCTGGAACTGGCTTGTTTGGATCAGGTGTTGGTGAGACAGGAACCTGAGGCTTAAAAGATGATTTTCTTGCATCTTTGGAAAGAGATGGCCTTTTTACTTGGGCTGAGTGTTGATGATCTGGAGATCTTGCCTGCTTTTCAAGAGAAAGGACCTAGATACAGGAAAATACACATAATATTACTATTTTGCAGTATAAGAAACAGTAACAAATTTGCTTCTACAAGAGTACTGGTTGGTGACAAGTTGTAAAGTTAAGACACTAAAACAGGGCCAAAAACATTCACACTTACTAACTCTACCGTATGAAATGCTTTGCATGACAAAACACATCACTTTCTTCATGGCAACTGCAGTAACTATCAAAAAATGTGAAATTCTCCATTTATTAAGAATTATTCTCCTCATTATTCCCTTCCCATATTCTGTGCACTTCTGGTGCAAGTGCTATTTACTTTGCAGCTCTAGCCATCTGGAAAGCTATTGTGTAATTTTTTTCTTCTACTCTTTCAAAATTTAATGTTACATCACATTTTTTTCTCATTAATTGTACTTACTTTCTCTTTTGTTGATTACTTTAATTTATTAATGACATGTAAGCAACAAAGTGTTTTAGGAAAAAAAAAAACAAGTTTGACGGTGTTTGCGAAGAGATGTTGTGCCTTATTAAACCAAATAATTTAGATGGGGAAAAAAGATAAACCAACTTTCAGGTATGCAAGTTTTGTTTTCAAAACTCCAATATGCTTGAAAGCTGGTTTGAATTTTTCCGGTACTATGCAGATACTTCCTTTCCTTATACACTTTATTTTTTAAAACCATCAAAACCTCAGTTCCATTTCTATGTAAAGGTGATTTCTGATCTGTAGCCCACTGGGTTCAAAAGAGATTTGAAAGAATTCAGACTCCAAATGTGATTTCCAGATGTAAAACCACAGGGAACCTTGTTTTTAATTAATGCAGGTGACCACTGTTTCATTTTGAGCACTGTACAGTTTTCAAATGGAGCGTATTTAAATTAGAAGCTATCTCTGCATACTGATAGCACTGCACAACCAAGGGCACTTAGCAGGTGACATCAAAGGAAATGTACTGTCTTCTTCGAAAAACTGGCAGGAGTCACAACAGCCCTAAGTATGCTTACAGATATATACAATAGGAAAAGTTTTAGAATACCCTGAGTGCAATCTTCATGTTTATAGTGCTGTTGGGACCGGAGTTGCTCAGGTGGAACCGCTGATGCATAGTTAAATCTTCACTCTCTAGCAACTGGCTTAGAGGCAGCTTGAAGTTCCCCAAAGAACACTGGTGTTGTTCATCCCTCACCTGCAGGAACACACAATATAGTCACTTTGTATCATCTGCTTTGTAACAAATTCAAAGAAGGAAATTACATTTTTATTTAAAAACAAAAAATACAAACAATATTGAATGTAGTTTGTTCTTAAACCAGATTTCCCTGATTTTAATATTACTTTACGTTGAAGGAGCTAAAAACAAATATACTCAATGCCTAGTTTCTTCAACCCTACCTTCCACAGAAAAAGTAAGACAGAAAACTAACCATCACATCTACATCTACCTGACCCATTATCAACATAACTCCATGTTTTCCAAACTGTGAAAATGAATTCCCACAGCTATTAGAGGAAGAGTGACTAAGACAGTCCTCATTTACACTTCAGTCTCTTTGAACTATGTAAATGGCATGTCGACAGTGTAAAGAGATACAGTATTTGGATAAAGCAAATACTTCCTTGGTATGAGAGAGGAAAGATTCCTAGTTCCAAACTAGTGTACCAAATTTACTTTTGTTTGGTTTTGTTTTTACATTAGAGAAGACAACCATTAACTATGTTATTCATGTGAGAGCCTGGTTATAGTCTTTTTTCTTTTTAGTAGTGAATGGAAATAAACATTTCATTGCCTGGTCTAAAACAAAATACTTTAAGTATAACTTTAATGGTGTTCACAACATATTCAGTCTCATTTCATAACTCCCTTTAATGTCTGAATGTCACTACTGCAACATCTTAGAAAAAAAAGGTATCTAAAGAGAGTGAGACACATACCTCAACTTCAAGATCTTGTCTTTTGGGATTGTGTACAAAGAAAGTAAAATTTTCCTCCCATACCGGTTCATTGGTCTTGTATCTAATCTGAAGTTAAGAAAAAAGGAAGCACATGAATTATAAAACAGTTTGTTTAATACAGCTGGTGTCAAGAGATGAGAGAATTTTTCATTTTGGCGTTTTATTTGGTGTGTGCAGAGAAGGGCAGCAAGGCTTGGGAAGGGTCTAGAAAACAAGTCTGATGAGGAACAGCTGAGGGAGCTGGGGTTGTTTAGTCTTGAGAAGAGGAAGCTCAGGAGAACCTCATTGCTCTCTACAACTCCCTGACAGGAAGCTGGAGTGAGGTGTGGGATGCTGTCTTCTGCCATAATTACAGTGAGAGGACCAGGAGAAATGGCCTTAAACTGAGACAGGGGAGATCCAGATTAGGTATTAGAAACATTTTTTCACTTTTAGCATGGTCAGGCATTGGAATAGGTCACCCAGGGAGGTGGTGGAGTCACCATGTTCACGACGTGAACTGGTGCTGGGTTATGTGGTCTAGGGGTTACAGTGGCAGTGCTGGGTTGATGGTTGGATCTTGAAGGTCTCTTCCAAGCTTAATGATTCTATGAAAATTTGTGTCTGAAACTTGAAGTATTTAAACAATGGCCAAGTACAATCTACCCACAGCATACATAATATCGCATATAAAATTACACAGACAACATTAACTGATAGCACATTCTCTCCTCTCACACTACTCTTAAAAGAGCTTTCATAACTCAGTGAAACTCCCTAGAAACTAACAGTTTTCTCTCTTATCTCCAGTTAGCCAAGTGGATGATTTCACTGCCAAATCTCACAATTTTCAGCAATCCATTAGCGGGGGGACTGGAAAGCAGAGGGGAAGAGAGAAACAAGTCTTCATTAAAAGGACTTGGATTTTTATCTCCATTCTTTATGTCTTAGGTTACGATGTAGGATGTAACCAAATGTATGTATTCTATCACCATCTTCATAAGCTGTTAAAACCAGGTGGGGCAGTGTTCTTTCTCTCTTCCATGACACATCCCTGATAATTCCCTCTGGGGGATATCTTCTGTTAATGGGCCATCAAGTCTCACTGCATGACTTACAGAATTACATCATTCCACTGTGAGATGCCCCGCCCATGGGGGGGGGGGTGTGGAACAAAGCATTCCTACCTGGATATAATCTGAGGTTTGGAACAGCCACCATTTAATCAGACTGCTACCTCCACCCTGACCAAGAGGGTGTCAGGCTGCATCCTGACTGACAGTTTAAGCCAGTGTTTTCTGCCTTTATTTTTAATTTACCTACTAAATTGTAGTTCTGACTTGGAATCTCCCACTGGTTTCTTTTCAAACTAGTACACTCTATTAAAACTAAGACTGTATATAATTTTTCTTTAGGCTTAGTGAAAATTTTTGACAGGTTATGAAGAAGCCAAATTAGATGTTCTCTCCTTTTGGCTCACTGACACTTCTACTTCTTAAATTCATACCTATATTGCATATATCTACCTATCTAGGAATCATTTCACTGTTATTATTTTATTTTAAAGAGCTATTTGATTGCACAGAGGTTAGTTATGGATGACAGGTATGCTGAATACTTTGGGTCAGAAGCAGAGGGATCATCATCAAGATCAATCTCATGACTGGCATCTGTTACAGACCACCAGATTAGAAGAGAGACATGGATGATGCCTCTTTGACAACTCAAAGCTGTCTCAGGTCTGCTGTACAGGGTTCTAATTGAGACCTTCAACTACTCCAATGTTTTCTAGGAAAGCAGCACTGTGGAAGGCCTCCTACAAATGACTAAAAATCCCATCTCTACTCACAGGCAGTTTGAGTTGCATAAGCCCCCATTCAAGTCTAGGCTGCTCGTTGCCAATTTCAGTTCTGGTGGCAACTTAGCGTTGTGTATATGCTCCACAGTTTGGTAGCCAAATACCAAGCTCACAGACCTACCAAATATGTGAAGACAGAGGCAAGTCTAAAGAGTAGAAACTTACCTTACTTTCCTGTGCCTTGTGTCCAACTGACAGCAAAACAAGTGGGTTGGGATTGCTGTTTATTTTCTTTCCTGACTGGTAAAGAAAAAGCAAAAACTTTGCCTTCAGAATAAAGCAAAACCTCTCCCCTCTGAAACTTAATGTTTGCATCTTAAAAATACAAATCATATGCATTCTACTACATGCCTCTCTATTATTCTCAGTATTTTATTCAGCTGGCTGGAATGGCAGACTGGCGAGTAGCTGGTGAGTACATGAAGGCATCCAAACCTGAATATGCTGAAGCAAAATGCTACTAATAAGCAGGAGTTTTAGACTCCTTTCCATTTTCTTTAAATGAAACTGGTAAGATGCAAATTCTTATCTTTTAATGAGCATTACAATCCCCAAAGCTAATGAAGCATAGTTAAAACTGCAAAATGAATACTGCATGCAGATGGGAGATATGAAGAAAGCACAGACTCAGGAACTTTATATACATTGCTGTAGAACTATTAAATTGGATGTGGTATCAGAACACTGATGTTCCCTACTTTTCAGTTTGGGGAGATAGAATACGCAGTATAATGTATGTGAGGGATATTTCTACAGTTTACCAAATACTCTTTATTAGAGAATCAACCATCTGCCATATCTGAGCCTTGCTCACCAGTTGTATAGCATTACATCAAACTGTGAAAACAAACATCAGTTTAGAAACAAATTACATATGCAAAGGAACATTCCAACTATATGTTTCTTTCATGAATTTCAATTTAACCTAACAATTTAAGTCAGAAAGAAAATTTAGGCATGAAAGTTAATCATCTCAAGCAGGTGTTAATGCAGTTTTAAAAGCCTAGAAAATGTAGGATACATGGTTACTTTTGAGTTCTACCCTGTGGGAAAACCAGGTATATCAACAGAAAGTTAGTTAAAATCATCTTAATGCATGTAAGGTCACAATTAAAACCAAGTGATTAAAATATTTTATATTTTTAACTTAAGAAAGTGCATCATTTAGATATATTTTTTTATCTGAACTTACATTTTGGACATCATACTTCCACTAATAATGCTCAATTTTAATGTGATATACTGCTTAGAACCATACTTTCCTTTAGAAATAAAGCTGTTAAGAAAGCACTCCTTTCTTGGATGAACGCCGCATTTCTTTTTTCTGATAAAAATTATCTAGCTCTCAAATAAAAATGAATACAAATGTTTACAGAACAGAAAGCCATATTACACTGCAACTGATAGTGTTTTAAAATGGTAGGTGACGTATCTTCATTTTTTCTTTGTCCATAAAATGCTGCCTGAGACTTTCTTCATAAAATGATGAAACAACAGGAGCTGGCAAAAGGCCCTGTCACTTACGCTGATGTGTAAATATGAGTAATTTTAATTCACATTAAGTAGGTAGCAATGTGTATACACGTAAAATGCACCTCTAACACCAGCTACTGACAGACTGTCCCTTCTCCAGGTTCCTCCAGCTGAGTGTGTGGCTTAGCCCTTTGAAGTCTGCCTACCAAAAAGCTGGCCTAAATTTCTTTAGCAGTTATATAAAAGATGTAAAACCTTCTAAAAACACCTAGCAGGAAGAAGATTATTCCAAAGCAATCATTCAGAGTTGAGTGATAAGGTATCACTCAGTATGTAAAAGATGTCTCAGCTTTCATGTCAGCTTTATTCTTTAGTTACTACTAAAAATTAGTTCTCAGCACTTTTCCTCCAGTCTTCTCAAGCAGCCTGTACTCCCCTAATCTGATCTTGAGTTCAGATTACCACAGACCACAGCATTTTAACAACGTCTTGACATTGGCTCCTCGGTATTAAATTCAAGTAAAACAAGATTACACTAAATATGTATCTGGCAATAGAAATTCCACTCAGTGTTGGAAGCAGTGTTGCAGGCATTCGTGCATTTCCAATTACTTTTGTGACCTTAAATGGACAACTACATTAATGTTACCTTTAGGGCTTTCTGAACAGCAGCCTTCTTCAAGCCATCAGGGTTAAATTCTAATGGATTATTCTTTTAAGTCAGGAGAGAATGAACATAGGAAGGGTTAATAAGACATGCAATGAAGCAATTTCACTAGGTTAATTAATTATGACACGACAACATAGGACAAAGCAGGGGGAAAAAAAATCAACCTAAAAAAAACCCCAACATCTTTTAAACAAAACAATGAAGGACCACCACACCAACAAAAAAGTCTGACAAAACTTTTTTTTCCCTATTCTCCTCTGCATATTTTTATTCTGCTTTAAAACTAATATACCCAATTTCAATCTGCTTGTATTTCTCTGATCATTGTTTTTTATCCTAATAAAGATAATTCACAAAATATTTTATTTTTTAGCACAACTACAGTATTTTCAATATGCCTTATGAGCTGCCCTCTGAATGAACCTTTTTAAAATTTGGTTGAGCGTATTTTCACAACTTAGAAGCTTCTCTGATGATAAGTCAAGTAATTATGCAAAGGAGTCCTTTTATGGGAGAAATTACAACATCTAATTGATAGGGACTTAGATCATTATAAAAGTCAAAGTTCTTAAGCCTCTTCAGAAAAATGATGGAAACACTGCATGCTAACTAGAATGAAGGTCTACTACTTTCTTCAGGAGAATGAAGACATGCAAATACACTAACAGTAGGAATCAGAACTGACTTAGCAGGACAAAACCTTGGCTGTTTTTCATTAAATAAGCAGATTTCTTATTTTAAGACTAATATACTGTTCTTAAGTGACACATGTATAACAATGTCACAGAAAATTTGCATTAAACTCGTAAGAAATAATTTCAGGAAGATTTACAAATAAAACAGACTTCAAGTTAGTGTACTTATGGCTGGCTTTTTCTTTAGGGACATTTTGGTTTCAAGGGAGAATTCTGTTTTAGGAGCTGTAAATTGTGGCAATAAAAAATTGCATAATGGGCTTTTAAAACATTCTGGTTTATGAACAGGAACTGATATTATTAATGCTCTGCCAAAAGAAATGGCTTTCTGAAATGAAAATTAAGTGAAAATTTGAAGAGAGATTTAACCTTTATGCAGAAATATTTTTTTGCGGTTTCTTTTGGGATGTCATATCCTCAAGTTGGCCAATACATTCCAATGATTCTTGGCACCCTGCTTGAAAATTTCTATTTCAGAATGAACATACAATATCCAGCAAAAAATCACAGAATATTTTGAGCTGGAAGTTATCCACAAGGAAAATCAAGTCCAACTCTTAAACTTGAGAGAATCAGAAATAAGGTTTGGCTACTTTTGTGGGGTATTTTTCTTGAACATTATTTTTCTTAAATAAAATTAAGGAATTGTCTGCAGTTATTTATCTGATACATTAGGAACTTAATATTGTACTTAAAGACTCAAATATGGAGACTGCACACTATCTCTAGACTCATTAAAACTAATGCTTAACTACTGTTCTTTAGGAAATTTTTAAATGCCTGACAGGTACGTTCCTTGCTGGAGGTTAAGCACTGCTCCCTGTTTTCTGACAAAGATAAAAGTGTCACTTTGTTTGCAGCAGTTGTGTATTCCCCATCTCTGGAAGTGTCGAAGGTCATGTTGGACAAGGCCTTGAGCAACCTGATCTAGTGCAAGGTGTCCCTGCTCATGGCAGAGGGGTTAAAACAAGATGATCTTCAAGGTCCCTTCCAACCCAAACCTCTCTGTGGTTCCATGATCTAATTCCTAAGGCTAAACTCCCTTCTTCTGCTAGCCATGGTTACTGTCTCTCTCTCATCATCAGTGCTGTGCTGTGCTCCAGACCTTAAACTGCCACAGCCAAGATCAGGGCCTTGGTAAAGGCTAAGTAAAACAGAAGGATTAGGCCATACATCTCACAGGCTGCATTCCTCTGTTCTACATAGAGTACAGTATTTTCTTTCATAACAATACGACACAGCATGACTACAAATCTCTTTCTGTAGAAAGATCTCTTTTCAAATCTCTTTATTTCTATTTCCACCCCACATTTATAAGGATGCAATGACTGTCCTCTACAGAGAAGTACATCATTTTTTCAGGTGGCATCTGCAACTTACCAAGATAATTTTGAATCTTAAACGGCCACTCAACTTACTGGACTTTTTTGCTTCCCATTTGTACCTGCATATTCAATACATATCTTTTCCCTCCTGTATTATTATTTCAAAGAATTTTGAAAGTCAAAACCAAACCTATGTGATCATACATAAGGGCAGGCAACCACAGAGTCCTGGATATTGAACACATCTCAATTCCTCTGGAATCATAGCAAGGATAGGCCAATAGGGACATCAGCTGGAGCAAATATGTTTAAGCCAGACTTCAGGTTTCAAGGGAAGAAGCTGCAGGTCCACGAGAATGGTGGCTGACAGGCTGGGAGGAAGGAGACTCAGAGAAGAAAGGAAGTATTCCATATTAAAAGGGGAAGGTCTTGCTTTGGATGACAAAGTAGTCTTGGTATGAGTGTCTCTGCAGTTATAGGCAAAGAGGATGGGTTAGCCAAGAAATATACTGATAATGACACAGTGGAATTCTCTAACAGCCAGTGTCATTTGCAGTAAATACTAATAACAAACCCATAAATTATACAACTAACAAACTGGTTTGTTATTCAGCCAGCTCCTGATTCAATATGTTTTGGAGTATGACTCATTACTTCCTTTGACTCACTAAGTGTTGCTTGGGATATCTATGAGTGCATCCTCACCTGATAACCAGAAGACAGTCACCATCTGTAAGAGCTCATTAAAAATATGGATAATTTATATATTATACAGACACCAAAACTGTTATGAACTATTGATTAGCATAAAACTAGAGTTATGTTTGGAAATTAAACTAACACTATTCCTACTCCTTAACTTCAGCTTAATAAGATTTAGGTGGGTACATGTCTGAATTTGGTGTCACAAACTTAGATTTGCAGCAGTCAATAAACTATCTAGCAAGGAACAGGGAGCACTCAGGATTTTCCTCTCCTCATAGAAGTGAGCGCCCTTTTTAACACTTCCCTCCCCCAGTAACTCATGTAACATATTAGAGACTGAGCCTGCAGGTGTGAATGTCTGTGTAATAGCCCATGTTTAAGGATGCCCTGGGAACAAGAGCAGTTCTAGGATTGCTGAAGCTGTTATTATCCCTGGGCTACTCTACAGACCTCTCCTCTCTCCTGGACTCCAGCCACAACCCTCCTCCTCTTGCTTGCAGCAAAATCAGCACCCAGGAAACTGCAGACCCAGGCAGTTCACAGTGCTGCAGAAGGCAATTCAGACGTGGCTTTCTTACAACAGTTGCTGTTCCACTCTGACTCACAAATTGATTCAGAGATTTGGATAGTTTTGTCCAATTTCTAAATAAATGCTATTCTCTATAGACAACCTCTCCTAATGCAAAGATCCTAAGATCCACAAAAAACATCAGTGCTACACCCTTAATCCTGCATTTTGATTTAAAAAAAAATTACTTTAAAGTTGTATCTGTAATTGTGTAACTAAGAGAAACAGCAACTACTTAACAGTTTTAACACCAAGATGATGGAACTATAGATTATTAATTGCCTTTCTCATTCATTAATTTTTAACAAGATTTTAGAATGATTATAACTGTTTGGATACTTTAAAATTAACCTCTACAGAGAAACTAACAAAAAGAACCACAGAAAAGGGTTTTGCTGGGCTTTGGAAAGGTGTTTTAAAATCAAGGATTATGATGTAGCCAGCCAGTAACAAATTTATCTGCACAATCACCAAAGACAAACCCATCTCTCTCTGGCAAAAAGATTCCTATTCTGAACAGATTATCGGTCTTTTTGAAAATACCAAGGTTGTACTTCCAGATTTAAGTGTAAGATACTCAGAGGCTCATCAGTTTTTAATAATTTTGTAACATTAAATGCAAGCAAATAATATTACTTGGTAGTTCACCCTTGCCTGGATTTTCCCAACTACAGACTAATTTGAAAAAAAGAAAAAGAGCTTGGGAATTTGCAAAACAAGGAGCATCATGGAGTGAAATAGAATTTACAAGGGAATTTATAGTTTGGGAAGCACAAAGAACTACACCCATTTTTAAAGCAACTTGAACCAGTGTGGAGAGGTTGCAAGTTCTTACAAATATTAAGTGTGTCACCTTTTAAAGAAACTACAGGGATGTTGGTTGCAATATTTATTATTTTAATTTCTTTGCAATAAAAGCCAACAATTAACCAGCACACAGTGTGCTAGGACAGTATGAATTTTATTTCTCAATGAATCAGCAATTTAAGTTAAGAGCTTTTACAACAAACTTATCTTGGGTTTTTATCATGAAAGGTTAATTACTTACCCAATGATATGTTGATCAATGAAATTTAAGTAGCCTTTAAAATGCAATAAAAATAGCACAAAAACAAAGCACATTTGTTGAAACCATGCAGGAAAACAAATTGCATGCTCTCATTCCACTAGAGTGAGTGGCTTTAGTAGCACTAATCCACACTCTGGCAGAGAAAAGGTACAATACAAACAATACCAGAGAACTCACAAATAGTGCTCTATAGAGTGAGGTAGTGTTTTCACAAAAGACTAGTCCCGATGCTCTCCTCTCTTTTAAGTATCCACACCCAAAGTTTCCCTCGTAGATACTCTTAGGAAGATGGAAATGGAAGGAGAAAGCAGAGTGATGGGATTGTGGCAGAATGAATGCATAAGCAGCTTTACTACACAAAAAAGTTAAGGAAAACAGTCAAAGGATTCCAGAGAAAACAGCAGGTAACAAAAAGTAAATATTTGTCATTACAAATATTTTCGTCCATTAAATTACTTTCTGTAGAACAGCAAGGTGGAATGCTTTTTTAATATTTTTTTTTTTAATAATTATTCAAATATATTAACCCACTTTCCAAGTTCACTCTTGGTAGTTCAGATTTATATGGCAGATCCAACTAATGTTTACTAGCTTAGAGACCAGCTTTCTACACCATTTCTGTTTCTTTTTCAGATACATCATCCCAGTGTGCCAGAAACTCACAACTATGATGCACCTGTGAAAAACAAAGGCCTGTGTTGGGGTAACTCAAAACCGTGACTCAAAACAAGGCTGAAGGCAGGATCTAAAGTGTACCAGTGATAAGCATTAACTTAAGGCAATTTTCAAGGCAATAAAAAGTAATTAGTCATGTAAAAAAATTTTACTCTAACATTAAAGTTGTGCACAAAAACCTTCAAACTATTAATGAGGGTCAGTGTAATTTTAACCCTTCATTCTCTTTGAATTCTCTTCTCCATAAATACAAGCAATCCAAGAGATTAATTTTCTATCACTCTACACAACCCCTACCACTGAACTTGAGCAAAACATGATAAGCCAGCAAATTCCATGTTTAGTCTTGTGAATGTTGCTCATATTAGAACCCTATGGCCTCAAAAAGATCTATTTACTACAATTAACTACTGTTCATGTAGAAGCTCCATGACATTGTCTTTCTAGAATGTACAGAAACCTTTTCAGTCCTCCTACATAAAAAAGTCTTCCCATGGTACTTCCCCCTGTTTGACCTAACTGTGAAGTCTTTTTGTATCTGGTATTGGGAAAATTTAATTTAACGCAGTATCACATTATTTCATTGTTGTAAACTTGCACATGGAATTTTCAACTGTTCCATGTTATTTTCTCTTATATTCTTTACAATACTGGGAAGAAAATGACTTGAAGTTAAATACTGAGTCATTTGCAGCAACTGCATCTCTGAGCTGGTGGAGGAAGAAAAAGTAAGAGGATTAAACAGGTCTCACACTATGACCATCATTCTCAACCCACCCAAGCAATTCTTGTCCTGTAGACAGAATATCAGATGCAGCAATAGGAAATTTGGGATGCTGCTCCCAAATTTCCTAACTGGTCAGCTTTGTGCAAAGAACTCCCCGTTTCTGTGCCCTAGAGTTTAGAGATCTACTGATTAAATGTACTGAAATTAAAATACTGTCTGCAAAAATAGGTAGAACTCAAGGTTTGCAACCTAATCTTTTTGAAGGAGGGAGACAATGTTAGAGAATGTTTGTTTAAAACAAAAGATTTAATTTATGACAAAGCCTCAGAGTATTTGCTGGAGAATGTAATATAGAGAATCAGAGTTGTACAGAAAAGATTGGAACTGGTGTACGAGAGAACTTTACCCTGTTTATTTTAAATAAGAGGCTGTAGTGTATTTTACCAAACATATTAAATTTGTAACTGTTTCAGTAGAACTCAGTAGTTGAACAAGAAGATCCATAAATTGGTTCAGTTGAATCTAATACACAAAACAGATGGCAGACAGACTTTTTGTGTGTTGCAGTATTCTGAAACTGATGCTAAGCACACCATAATTCCCTTCTATTCTGTTACTGCTTACTCTGTACTGTAGTAATTCTATTTTTTTTCTGCTAAGTTACAGAGTTTGCCTGAACTCAATATATGTTGAGGTTAAAAAGATAATGTGAGGATCTATTCCAAATGAGTCTTTTTAGCTTTTAAAATAGCCTAGAAATACTACTTCCAAACTCTGCTCTCTACACCCTGGAACACACATGAAATCACTAGTCAGTCATGTAAATTGTTTGGGCTACTAAGGATTCATTTGTTACCACTCTGATGCAACATTTTAACTTAAATTTCAGCAGACAAATCTGCAAAATACTTGCAAAAAATTCCAAAGCTTGAAAACTGTATTCTCTGATAAGTATTTTAGTCATCACTTCCAGAACCTCTCATCTAACAGAAATGCTGAAAACCAGCAAAACTCAGTTAAGCTTCATATATCTATTTATGGTAGGGTTGACTTTACTCCTGCTATCAGTTTCAAGCCGGAACAGTACTTCACTAACCTGAAATAGACTCCAAAACAAGTTATTTCACAGTCCCATTAGATAAATCCATAGAGTGAGAGAACATGATTTGTTTTTATGTTTTCCACAAGCAAATAAACCATCCTGCAAACAGCAATCTGATAGAAATCTCATACAAGTATGCTGGCACTGTGACATCAACTGCAAAGGATTCATTCCATGATGAGGACTTCAGTACCTTCAAATCTCCAGCAATACCCTAAGCCAAAGCAAGCAAGTTTACCTGAACTCATGGAAGTGGGTTTCTCCCAGTTAGTTCCTTAAAATTCCTCATGCTAATCCCATACGATTTATGGAAAATATTGTGTAATAAAAACATGCAGCCTTTCAAGTCCAGGAAAGGAGCATTCTTTAAAGAAAAATCACACTGATTAAAGAGTAATGTTTTATTAAATATATAGCTATAATACTATGCTACTAAAAAAGTGGACCTTACATTACACGTCTTGAAAGGAGAGAAATTATAGAGAAGATGGCACAATGTGTGTTAGTAAAGCAGTGTCATACTACCAAGCAAGACATGCTGGGAGTACTCAAGAGCCTCTGTGACAAAAGGGTATCCATGAGAATGTAACTTACAGGCAGATTTCTTGCTGAGTCCAAATACAGTATAAGCAATGCAGATGAAAGCCCATCATTAGCTTGGTCTTTATCAGCTCTAATGCTTGTTAGCACCTAAACCAAAAACACACTGTAAGCCTTTCTGGAAATCAAGTATTATTATTTCCTGTCCCATTTCTGGGGGAAAAAAAAAAATCTCCCAGAAAGAAAACATTCACAAATTCACAGCATGAAGCATAAAGAGTAAGTTTTCAAGACTCATACAGACATTTCAAAACTATTTGCATGGAAATTTGCACCCCATTTCCTACTATTTTTTTTTAGATTGGACAGATTGTAATATATCCAGTTTTATCTCCCAGACTAAGGAAATGTTAACAGATATTCTCAAACAGTAAGATTAAGAGAAAAGAAGTGAACTACAAAAGCATTTTAAAATCTCATTTAAACCATTGACACTTATGACTGGTTTGAGATTTCTAAAGACAAACAGCTTGGAATAAAGTTACAGGTTTCTCCAAATTCATAGCAGCTAGAGAACCGGTTACATACTTAACAAATAAACAAAAAAATCACAGCAAAATCACCCCAGAACAATTAAGATCAGAATGAAAGTAATGTGTTCCTTCAATACCTTGTCTAGATTGTCAGCAGTTGGCATCAATGTGAGCCATTCCAGTTTTAAATGCAACTTTCCTTTGGACACTTCATCCAAAGTAAACCACTGAAAATTAATCAAAGTAATGTGAAATAATCGGGCACCAAACAAAGATATAATTGCAACTGTTTCTTCAGGACATTTAGGAAACTCTCTACTAGGAATCTCTCAGAGCTGAAGCCCACATAATCTGAAAAGATATGATTCATTAAAATATCCTATTTCACGTAAAATATTATAACACAGAATGACAAAAACAGCCAGACAAACCTCTACATTATATGATAAAAGCATATTTAAAATACCATAAAAATTCTTTAAGTTCTGTAAAGATGTTCTGGGAATACAAACCCTACACAATGTTCCTATAAAATTCTCTCACAGGACAAAAATTGGTCTGCTGCACCTAATAATAGTTAAACCCAGCAATTAGCTATTCTCTTGCAAAAAAACCTCTCACCAAATATATAAGTTACTATTTTTTACATTTACATTTGCATAGGACTGACAAAGAATGTCATTATTTTTCAGATTTAATTGGTTCAGATATCCCTTATACCCCTGTACTGATCATCAGGGAATCTATTTCTACAGCATTAAGGTTATTCTTGCACATACAGGAACTATGCCCAGGAAAAAATAATGCAAGAACAACTACATATAAAACATATGGGCCTTTGTAAACCAAAACTTACTGAACTTGCTTACCTCGTCTAGGAGACGCTCCTTTTCAACTTCAATTAAATCAATCATCAAACTAGAAAAATGGAGAGAAAGAAGTAGTATTTTAGCCAAGAAACAAAAGATCTAGCACAGAATTTAAACACCACCCTGTGCTCTCTGAGTATCCAGGCTTCCACTGAGATCAAGAGAGCAGCATACTATTATTTTAGCCCCTAAGAAAAGAAGAAGGAGGGAATGAAATGGCACAACGAAGATGAGTGCAGGAGAACAGAAAATAAGCCTACACTAGAGCCCATTTTGTAGCCACAAGGGCAGCTGGCACAGTATGACTCATATATGTGACCCAACTCTCAAAACAGAGACCACATCCAAACTACCCACTGGAAATAGCACCTGGATATATGCTATGACCAAATTCATGCCTTGGCAGTGTCTGGGAGAGTTCTAGTTCTCACAAGCTAAAAATGTAGCAGGGAATGAATCTGCTAAAAATTTAACAGAGAAGACAACTGCATGCCAGCACATGAACATTTGTCTGGCTTTTTATTTTATTAGTACTGGCGTACACATTATGTCACTTCCCCCACCATCACTTCAGTGTAAGATTAGGGAAGTGCAAAGAAAAAGAAGCCTTTGTACTACCTACTTCTTTATTTTAATGAGAAGTAGGTACTGTTGCTCCTGTTAAGAGAAAAGGAGCTGGAAAGGTAAGGGAGTTCTACTCTGAATGGAAAGCAACAATGGGAGGTTCCAAAACTCTGCAAGAAATAAAGGTGACAAATTACTGGAGAAAGCAGCTGACTAAAACCCTGAAATGTTTATGGGTAAACACCTCTGGCCTATGGAGTCAAAGAGTGAGTCATGTTTGCAAAAGCATTACAGCAAACTTTTTTTCTTTAATCAAATAGTTAAGATCAGCTCTTAAGAGAAAAACAAACTTGAGACACTCACTTAGAAGCTATGAAGATGAAGAAGATAAACAGTTATAAAACTATATTAACTTTGCCTGAAGAAAGAATTAAGACTTAGCGCTAGCTTACAAACATTAAAGCAGCTGGGGCACAATTCTGGGTACCCACAATACTTACCTTGTTTTTTAATAAAAGATGTAAACATAATAGATGTGTATATAAACACCCAAGCACATTTTCATATAACGAAAATGAAGTAGTTAGGGAATTACTATCAAGATAATTGATTTAAAAATACAATTAGATAGCAGAGCAACTGCAATAAAATAAAAATACTAATTAAAGAAAAATTACAAGATTTTGTCTCTTTCCAATACCTAAAAACATATTCTCCATAACATTTACCTTCCCAGGAAGTCATCTTTATCTGGATCTTCATCAAAGAGCTCAATCTCTAGCTCCTGTCCTGGATGTTCATACACCAAGGCCTGGAAGTTCAGTGAGAGGGCACTGTCAGTACAGCTGACCAGCTTGGTTAAATGGCATAGTAACATAATAACCTGCAGTACCTCTGTGTAACAAAATACATCAGTAAGCAAATGCTTTAAAAAATTGCAGTTTAATGAGTAGAGCAATTTTAAGAGCTTTTCAGATTAAATTTGTTAATGTTGGCTCTAAGAGACCAAATTACTTTTTCAAAATTACTGATGCTCAGTCTAGACAAAAAAAAAAAAGTATATAAAACCAATGGAGAATTTCTGTATTGTTACAGAACTTTGGGCTTCTAGAGGGAGACATCAAGAAACTCCTTGAGGACAACCCCAAAATACCCTCTTTAACAAAAGAATCTCTAGAAGATAACTCTTTACAGAACATACAAGGTATTTTTATTGTTTATACCTCATAAACTTCATTCCATTTTGGATTGAGATTTTCTTTGATGACCTTGCTTTGGAAAATTTGGTTGCCCACACGGATGATTCCATAAGGATCTGACTTTCCTTTGACAATCCCTTTTAAGTAAGTATCTTTCCCCTCCAGGTCCTGAGCTTCAATAAAGTGTATTCTTAGAACACCCTGAAAAAGGAAAAGATGAGTTTGTGTAGTAATCTGAAAGCTTCCATGTCATCACAACTTACACAATGGATGTTTTATCATTTCCATTGCCATTTCCTTAATATGAAACTTATTTTGGACATACTGTAAGCAGAAAATATCAGTGATGATCCACACACACAACAGACCTAGCACTCAAGAGATTCCTAAAAAGAAAAACTGTCATCAACCATCAGAAACATGCCAGTTACATCAAGAAATACCAGGTTTCTGAGAGTAGCAAAAAATAGCAACAACTTTTTAGTGAAGCAAACTAATAGCAATTTTCCATGATAATATAAAACATATGGTACTTAATTTTTAATCTATACAGTTGAACTATATTGCAGCAAGTAATATGTTTAAGATTCCAGCAAAACAGAATAAATAAATAACTAAATAAATACATCTTTCTTGGTGTTCTTTTGAAATACTGACTTCACAGAAATCATTAATTAAATCAATTATTATCAGTGACTGGATTCATAGTAACTTGTACCACTGCAGTACTACTTAGAAATTCACACATATTGTCTTGAACAGTTACTACAGAAAAAACAAAATGACCAGTTATTAGTGTTAACAGAAACATGCTTACCTTTGGTATAGGAAACCGCAGCTGAGCAATCTGCACTTCACTGACAAGGGGAACTGTAATTCTATTTGGAAGGACCAAGTAGTTGGATATAATATCCAGTATTATTGTATCTGATAAGCCACTGTTGGAGAAAAGAATCCTCAGTTACTTAAAAAAAAAAAAATAGTCCTTTTGCTGCTTAACAACCTAAATGGAAAAAATATTTGCCTTTCGGGGGGAGTAGAAGACACATCTGGTTTGTAAACTTAAAATAAAGGATTCTTGCCCAAGCGGCCACCAGGTGGAAGCAGCTGACACTGAATAGCAAAAACCACAGGGATTAATTTAAAGTTCCCATTTCCCTGCCACAGCCAAATTTCCCCCTCACCCTCGCCTTTTAAACCAGCCCGGGTAAAAGGCTATTGCGTAAGTTCTCTTGTCTGCATTGCATACAACCAAGCAGATGGTAACTGTTTATTTACTGTCATATTTCAATAATGATTTATTTAACTCTCCTTGGAAGTTTGGCTACCCATTCCTGCATTGTTATGAAACCAGTTGTCCTCTTGAGCTGGGAGGACCATCATTTAAACCACAGACACACAGAACACAAGCTCACGGCTGAGTAAAATGTAGCCTAGGGAAGCAAAACAGGTTTTGTTCAGTGAAAAGGGAGTGGCAGTGCAACCACACTGGCAATGAATCACAGAAAACTCAACCCCACACCCCTCCACAAACACAGAAATGAGAACAATTTCCTAAGCTACAAGTTCACCCAGCTCAGGTCTGAACTGACAACAGATCAGTTCATTGTCAGACCAACAGCACTGGTTACACACATTGCCTACACGGGTAAAAGGGAGAACACAAGTACCCAGGAAGGTCTCAGGAGTATGTCCAAAGGTTCAGAGAGGTAATTACAAAAATACTCTGAACTGCAGAAGTGCATTCTCACTAAAGCTGGTGGAGCTGCGATTTCTCCTCCTAAATACACTCCATGATTCCCTTTTTACAGTCTTTGTGAAATCAAGATGCAGATAATAATTTGCTGGATGAAGCACTTGTATGTGCTTCACCTTGTGAAGTTTTTCTAAGACTGAATCTGAATCTGGGAGTAGCTCTAACTCAGAAGCTAGCATATAAAAACACAAAAGCTGCAGTGAAATGTGATACATATTACAGTTTCATTTGGAAAGAAAATGTTGTGATGAGCAATTACCATTATGCTAGAGATGGGCAACAGAATGAACCCATTAAATACAATCTGGCCCATTAGAAATGCACACTGATTTTCATGCCAGAGGTTTACAACCTGTACAGCCTGCATCCCCTTGGCTGCCCACTTCCACTGCAAACCCAGATAACTACAATACGTGATGGAACATGGCTGACTTTTTAATGGTACTCAGAACAACAGGAACAGAAGGAGCTCAAGGCTGCATCAAAATCAATGGACAGGTCTGTGCAGGCCTCTGGTTAGAAAGAAGAAACAGTGGATAATGTTACGATACTGCTCAGAGGAAAAAAGTTTCCTCTCCACTTCTGTGAGATAATTCACATCTGCCCTAAAGAGTCTTCATTCCCCTTCCCTGCATGTAGAGCTTATCCAATCACATTTACAGAGATTTTTATTCTATGTGAACCCTAGGAATTCAGTTTCAGTAATTCTTAAGACAAATACTGCAAGATAATCCTGTTATCTGAAGAGAAGCTTCATTTAGCCATCATTTAACACCGTGCTTTTCAAACTTTTAAGTTTCATTTTGCCAAACACCTAGTTTTCAATTTATGTATGCTAAACTCTCTGAAATGAGCCAAGAAAATAGAATTCATGATTTTCTTAACAGCTGACAAAAAATTGAAGATAAGCATCTCAACCAGTCTTAACATTAAAAGGAAAAAAATAAACAAACCCAAGCCGAGGTGATGGTAACTACACAAGCAACAATTACACTTTTCAAAATACAAGTCTAATGACAAAACTCTAGTATAGAGATCAGGTAAACTTTTTTGTTTCTGCTTTTGTTAGTGTCCCTACTTGGCAAGAAGAGAAAGCTCTGCCTTTAGGCTCAGTCATGAAGAACAGATGACTAATGGAGAAAACCAACTGACCTAGGCTGCAGAAAGCAAAGGACCAGTGCAAGGAAAGCAAAGGTACCAAAGCTGCCTTGAAAGAAAGGCTGCTGTGTTCTCCTCTAGTATTTCCTTAAGATCATAAACTTTATGAAATAAGCCACAGGCATAAATAAACCTACTCTAGACCAGCATAAGGTTCAGAGACTGACTAACGTTCAAACAGAACTACAGCAATAAGAGCTTCCCTTAAATAAGAGAAAGAAACAGACAGTAACACAACACAGCCCAAGCACTGGAAGGACTCACAATCCTGTATGCCAGCACCAAACCCCAACTCTGATTCCAGAGTTTATTCTCATAATTTTTTCCCAACATTAACACTTGAATTTCACTAAAACACCTGAGAAAAATAAGCCAGCATTAATGAAGTTTCACCAAGTTATACGCAGAGAAACTGGGCTCCTAGAAGGTAGCAGATATCTTAACTTTAAATATAGGGAGCTGAAAAAGAACACTGAAGATTGTATGTAACCAACTAATGAATTAAATGAATTCTAAAACAACATGATGCTTTCAAGCTCTTTAAATCTCATCTAGTATTGTCCAGCTGGGGTGCTCTCAGATGCAAAGTATTCTTCATGAATACAAAGCAAAAAAGACAATCTTTTGCATTTTTTGTTACTTAAAGTAAGTGGTCTGACCTATGGAAAACATAGACAAACACTGACCAAACAACAGAGAAAGATGCATCAATATAAACCCTTATGCTGATGCATCATTAAAAACCAGATTCCTAAGATCATAAAACTTTAGTCAATAGTTCTTTTTACAAGTATTTTTTCAGTTCATAAAAAGGAAAGAGGTATGCAATGTTTCATATAGTTTATTAGATATAGTTTATTAGACTATCTTCAAAAGCTCAATTTCCTTGCAGAAAAGTAATTGTTAGCTGCCCACTCTTTTGTATTGCTCTCTACTTAACTCTACTTAATTTTTATCAGCTGTGTATTTTTCCTGTGCTGTCTTTATTCATACTGCAGAAACAGCACATCTCTGACCGCATAGTGTGTTTTCACTGTATCTCAAGCAACCCCAACATCTTCCCATCATCATCTACATCTCCTCCTGACAGCACTTGAGTATTCTCACAGCCTGGCTCCTCCTCACACAGAGATTTTAATTCCACTTCTCCACAAGCTGTACTAATGATGGAATATGAATTACTTGTATGTCCTTCTCATTGTGGAGTCATATAGGAAGAGCAATGAAAGTTGCTAACAGCTGACAGCGAAGCATCCAGCAGCTAACACAGAAATTCAATTAGTAGAAGACATTTGCAGAGTACAAATAAGCAGTTTAGTGTGCAGCCAACAGCCATAAGACTAAAAAGGTACCTGTGGTGCCAGCAATCTCTTGTTCATCATTTTTTATAACGACAGTATGTCAAGTCATCATATCAAAATATACAACTTACCTATACAGGTAAGAAAAACAAATACAGAACTAAAGAAACCTCTTGGCAAGGCAGAGCATGAGTCACCTCAGTTACAGTTACTATAGAAACTATACCACGTCTAGATGGCACCAGTTTGTGCATGTGTAGCCAAGTATGGTTGCTCTGGAAACCATAAACTTGAGATATTTAGCAAGACTTTGTTTACATCTGAGGTTTTGTGTTTGCAATTGGGCAAATACATAGCAGGATGTGAATCTCAGGAGCCTAGTAAACTTAAGTACTAAATGTAAATTTAGTCATATCAAAAGAGCGAATTATTACTCAGGAGCTGTATTTTGGAAGCCATTTTCTCTCACTGATCAAGAAAACCTCTTTCCTCAGAGGCAGTCATAAGCAGGCTTGAAACGTGAGCAATTCTTGCAGCCATTAACCTACTTACTGCAAGTTCTAATTTCGAACTGTTCAGCTGGGATTGCATTCAATGGCTTCACGTGTCTCAGGAAAGCAAAATCCACTTCAGTCGTGCAATTGACTACTCTGGGATTAATTTAATACCTAAATTCAAACTCCTGTTTTGAAACAATAAAAAATTAATTCTGGAGTCAGCCAACTCTTGAGAGTATGGGATCTAATAAAAGCAGTAGTCACAAAATCCAAGCGTGTATCAGATCCACCACTATCTCCTTTGCCATTGTCTCCATATTAAAAAAGCCCCATGGTAACTATTAAAAGCTGGTAATTATGAATATATTCATGGCTTTAACTTTATCAGGATTGCAATGATTCAAAGCAGCTTGATTTGCACCTCTATTGATGCTTTTTAATCTGGGATTTTATCCTGTGGTTTTAGGAAAAGCTCTGAATAAGCTAAGCATTTTTATAGCTATATACAGTCAATATTTTTGCTACTCCATTTGACCTTCACATAATAAACTGAAAGCTTTAAAAGTAAGCACTTGAAGATATTATAAACTTTATTTAATTTGAATGGTCTTAAGGTATTTCTAACTACCTTTACACAAGCAAACAGAGATGGATTGGCATACAAGGCCAAGAGCCAAGATGTCATGAACCCACTGGCATGAAAGGAAGGCTCTGTGCCTTTCTGCTGTCCTAAGAGTTGGCAGATAGGAAATTCACGAGATTCTGGAAATCTGGAAAGGCTGAGAACACTAAAAGAAGTATATTAAAAATTAGATTTCAAAGTATTTTTCACAAGACCTCCTATATATACTTTTGGCGTACTTTGACTTGTAGTGAAATCACTATCTTCTGCAAATTGAGCAATTTCATATAATTCCACTTTAAGAGAAAACTGCTCAGTCATCTAACCTGAAAATGATTCCGTTGATGGTCTTCGGATTTTCTGGGCTTTACTGGGGTGCAGATATAGCAAACACTACTTTAGGTATACTCACTTCAGACCTGGGACATCCAGAAGATTGGTCAGTCCAGTCCAGTTAATTTCCAAAAGCTGTGAATTACAGAGAAAAAAAGGAGGGGGGGAAAAAAGGAAGGAAAAAAAAGAAAAGCAACTTAGAATTCGTAACACTGAAGAAATAAACCCAACTGTTATAAAATCTGATCAGTGGAGAATTAAGCAGTTTCCAGGATTTTCTTAAACGAACAAACAAAACAACCCTCTTCCATTCTTAAGAATTTTTAGACACATTTTTTAAAAGTTATAAAAAGTTTCACCATTCTCTTATCCACTCTTCCACCATGCATATAAATACACACACCCCACAATATACACAAGTACACAGGATCTACTCCATACAACCAATACAGAATAATGAAATGTGGTCCTATTTTCTGGAGAAGTATTTTTAGAGTCACCATAGACCTGTTATCGATGAACAGTCATTAACATGAATTTGCAAATTATAATAAAATGACAAAGAATCCCACGTGAGACCAGGAAAAGAAGAGATCTAGAAGACATAACCAACAGAAAGAATGAAAAATTCGGATTAAGAAGGTGGAAAGAAGATGGGGTAACAGCTTGCAAATATAAGAGGAGGCTGTTTTCAAGGCACAAGTTCATTCTATCACTGATAAAGAAGAAAGGTATCAAGAGGATTAAATATCAAAGTGAGAAAAATACTCAAAAATAATTAAAAGGGATAACTAATTGCTAGATCACACATACTTAACTGAAAACGTTTGCAGAGTATTATGCTGTATAAAGGTACCTATTCTGTTTCAGGATTGCTGGCACTAACAACTAATTCAAAACATCCTTTTTGATCCTATAATATTCTCATTCTAGACTGCAAAACCAACAGACCCGAGTTCCCCCAGTTCTCTCTTCATTGAATGATTTCTATTAACTTCACAGAAGTTAACAGAATATTTAAACAACAAACAAAACCAAACTCACCCAGTTACCACTTTTCCAAATCCAACTCACCCAATCTAAGCATAACTGTATGATTAGAGAAAAGGATATTGATATTCCTCAGTTAAGAAACTAAAGGTAGTGGTTCAGCTAAAAGCTAAAACAAAACAACAAATCTCTACAAGAACAAATGTTGCATATTTTCACAAACAGACAAGAATCATCACCCTGCCTTCATTTTCTTTTCTAAAAACAGCATATAACATTTTTTACAAAGGATCTATTAATAGCTTAATTAGTGATTTCGTTTGCAAATACTTCCAGTAAAGATAACACATAATGCATTTACTCACATAAGGAACACTGTTGCTTAATATACTTTTGTAGCAAAATATTTAAATGAACAATATTAGCAAGCCTATCTGCAACAAACACGCAGGGAAAAAAAGACAATCGTTATCCTTTCAATGAAAAAAGTAAGATGTAATAACCAGATATTCCAGAACAAAAGGCAAGACATATCATGGGACATACTGCAAGAATCTACACAAGCCAGCTCCATGCCCTTGCCAGAAACAGGGCTAAGGCTATCCTGGGCTTCATGAAGATGATTAAAGGACTGGAACACGATGTCATGAGAGATGCCCAGTACCTTAATTACTTTTGTGGCCCTTCACTGGACTTGTTCCAGCATGTCCCTGTCTCTCTTGTACTGGGGAGTACACCAGTGCTGTGGCGAAAGGAAAAATCTCTCTCAACCAGCTGACGGTGCTTCTCCCTAATGCAGCCCAGGATGCTGTTGGCCTTCTTTGCCATAACTGCACATTTCTGACTCCTGTCCCCCTTTCTGTCCAACTGAACAGCCCATATCTTTTCCAGCAAAGCTGCTTTCTAGCCATTCAGCCCTCAGCCTGCCCTGGGGGACAGGGTTATTCCTTTCTAGGCACAAGACTTCACATTTCCATTTGTTGAACTCCATGAGATTCCTGCTGGCACATTTCTCCAGCTTGTCAAGGTCCCTCTAAACAGGAGTACAACTACCAGGTGTATCAAGCACTCCTTCCAGTTTTAAGTAAGCAAACTTGCTGAGAGCACACTCTGTCCCACCATCCAGGACAGCCATGAATTTGTGCTGGCTCCAGTATTTTCTCCTGGGTAAAGCACTACTGACTGTCCTCCAGCTAAACTTCATGTTGCTGACCACAACTCACTGAGCCTGAAGGGTTTAGCCACTTATAAACCAAGCTCACTGTCCATTTATCTAGCCTGTACTCAGTAGTTTACCTATGAGGATGTGGCAGAAGACAATGTCAAAAGC
This sequence comes from Aphelocoma coerulescens, assembly GCF_041296385.1. Lineage (NCBI taxonomy): Eukaryota > Metazoa > Chordata > Aves > Passeriformes > Corvidae > Aphelocoma > Aphelocoma coerulescens. The sequence goes on from NC_091015.1 coordinate 9,635,817, forward strand.
TTTACTGAAGTCAAGACACTCTATATCCATAGTTCTTCCCTCATCCACCAAGCCAGCCTTCTGATCACAGAGGGTTACTGGCTTGGTTAACCATGAGTTCCCGTTCATGACTCCCTCCTGCCTACTCCCAATCACTTTCTTGTCTCTTCTCCCTTACCAGCAGGACCAAGATCACCACTTGAGCCCCTGTGCCCTTGAATCACCCCCACAGCCGTGCAGTCACGTTTCGTGCTTTCCAGATCTTCCCGTGCTGTTGATCCCCACAAGGAGGAGCAGCAGTGGGTAATAATCTGAGGGCCAGACAAGCTTTAACAGTTGACAACATCTTGAATCTGAGATCCAGGCAAACAAAAACCTCATGAGGAAACAGGTCAGGCTGGCACATGGGGCCAGGAGTCTCTCAGTAGTGACCACTTTCCCCTTTCTCCTGATGCTTCAGTGCATTCAGGCTCTGCTGGCTCAGATGCTCCCAGGCCCTCTCTGCTACACTGGCCCCAAATCTGTTCCACACTGCAAATCTGCAGCTGGGGTGGAAGTCATCTTCCTTGTGGCAGAAAATTTCCATCTTTCCCTATCATGGAATAATTCCACTCAGTAGTTTCTCCAGAAAGTCAGAGATCCTGTTTCACATGTCCCCTCTTTACAGAGAATCACACTAGATGCCCATGTAAGGGAAACTAATTTCAGACTAAGCCATCTACCTGATATACATTTGTTATATATGAAACCAGACTGTCAGAATCTTGAGTAAAAATTCTTCAGCAGTTCTACAGAGATTGCTGACTTTCATCCTTCTTCAGGTGAAAGCACAAAGCTACCACCAGCTGCAGTACCACTTTGTATTCAATGTCTTTTTTAAAGCACCTCATTTACAAGCAGTTTTGCCCACTTTCTATTAGAATACTAGCAGGATTATTTTTGTGAGAAAAGGCTAATGCACATCTGTTTATAGAATACTAGCAAGTCTAAATGGCAGTAATACCTTTCAGAGGAGAGTAAGTTCTTAGCTAAAACTCATACAGTATACTGAACAGTCTTTTCCTTTTTTTTTTTTGAGGTGCTATATTTTTATCTACATTATTATCAATTTAAAGGTATGAGGTTTTTAATTTCCAAATTTAAAAAAACCCTTCTTGAAAATAATTTGTTATAAAATGGGTTCTTTTACGTTGGTATGTAAGCTTTAGTTGTACAGTTCTCAAATAACAAACTATGTGCTAGAACACAGAACATTTACATTTAGGAAAACTAAGATGATTTCACTACATTCTTCTTTGAAAATTAATTGTGCAAATTATTAGTATATATTCTCAAATCTCCTCTTCATCTTAAATATGGAAAAAAAAAGTTAAGAATTAAATAGTGTGAATAATTTCAGTTTTGTAGTACTTCCTCAATCCTGCAAACCCACAGATGTTTAAGTAATATAGCAAACAAGTAGCTCAGTAGTAGCTGATAAGACTAACCACAACTTGGGTATTCAGACTGATTCTCTTGTTCTAATCACGAGTTTTGACAGTACTTTATGAGACACTTTAAAAATCTATGCAGTCTACCAAGGTTCTAGAAGAAGTAACTTTACACTGTTTCAAGACAAGGAACCCAATTTATGATTTATTTTTTCTTTACTCATAGGCAAAATAGAAGGCAAATGCACACCATAAATACCCTCAAAAAGTGGTTCCTATCCTAAGGTGTTCATACCTGCATCCTGTATTTAGCAATTTTACATAATGATGTTTTCAGACCAAATAGCAAATGAGAAAATATTTGCATTTCCTTTTGTTTTCATGTTTGCATACAGTAATTAACACAGCAAAGTCCTGTACTGTCTCCTAAACAGACTTCACTGAATAAATGCATTAAGCAACACAATGCATGTTGAAATTCAGCATTAAGAAACATCTCTTGCACTGGACTGAAACGCTAATTCCAGCAGTTTCTGTATTAACTACCACAGCCGAAAAGAAAACCAAGAACAACCTAAGAGATGTCACTGAGAACTGCTACTTTTCATAGATGTGATTAAAAGCATTTCAAAAGGTTGCAACACAGCATATGAAACACAAACAGTGCCTATGGTACAACCTCAGTGTCAATATTTTGATTATTACACACCTCTGCTCACAAACAAGGCTACCCATTCATTCCATCATCAGTCCTCAGAGCAGGAAGCATGGAAAAACAATTACACAAATAACCTGAAAACAGTGCTATTAAGAGTGGTCACTTAGACAAGAAATACAATATAAGAATTTCTCTTCACTTATTGTACAGGACTAAAGACAAAGACCAATTTCAGAAATGTTGAAGACGAATCTTCTTCCATTTGAAGCTGAAGCTCAGAAGTTAAAAAACATTACTATGGCTAAGCACTTTACAGGATTATTAGAAAAGCTTTGCAAATAAATCTTATGCCATTAAATGTTTTGGAAGGAATATGAGCCTTCAAACTCCTGGCATAATCAAGCTTTCACTGTTTGGGCTTTGAAGGTAAGTTCTCCTTGCAGATAAAATTTGTTGCATTTGCCCATCACAGAGCTTCCTTTCCAGTTCTACCAGAAGCACCCAGCAGTAACACACACTCTAATTTTAGTCCACAGGTATCAGGGAGAAATGCTTTTTTTGTTTTCTTTACTTATATTTTTTTTAGTGTTCTATCTCCCCCTGCCATCGCCCCAACATTTCCTTCAATAAAAATGTTTCAGGTCTGCTCTTGGCTTCCAAAGGAAATCAGACCAGCAATAGATACACTGTTTGCAACATAAGAAGAGTTTTCCAAAAGGCAACACCAGTTCAGACAAAAAACATCCTTACACCTGCAGAGGTATAGAAATAACACTGACAGCAGACAAACACACAGCAGACTGAGAAGAAATGAGGCAAAGAATTTCTTCATAGGCAGGAGGGAGCCCCCCAGTCACAGTCCAGTCAAATACCAAGGGATTTTATTCTACAGTCTGGGGACTGCCATGCCATGACTTGCTGGAAAAGAAGATGACCCCCTAACTTGTGGTTCTGACAGAAGTTACAGGAACGTTGCCATCCTAACTAACTGAAGAGCACTATGGAGAAAAAGGGAGCAAGCAAAGGACTGCCAGCTGATGAATCTTTTATGAAGCACCAAATATAAAAAATTTCCATATTTAAAAAATTGCTTAACAATATAATTTCCTTCTCTGTCACTGCTTTAAGCAATGCATAATTCCCTTAGTTTAGCTAAATTCAGAGAATGCCAGCTGGTTCTCTGCGGCAGAACTAACAGGGCACTGGAAAAACTGTGTGCAGGATTTGTCACTAAGTGAAATTCTGCCAGAAGCCAGAAACGATGGTGTTTTTCCACAACACATTGAAACTGAGAGGTGATGTGCCTTACAGAGCTCACTGATGTGCCTCTACCAGCCAGCTCACTGGACAAAGGCAGGATTCCAGACACCAGTTACACTTTCCAATGAAGTAGTCTGTGTGTTTTGTTACTCAAACCTCTTACAATTCTTCCTCTGCTCAGAGATGTGAAAACAAATTTTGTTATCTCCCTGAAAACCAAGAAATTAATGTCTTACCAAAGCTCTGTACTGAGAACTAATGCAACACATACATTAGAAGAGGTTAAAAAATAAAATTTAAAAATAAACCCCTGCAGCCTATAAGAAAGACAGTCGAAAACCTCATGATTATCTCTATACACATTGAGTGTTCTCAAGACCCTAGAAACCTTTACAAAGGGAAAAATATGTAGTGGAATATAGAATACACAGGGTCATAAACAAAGTTCACAGAAGCACAAAAGGCAGCCTCTAAACACTGCCAACCCTCTGGCTTGATTTGGCTGCCATAAGCACCACTAATTCTCAGAAGGGAAGCCACAGAATATTTTAAAATGCTGATTAAAAACTTCCTGCTAAACAAGTTATGGAAGCAAAAGACTTCTGCAGGAAAAACTTAAGCTCTGCTACAGGCCACGAGGACACAATTCCATGTGATAAGCTATGTTTCTTCTCAGAAATGCATTACAAGGAGGGGACTAAGATGCCCTCTTCTGTTGCTTGTGAATGATCATACAGAGACATGGTACAATTTGTCTGTTGGCAGAGCAAAGCCCATCACCACCTACAGTGCTGAAGTGCTGGCATTGTTGTAATAATTTAATATGTAACATTATCCAGTGTATCTCTCAGGAAACTCAGCCTCTCAAACAATACTACAGAGAGAATTGCTATAGTAGTCCCACTGGTTGCTATAGGAAACATGGAGTATCTCTGCACAGAAATGGTGTTTAAAAGTTTTGTAACTCTCTGAAGATTTAAGTGAGACAACTGCTTGAGAGGTAAGATGTATAGTCGAGGGGGCAGAAGACAGAGCAGGCAAGTGAGCTGAAGTGACCAGAAGGAGGATCACAGTTGACTTTACACAAATCCAGTGCACCTGCTCTTCTCCATAGTGCCAGCTACTCACAGCTTCATTCAAGCCAATTCTCTCCACTCTCTCTACTCCTTCCTATCCTTCTACCAGTCTGCATTTTGGTTCACAGCCTCACACCAGTCATAACACTTTCCTGACTTTAGTGAGCCAGCTCAGGCTGCTAAAATACATCCGAAGGACAGGAAACTGGGCACTTCTTGTGACGTTCAATATCCTGCCAGCTCACCTCCCTTAGCCAGCTTCCTCCAGCAGCATAAGTTTCAATACTGGTGTAGAAGAGACAACAACATTGAATGGGAGGGCACAGGGAGAAAAGAATATGGTGCTGTGGAAACACCAACTGTGATGGCCCTTGAAACATTCCATAAACTACCAAAATCTAAAATCACTGAGAAAAAGATAAATTATAGCAAATTATAAGTATGCTGAGTAGCAGGGCAAATCATTCACTTCATAAGCAACAAGACTAATTCTTAACAAATATTATTCTAACAGTAGCTGTGCATCAGCATTTATACAGGTGTTCAACAAACCTGACAGTCTCATATGTTCTAGAGGCAATCTATGCATTCTACATAACCACTTTATGTTTATTTCCAGCCATTTCACTGGGACTCATTCTTGCTGCAAGCACTCCTTTTGAGTCTAATTTTCATCATACTTATAATTTTCAAAGTCCATCCAGCCAGTTTTCCAAAGGCAGACAATATTAAATGAAACTAAATCTATATAAAAATAAATCAAAACTACAGGACAGAACCAATCTGTAAAGTGAGTAGAGGGAGAATAATACTCAAGTCAGAAAGCAGAAGGCAAAACTGTGAATCTGAAAATGAGAGTTTTGGAAGAGCTGCCCAATTTTCCTGGAAGACATCCTGTTTTCCAGCCATTGTTCTTTTTAGAACAATAGTATTTTTATGTACTTGTCTTATTGGGAGGGTTTTGGCTTTTACTAAGAGAAAACAGTTGGGTTAGGACACACCCTCAATTCTGAGTGCGCCACTGAATAAGCTTTTGAAAATTGCCCATTTATAGTACAACTATAAGCCACATAAACTTCTATAACTGAACCACAAATCAAAATAACTATGCAGTGACTTGTGCTAAAAGTAAAATCATAACTAAAACTTTGGGAACTGAATATCTGGTAAATATATATAATGTTAACATAATGAGAAGTATGCAAAGAACCTCACAAATCCTGACTGTTAATCCAGTGCTACCTTCTCTCTAGCACTGACACTCAGATTTAAAAGATTGCTTCAAACATTAGCATGCACATATTTCCCTCCCTTAAAATCTCCTACATATTTGGAAATTTTATAAGCTGATGAAACTTTTAGCACCTTCTTCACAATAACAACAAAATACAGTATATAAAAAGGTTTCATAAGATGTAAGAACTCTTGAAAGATCAAAAACTTCATGTATTACTCAGAAATATGAGACTGGTAAACTCATAGGCCATGTTGCCTTATATAGTCATTAAGTCCAGCAAACAGATGATACAGAGCAAGAGGAATTGTTGCCAGTTACTTTAGACTGGAAAATATGAGAACAAAATCTAATGCTAGCTGCCAACTAATTCCTCTTCTCTTCTAACAAAAATATTTAAGAAAAGCTTTCTTTGGCTGCAGCCACTTGCTCTCTAGTAAGAGAACAGAATTTGGTTCTTGCTATAATAAGCATTATTTTACATTTTTCTACAGAAGTCAGAAAAATAAACACTGAGAAAACACAATGTGGTGGGGAGAAGTCTGCCTGGAAAAAGCTGAACAGCCATGGATAATTGTCAAAATTATGGGCTACCTTAGATTATTTGTTGAACCATTCACCCTTAGGTTTGCTCAGACCTTGACCACTACCTTAGTTTTTAAATGAAAGGAGCATGAAAAATACTTTTAACATTTTTGTAACTGAATATTTTTGGGGAGAACTTAACTTTTTAATAGTCCAAGTTGATACTCCACTCTACTTCCCATCCTTTTTTTTTGTCCCAAGAAGTCAACCAAATCCCTAATAAAGTGTCATGGGGATAGGAGCAAGACAAAATTACTGTGGGCAAAGTATTTCCCGAAGTTCAGAAACTGACCCCAAATGACAGGCGTTCGTTTCACTTTGTATGTTTTCAGTTTCTTCTCTCACATGCAATCTGTCCTAGTTATGCACTTTGCAGAGACATCACCCTTAGAGTGGATCAGGGACAGAAAGGACTGGGCACAGGTACCAGACTGAAAATCTACTGGAGAGGGCTCTGGGAGTACCAGAAGTGGAAAGTTTGGATACATCCTACCAGAGCAGGATGCTGGGAAGCAGAGCAGTGCCAGGAACTGCTTATAGGGATGCCTGCTGCTGATCTCTCCCTCTCTACCACGGCCAGCTTTCCTACCTCTCCCCCAGAAGGCACCAAACAGAAGCATCTGCAGGAGGTACCCCAGGGAAGCAATCCAGACATACTGGCTCAGGTCATGGCTCCAGCACAGAGTGTCAGAATGGCTTCTGCAGAAGGACTGTACAAAACAGAACTGAGAGCAACAACACAAACAACAGCTAGAACACGGAGAAAGGTTATTCCTGTAGGGAAAAAAAAAAAAAAGGCAAAGCATTCATTCACACAGCTACACTTTTCTCCCTGTTCCTCTAAACCAGAATGTTTGCATTTAACTTGTTTATTGGATGGTCCCTGGAATGAGCTGGGGACTGTACTGAGTATGGAAATTGTTTAAGAGAGGACTAAATAGCAAAATAATATCAGAGAGTATGCTAACAATAATATAGTGCAAACCAGCATAAGACAGCATTCAATCCTTGTCAGGGCCATGCTTACTTTGTTACTATAAACATGAAGATTAACAGATGTCCTACACTCACTTCTCAGCCAGAGGGTAAAAATGAGATGAAACTTAAGCAGACATCTCCTCGTGTATAGGCTCACTTCAAAGAAATCTGTGGAAATCCAAATTTGGTTCATCCCAATGTACTTCCTCAACTATTTCCAAATAAGAGCAATGATGTTTTATCAGTTTTGCATGAACTACTTCACTTTTACAAAAACACTGACTTAATCAGTCTCAAAATATTTCCAAATTCTTGCATATTTTCCTAAGATTTAAGTCTCCATTCATTCTACCCAAGCACACATGGTTTCTCTAGATAGATGAAACAATCCAAATAAATAACACAAATGATGCAAGTTGCTTCTAGGCCATACATAAACACCCAAAACCAAACCTATCTTTTTAACAAGGTAGCAAAAAATTTATCCTAGAACATTTGTTCGAAAGAACTTATTGCAAGAATGTGATTTCTTTGAAGAAAATAACATGCCTTCTAAAGTTGAAGAATTCACTCTCACCCCCCAAGCCTTTTAAACCAGACCAACTTCTCAGAGCTCCAGACTGCTGATGAAACCAAGATGATCAATTTGAGATGCTTCAAAGTGTCTAAACCCATAGACTTGTAATTTGTGACCTGCCAGTCAGAAACTGTTAAACCTTGACACCGTAAGTTTTAATGTTTAATTACAACATATTGAAGAAAAGCTTCCAACTGCAAATATACTTCCAAGAAAGAGATGGAAACAATTAATTTCTTTAAAGAAGTCTGTGTAGCATAAGAATTTCCACACTGTTCACATTTTCTATTAAGCTCTCTTCCTGATACAGTATCGAACTTCAAATTGCTGAAACTGCCTCACACACACATACACAACATCAAAGAACTGTCCACCAGCCAGTGTGCAATGTGTATTATGTCACCCTTTATATTTTAATAAAACAAGATTTGCTGAAGTGCTGTGCCTAAAACTGAAAGCATTTGAGGGCTGTCCTCTTGTTTACACATGCCAGTCTGGCTGTATCATTTTCCTACCAGCAAGACCTTGTGGGCTCAACTGTGTTTTACTATTATTCCTGCCCAAACGTGCACTTTGGCCTAGCACACTTTCCAGCTAAATTCTGTTACCTTCTCTCTCCTTTCCACTTCTGCTACTGTCACGATCATTTTGAATTCCAGTTCCATCTCACTATGTGCTTCATCCACCCTCATACTTGGGTCACTGGTAAACGTAATAGAAATTGCCCACTTGCTATCTAGGACAAAAAAACTTCACAGTAGGTGGGTCATTCCCATTCTAATTTTAATTTGTGCTAACACTGGCATTGGTTTTCTTAACGATCTTGCACAGATTTTGTGAAATTTTAAGTTAGATCATGTACCTACAGAATGTCATTAAAACACCAACAGAAGCTTTCTTACAAGTAATCTAGATGGTATCTATTGATCTTGCCTTATTCAGAAGGCTTGTTACAAAAGTTTGACAGCTTTGACCAAACACACTTCTAAATTCCAAGGTAATTATTATCCATCTCGGTTCCTGATAGCATTCATAAAATTTGTCCACTGCTCATCTGTGAAAGCTCAACCAAACAGTAGTGATTTTCCAAATTCTTTCCTTTTGCTGCTTAATTCTTGCTCCATCATTTTCTAACTACCATCATCAGCACTGTCCAAAAATGTAGAAAGGGAGAGAAAAGTGCTTACAGGTTTCCTAAGGAAAAAAAGGGATAGTGCTCCAATTAGGGGCATGTCTCCAATTAGTGGCTCCAGGATAACCCTCATGGTGCCATGGATCTGTGGAAAGGTAAGAAAAAAAGACAATGAAATTGACCTCAGTTCAAGTTTTAAATAAAATTTATTTGCTGGCAATGCTCACACTTCTAATTCATTAAATTCTTGCTTATGGAAGAATTTTATATATATATATATATATTCTTTCTTACTTTACATGTCACCCAAACCCAAAAAAATTCACACAAGCACTCAACAGCTGGGCTTAAAAATTCATTACATTCATCTGTATCATGCAGTGTCACGTTGATGGTGATTTCCTAAAAGTGTGAAGTAGATTATTTCTACAGCTCAACGTAAACAAATTTGACACAAGAAGCACAGCAGCATCCATAGGTACTAGAGCAAAAGCAGGTAAATGCTTATAGGTGTGTCAAGACACACATGCAAAAGAGCTAATTCTCTTCCTCAGGGAGAGATCTGTTATCAGAAAGTTAAGGAAACCGCAGAAACAACATCAAATGGAAAGACTACTAATAGTAATTGCATCTAAACCAGTAATTCTGTCTGACAGTGAGATATTAAATGAAACAAAATTTTAAGGTCTGTGGTGCCTTCATAAACTGAGCAACACTTGAACACAACACATCACATTGTCTTGATGTGAAATTATCTCCAGCTTTTCCTATATAAATGTTATATATTTGAAACAGTTCTACATCTTAAAGGAATTTAATCTTTTAAGTCATGTTACTGAAATTACCATGCAATATCAATACTATTCAAATGAGGAAAAAAAATAGTAAGCTCGAAAACTACAGTTTCTTTCTTATAGATTATTTCATCAGAAAATAATCACTAAGTGATATGAAAATCAAAGAAAAAAATTTAATTTCACCTGTATACTTTTCACACCAGCTCTGCAGAAGTATCTCTTGATCTCCAAATCAATTTCACAGTTTCCAACGAAACTAAACCAAAAAAGGAAGTATACATTTCACTTTTATGAACTAAATTGCAATAAACTGTTGGTTCTGTTTTGCACTGTCATGACAATGTATTTTGTATCTCAGTGTATGCACAAAAAATGCACATTGAAATATCAGAACATAAAACAGTGTCAGTCTGCTAAAACATCCCCTTCAAAATATCACCACTGTCATCAAAATCACTCAAATTAATACCTAGGTTTGCTATCATCTCCAGAAGGATGCATAACAGAAAACAAGCAGGAGGCCCAACTTTGGGAAATAATGGACACAGAACTCATACTCCATTTCAGGAAAGCTCTCCACAGATCTCATTGATAGTAAATCTACCCAAATTCATTCTCATCTAACATAATCATGAGAAGCACTAGACAGAAATGCGTGTTATGCTAAAAATGAAACTTGTCTGCATAGACTTGCAAAGCCAGTCGTATTTTGAATTTCAATAAGCAGGGCATGCTGAGCTGAGTGATCCTCTAAGCAGGTTTTATGCCAAAAACAGTTGGGCCCATTCTGAAAGGAGAGAAGGCAGGAAGCAAATTAGAGAATATATTAAAAACTATGCAAATTTTTCCCTGAACAGTTCTTGCATCCCGTTTTGGGGATGCAAGGTCAAGTGATTGGAATTTTCCAGATGCTGCCCTGTATTTTAGATTTGTCAAAGATTGTAAAAAGAAGTCCCATCTATTTTGCCCATGCTACAAGGCTACAAGATTATTCACATACTACTGAGGCTTGGATTTTTAGCTACCCTCCTTGAAGTTTCATGCAGTTCAAGCAGAGCTGAGCAACTTTTTTCCAAGAGCTGGTACTGCTGTGAGACACACTGGTTCTGAAAACCAACAAATTTTGAGACTCAACAAGGAGTTCAGGAAGAAAGCTTGAGACTCTGGTTTAGTAAGGAATTGGTCAATGATTCTACAGAATGAGAGCTAAAAGCAAAACCCAACAGGTTGAATACCATGCTCCAGGTAGGGAGAGGGGGGCTGGGTGAGGACACTGGCTAAGTAGATAGAGGCTGTAACAGAAGGACAAATGAAATCTGAAGAGCTTTCTGAACAGACTGCCTAGGTAAAGAAAATGGAAGAAGGAACCAAGTGCGATGGAGATGAGGCAGATTAAAGCCAGACACTGCTGGAAGGAGAGGGAAAATGTTTCCTCTGCAGGGCATCCTGTTCCAGACTCTGCAGCAGAGCCCAGTTTTCTGCACATTAGTTCCTCAGACCTGGCCTGTACAGTGAAACACTGTTAGCTGTGTTTGGGAGTATGAAGGGATGTTATTACAAAAATGTTTGGGGAATTGTGAACAAAATGGAATTCCTCTCTTTATCGGCCATTCTAGGCTGAAGTCAATATAAAATAAATTACTCTCACAGTAAGAGCAGAACAGCAGGATTGCTGTTCCTCCCCCTGAATCTGATGGCCACAAGGTACTAACAAAAGGAAACAAAGATGAGAACTGCTGCATTCCACATATCCATTATCCAAATCATCTGCAACCTCCTCTACTCTGTGTGTGGCAGTGCTGTCTTTCGGAATTCAACAAATGCAAATCTTATCAATCCCTTAAACAGAAATAAACAATAGTACCAAGACTTTCCTGTAAACATCCATCACTGGTATTTATTTTTGACTATTGAAAGATAACACTATGCAGAATCCTTTTTGTTCAATGGCCAGTTTGGGGAACTGGAAGACAACAACATGATGGGGTCTATGTCAAAGGAAGGTGACAGTTGCTTTCCTTGGAAAGAATGTAGTGTGACTGTACAGTTTAAAAATAGGTGCATAACTTCTAATACACAATTTAAAACGATGTAATTTCTATTTTTAGCCCATCTAACTATATATAGACATAGTAGGGATATATATAAATACACTCCCACATATATATATAATTGCATAACAACATGACACAGAGAAGCAAGGTCAATTAAAACCTGCAACTGAAACCTCAATCTCAGCACTCTGCAGCATCAGAACTATTTGAGTTATGAAGACTGGGAAGCAATATGCTTGTTTGAAAATCCATAACAACATGATGACAAACTGCAGTAAAAATAGTAACAAACTGCATTTGAGGGGACTAAGTCAACAAAATTTAACTTCATAATAAAGCTAAATATGGTGTTATCCCCTAAGATATTTGGCTGAGTCCAATGCCTACACAATTCCACTGTAATATACCATACAACTTGAAAGTTCATTTAGTAAGCAAATTCTGTACATTCAAATCATAATATCCCAGAAATATTTATGATCCCTTTAAGGTACGGAACACTGAGATAGATTACAGTTTAATGAGGACACTCTTGTAAGAGTATTAACAGCAGCTGTACTGAATCAAAAGAGAAGTGCAATGTACTGCATGTGGTCATTGTAGCCCATGGAAGATATCCAGAAGAAAAAGAAGAGAAAATAAAAGGTTAGGACAAAAATATTTCCTATATAACAGAGATATGTGGTTCTGTACACTGGACTATCTTAATTGTTTGTAGAAGGTCTTTAGACCCTATTTTTCAACTGTCTTCTGGCAGTACAATGTAGTGAGTTTCCCCATTCAAGTACTCCACATGTGAAAAAATCTGCCATGTGTTTCAATCTGCAGCCTAAAATTCTTTCAGTGCATCAAACTAACAATTACTTCTTCAATCTCTCAATCTTTTTTACTTTCCTTGCTACAGTTCCCATTTAAATTGACTGAGTTTATCTTGTTTTCTGTTGATCCATAACCTTTAACTTCCACCAAGTATCAACTACATTCATGCACTTTAGCAACTGTAAGACTACTTTTTATTAACAATTTATTTAGATTTTTATCTTCATTTGCTCAAATAGTTGAAATTTTTCCCTTGCCTGTATTTGTCATCAAGAACTAGACTTTTAAACTGTAACATGACTTTTGATAATTTTTTTAACATCAACTCCACAGTAAGAGAAAGGTAAAGCACTCCCTTCACAAATACGGTCCTCAAACGGAACCTTTAAATACAGTCTCCAGTGAGCACTTTGTGGATTAGCTATTCAAGTTACTTAGAGTGAAGTTCTTAATTGGATCCTGAGAGATGCACAAAACCTGCTCCAAAGGGTTCTGAAAAATAGTCTGAAGCAATGATCACAATGTACTCAATATCCTTGCAGAAACAACAGAAACTAAACCAAAACACGCTCCTTTTGCAATTAAAATTAAAAGCAGACCAAAAAAAACTCTAAAGGATGATGCAAAAAAATACTCTAGAGTTTCAAAGACACATTGAAACTACTTAAATGTACTGTGGAAGGTCCAAAGCAAATGCACACACCCCACCACAAACAACTGACAGTAGAAAGGCTAAAAGAAGCCACAATAGTGAAACTGCAGGATAAAAGGGGATTCTTAAAAGAATTAATGTACTTTAAACAGAAAAAAAATATAAATAAAATCAAATCTTTCCTTCCTTCCCTCACCACACACCCCACAGGGCTTGGCTTCCTACAACTATTCTTATGAATGTTGAAAGAGGTTGTTTTCCTTCTCAACTGTATTTAGGGAATGAAGGGTTTGTAGAAAGCTCCTAACTTTAAACTTAGAAATAAATTAAAATTATAACAAACTAATTTAACTGGAGATTAAAATAAAAGGGGTAAATATTCCAAAGGGGTAAATATTCCAAAGGATGGACTTTTCTGCAGCAGCGAGACTGTTCTTTATAATCTTGCAAAACTGCAATGTAAGACAATTTAGGGTTGGTATCTGTATTTGACTCCATATTTAAATGCACCAAGAGACACTTATTCTTCCTGTTACTACTGAGACAATCCCAGCGATAAGACCCTCAGAGGACCTATAAATCAAACTGTTAAAAAGCAAAGAACAACATCAAACAGTAACAACTGATATTGGAGGCCGGGGGGGCTCTGTCTTAAACTTGCATACTAAAAGCTTGTGAAAAAGATCCCTCTCCGAATGAGGTGCCAAGGACAAGTCTTAAATATGAAACAGGACTTCCTTTGATGATGGTTTTGTCTAAGCCTTAATTCCTAGAAGCTGTGATAGTCACTCCATAGCTCTTGTTTCCATTTTCTTCCTGGAAGCCTATGCCACTGGCAGTAGGGACAGGTTGTCGGGTTCAACAAGCACCCAGCTGACCCAGCACTATTATTGTTATTTAAACCACTTCGAGGAATTTCTTTCAGCCTTTTAGATTGGATTCTATTGCAGCTGTCTACTATTACCACAGGCCTGGGCCCTAGGGTATATCACTGTGTCCTGCAGCCATAGGGAGGAGGAGGAGAGAAGATCCAGCAGGCAGGAATTATGCAGCAAGATTGATTTATTTAATTATTTTACAAACTCTTCTATAGACTTTTTTCTTCATAGTTTAATTGGACAAAGGATCAGCCACCCCTTGGGGTGATTGGCTAAAATCCTAAAACATCCATTGTCAAAATATTTTTCTACTATACCATAAAAAAGACTTTTCAAGGCTGCAGGTGTTTGGTTGTTTACATAACTGCTACCTCTTCTGTGAGAGAGAAAAGTCTCTCACGGACTTAGAAAATAGCAAGAAACTCCTCGCTAGCAGCATTTTTGTACCTACAGTCTACCACTTCTCTAAGTAGGCTGCAAGTGAGACATATGGGTAGAGATTTCCTTCAGGTCTACATAACAGGACATTACTCCTGAAATTTTTGTACAAACCTACTGGCCTTTTTTACTTTTAGCTACTTCATGAGGATGAGCAGAAATAAAAAAAATAAAAATACTAGATTTACTCTTGTCTTCCTGTGAATAGTTCTGCTTTAAAGGGAAGAAGTGGTCTTGGAACAGAAACAGCTTCTCAAAAACAATTTCTATGGTCTGTTTGTGGTCAGACAAAATTGTTTTCCTGAGGGCTTGTATCTGCAGAGGTGAGGCTGCTCTCACAGCTGCTGTCAAAAGTGCCAACAAAGAAAACTGATTTCTCCATTAGGGCTAGCACATTCATCCAGTGAAATAAGCTCTCAAGAGTTAATCCTGTTGTATTTTGTCCAGGAACACCAATCCCTGGTTTGGATAGCTGTCTTTTTCCTAGAGAAATAAAGTGATTCAGTTAATTAAAGACTGGGCTCTGCTCACAGATGTAGCCCCCACCTGCTCTGGAACCCAGGGAAGGAGACAGCAGCATTTTCTCTTGTCATTTTGGGGCCTGCCCAGCTCTGCCAAAGCAGCAGAGGCTTCAGCATAGCAGAGCTTTAAAAAAATAATTCAAAATTAAGAATAACCACATTCAAATTTTGGGAGTAACTCTGAAGCTGAGATGCCCAGTGACCCTTTTGGCTACTGCCAGGGAAGCAGTGAGGAACACAGAAGGCTGCTCTTTGCTGAACTGCCAATGACTGACAAATTTGGCCTCTCCATAACCCATGAACAGGCAAAAATACTCACTGTAACACAGACCTATGATAGTCAATTATAAAAACACTTCTGGGTTCACTGACTGAACTTCCAAAAAACTCTGCAACTGCAGATTGTGTTGAGAATGACTTGGTTAAATGTAGGGTAGACCTACTGAAAAACCTATATAAAAGGGGCTAGGATGAAATGGCAAAGAAACATGAAGCAATGAAGCACAATCATTCTGACATTTTACAGTAGTCTGGGTAAAGTAAGGACAAATACTTCTGTTGCTATCATTAAATTTTTTTAATACTATGTTTATAAAAAGAATCTAAGTAACTGAGAAAAGTAAAAAACCAAAAAAATCTTACATCTTAGATTTCAGACTAAATTTAATGGCAAAGTATTAATACATTAAGGAAAAAAAAATCGAAGATAGTGCTTTATCTTTGGAAAGTATTTCTTTATTAACAAACATTACTTTAATAATGAAACTAAACAGAGTTGATATTCCATTTCCCTCGGATAAATGCTATTTACAGCATGCAGTTTCTTCCTGCATTCATACACAATTAGAACTAACTACATTTGCATAATGAAGCAATTCTCCTTTCAGGCCAACATAACTGGCAAATCAAACAATGTGCATATTATAAAGCACAGACCCCACTGAAATATGGCAATAAAGTTTACCTGATTTGAAGATCCAAAATGATCTGCCTCTTGTCCACATTTTCAGTGTACACTTTTACACCATTTATCCTCAGAGGCTGGAACAATGAAGCAAGTAAAAGTTGGATTCTTCTACAGAAGTATATTAAACTCTTAAGTTTGAAATAAAGGCAAAGACAGGCACATTCAGGCCTGAAGTTAAGAATCTACTATAAACATTAAAAGGTGTGAAGTAAGGCTATCAATTTAGTTTGAATTCTTATTTCAAGAGTAAAAATTACCTTGCTGGGATCCACTTAACCACAATCCTTCTGGCAATTACCCTGGGTATAGACCACTAAACTCCAAGATTTATAAAATATTTAAAAATCAAGCTTTCCCTCTCCCCTGCATAAATATCTGATTTTTCTGTACATGTGTATGTCTAACACTCCTAAAGCATTTTTTTCTGTGCAACTACAACAACAAGCTAAATTTAATTCACAAAAAGGTAGTTGCCTCAAGTAGAATTTAGTGACAATAGACGGAAAAGAATCCGTAATTCCCATAAAAAGTTGCGTCAACCACTCTGTGCTCTCTCTCTCTAAATCATTGTGTTGACGCTCTCGCCTCTCTCCCTTCCTCATACAGAACTAACACGTATCAACCACACACTCTCAAGCCTCAAACATTCAGCAAACACTAGGCAGGAGAGGATGACCAACAACCTCACTTTTGAGTTTTTCCTTTCTGGAAAAATTGTCATATTTCTTTTTACACCTTTTTGATAATTTATGTAAAACCAAAATCTCATTGCTGTCTTGGGGCTGTGCAGCTCAATCCACTCAATCAAGGCTGCAGTATAAAGTAGGAATAGCAGTTTGTCATGTCCAAGATTACTCAATCCAACTGCAGAACCATACAGAGGTCTGGGTGCTAATCTAAAACCTACTTAAAATTAGTATGGCTTAAAGGAATGCTACAGTCTGTAATACAACTACATCTAGGGCAGGACAGAGGCCTTGTGTAAAAGGATTTACAATTTAAAAAAATAATAAACCCAACACACAAAAGGTGCAGTAAAGCATAATGAATTGTAACCTACATGAAACAGAGTCACAAAGAGAGAAAAACAATTCCCCTCTATCACACCTGAAATTAATTTCAGGTTTCCTAACATTTGGGGGTGTGTGGAGGTGTTGATTTTTAAATCCTTACTTGAAATTCTATTTATGACACACACAATAGGAACACAAAAGGCAACTTCAAACAAAAGCTGTTAAACTGCATCTCAAAGCAGTAAAGTTCTGGTTGATGCAGAGAAGATTAAGTAGCGCTGAACTCATCACAGGCAGAGGGAACTCAGCTTGCATTAGTCAAACACGCTCTTCTGCAAGCATGTGCAGCCCCTTCTTTCATGGGATGGAACAGAAGACAAACATCTGTATGCTCCTTAATGCTGTGCTATATGCAGTCCTTTGGAAAGCCAAGCCAGCAGCCTTGTCATTGACTCCACGCATAACATGATTAAAAGTGCATCTGTTACAAGAAAACTGCACTTGGATCATCTGGCAAAAGGATAATGGTCCCTGCTCACTTAACGTAAAGCATTACATGAACAATATTAAAATCACATTGCTGTGAACTCTTCATGTGACAAGGCATTACTACACTTTGAGTCCTCTCCAAATTCTCAGTCAAGTTTCTGAAGCACAGATCCCACAAAACATAGTAAAGCCTCTGCTAAAAAACCCACAAATTTTTAGTTTATTGTTACAACAGAAACCAGAATCAGGCTTATGAGCAAGTGTCACTGAGAAATATTTCTGTGTAGATTTGAACAGACTACATGAAAATGGTATGTAAAACAGGATCTCTTAAAAAAACTTCATCGGACACTGACCTGATGACCAATATCAATCTTTGTAAAACTGAAGGTACTGAGGTGGTTGTTTGCGCCTCTTACTGCTGGTTCTATGGTCTCTCTGAAGAGTTTCTCAATGAATTGACAAATAAAAGGCCACATCTGTTTTACAGTCTAAGGAGGAAAAAAAAAATCTACATGGAAGTACAGTTCTTGAATACATGCATAAGTTATAAATGTAAAACAGTCAGAACTTCACTGCATCTGAATTGTCTAGCTGAAGATTCTATATCGCTTTTTTTCTTACTGTTTTCTAATTAACTCATGTTTTTCTATGCACTTTGATGAAAGATATTTTTTAAAAAGCAAGCTACGTAGATTTATATCTTAAATTATCACACACACAAATCAAAACCATAAATTTCATTTATTTTTAGATTATAGGTCAGGAACCTACAGTAACTGGAAAGTATCCCAGACAAGTAGAAAATTAAAGATTGTGTTTACAGCTGCTATGACTTCCACACAATTACAGCTGTCATTACTGTAGTGCCACTTAAAATCATTTACAAAACTCACAACTTCAGGACCATGAAACTAAATTTAATCTTTCTTGTGACTAACTGGATCAACAACCAGAGACTTCAAGTGTATAAAGCATAAAGTTAAAATTACTCTGTTCTCAGGCGCTTGCCTCACCTTTTATTTTAATCTCAGCTTTCCCTCCTGCTCCTTCCCATTTGGGATCAATGTTTTCCTTACCTTGTTGAGCCATTCTGCTCTCTCTGTGTCTGGAAAATGTACCTAAAAAATCAAAACAAAACAAAAAACAAAAAATTAATTCAAATACGAAATATTTTTAGTCAATTGTGTCCAGTCATTTATAATACCGGAAAGCTTAGGGATCTCCCTAGACAGTGGACAACATACTGAACAGTTAACATTCTTGACAAGAGAATCAGCATACAAGCAGATAAAATATTAACTCATTTCTGAACTATATAAATATATGCTTGGACTGGTTTCTAATAGTAGCATCTGGAGTAAAGTGTTGCTGTAACACCATAAACAAACTAAAAAACAAGCAGAGCCAACACATCTTGTGTCAATCAATATTAACACAACACACGTGACAGAGTCCTAACTGCACTTCTACTTCCTTTCATTCATCTTTTTCAATATCAATAAACCATGGCTATAAATATTTAGTCAGTGAAGCTGAAGTTCAGGAATATGGATTTAAGTTTGGCCAAAAGCCCTTCGAAAGACATTTCTAGTGACTTCTTTTCTTAAACAACTACAGAAACTAGTCAGAGACAGTATGACAGTTTATACACGGGGCAGAAAGCACCCAAGGCAATACGAAAACATCAATTAAATGCTGGAAGAACAGACACAGTTTTCCAGACATAGAAGGAGAGCACAGTTAGTAGCTGTACATTTTACACACACACACATACACAAAAAACCCAACCAAAAATCACCACTGAACAAAAATAAAGCCCTGAAGAAGCAGAGCTAACAAGCACTTCTTTAGAGGCTCAGGCTGTAGGACAAGATGCAGATCACACCTCCCAAGCACAAAGAGCCTTCGAACAGACTAAAAAACCATGACCTACATATAGTGACTTTCGTGAAGCACTGTCTCTACTTAACTGAATTGCGAAGTCTTAATCTCTTCATAGCATAACAGATTGTACCACTGGCTCCAAAAGCAGTTATTTTTATTATGCATATCCCAGATGAGAACAGTCAGTGACAGACATACTCTTTAAACTGTATTTTCAACAAGATGAATTTCATAGCAAGCCCCACTAACAATTTTTTTCAGTTTTTATTCAGTTCTTGCATTAACAATCAGCACTAACATATTCTTCATAAGCTCAATCTACCCTCAGAGCAGTCTTTACTTTCATCTAAACCTCCATGTTTTTGCTATGCTGGAGGATTGACCCCTGCAGCATAATCAATAATGTCACGGTTATCTCTCCAGTCTGTTTCTTTTTCAACATTCCCAGGTCAGTAACGAAGGTAAGTCCTATGCTTCTACAGATTCTTGAAGAATTACAAATGCTGCTATCTTCCACTGTCAAGAGAAGTTCTCAGCATCTTTTTCAAATTATGTTTTTCAAGTATATCACGTATCTCTCAAAACTATTACAAGTGGTGCAAAATCATTTTTGCACCAGTTTGGCTGTAAGAAAAAACATTCAACGTGGTTTATTTTACTAAATAAGTTTCAAAAAATAGAATTGTTAATAACAGATGGAATGATTTGGGAACCATGTTATTTTATTTATTTATAATTAATTTCCTAGAAAATTATGGTGGGTAGAATGTCAGAGCTCTGTACTTAGAGGGTTGGGGGTGGTGTCCGCTTTTTGAAAACAAAAAATACTGATTTTTTTTTTTTTTTTTTAACATTTGCAACACAAGCAGTTACAGGTATGTACACAAAATTACAGCTGAACAGAGCTTACACTCAGTTTTCGTCTTGCAGGGTTCTCAAGTTGCTCCCAATGGTCAAAACGTTAAAGGAACAGAAAGCATGAATACTGTTAACCCCTATGCTAATAAATAACATTTTGATCTTTGTCTAAAATATTTGTCTTCTGAATCTGCAAACAGAAAAGGTGCCAATTCTCAGTAATGACTTGTGCATGATGTTGGATCAACAGAGTTCATTCTGATTTGCTTAGGAGAGCTATCAGTGATGTTCAGTTTCACAGGGTGAGAACTGCAGAGCTGTTCCACATAGTGGAGACCACCGTAATCCAAGAGGAAATAGTCAGCAACCTGCTACACCACTTAGACAAGCACAGGGTCTCTGTGGCTGGAAGGGATCCACCAGAGGGTACTGGGGCAGCTGGCAGAAGTGCTCACAGAGCCACTTCCCCAACAATTACCAGCAGTCCTGGCTAACTGGGGAGGTCCCAAGTGACTGGAGGTCAGCAAATGTAACCCCATCCACACTGGCCTGGGGAATTACAGGCCTGTCACTCTGACCTTGGTGCCAGGAAAGATCATGCAGCTGATCTACTGGTATGACAGTGTAAACCAGCTGTGGATGTGTCAACCCTGACTTTCATGAAGCCTTTGACATGTTTTCCCACAGCATCCTCCTGCAGAAACTGGCTACTCATGGTTTGGACTGGTGTACAATTAGCTGGGTAAAAAACTGGCTGGATGGCCAGGCCCAGAGAGTGGTGGAGAACAGAGTTACATTCATGGTTGTACTCTGACTGGTCACAAGTGTGTTCCACAGGGCTCAGTACTGGGGACACTACTGTTGGTATCAATGATCTGAATGAAGAGATTGAGTGCGCCCTCAGTCAGTTTGCAGATAACATTAAGCTGGGTGGGAGTGTTGATCTGCTGGAGGGCAGGAGGGGCTTGCAGAGGGATCTGGTCAGGCTGAACACATTGCCAAGGCCAGTGGTATGAGGTTCCACAAGGCCAAATGCTGGGTCCTGCATTTAGGTCACAACAATCCCAGGTAGTGCTAGAGGCTGGGGACAGAGTGGCTGGAAATTGGCGCTGCTGGAATGGACCTGGAGGTGCTGGTAAACAGCAGCTGAACACGAGCCAGGTGTGCCCAGGTGGCAAAGAAGGAAAACGGCATCCTGGCCTTTATCAGCAATAGTGTGGCCAGCAGGACCAGGGCAGTGATTGTCCCCCTGTACTGGGCACTGGTGAGGCTGCACCTGGAATCCTGTGGCCAGTTTTGGGCCCCTCAATACAAGAAGGACATTGAGGTGCTGGAGGGTGTCCAGAGAAGGGCAGTGGAACTGGGAAAGGGTCTGGAGCACAAGTCTTAGCGAAGCACTTGAGGGAGCTGGGGTTGTTTATCCTGGAGAAAAGGAAACTCAGAGGAGACCTTATTGCTCCCTACAACTTCCTGAAAGGAGGCTGTAGCCAGGTGAGAGTCGCTCTCTTCTCCCATGTAAAAAAGACAGAGGATAAGAGGAAATAGCCTCAAGTTGCACCAGGGAGGTTTAGAACGGATATAAAAAAATATTTTCATGGAAAGGGTTGTCAAGCATTGGAACAGGCTGCCATGGGAAGTGGCAGAGTCACCATTACTGGATGTATTAAAAAAGTCTTGCAGTTATGGCATTTAGGGACATAGTTTAGTGGTGGATCTAGCAGCGTCAGATTAGTAGTTGGAGTCGATGATCTTAGAGGTCTTTTCCTAAATTCTATGGTTCTACAGCCATTGCAATGAACAGCAACCAACTAAAATAAATAGAAACAACCAACTAAAGACACAGATGAGGAAAGGGAAAGAAAATTCATGGAAATACCAAAAGCAAACCTGTCTGCTGTGAGTAATGCAAGATATAACAGCTGTCATGTTCACCACTCATTTTTAGTCTTCTGTACAAGTATCCAGTTGACATTCAACAGAAGAGACACACTAGACTGAGAGAGGCTTCCCGCTCTAAATATAACCTCAGCCCAGATAAAATTCACCTTCCTCCACAGGGTGATCCAACTTCCCAGATTCAGAGTACAAACTTCCTAAGGCACAGGCCACATTTCCTGCACCACACACACAGCCGACATGCAGTACACCTCTGTGGAATGAGGAAGAGGTAGCATCTCTCTTGCACCTATCAAGCACTCTTCACATTGAGTCCCAAATTATGCAGAAACACTTGAGATAGGTTGGGAAACAACCAAGAGGCCACAGATACTAATATCTAGCCATGTATGCTAATTTATTCATTTTTGATTTTATCTACTCTACAGTCTTTATTAAGACCTTGCTTAACAGGACATGGTTCTTAATTTTTCCACAGATTTAATAATTACTTGTCCTTTAGTGTGCCACACCTATCATGCTCCTACAGTTACGTGAGTTGGTGTGGTGTTGTATTTCCCACTGATTCATTTATTAAATGCCTTTCACATTGTTCCCCCCCGCCATGTTCCTCTGGTCCTAGTCCTGGCCACTCCCTCAGGTCCTCCCTATTGCTTCCCATACCCCAACTGGGCCCATGTACCGCCCCTGAGAAAACCCTCCAGCGCTGGGATCAGGAGGTCTCTCTGCCTCTGGGGATCGCTGGGACAAGATGTAACTATTCAAAGATCCTCTTAAAACCTTACAGAGAGACCCTTCTCACCTCCTTCGCCATCACTGTGTTGTAAAGCTGACAGCTGCCAGAGCAAAACTGCAGAGCCGTCCGAAATGGACTACAGGATAGAGACAGGGTCACACTGCCCTAAGCAGCTCCACTGAGCTCTCAGGAAAGCTGTAGCTTGCTAAACTAAACCTAGTGACTACAACAAGTTGGCACTAAGCCAATTATATAAGCCTAGTTTACTCCTGCAGTTGCATGTGATAATAGGCAACAAATAATACAGTATCTTCCACTCCCGATTCTCATCCCTTTTCCATTCTTGCTTTTCTGCTAGCTCGTTCCACTTTTAATACAATTCAGTTTGGTGTCTATTCTGACACTCAAAAAAGAGCAGAGAACCTTACATTTTCAAGACTGTGACATTTTCAGTTAAGTCAATCTTGAATCAAAAGCTGCGTTTTACTTAATCTTTAGATGCTACAAATCCAGGTTGTCTGAAAACGAAGAACAAAATATTTATCAATCTACTAATCCCATATATTTTTAGCCTGCTATATGAGACCACAATATTAGTGGCAAAGTTATATTTTGCTTTAAGAGTTTTTGACTTCAAACACAATCTTATGCATAGACAAAGAAGAAAGCCTGAAGGATGGAAGTTGGTATGCTGGATCAGTCAGGACTGACACAACAGCATTGAAGCAACTGCACAAACATTTTTTGGCCAGAAGCAAGAATCAGACTAACTGATGTGCAAAATCTGTTAATTCTTGTATAAAAATCTATTGACAAGCACGACAGAAAGAGACAGAAGTCAAGATTTCAGCTAAGACAGTTAAAGACTAAAAGCGTTTTCCTCTTGGCTTCTGTTAGTAAATTGCTCATGCAGGTTTGGCAAGTA
The DNA here is from genome assembly GCF_041296385.1 of Aphelocoma coerulescens. NCBI lineage: Eukaryota > Metazoa > Chordata > Aves > Passeriformes > Corvidae > Aphelocoma > Aphelocoma coerulescens. Next base: position 9,659,656 of record NC_091015.1, read on the forward strand.
CTGTCATTTCAACCATCAGTGTAGTAATTTATTATTTAAAGCCAAGTATAACAAGAGAGAACTGTTTCAAGAAATGCTCTAACAACCATGTTCAACACCAAAAACATCATAATATTACATGTTCCAGGAATGTTCTATTATTAAACATTACCTTGCAAAATACTTGGAAGTGCTCAAAAGATGTGTTTCTGCACATTAAAAAGACATGATTTGGCTTTCTCACACAACTGCTTGTGCTTAGCTCTAAACAACTTTCAGGTTTACTTCCTATTTGTGATATGCTCAGATCCTGCACTTTCAAAAACTCAATTCAGAACACAGTGGTTTTTGTAATGATCAATAAAATACCAGAAAGAGCCCAAGGAATGCAGTTTTTTGTTCTGTCCTAGAAGACAATAGAAAAAAGGGACAAAGAAAATCACTAACAATAAAACAACAGTAATAACAGTAGAAATGCTTCTTACCCACAATTATTTTATTTTTCAAACTCTCTACGTACACTCTTCATACTGGCTAAATTAGTGACTCAGTTTTCTAGCTAGACTATCACCTGCAAATTTCTAAGGAAACAAGGCTAGACACAGAATAATGACTATTACACTCAAATGCCATGGACTAAGGATTGGTGGGAAATTTTGAAAAGTCAAATAGCAATCAGCAAATAATATGAAACAAGCTTAAAAGTGCAAATAATAACTAATGCCTTAAATACAATTCTTCATTCACATAAAGGAAGTTTCACTTATTTACATAAATGTCACTAAAACCAAGCATTGACAAGAAATTCAGAAAGAAAGACAACACCCTTCTGTAAGTAATGGTGAATTGCTCTCACCACAAATTACAGGTACTAATAATCTACTTTTAAATATAAATTGCATAATAGCTGTTACTATTCACTGATCCGCTCACTGTAAAACATTTTTCTTTTAAAAATTATCTTTGAAAGCTTTCTCCATCCTTAAAGGTATTTATCAGACAACCTTTGTCAAATTTAACATCTATTTCATGATTATGATTAACACATAGGTCCTAAGTATTATTTACATGAACTCAGACAAAAAACCCCCCAGCAACTATATGGAAAGCACAAAACTACAGGTACCAGAGCATTCCAAAAACTGAAAACTGTATTTGCTACAAACCAACCACTTTCTCCTGAATTGTGTATTACAGCAATGTAAGAAAAGGAAGCAATAAAAGCAGATTAGACTCAAAGAAAAAGAAAAAACAAAGAACAACAACACATAAAAAAGCCCCAAACAAAACCCCCCAAAATGTTGGGTTTCTTCAGCATTCAAGGATTAAAAGGTAAGAATCCCAACGCTCTCAGGCACATGGTGTGATTCTTGGGGTGTCCTGCATAGGGCCAGGAGTTGGGACTCAACAATCCTGATGAGTCACTTCCAACTCAGCATACTCTACATTAAAAATAATGTATTATCATAGGTATGTTTAACAGATACTTAACTGACTCAGCATTACTTAATTTATGCTTAATTCCTTCCATTTGCACTGATTATTTGTTGCTCCGGATGCAAATCTTAAAGAAAATACACCAATCACTTTAAGGTCACACAATATAATCAAGTTTCTCGATACAGTTACAATGCAGCAAAGTATTCTTGAGCAATTTTCCAGCTATTTCACAAATATCTTTTCTATTAGATGCCAATCCCTTCTGCTTATTTTGGAAAGCTAAAATTACATACAAAAATCCTCCTCTCTATCCAAAGTACATTTGTCTAGTTTAAATGTAAAAATGTGTAAGGCTATCACAATAAGTTTGCATAAGTCTCCTCATGCATCATCAGTGGATAGGGAGACCATACCACAGAAGGAAATTCAGGACAGAAGCCCAAATTAGTGCTCTAAAACTTTCTGGATGTAAAACATAGGCAGCTATTTAACCATTAAGCCTAAAGCCGGGAGGTGTGGCAAAAAACCAAAACACACTAAAATTAAATTATCTTTTGAATTATAGCTGACAGTTTGTCTAAACTCACTGCACTTGTAACTCAAAAAGGCCAGAGAAAGTTACTAAAAGAAGAAGCCCAGCATGACAGAATAAATCGTGTCATATAGTGATATTCAAGCTCAATTTAACAGCATTCACTCCAGTGTTTTCCAGTTGGTAAAGCAGGCTGGCCTAAGGACATTTTAGGTAAAACAGCTGAGCAGGGCTAATAGCTTAATCCCATGGTATTCCAGCCAGCAATCACCCCCCTCACTCTCAGAAGAAACAAGGAGCAGCAATAGGTGAACTGTTTGTTCATCCCACAGAGGAAACGACCCTTCTGCTACTTGACACAACCTGAAGAGGCTTCTCAAACAGCACTGGGGAGACAACCACTCCTTTCTGATGGCAGGTAAAGAAGGGGGCTGTGAGGGAAAGCAGAGCAGCCAGGCTGTCTCCTGCCATTTCAGTATTTCACCTCCAGGGTTAGCCGAGAAATTTTCCTAATCTCTATCAATACCAGAAATACCCTGGCTCTCTCCTCTTCTGAATAAAAGAAAATCCCACAAAATATTTACTGTTGCAGAACCGCAGGATTCAGCATTTCTGAAAGAGAAGGGTAATGCTAATAATGAGAGTTCCTCAAAAATCCTGCAGGCCCTTGTTACTGAACTAACAAACAGCTATTTCCATTACTTCTGGTAATCTGATTCAGTTTCTGTTTATCATTCCTTGGGATGGATTTTCTGTTTTCCATCTTAAATATATTAAAATGATTAGCCTTTGCACAGCAAAATTCATGCTCAGGACTACAAATGCTGTGTGTTTGCAGTAGGAGGATTCAGCCAGGACTCTTGAAACAGTTTCCCTGAGAATCATTACAGATGATCAGCTGCATGTGCCACATCTTTCAACAGAAAAATCTGGAAGGTCCAGAAGCAGACTGAATTTAGAAAATCAGTTTTGTGAAACACAGTATTTATGTCCATAGGGTACTTCACAAAATAACATTCAGAAAGACCCATATAAATCAGTATCAACTAATCTAAAAGGGTTACAAAATAAACAGTAGAGGGTTTGACAGTAATTGTCCATGAACAAACAAACAAACAAAAAATTTTTCAAAAATCAAACATCAGAGAAATAAGGGTAGGGGAAAATATAAAACTATCCCCCTCGACACAGAGAGTACACACACACAAAGATACAGAGCTAAAGGAGGTGGGGAAGGGGCCTAGAGTTTTTGCCATGGCTCTATGATCATGATAAACCCTCAAAGAAAAATGGAAATATTGGAAAAAGTGGAAACATACTTGAAAGAAACAGCTGTAATACCAAGCAAGGTGAAGGACTGTATTTATTTATAAACTGGAACATAAGCCATTTAAGTGCTTGGACAAGACATTGGAAAGCAACGTAAACCCTTATGAAAGAAACAGTTACATGCCTTTTGAGTCAGATTTGCACCTATAAGACAAGAGTGGCTCTAGAAACACGTATTTGGTATCCCACCAAACAGTGTTCCCGAAACACTCTACCACCACAAACACTGTCATCCCACATGAGCTGCCTCTGTAGCTCAAGTCCTGTGTGGTGCCACAACAAATTACAGACAGCTGTTCAGCATGTGTTTTCCAAGGTGATCTCTGTACTCCCCACTATCCTGAGCTATCTGCTTCAGTCACTGTGAGCATCAGGGTGAAAAGTAATTTCTCCAACACAGCAATTAAACACAAAACAAGCTGGTGGTTGGAGAAATTGAAACAAACAGGTTTTCAACACCTGCAGGGTTCAGTGCTAACACAGGAAAGCTGCTACAACAGAATTCAAACACCTCAAGTAATAAAACTGAGGTTCTTTGTAAGGTATAGAAAGTTTAAGTTCCTTGCAACCTTCTGTTACCTCTGTTGCTCTTCCCTTTCTTAAAGGTCTAAAGAAAAGCCTAACATACTGAGTAGTTCAAACCTGGAATAAACAGCAATTCACATACACAGGACATTTCAGCATCCTGGTATGGCCTGAAGGACATTATTTCCTAAGATATATATTCATAGGTACCATATCTGGGAGACCAGGAAAACAACTAGCAGCACATAGGCTGTGTCTTGTAAAGTCAGGCTAAACTAGCATAAACCAGGCCTTCCTAAAATGCTGCCAAGAGCCACCACTGCCCATACACACACCCTTTGAACCTCACTAGAACCCAAATTCCACGGAGGGATCCCATATCTACCCTTTCTGCTGTGCTAAAATTAAAGCATACAGTTTATTCAAAATACAAAATGCTTTTTTTATATTTTACCAATAACTGTGTCTATATTTATCATTTAAATACAAACATGCTACTTTACTAAGATTATTTTTAAAAATGTATTATATATTAAATGCATATACAGGACTGTAATTGAGGGAGGTGTCCCTCTGTTTTCCTTCTCATTGCAGAATTCATTGGAATAGTATTTAGAAATTAACAATCTGCCAATTTTTGCTAGCAGCCCAGCAAAAGCCTGATCAGCTTATAGTTCTGGCAGCTGAGGGTTCAGAATCCATCCTTATGCAGCCCTGCAACACCACCAGAATATTTTCACCTGAATATTCTCCCCAGTTTCTATGGCAAACAATGTCTTTGGCAATGCAAAATAATGATGTATTTGCAAAAGATAAACCCGGCCTAAAAGAGGCTCCAGAGCTCTGATATGACTGAAAAAGCAACCCAAAGTAAGTGGTGCAATTCAAAAGTGAAGGATGCTGAGCCATTTCAAAGCACAGCAGTTTCATTTTTCTCATGCATAGCTTTCACTTCAACAGCTATTAAATATGCTTCACTCACAGTGGCAGTGAGACGTGTCAAGAGCTGCATTACTTTTCAGCAATTTGACTCACCAATACCAAAACTAGATAGAATTTGCTTAAGTGCTGCTATTTTTGCAGAGATGGAGCCAGCATGCCACAAAAGAAAGTTACCCAGAGACCTCCTACTTAGCAGCAGCTTGCCATAACAAAATCCTCCGGGATAGGCATTATAAGCAGCTGCTCTGGAAGAATGACAGAACAGTAGTCTGCTAGTAAGGGAACTGGGAAATCCTACTTCTAGCCTGACACTCAGCCTCTGCAGCCCCAACTGGAAGATGGAGGTTCAGCCTAGAAATTAAAAACCAACCACCATTAACTTCCAGAAGCATCCAAGCTTAATTACCTGATGAACAACATGAAAAAAAAAATCCCTTTCTCTACCAGTAAAGGTTACAGAGGTTCCTTCCAAATATCTGGAAGTATATTGGCATGGTTTTCTCTGTTATCTGGGTGCAGAATCTACCCTAAACACAGCACAGGATGTCTGCCAGAGGAAACCACATGGGTTTGCTTTGCTCAGTTCTTACCTCTTTCTGAACAGAAAACTTGAAGCCTTTAGTCCACTACTGCAGATCCATCTTCTAGCACAGCCTAATTTCAGAATTAACTTCAAGTACTCATATATTAGTAATATATATCATAACTCAGGCTTCAATACAGAGATGAAGTCAACTCTGTAGCCAAACTGCTTTATTTTCACTGCAGTTTAATATCTTGTAATTTTTCCTGGATCACCATGTTCACATTTCTTTTTCACTTTCCATCTCAAAAATGACAGCAAGTTTTCAGTGCTCCGTTTGGAGTGAGACAGGATAATAAAAATCATAATAAAAAAGTAGAAGGCATATGGGGGTATTAGGTTGCAGGAACCTTTTAATGGCTTCCACTTCTGAGGGCTCAACATCCAGAACCTCTGACAGAAGACTGATATCCTGACACAGGAAGAGATATTTTTCACATGTAACATGCCTGTTGAATACTTCTTAAAGTGAGGAAACATAAGAATTTAGGTTTAACATTTTGACTGTTTACTATCCACATTTACAATACTGTTTTTATCTATACCACTTCCTCATTCAGAAGACCAGAACTCATTATGAACTCTTAGGACAGCAGGATGCCCTTTTCCAATCTCACCTTCAACAGGCATTCACAGCAGTAACAATTATATTTTAAATGCTGATGTCCGACAGAGGGCCAGGACAAGGAAAAAAAAATAAAAAAATTAATAGCATAAGACTCTATACAAGCAAAATACCAAGAACTGGATTTATACTGACTGTGTCGTGCTCTCACACCATGTTACAGAGAAGTAGTGGAACTAAGGTTTACAAATGAAACATTTAATGACAGACTGCATTAGCACATCTCCAAATTCCCACAAGCACTGCAATTACTGGAAGCAAAGACCCAGATTTTAAATGTTTAAACTGCTAAAAAGCATAGGATGAACCATAGCTCTCAGGACTCACCAAATTTTACCACTTAAAAAGCTTGCACAGTACTCCTTTTTGACATTATTGACTTTACTCTTTTATTCCCAGGAGTACTTTCATTTCTTGTTCTCCTTCTACAAGTAAAGTCTTAATACCTTGAAATTCTAGCTTTTGGTTTTTAACATAAAATTATAAAGGCATTAGCACAATATTTTGAATTTGTCACATTTCAAAAACATGACCACTTTTGTCCTTTCAAGTCTCTAACAAATTCCTTCTCAGTTCCCTTGAGAATCCAGGCATGTTCCCACCCCAGTGCATGCCAGAGTGTTTTATTTTCTCAACAGTCAACAGAAGACAAATTTTCCTCTCTGGATTGCTAAACATTAGCTTTCAAAACAGCTTATACAACCAGTGTCACAGCACAACTTACTGTCCTTTGAACTGTCTACAGCTATGAAAAGAATTGCTGGGATCTGCCCCAGATTGTCAGCCACCCTTGTTGCTGGTATTTACAATAAAACATTGACGGTTTCTTCGCCTTTTACTCCACTGACCCACTGCCCGCTTCCCTAACCCTGCAGTCAGGAGCTCTGATCCACTGAGACTGAGGTGCTCCTGCAGCAGGGAGAGCTCATTCCTGCTGGCACTCACTCGACTACACCACTCATCTAAGGGAACCATGCAGGTGTTCTGGGAGACCTGAAATAGGCATCAGCTTTCAGGAAAGGTAAGTGTTAAGAAGCAACAACCACCTTCTGCAAGCCTCCTCTTTCTCAGGCAGATTAAATCTTCTTCCCTGTCTTTAGTCTGAAACATCTCCATGTACTGAAGCCCAACCTTTCATTCTTTTTAATGTAACCTGTAATTCACAATACATTTGAAACAAATCTATGTGAACTATGACAAGTATCATTCACTTCTAATTGGTTTGGGAATGAGCAAACTGCAAATTTGTATTTGAAAATACAAAAGAGCAAAATGGAGAACTTGGGTTGGTTTTTTTTTGGTGGTGGTATCTAAACTAAAATGCAGTATCAGGACATAAAAATTCGAGCTGGGTTAACCTGCATCCTCAGAAGTTAAATGACTGTGTAGAATACACTCAGTAGTTAGAACTTACGTCCTTATTATTTAGTACTTACACTACCAAAAAAAAAAAAAAAAAAAGAGATAGATACATATGCTGTGTATATATATATATGCACACACTTCTTTTAACTGACTCTGACCCAACACCAGCGAAAGTGTTTAACTTCTACATACTGCACTGCATCCAGTACTATCCAGTACTATCCAGCCAGAGCTTATTTCTAATATTAAAACATTTTTAAATATAATCAGAAGTCATGCAAGGTGTAACAGATATTTTTAAATCCCCATATAATTTCTAACCAAAATGCTAGAAACTCACAATGCAAGATCCAGAGAGTATAAAGAGTACAGACCAACAGTATGGCAGTTTTGTGGAACCTGTAAATAATCAGTGATTAGCTCTCTCTGAAACTATAAAACTTCGCTGACAAAGTAACAGAAAGCAGAGAATCCTAATAAAGTGAAACCAAAAAGAGCTGCAATGTTTAAATTGGGTCTCAGTTAATGTAGTGACAAATGGTAGAGAGGAAAGCCCAGGTTAACCTGACAGCATCAGGTATCGGATGCAAGCTTACATGTGTAACTCCTTCTGGTTCTTCCATTCAAGCATTTAACCAAATACTTATACCAGGTTCATATATTCAGTGTTTCTAATAATTGGGTAGACACTAAAATTTTTAAGGTTTATGAGATTTGCTCTCTCCACTCTAGAACAATTCTGTCCCCCTCAAAGGATTGTGTATCAGTACCAAATACAGAACAGTTTTATTTGTTAGAAAAAGATATGCAAAGTATGTCATACATTTCACTGGCAACACATAACACAGAAACTTCTGCACCAGGCAAGATAAAAGGTCCAGCTAACACAGCAATCAGAAGTGATAGCTAAGGAAAAATCAAAAGTAAAACAGTACTGTGGAGTTATCCTTCCCTGAATGCCCTCTCAGCTTCTGCAAAGGCTGGCTGTAACCCTTAGTAGCTGCTGGCATCCTCCAGCACCCCTTCTATCTTGAGGAATGCTTAGCCTCTACCAAAAAAAAAAAAAAAGCCAAACAAAAAAACCCCACAAGCAATTGAATTTTATGAATACTCTTCAGATAAGTTTACATAAAACAAAAATGATGCTCTAGTGTTTTAGGGCAGCCCTTAACCTCATATAGGATCATACTGAAAATGCAAGACCAATGAAATATGTAACTGGAAAATACTCTGACCACTCAATTCCAATCCCCTACAATTGCAAGACTCATTGTCCTATTTTTGTTTATAAACTCCACCTTAAAACCATGGAGTTTCCTACCACTCCTCAGTACAGAGCTGGAAGGGCAGCTCTGGTGTGTTTTGGCAGGCTGGGTTGCTAAGGAAAGACACTGAAAGCACTCTCTGCTAAATTAACTTTCTAAACTTAGGAATGCTACATCATATGTTTGAGCTACAAGGTGGAATCAAAACCCAGACTGCCTCCCCAACTAAATTAACTATTATCCTCATCCTTAAACATCAGTCTTACTGTTTTGACTCTATATGTTAACAAAAGGTACTATACAGGAAAAAAAGTCCTCAACAAATGACAAGGTAATGTTCAACATCAACAAAAATCCGCACCAAATAATATCACTTTGTTTTAAAGCAGAAAAGGTATTTCCATAATTTATTGAAAAGATTTTACAAGGATGTAAAAAGATTTTAAAATTTGCACCCACAGCTTTTAATTCTTGTATTCATAGAAATAGTGTTTGGACAGCCTATCTTCCAGCTGGAATATCTATCCCATGACTGAGCTTAGCACCTCTTATCCAAGAAGCTATTTTAGAAAAAGCAGGGTAAGTGTACTTAAATCAAACCTGCAGAAGGACAGGACACTACTGAAACTGCATCCTCTGAGGAAAAATCATGTGCTTATGCTACTGGGTTGGCACATACTGCATCTGCACAGTGGAACATCCAGCAAGTTGCAAATGTCCTGGGTTTGCGGTTTCTCTCTAGAACTGTACTGCAATTTTCATCAGAAAGTGAATTTAATACCAAAGTACACCATCCACAGCCTAGCAGATTTATGTTCATCCACAAACAGATGAACACTGCCTAGCAGACACATCAGTCTGCAACAAATTGAAGTCCACACACAGCAAAAGAAAGATGAAACCCCTCAAGTGGAATTGCAGCAAACGAGTGAGTACCCAAGGGTACACAGTACCTTTTCTCCAACACGCTACTACATTTTGTAATATTTTAGTTAAAACACAGATATTTGACAGTCCTTGATCCTCTGACTTGTGTACACAGCAACATTTGTTCAGTCACTTGTCCTGCCACACAAGTTTTTACAATTCAACAAAGCCAAGGGAAAAGAAATACTGCTAATATGTAGGAAATCTGGAGTTTAAAACAAACACTTGATCTTTAGAAAAAAAAAGAAAAACCAAAACAAACAAAACCCAAAAAATAAACAGTGATCAGGTTTCAAGAAGTTGATGTCCTCTAAGAGATCAGTAGTAAATACAAAAATACAAAATACTAAACAAAGATTAAAAGTCCAGTCAGTTTGCAATGCTCCCCTTCATCCCACCAAAATTCCTCCAGGCCCTGTTTCCAGGAAACATCTCCTGAGATTCCAGCTTCCTGCAGACACAGACACTTTCTCTCATGTTATGACTGCAAACCATCACTGATACAGTCTTCTGAAATAGCTGTCTTGAAATGCTCTGCATCAAAACATTCTCTGTTAAAGAGCTTTTCCATCTTAAAAAAAGCCAGGCAAAGTAAGGGATCATAAATTCTAAAAAACATAAATCCTCTTTCTAAATTAAGCTATTTTTAAAACAATACTGGAAACTAAACAATCCACTTTTATCCCGTGTTTTGGGAAGTTTACTATTTGGCCATATATGCATTAAATGACATTCTATTTCAATTTCTCTGCTTCTAATGTAAAGTCACTTATTTGCATATGTTTGGAGAGGAGTTCCTGTATTTTTTGAGAGAATATACTCTAGTTTTCACAGAAGCAGTTACAAAACCAACCCTTCAGTGGAAGCACAGACTGTGGACAAACTACTGTATTGGGTTCATGCCAAAGATTTTCAGTAATACCATCAGTTCACTTCCAGAATGCCCAATCAAGTGTTCAGTCAGACCTGAATGACATAACCTTGCTTCTATACACAGCCACTGCTTATGTTCAGCACCACTTGCATGAAGATGTTTTCCCCACACCTGCAACCAGCCCTTACATAAAGGCAGCTTCTGCCCTTCAAACGAATGATGGGTAGCAAGTAGCTGAGTGATTAAGATTCAGTAACTTCTTGGTCTTGGAGGAGGAATGTTCCAGCGTTAGAACTGTTGGGTGTTTGATAGACAGCATGGAGAGGTAGCAAGAGTGAAAAAAGAGCAGTTGGATACATCATCCCTTTTATAAATACAGCACAGAACTGTCACCTCTCCTATTATCATCAATGCTGAAGATAACCCTTGCATTTGGGGATCTCTTGAATATTCTTTACCCCTAGCTTAACTATTACAAACACATTATGTTCTTTCACTTCCCCGTTTAGCAGCAAAAATAACCATCATAAATCAATACCATTTTAATTAATGACAGCAGTAGGCAGTGTCACGTTTTAAAGATACAGCCTACAATTTAACCATAACATTAAGCACGTAAGAGTCTTTTAAGACTGAGCAGTTCATAACTGATACTTAAGCTCTCCATTTCTGCATTTTAATCTGCATCTACTATCCCACTTTGTGTATTTGTAAAGTCCATAGCTGGAACTGTGATAATCAGATCATACCCACTAGATCTTGGTTTAGTTCACGACAAAGGAAAGATTCTTTTTATGTCTCAGCAACCCTTTTTGCCTATACAATTTTGTTTCACAGCAATTTCAAAGATTTTCAGTTTTTAAGATTCAAATATTATTAATCAGTAGGTAATTGCAACTGATGAATTACTTTTCTCTAATTTTGCAAAATTCTTTCTTTTACATGTCCAAGAATAAACAAGTTACTCTACACCTGCTTTATCATAAATGAAGAAAAATAAGGGCTTCTGGAGAGATATATCTGACATCTTGAAAATTTTCTTATAATGAAAGTCCTCTGGAGATGTGTGTACTGACCTTAAAGATAATCTCCAACTAATTTGCAACGGTATGTTTAAATTTAAGTTCAGCAAATTCTAGCTCTAAGGGGAACCCAAACGCCTAGTGCCTAAAACACAACTTAGTAATAATTCTATACATGAAAAGAAATTTCTGTCAATTCTAGGACAACTGTCTGAACTGCCAACAACCACCTAGTCAGTCAGCTGCCTAAAATCTAGCTTTAAGAAATCTTGCCCATGGCAATGCCAATTTATTTGACTGCTCCTAAGCAGAACCTTCCTTAGGCTGAATTTCTCTTGGAAAGGTTAATGTCTGTGCCCATGCAGTGAATAATACATGCTGCCAAGTCACTGTCAGCTCTAAAACTCTCAGCAGATTTTATAACAGATGCTAGTAATTTTTTTAGAAGTTCTACCACAGAGTATTTACTACATGTATTAATTAAAATCTAACAGCTGTGGCCCAAATCATTCCTTGATAAATTTAAGCATGTAAAAAGCAGCAGTGGAGTTATGACCTCGTTACTGTACGTTCTTATTATACAGAGAAAAGGGACCTCCTGCAAAGAGCGATGTTCACCCCTTCCCATTCATCAAAGGCAGGCGGCAGGGAGAGACCTTGATCTCTGGAATGAGGTGCCTAAGTCTCATATATTAATTTCAGTTTGCTACAGGAAACATGACTGTGTGTGCTAACTGGCAATAGATTCTCTTACAGCTTTTACTGGTGATTGTGCTGAATCCCAGCCCTGTATAGCTACCAGATATTTTCAGCAGTCTAAGATCTGTACGCAGCTTTTAATCACATGTAATAACTTTCTTGCAAAAGACATCACTTGAGTTAGAAGAATGCAGTGATGACAGTTAAAATGAAACCAACCCCCTTGAGTAAAATGCCACAGTTATTTTCAGAGATCTGCATAAACAGCAGTTAATTTGCAACTATATCTTTCCAGCTCAAAAAAGTATTTTCAAGAACTTGATAAAGTCTTTTCCATGTACAACTAGCCTCTGAGAAGAAAAAAAATCCAAATATTGTATTTTTTTTCACCATCAAGGGATGTTGAAGTCAAGTCCACTGCTCTTGTTGCCATATATGATTTGCTGCATCTGATACAGTCCTGAAATACTCAATGTATTTGAGAAATCATTAGGACATGAATGCTAAGCTTGGTGACCATTTTTTAAAAATATATTGAGGACTTCTGCTTTAACTGAACAGTTTAGGATTGTATCGGATTTGTGTGGCAAGGTTTTGGGAGCAGGAAGAGGGTTAGGACCACAGGGGCAGCTTCTGTGAGAAGCTGCCAGAAGCTTTCGCTATAGAGCTATTTCCATATTTCCCTCCCAACAGAGCCAATGCCAGCCAGCTCCAGGATGGACATGCTGTTGGCCAAGGCTGAGCCCATCAGCAACATTGGCAGCACCTCTGAGATAACTTCCTTCAGAAGAAAAAATAAAATTATTGCACAGAAGTAATTCTGTCCAGGGAAGAGGGAAAACGTGAGAGAAACAATGCTGTAGACACCAAGGTCAGTGAAGGAGGGGAGGAGGTGCTCCAGATGCCAGAGCTGAGATTCCCCTGCAGTCTGTGGAGGAGGAGGAGGTAGTGAATCAGGAAGAAACTGAAGCTCAGGAAGGAGGGAGAGGTAGGGGGAAGGTGTTTCTAAGATATGTTTTACTTTTCATTATACCACTCTGATTTGATTGGTAAAAATCTCAGTTAATTTCCCCAATTCGAGTCTGTTTTGCCCATATTGGTAACTGGTGAGTTATCTCTCCCCCTGTGCTTATCTCAACCCTCAAACTTTCCATTGCATTTTTCTCCCCATTCACCTGAGGAGGGGAGTGATAGAACAACTTTGGTGGGCATTTAGCATCCAGCCAGGGTCAAACCACAACAACTGAAATTAACTTGTAAACTATGTTGGGGAAAAAAAGGGATTTCAATGTCTCATTCTCCAATGTTCTCTCCCTTGTCATTGACTAATCTGAACTGCTTCAAGTCAAGAGTTTTTTTCATTTTACTTACTCAGTGGGAGATCACAATGTAAGAGCTTTTCTTACACATTGCCTTCTCCACTGGAATATGACAGACAGGAATGTTATTTCCATGTGGCTGACAATGCAAACAACCACAGTAGCAGAAAGCAGACCTGGAGTTTGTAACTTTGCTGGAAAAAGAAACTAGAACAAATGAAAACACTCAAGACAACTGGGGTTGACAAAAAGGAAAACCATTTCCCCAAGCACTGCAAGTCTCCAGCAAGAAAGCAAATGACCTTGTAAGTTCTTAAGGCTAAAACTAAACTAGAATCTTGTGTGTTACATGGGAATCAAGAATCAGAACTTTACAGCAAAGGAAATTCCAAAGTGATTTGTCAGGGCTTAAAACCCATTAATTTTAGGACCACTGATGAACTAATCTTCTCTCTCTGGCATGTGGATACATTCTACTGCTTCCCAATAAATTGAACCTACAGTTGATCAGCTTGCTCCCTGAGGAGAGAGATGTGAATCGATGTTATTTTAGTCAAGGATAAAGGCTTTAAAGCTGCAATCACTTCCATCCCTTTAGCAGTGTCTACTTGTCACTTCAAGCACAAATAGCTCCACTTCTTACACTAAAATGTTTTACAAAATATCTGCTAAATATTCTACATCCCAAATACCAAACTCACTCGAAGTGAATGAAAATGAAAGTTTAGGTGTCTCCCACCAGAGCCAATACAGACTATCTCCCAGTATCCCATCAAGTTTTCCTATTGCCCATTTCCCAGGTAATTGTTTAAACATCATCTAAAACTGTCCATTAGTCCTCAATGGTCCTGTCTACACTTATTACCAAATAAGAACTGCCACCTACAATTGTCTGCCACTCCTGCATCATATCCAGAACACCACTGTCCAAACCCTCTCCCCAAACCCAACAGAGGTTTAAGAACTTTGTCAGATTTACTGTCACAGTGTTGTTAGTGACTAGTACAAGAGACTTCCCCACTGGCTGTGCCAGAAAACCAAAGAGATCAGCATAAAGGCAGCAGGTAGACCAGCAACAACATGTGTGCACTGGAAGCAAACCACTGAACACTGTAATATTGTTTAAAAGGACACTTTGGTGTTCATCTCTCAAATAGCAAAATTAAAGTACACATTCTTGTATGAAAACTTTATTTGTAAACTAAGCAACCTCTAAATTAAATCTACTTTCAGGCTGTCACTGGCTCTGTGTGTAATGGATTAACTTAATGAACTAAAAGGACCAAACTTCATTAGGGCTTTTCTTTTGGTAAATCAAAAGTAACAAAATGAACAGATTGGTAACATTTTGGTTATTCACTTGAATACACGAAGGATAGGACACATGGGAAAGAAATGTCAACTATAACTGCAAAACTTTCAAATCACAAAGGAACTGAAAAACAATTGTTGGCAAATATGTTTTCTGTTATTAGACATCTATGTTAAGACCTGAAAACAACACAGGCACATAATACATGCAGCATTTTAAAAAGTTTATACATAGCCAAATGTAGAAGAAAATTAATTCCCATTATAAAGACTTACATGAACATGACAGAAATAAGTGATTTTACCAAATGAATATGGACAGTTTAGACACATTCACATCAACACTGTACTCATACCTAGCACACCCTTAAGAGAAAAAAGAAACCCAAACACTTTCAAAAGCCCAAATATCTTCCCCAAAATATAAACCAAAAGATTAGCATGAACAGAGAACAAAACATTACTACAATTTAAACTAATATATTAATCTCTTTTAACACATACAAGTCAGATGACTGAAAACTGGTTTTCTGTTCCCCCCATGAAACACTCTCTTATCATTTCCTGGCTGCCATTTGATATTTAACTGGCAGAGGGTGGGTGGGTGGAAAAGCGTTCTTTTTCTAGTTCAAGTATTTTAGGAGAAAGTCATTGAGAGAGGAATACTGCTTTTAAGATATAAATTTAGTCTGCATCATAAAATTTATTACTAGACTAAGACAACATCCTAGCCACACACAAGAGAGAATTTAGCATTCTAGTTCAACAATTAGCAAGATGAATCAACAGCCTGAAGGAGGAGGGAAAACTTGCCTCAAAACAAACTACAATTTTTCAAAATTCTGGACCAGCAAGCTTGCTGCATTAGGAAATATCAACAAATGAAGAGAAAACATTTCCTAGAAGTATCATTACATTCATTATATTAACAGTCAGCTTGAAACATGCAGACAGCTCAAACAAGCTAAATACCAACTGCTCCTGAGAGTTTGCCCTGTAAGCCTGCACAAAATCTCACAGCTCAGAGCGTGTCTTCTAATATTCTCCCTGCAGAAAAAAGCCACAAGAGTTCTTGTCGAGCTTTTGGATATGAAGCTGTAAACTTATTCACTAGTCTACAGAATATGCTGTGTCAAGAAGAGCATCTGACAAAGCACAGACACAGGATTTTTTCTATCAAGCTATGCAGATCTGAAATAAGGCCTAAGAATGACATAGTACAAAGAAGCAGCAGTAATGCTTAAAATACAAAGCAAACTATGAGCTTTCTGAGCTGTGAAGTTCCATTTCAGTTCTTCCTGCAAAGTTTTTCTCCACACAATTTTTTCCAGTACGCTATTTTAAAGATCACCTACAAACTTTAAGAGCAGAAGTGTGGGTCATAACACTGCATAATTAATTCAAAACAGAGCAATCAAGGTTTTACAGCTACCGTCATGCTTCAGCATATCCTGTGTTTACTTTTAAAAATGAAACAGGAAGACACTAAATTCTTAGACATTCACTCGCTTTCTTCCCACCTTCCCACTAAGGATTGACAGTGACAAGACAATGGATTGTCAATATGTTTATTTTTACATTTGGCGTTACATCTTTCAAAATTTTCTCAGAGGAAACTATTTCAGTCTGCTTGGATAATTCACTGTCGTATCTAACTAAAGGAATGCCAACAAAGGTTATGAAAACAATAGTGTAGTCTGTACCAGACTCTCTCAACTGAAGTTTTCACATAAACAGATGCCAACAGTTATGCAATTTACATTGCAAATATAAATCTCTCAGGTAAAAGTGCTGCAACTGAACTAATGTAAACTCAATGCACGCTGCCATACGATAAGGACAGCCAAATGACAATGCAATTCTTGTCTGTCATATGACAGTTATTTTCAGCCAAGTAAAACTAGTTTCGTATTTCTAGTATAGTAACAACTTCATGGTACACAAATCCAGACTGCTTCAGCTGAAAACCGTTAGTACTGTTTCAGATTTTCAGCTCTTAAGGAGAATTTTGTAGTCACATCAGGGTGTAGCAGACAAAACTTTGTGCAATGACTCATCATATGGGAACGCTGGTCTTACAAAGCTTATTTATATAACAGGAGTTCCATTTAAAAAATAGTGTGTTTTAACGTTTGCTGCACAGAACTTTTAATACTATCTATTTAGTTGACAGGCATCCAAATGATTTAAAAGGTGTCACTGCCTCCCACAAAACACTTCTCTATAGACAACCTTTTAAATTTTTTTTTCTTGCTAGTACACTTAATATTTAAGCAAATACTTATATTTTATGCAGAAAAGATTTCTTAAAATTTGTAAGCCGTAACTGGAGACTGAGCTATTTTAAATGACAGCTTAAAACAAAAACAAAAATAAAAATTATAGAATAATTCAGGTAAGAAGTGACTTGTGGAGTTCATCCAATCCAACCACGCACTAAAAACAGGGTCAACTTTAAAGCTGAATCAAAATACTGAGAGTTTATATGCTCAGTGATTAGATATGTTGACACATCTGTTAAAATGTTATAAAAGAAGTTAGATATGCAAATTGACATTATAAACAGCTCAAATTCAAACTTTGCTTCCCCACAAATATACCTCAGCAGCATTATTTGCCACCCTTTTTCTAAGAAAAGCTTCTTTGTGCAGGCCATTTCTCCATCTCACTTTAAACCTGAGCACAGGCTTCCGCCACCCTCCTTTTGGAGGCACTGGCACTCATGTGGTCCCACAGTAAACTCATGAAACTCATCCAGCTGAACACCCAGCTTGGCAGAAAACTCACAATTAGTTGGCCAAGTAAATTCTAATGTTGGCACAAGGTGGCACTGGGAAAGTGCAGTTGGATGCAGAACATCCTTTTTGTGAGAAGTGCACATTTACTTCATTTTGAAACTGCAGAATCAGTCCCTTTACTAACCCCCCTGATCCTCTCTGCAACAAGCATACAGGAATGCAGAGCAGAGCCTACGAACAAAATTTAAATTCTCCTAAATAAGGACCA
The DNA here is from genome assembly GCF_041296385.1 of Aphelocoma coerulescens. NCBI lineage: Eukaryota > Metazoa > Chordata > Aves > Passeriformes > Corvidae > Aphelocoma > Aphelocoma coerulescens. Next base: position 9,677,399 of record NC_091015.1, read on the forward strand.
AGTGGAAAGAAGCTTTAAAATTCTCGCTGCTGCTCCAACTTTTAACTTTATCACAGGAAGCACATAGAGAGAACAAAACCAAACCAACCAACCAACAAAAACCTGTGCCATTTAAAATGAAAGGAAATAAAAACTCCACCAATGTAAAGAAGACTAAAAGACTGGTACATGAAGCTTGTTAAAGCTGTTGGGAATAAAACATTAGAAGCAGGCTGGGGATGGGGATCAAATGATGCGAAAGAAAGCTGAGGAGCACCTCTTTTCCTCCGTGTCCCAGGCGCTCTATTAATGGGATTCAAGAGGAGATGGGACACAGCTTCTCACCTGAACCCTGACATCAGGATGGAAATTATACAGGCCTTTATAAAGGAACAAGGGATCAAAAGGTATCTTGAAAAGCTGAGGTAAATGGAACAGATTTAGGAAGGCAAGGATTCCTAATTCTTGAACCTTGCTTTTGTAATGAGAGGACCCTACAAAGCAAGTTAAATCTGAACTAATGCTAGTCAATGGAGAAGCCTACTATCAGATACTTCCCTAGTTGATGGGGCAAGTTTGTACAACCTGTCTTTCCACTCCTGGCGATCCATTATTGCCAGCTAAGAAACAGAAAGAACATGGCATATGCCAGAAAAAACAAAAAAAACCAAAACAAAACAAAATAAAAAAAAAAACAAACAAACAAACAAAAAAAAACCAACAAACCAACAAATTTAAGTTAGCTATTTTCAAAAAATACACATCTTTAATTACACGATCATCTTTTCCCACCCACCCCAAGAGAACTTTATTCTTACCCAGTGAGAGGTCAAGGCCTCCTCAAAAAAAGTTAAGGCTGTCTAAGAAATGAAAGTGCAGATCCTCTTTCTTGTGATTTTACAAAAAAAAAGAAAAGCATTTAGTGCACAGCAGATGGAACCAAAGGGTCCTGGATCAGTTCATGATATCTTGGAAACTACCAAGTCTGTTAAACATAAATGTTGTTTTACCATTTCACACACTTTTAGCAAATTCTTGGTTTAATTCCTCCCTCTTGTTTCTTATCAAACATTTGCTTTCTAAACTTCACAGAACTCTCTCCTTATTCAACTGAAAAAAGTCTTACCCAGAATCAAAATGCCATATGATCTAAAAGTTATACAAATGATAAAGTGTCAGACTTCTCTAAACAATTCAGTTTCAGAATTTACTGAATTCAAAGAGTTGTTTTAAAAAAAACATTCTCCCTCTCTTCTTAGCAAAATACTGTTTCTCCACTTCTATTTACATTTGATTCTATGCGGAACACACCAGCTCGGTATATCCTTTATTTTCATTAAATGTTCACAAACAGCAGCCAAAGATAAGGATTTAATTTTCTTCTTTGAAGTGGCACAGTATTTACCCTGAATGTGCAGAAATGGCTCTACACATACTGCCTTTGAAATTCGGCTGCCCTTTCAAGCTTGGTACATAACCCTTAGAAGCTGGCCCCTGCTAGGCCACAGGAAAGCTCTGAAGCTGCTGGTGGGGTGTCCATTCTCCACTTCCTTACGAAAGGGTAGTATCAGACTTAATTTATATTGTCCAAGAGTAGAGAAAAGCAAAAAGAAAGATATCACACGTCAAACAACTCTGTATCTGAACTAGCAATGTCTCATACCAAATGTATTATTTCTCTAGTACATCCAGAAGAATCATATCCTTTTATTGATTTCCTTTTATGTACATATCAAAACATACTAAATCAGTGGTACAGATTAACTCATAATCATAACCATTAACTTCTGCTATCAGAATCTTATATACTGCTGCAAGACTGACAAACTGGTTTCAGACACTACAGAGGATATTTAGAAATTAGCGTTCTTTTAAAACTCGGTATTATTTTAAAGTTTAAAAAAAAAACAGATTCAGTACAGGCCTGTGGTCAGCATAAAATTGTTGCAAGTTCAGAAGAAGTTACGACCATTTCAGCAATTAGAAAACTAGTGATAAATTGATAAATGGGAGATAAATAATTCAGTTTATATCAAAGTTTAAGTCAAAGAACTTTATGTGAGCAGAAACAAAATGCCACCTCTTCTTTCATTTTGAAGAAAAAGAACAGGACACCAAAGAATTTAGTTACTTAGAATTTATAAAACGGGTTTTCATTACAAAAGTGCCATGAAAATGTTTTGACAATAACCCTGATTCAACTTTATTTCCCAGAGGGCTCCTCATGTTAAAAAAAAAATCTTAGAATGCATAGCCCACCAACTGTGATGTGCCAACAATCTCAAAAAGCAGTAGTAATTTAAAGTGAGAAGAATCTTGCTGAAGAGGCAAAAAAGGTTGACTGTTATCCCAGATTTATTTTTCCTTCCATAAAACCTCAGTCTGTACAGACAAGATCTTTCTGACTCCTGCATTTTCAAATACGGTTAAAGCTGGGCTAGTCCTTATATGCAAAGGCACTTAGGCATGGAAACAATACTAGCAGACCACAATGCAAAATTTAAAAATACCAAACAAGCAAACAAAAGAAACCTAAAGAGACTAGTATGCATCTTCCCTAGTTCAGACAAACTGCGTATATAAAGAACGTATCTGCAGTAGTCCCAAAACTCAGTAATCATTTTTATGTAATCATGATTTGTTAGATGAAAAAAGAATGTATTATCCACACATACTTAGAAGGCCTGTGTCATCTACATAGAGCTCAAGAGGCATACTAATACTTTTAGGCTGATGTTTTTCTTTAGTAGTTTGATACCATGTTCATAAACATCAGCTCAACATGTGGGTTTCTACCATAAATATTTTGGAAAGGCATCTTTATATATGAATCACATAGTGAAGCTCACCACATTACTACATGAGAGAAGGTGTTTTGGGACAGACATCATCTCAGCACAGCTTTAACACTCTCACCTTGACAACTCTGGGAAACAGGGAGATAGGATCAATTGTCCAATATCTTTTTTTTTTCCTTTGGTTCTCCATTTCCAAACCCATCATTTACATTTCTTCTAACTACGGGGTACTCTTAGGATGTCACTCAGGTTACCTAAATTTCAAGAAGTAATACTGAACAAATTAAACTGCTTCCTTTAAGAAGAATGCCTAACCACAAAAACACACACAACCCACAGTACACATATGTACATATTCATACACTGTGAATCAGCTAGAACAGAAGGCAGTTTAAAATGAAAAATAATCAGACAGAAGAAGGACACAGAGTTCAGCTGTTAAGTACTCACAAGTTATTACTCTATTCTTACTCACAACTCTTCACCCTTTCCAGATGCAGCCTGGCAGCCCAGAGCAATGGCCACCTATCCAGAGCAGCAACCACAACCCAAACTGATTACATCCTGCTTAACATTAAGTTACTATATATGGGAGTAATTCTTCTTACAAATCACCCCTTGGTAAGTTCCATCTAACATGCTCAACTAAGTTGGAGAAAGGATCAGAAGAATGTGTCACAGCATCTCAGTGTCTTCAAATTTCCTAAGATGTATAAAAATCCTCCTACAGTTCCTAAGCTGCAGCAATAACAGCACTAACCAAAAGTATAATGAGAAGTTAAGAGGAACATCTTTTTCTTCTATAGCAAATAAAAACATGCATTGTATAGCAGAAGTCCACCTGTTTATCAGGTTTACTGAGTACATAACAGCCATCAGCAGGGATTCTTTGAAGATTCCTGTCCTGAACTTTCTATCTAAGATCCAGTTAGCAAGTTTGAGTCTGTATCATTAAGAAATCTTCATATGAAATACACATAAGAGCATAATCACCTTAACCTTCTCTGCAAATGTCACTCCGTGCAGGTGTGATCCTGCAGTTAGAGCAACCAAACCACTTTTCTATTACAAATGCTGGCTCTGCCTTTCCAATACCAGTAAAAACCAAAGTCTTTGTTGCTCTAACCATATAATTGGACATTATCTCCTTCCACTAGGTGTAGCAGTGGTACAGCAGTTCAGTGGTGACCCACAATATTCACAATCTGCAAGAACTTCATACAGCTTCCCAAGAAAAAGGAGACCTACCAGATTTCTTTACAATAGTACTGCGAATCAGTTTAATTAAAAAGATGATGACACCTACTTAGGCAGGCTTTTTTCCTTTTTCTTGCGTACATGAGAAAATAAAACAAGAGGGAAAAAAAACCCAACAACAAACAAAACCGTAAAAATCACTCCAAACTAGAGCAGAAACTTAAGCAAGTATGTAGGACCCAAAATGCCACAGCAGACTTATAATTAATGTTTTAGCATGTCACTACTTTTACTACAATTGCATACAGTATTTCAGTTTCTGTATAATACATGCCTAAGTTTACAAAAAATTGTCTAAATCTGTTTTCAGAATCAATTCTTTAAAAATGCTAAGATTTGTTGATATTGTGGTCACCTGCTGATTGTTGACAGACTGCACACAGATACAGCTTCTGGTACCAGGCCAAACTTACATTTAATCTGGGGAAAACAAATTCAGCATGGCTTTTTATCTGTATATTCAAGAAAACAGGAGTCAAAGTTTCACTAATCAAAAAACATGTTGAACATGCTATGTTGTCAAGTTATGAAAGTGGCACTAAGCTACAAGAATCACCCGTAAAATGGAAAAATTAGATCAACTTTTTCAGCTTATCTGAGAAAGAACAAAGTAAATTTGTTATACGCCTTTGATTATTAAATTCCATTACCATTTTTAAAGTAAAAGGTAACATGACACCTGGCCTTTAAAAACTTAAGTCCTGGTTTCCTACCTTTGCTCCTCTATGTAGGGATACTTAAACTGCCACTTTCCTTATATATTTTTGTTTCTAAATTACATTCATTCCAGTATAAAATACAACTAGTGCATAAATATGCTGCAAATAAAGGGGAAATGTCTTTATCTAAAGACCTTTTCATGTCTTAAAATGTCTTTAAATAAAGACCATTTTGATCTCCAGTTCTTTCACATTTTAAGTTCTGCTGCCTAGTTTTAAATTATTTGGAAAATAATTTAAACCTCTGCTCCATCCCACCCCATATAATCCATGACATCTTTCAAATATGTAGCAGAGCTATAACTACATGTCAACAAGTCTATGAAGACAGATCTTATTTTTTTAAGGCAGTAAACACAGTATTTTTCAGCGCATACTTTTTTGCAGTTAATTCTGTGTTTACATTTTAAGTAACATAACTTCTATTCATGTTGAATTAATTCACTTTACATGCACAGCACAGAATATTCTTGCTCTATAACCACCTGCTTATGGAAGAAGAAAATCTAATACTGCCAGCAGAAAAACATTCTCCTGAAATAATCGCTTTCTTAAAAATAAATAACTCATTGCAGTATTACTGAGTACATAATATGAACCACTAAAGCAACAGATGATATCAAGGTGTGTGGGGGAAAGGGAGTCATACCTAACACACAAAGCTAAAGCCCTTCTCCAATCAAGGGCACAGAAAGATACCACATGTCATATAAATCTTTGAGATACCACGTAATTTAGTTGAAAAATGGTTTATTACACCTCAGTTTCAGTCCCAGAAGAGAACAAAGTTTCCTATATTTAAAACACAGCACTGTCCTACTCAAGCAAATTAAAGTTTATTTCCATGATCAGAAACCAAGGGAAAATACTTCAGTTTGGAGTTCACACTGAGATGGATAAAGCTGATCCCTATTAGAGAAGTCAGGTTCCATCCAGTAGCTCTTATTTCAAACAGACACATTACAGAAGCAGTACTAAGACTCATATAAACGTTAAGGACTATGACAGCAGACAATGAAGACCACTTTTGATTTAAGTGGGCCTTCAGTTTTCAGAAGTCTTCTGTTTTCCAGATTACATTTATTCTGGACGCTACTTTTATTTGAAAGAATGATGCTTCCAGAACATAGCAAATACATCAGCCGAAAGAACCAACACTGCTAAAATTTAAGAATATGGATAAAGAGGGAGAAAAAAAAACCCAAAAAAATCTACATCCATCTGCCAACTGGTGTGTGAGAAGAACACACACTTTTGGAAAACCTTGCATATTGATCAGTTGCTTTCTCACAATGCCGTAGGATATATGCAGGTACTTGCAGCCAGCACTTGATTTTTTTGATTCTGACTTCAGTCAGAAGGCCCCTTTCTAAATCTTTAGTTATTTGGACAACTCCACACAGAAATTAATGGCCATTTTATCAAAGGTAACAAATTGCAACTTCAAACACACAGCACTAAGCCTGAATATCTACGGCTTAGTTACCAGCAGATTGTTACTATATACAACTCTCCACTACAAATCTCGCTTCAATTAATTCATTTTAAATGCATCAAGTCAGAATACCTCCATTATATTGGTGTGTGATTACAGGACAAACCAAACACAACACACAGGTAATGTAAGAGCTATTTACTGCATCATCTCTGCTTCAAGAGGTGAAACCATTTAATCTTTCCTGTACACTGTACTCATTTTTATCATAATCTTCCACCAGAACTTTGGCAAAAGATAGAATAAAAGAGGAGTAAAAGACTCCTGTCTCACACCTACCCACTCTATTCTCTCCTATAACTTCCTTAGTAGAGCTAGAACAGGTCACATCACTTATTGCAATCTGATTACATGAAAACGGCTTCTTGGACTCTTTATCATCTCCGTACTGCTGGATGCAGTCACTGCAAAGAGTCTCTCGGAGAGATGTGAGTGACTTATAGGTCAGGAGCAGAGAGTAGTCAATAAAGGAATCGCACGGAAAGAATCAGCAGAAACCCTCAAGACTTCAGGTACGGGTACTAAGAGAGCAGCAAGCTCTCTGCACAGCCCATCACAGGGGAAGAGCAGGGCACAGGGAGGCCTGGATGCACACTGGTACTGGCACTAGCAGCTGGCAGCTGCATCAAAAACATCATTAATCCTCCAAAGGAGAAATTACAAAGAAAAAGTATTCTACTTTAAAGCTGGGTTTCAGCTAAAAATAGTAAGTAACGTTAGTTATGAAGACTTATTAGAAAGCCTGAAACTTTCAAAGGAAGATTTGGAGAAAGCATTTTAAAAACTCCACATCAATCCACAAATAAAGCCACCACAGCCCCTGTACCTTAGCCCTCATGTCACAGCCCTGGAACCACTCAGAAACACCACCTCACTTCTGTTTCACCCCCATTTGGTAACACTTCACTGAAAGCCCCAACAGCGTTAAGAGCCCGATTGTTTTTCCCTCTCATCTCAACTTTTTAAGGAACGGCCCAAGCCACGACATCCGCGTTCTGTAGAGAGACCGTGCTAGAGCAAAGCCGTGCGCGTCACTGGCACCTGAGGGGAAAGAAACCCAAACGCTGCAGTAAAGTTTATTTCTGCGAGGGAAACCCCGGCCACGGCAGGCTCAGGCTGTCACCGCCGCCAGCGCCGCGGGCGTAGCAGAGCGGGCGGCGGGGACAGGGACAGGCCACCCCGGCGGAGGGAGAGAGGGAGGCAAGGGACACGCTGCCCGCCCGCTCCCGCCGCTGAACACCGTCTCAGAAGAGGCTGGCGAACCGGGACAGGCAGCCATGGGGCGCGGGAGATGCAATGCCCTCACCCCTCCCGCCAGGCCGGCTCTGGGGCTCCGGCCTCCGGCCTGTGGCGCAGCCCCGCGTGCCGGGGCGGGGGGCACCGCCGCGGGGGAGGGTGTCACGCAGGTCCCGGGAAGGTAACAGGCCCCGGCCCGCCGGGCGCGGGTGCTCCCGGCAGCGCCGAAGGGTGTTGGCCACTCACCCACGCAGGCAGATCCGCGGAGGAGACGCTGAGCCGCACCGCCTCCTCCTCGTCCTCCAGGAAGGCGAGCGCCCGGCCCAGGCGGGAGCTCTTGCCGCCGCGGTGCCTGCGGATCCAGAAGAGCCCGCACAGGGCGATGAGCACCCAGCTGAAGCTCAGCCCCAGGTAGCCCAGCACATACACGGGGAAGATCAGCACGAAGCTCCTCGCAAACTGCGACACCAAGCCCGTCACGTCCACGCTCAGCAGCGGTGGAGGCGACTCCGGCACGGGGTCCGCAGCCGCCGCGTTCTCCGCGGCGGGATCCGCGGCGGACCCCGCGCCGGGGGGCTGCTTAGCGCCTGCCCCGCTCATGCTACCGCAGCGGCGGCTCCTACTGCTGCTGCCGCTCCTCCCGCTGCTCCTCCTCCTGGGGCGCTGGCGGCGAGCGGGCAGGGGGCAGGGCGGCGGCAGCGCCTCCTCGCATCCCGCGCCCGGCCCCGCTCACCGCGCTCCGGCACCACCCGCTGCCGCTTCCGGGCTTGGCCGGCCCAGCTCCGACCGCCGCTGCCGCCGGGAGGAGGCGGCTCGGCCCCGGCCGCCGCTATTGGCGCCCGGCCGCCGCACGAACGCCTCTGCCCGCCACCTCCCCCGCCCCGGGCAGCCTCTTCCCCTCCCCTCCGCTGCTCGCTCATCCCTCCCTCGCAGGCCTGCCTGGCAAGCGCGGGTTCGCACCGCCGCCGGGACCCGCGGCCGCTCGGGTCCCCCGCCCGGCTGCGCTCGGGGCCACGGCCATCACTGAGCGGCCTCCGGCACTGCGGGAAGAGGAGCGCGGCTCTGGGGGCCACCGCGAGGAAAGGGCTCTTGGTGGGTGGCAGGAGCAGGACGAGCGTGCCAAGGCGTGTGTGCACTTCCTCATGGGCAAACCGCACCGTCTCCCATTCTCTTGGGTCACGTATGCGGTTGTATGGTTTCTACCTGTTACGCCCTTCGATAACAGCCTTCGTGTCTCTCTTTGTTCCTTGTTGATGGGTATTATTAAAGGAGAGACTGATCAATGCCTCAGAGGAACCAGACGCTGGTCACTCCGCGTCTTAGTTACAACAGGTGTTTCCTGACGCTTTGCTCACACATCATCACATAAAGCTGCCTCCTCTGTCATCTTGTTAACGCACACGGAGTACCGAGGATGGCACCCACTGTTTCAGGATTTGTTAAACTGAAAAAACTGATTTTACAACAGGTTTGTATCCTATATCCCTTTAACACCTGGTTCCTACATCATTCCTCCTATAATTCCTTTATCTTTTCAAATAACTTTAATGTAGCCACCAGTTTCGTAAGAGGCAGTTGTTGCTTGTCCTTAGCTCTGTCCTTATCAGCTTGCTGGTACACACTCACTGATAAAACTCAGCATTTACCAAGAGTTTGGGTTTTTTTTTTCTTTTGGCTTTAAATAGCTGACTTTTCACTTAGTGGGACTGAGGGTCCTTTCTCCTCTCTTCAAATGCCAATGTTCACACAATGTGTAGGACTTTGAGACTTAATATTTGCAGGCAGGGATGAGGGGAGAATGACTTTAGCCAATAGTCTGAAAAGTTATGAAAACACACACAAATGGACAAATAGGAAAGCTGTGTAAGCTTCATTTTATTAAGAAGTGAAAGTAACCTCATCTCAATTATCCAGAGAAAGGGAAAGTCGAAAAGGCAATGGCATCAAAGAAAAAGTTGTTTGCTTCGTGCTGCAGAGCAGAATTGGAAAAAGAATCTGTATTTTGACAACTTAATGTGGTGTTCTGTTTTCTCTTCTTTCCAAAATCCCTCCATGCCTGCCATCAGACTCAATGGACCACTCTAAGCTAAACCAATTTCTGGCCATAGACTCATGCTGCTCTTCTGTACTTCCTCTTTACCATTGGCAGTGTATGTTCCCCATCTGTGTACTAGATTACTAAGGATGAAAATTCAGAAGAACCAAATAATAAAAAAAGAAGTAACAAAATCAGTGATTTACTACTAGGTGGCAATCCAAGCTTTCAAATAACAATTTACTTTAGTCCTTCTAGAGAACTCAAAACACCTACAGGCTCTAACCATGAGGGAACTGAAGAGCAGCATGAAACCCTAGAAAATTCTGTGACCTTAAACTGAGGATATCAAGTATGATGCTGTGACCCCTTTGGACACCAGTGAAATTAACTACAGTAAATCTGGGTGATTTTTTGCATTTATTGAATTCCTTTTCTTATTACTTACTCTGCTTATAATGTGACTTTAATGTGGACTCATCACTCCTGAGTTTCAGTAACACCTACTACAAATGGACATATTGTATGCTGGCTTCCTCCATTACAACCAACACTATTAATATTCTCTCGTTTTTTCAAGTCTTTTGTTCTCAGCCTTGGACTCCATTGTCCATTTTATTTCCCCATCTGGCCTCACAGTATCTGCATCAGAATACAACTGTACCACAAACTAAAATGAAAATTAAAAATGAAAGAAAAAAAAGGGATTGAATTAATGTGATATTTGGCAAGTAACACTTTACCATATGGTACATATTATTCTGCTCTCATATATGTCCAGCATGTATTTTGAAAATTATCTGAATAGACTTTAGAGGAGTACCCCATACAGTCAAATTTAATACAATGGAAAAACACATCAGGAAATAAAAATTAATCTTGTAGGAGCATTTAGGATGACAAACAATATAATTGTAGACCAGACAGCCTAGCACTGATTCTGAGAAGAGTAATTCATTAATCTATGTGGAAGTTTGATTAATCAGAACTAAAAGTGGGTGATAATGTGCCAGTCAAATAGGAAAACAGAAGCAAGATCTTGTAGCATGAATTTGATAATGTTTATCTGTAACATCAAGAGGCAGTTCTGATAAAGAGGTTACCGCTGACTTCTAAGAACCTCTGTAGATAACTGACTTGGACCCACACAATATTTTGATGAAGAAACTGGGTGGTATGAAATTAGCATACCCACTGTTGTAATAGAGACAAAAGAGTCTTGTTAAAATCAAGATACAAAGTCTGCTGCTAGGGCATAAATTAGTGCTAGTTACTCCATTATAAATTTTTTTAATAAAATGTTCTGGATAAACACTAGTTATTTGTTCATTCTAATATCTTGGTGTTGATAAAGAGTTTAATAATTTGCTCAAGAATCTTGGACATTAATGCACACATTTCTGATCATATACTTTAATATTTACAAATTCAGTCTCCTGTGCATCAGGAACTCTTGAAGATAATCACATATGGCCCAGAGACTGCTATGACTTCTTAAGTATCCTATAATCAATTGTATCAGCTACACAGCTGATTATATTTATTTTATTTAGATAACATTTATTCTTTTCACATCCTGCCTTTTTAGGCCTGTTGTGTTATTAGAATTTTAATTAATACTTTTTGTTTGCAGTATTTCTTTATACCCATTCTTAGCCATAAGTGTTTGCTTCTCCTTTTTGGTCTTTTGAATGCAATAGCTTTCATAGCAGTGTCATTCTATGTTTACCTTGCATCACCATCAGTTTGCCATGATGATTTTTTTTCCAGTAAACACTGGCACTACTCTTCAGAATAACTTCCCAAAAGGTCTTGTTTGTACACCATTTTTGATGATGAGAAAAATTAGGAAAATTCAGTTTATGTAGAAAAAAATAAAACCTCTGTTTCCCTGACTTCTTTGTATTTCACATAAGAAAACATGTTTTGGAAGCAATTTTAATTGTTACTTCGTGACCATTTTCAGTAACAGTTTATTTCCCTGAAGGACAATGTGTGGTATTACACCTTAGTTTACCCCACAACATTATTTCAGTCTAATGGTTCTCTGTAGAGGTTTTTAGCTATTGAAAAGAAATCTTTATTGAATAGAAATTGGAGAATTTTTGCTGAGGAACTTTATCCTTAAAAATTTGAATTATTAATGCAAATATAATTTACATGAAATTTTATCCTAGTAGATTCTCATGATGGAATACTCTCTTCTAGTTCTGTGTTTAATGTTGTCCAGCTGTCTCAACCTGCTCCAGATTATCTAGTGTAGACCACAAGTATTTTCTGCCTGCTTCACATTATCTAATATATAGCACAAAGAAGAGTCAAAAGACTCTAACATACCTGAGCTTCTGTTGTTTGGAGAAAAACTATATATGTCTGATCCCTGGTATCATGCAGGCTGGCTTCAGTTTCACTGAATGCATAAATTGTACTCTCATGACAAGATCCTCAAATATTTATTGTTCCTGAAGACAGAAATACTTTCCACTAAAATATGTTTCTTAAGTTTTCACAGTAATTATAGTCTCATTTTTTAACCCCCATGGGATTCTTACAAGTTCAAAACTAAAGGCACAAACTTTACTACAAAGACACACATTTTTGCTATTTCTATTTATGAACCTGGAGGACTAACAGGAGCATTTTGACACTTTGCAGGAGGTCATTTATGTATGTCTGCTGATAAAAAAAAAGGAGGGGGGGGGACCCCCTACAAAGTCTAGATCCTAACAAATTCCTTTCTTCATTAAAAAAAAGAAAAAAGAAAAAAAAAGTGTGTTTTTTTTTAAATAATAGAAGAGTCATGACTTCTAAGCCTGGTGGAAAGTTGCCATGTTGTCCCTCTAAGGGGTAATATTTCCAGTAACTTTTTGGTATAATACTGTGAAGTGTCATTCCACAGAGGTGAAGAAAAATGCAATATTGCTTCACAGGCTTAGAGGAACATCCAAAGATAAAAACAAACAAACAAACAAAAATTTATTACTACAGAATATAAAAAGCTGTGCTATTTTATATTCCTGTTTTTCAGATAACAGTGCAAGTGGAGAAGGAGATATATGTACCAAGCCAGACAAGAGAAAAACCTGTAGAAGCTAAAATTGTAAAAAAGTTCCCAGGGCTACCAAACCCCTTGTTTACAACACTTTTCTTGTAAAGAAAATCTAGGACATCCTTTTGTGCTGACTTTACAGAACAGATATGTGTCATTTTATTGCCTGTATTCACTTGAATCTAACACACATTTTATAGAAGCAGTCAAACCACTGATGTATTAATTTTCTCCACTACATTGGTGAGACATTGTAGTTTATTTTAATACATGGTGGTGATGCCATGATGATTTTTTGCCTTTTCTTTTATATACCTTTTATAGACCCCTTTATATAAATTTTATGTATCCTCAGTGCTTTTAACATGCATACTTGTAATTCCTTACGTCAAATAACTTAGCATAGTCGTAATATTCTGTCAAGCCAAGAAACCAAACATCCTGGAGGCCTTGCAGTTGGAAACCAAAAAGCCCTACTCTATCCTGAGCAACCAAGGTCCTCTCTAAAACACATCCTGTAAACTAAGTTAAACCCATCCAGGGGAAAATTCCTCAGGATGGAGAAATATCACACTAATCATTCAAGCCTCTCATTAGAAAATCTTTGATAAATACACTAATTTCCAAAATCTATAAATTGTGTATGCGATCTATCGTGTGTGTGCGTTTTGGCACATTCCACCTTGGCAAAGTGGTGCACGTTAAAGATCCTTAATTAAATACCAAAGTAAAAACCCCTTTTTCCCTTAACCATGTCTGGCTCTTCATTTTAAGACCACAGAAAGGCAACAGTGGAAATATTTAAGAATGCACAAATTTTAGTATTGTTATTCCAAAGGTGCTATTCTACCTTGTGTTCTCATGCAGCAGTTAAACTTCAGTTTGAACCCCCAGTTTAAGATTTGAATAGTTCTTTCCAAACCCTCTAGTGGCACTTTCCTGCATCTGGAATTTTCCTCCTATCTTAGAGATGCCTGACTAGTATCATACTGCTAAGAAGAAAAAAGCTATTATCAGCCAAAACTGATATTTAAAAAAAATTTTTGCAGTAAATACATATGCTTGTTCTAAACAGTAGACAAGAGAAAGAGAACTTGAAAAAAAAGCTGCTTCTTCTATCCAGTTTTTTGTATCATTGTCACATTTACTTATTTAGTTATATATCTTTGCTATATTGTTGTTAGAAATAAAATTCAGTTAAAAAGTTGTTTTATCCTTCATTTTCTATACATAGGAAAGCATTTCTGTAGAGACCTTTCCTAAGCAGATGCCTAGTTCCATGTGTTTATAACACTGTCACCACTATGGCTAAAGAGCTCTTTGAGTTAATCCAAGATGACTTTTATGCCCACTTTTATTTATTCAGGGAAGAAAATATAAAATCATAGAGTCATAGCAAAGTTTGGGTGGGGAGGGACCTTTAAGATCATCTAGTTCCACCTCTCTTGCCATGGGCAGGGACATCTTCCACTAGTCCAGGTTGACCAAAGCTCCATCCAACCTGGCCTTGAACACTTCCAGGGAATGGGGCTTCTCTGGGCAACCTGTTCCAGTTCTTCACCACCTTCACAGTAAAGAATTTTTTCCCAATAATCAATCTAAATCTACTCTCTTTTAATCCATTCTCCAGTGTCCTGTAACCTCATGCTCTTGTAAAAAGTCCCTCTCTTTCTTGCAGGCTCCCTTCAGGTACTGGAAGGCTGCAGTGATGTCACCCCAAAGCCTTCTCTTCTCCAGGCTGAACAATCCCAATTCTCTCAGCCTTTCCTCATAGGAGAGGTGCTCCATCCCTCTGAGCGCCTTGGTGGCCTCCTGTGGACTCGCTCCTACAGTTTAATGTCCTTCCTGTGCTGGGACCCCAGAGCTGGAGGCAGATCTGCAGGTGGGATCTCACCAGAGCGGGGCAGAGGAGAAGAATCCCCTCCCTCCCCTGCTGCCCACAGTGCTTTGGATGCAGCCCAGGACATGTCTGGATTTCTGGGCTGTGAGTGCCCATGGCTGGCTCATGTCCAGCCCCTCACCCACCAGCACCCCCAAGTCCTTCTGGGCAGGGCTGCTCTCGATCTGTTCATCCCTCAGCCTGTGTTGATAAGAGATGCTTATAGATTATTATTGTTCTGCCAAAACCAGATAAATAATTCACAAGGTTTATGAATATTTTAGTATCCATAGATGTTTATATTTAGTGGATGCAATTTAGCCCTTAAGAGTCGTACTTACATTAATGGTGTGTTTGGGCTTTTTCTTTTTTCCTTGGGTTTTTGTGTGTGTGTTTTGTTTGTTCATGTGTGTGGTTTGGGTTTTTTAAATAAAATATTAAGATGGGGGGGTTTTGTTCATAACTGTATGCATGATTTACTTTTTTGCTACATGATAGAGGAAAATATTTCACAGTTTGGACAGTGGAAACTTTTACAGCATTTTTAATTTATTCTGGAAATATGAACACAAGGCAAGGTATCATGGGTTTGTACATACTTGTCAACTGACTATTTAAGGCCAAGTATAAGGAGTTAAATTTTATTTCTTTGAAGTCAGCCACAATCTCCCATTGAACTATGCCAAGAATGTTTCTCAAATGCAAAATGCCTCTTCCTTTGCTTTCTTTCCCCCTCAGTAGTCAGTTTTCTACAACCATCAATATTAGCGGTAGCAGTTACATATTAACTTTTTTTTACACTCTGAAAATAGGGAACAAAGTTAAAAGGACCCAGAGGAATTTTCACTTGGTCTTTTAAATTGTACGTGTTAATGGGTTGTAAATATTTGCTGTGAAATGGCACACACCTTTCCTTCAGGCAACCATCGAGCTCATTCCAGGTGTGTTTGGTGAGCTGCCACTTGTACTTTGTTGCAGAAATCAGCTCTGGTACTTGTCACTGGGGGAATATTATTACCATTTTAATTTATTTGTACAAGTGTTTTTCATACCTGCCTCTACCCAGCATCTGGGTAAGTGGCAGATTAAGCATAGCACCCTTTCACAGTATTTTTGCCCTGCAGTAATTGTGCACAACTTTATTACAAGTGAGTCAGCCACGATGAAGGATGGTTTCATTATACACTTAACCTAGAGTAGGTCGGTGCTGAAGAGGAGAACAACAGTACTTGAGGGCTGTGGGGATGTGTGCCCCATCCCCAACTCACAGGGTCTGAGCTCTCACCTGTGGAAACCCAGCTGGGGATCAGCTCCGAAGCACAGAATGGGTCAGGCTGGAAGGGAGCACAGTGGGTCATCTGGTCTTTCCATCACAATTCACCATCTCACCTCGTTTCAGTAAAGAGGTGATTGATGTACTACAGTTATTGAAATTAGAATATGATCAGTGGGTCATCTAGTCCAACCTCCCTGCTCAAGCAGGGTCATCCCAGAGCACATGGCACAGGACTGTGTCCAGATGATTCTGGAATATCTCCAGTGAGGGAGACTCCACAGTGTCTCTGCACAATCTGTTCCAGTGCACAGCCACCTGCACAGTACAGAAGTTCTTCCTCACGTTCAGGTGGAACTTCTGGGCAGCAGTTTCTGCACGGTGTCTCTTGTCCTATTGCTCAGGATCACCAAGCAGAACCTGGTCCATCCTCTTGGCATCCTCCCATAGATATTTATACACATTAACGAGGTCGCCTGTCACTTGTCTCTTCTTAAGGCTAAACTGGCCCCCCTCCCTCAGCTGTTCCTTGTAAAATATGCTCCTGTCGCTTCATTAACTTCGTTGCCCTCCGCTGGACCCGCGCCAGGAGCTCCTTGTCCCTCCTGTACTGAGGAGTCCAGAAATAAACACCAGGGCTGAGGAGAGGGGCAGGATCACCTCCCTGACCTGTTGGCACCCCAGGATCCCCTTGTCCTTGTCCACACGGGCCCGCTGGACGGCGACCGTCCCGCGGCCATGCCGCCACCCGGGCGGCGTCGGCCCATCCATCGCTCGGCGAGCGGCTGCTCCCCCTGGTTGCCGGGGCGGGCCCGCGCGCAGCGCCCGATCCCGGCCCGCGGCAGCGGACGCGGCCTCCCGGCCCCATGGAGGGGGACAAGGTGAGGGGCCGCGGCCGGGCGAGCGGGGCAGGGGCGGGGGACAGCGCCGGTGTCTCCTCTGCTGCCCCGAGAACCCCCGCGGCTCTGCTGGGGCCGGTCGGGTCGCCTTGTTTTGTCGGCACGGCGGCGAATCCCCCCTACCGCAACAGCCGTAGCAAGGCAATCCTTATCCGTCTCGCAGAGGGATGAGGTTGTACCAGCCGCACATCCTCCTGCTGAGGGGAATAGGTGGTTAAGGAAATACCCGTTGTTTCACGTTCTAGATAAAAGTGTGTTTAGTAATTGATGCTCCCGTAACCGCTAATTGTCGGGCTTTAGTTCTTCGGGAACACACGTAACTTTCGCATTAAGGTGTTAAATTATTGAGCGTTTGTAGAGCTCCAGGATAAAGGAAGCAAAACCACATGCGCATGCTAACATCAATTACTGTGTGATATTTTCACTTGAAAAAGTAGAAGTGCCAAATCAGTGAGCTAGTGAGTTGTGATGGGAAAGTTAAACTTTGATCTAAAAGTTTTCAGGTGTGTCGCTGTGAGAGTGCCAAAGAGCCGGAGGCAGTGGCAGGAACAGCCACACTGAGGAACCCTCCTTTTGCTGCTTCTGTTCTATCAGTCGTGCTCCTACCTATTTGTGGGCTCTCAAATTGGCAACTCGTATTGGAAATAAGAAAGATAAATGTTTTCATGTAAAAAATCAAGTACTTTGCTCTGGCTTAAAAATTAAAGACAGAATTTTGGCTTACTGTTCTTTTGTTTCTTTTTCTTTAGAATCATATTTAACTGAGTTCTTACGTTACTTAAAAACAGTATGTTCTGGAAACCTCTTATCTTTCTAGTTGTGAGGGAAGAAGGCCCTGCTTCTTTTCGAAGTTTATCTATAGGAACAAGATTTGTTCCACTGACTGCTTTTTCTTTAGATTAAAGGACAGATTCTTAAATGGTAAAATTTTTCATAGCACTTTTTGAGTTCAGTAAATCTGTGGCATTTCATGTGAGCTGAATGCTCTCAGGTGGATGAATTAAGTTAAACTCCAGTGTCATTTAAGTAACTAATCTTAATCTGGATTTAAATGAGTATATAAGTACTTCTAGATTAGCAGACAGGTGAGAGAGTTCAATAAATCCTTTCAAAGTTTGTTTTAAATATTTTTATGTGAACATTTAGTTGCAGAGGGACAGTGGTCTCAATGTTATTAAGACCTTTATAAAATATCTCCTGTTTTTCCTGTTTATTATACTCCTGGAAAAGCAGAGGTTTAAGTGGAAAATCATCATACACAAAATCAACAGGTTCTGGTTGTGGTGGGGAGGTGAAAACTGCAGAAAACTGGCAGATTCATATTATGGGGTGCCAGAGAATCACATATAAATGTTTACTGCATGCTTTTTGCCTCAGCTTTGAAATAAACCTGAAGCTGCCTTATCTGGTGTTCTGTTGATTATGCTGATTTTGTGCTATTAGCATCATTAGCATTCTTTCTTTGTTTGCTGATGCATACATAAATATTGTCTAAAACCAAAACATGATCATATATTAGGGATTTTAAATATGTTATTGTTTGAGACTATAATACAGCATTCTGCTCTCTTCCTATCCGTATCCTTTCTTCCAGGTTACATTCATACAAGTTCTGTTGAATTTCTTAGGCTTTGTTAAAGCTTGACTTAAGAAAATTATCAGCTTTGTTTTTACTTTCTCATCTGACTTTCTGCAGTAGCAAATATTCGCATTCTTTGGTTTTTTGCCTTTTATAAGTATCAGAAGAAAATAAAACTTAAAGGGCACTTTCTTTTTGTTACAAATGCTGCCTTCTTGGGTCTTCTCCTTGACTTTAGATGGAATTTACCAGTCCACTATAATCTTCTATAAAACTGAAGTTTGAAAACACAAGATTTTTTTCATGTAGAGTAATTTAAAATATATATAGTGTTAAAATACTGCTTCCATATATAATTAACAAAAAAATGGGCACCATATGTTTATTTTCTTCCACCAGTGCAGCTCATCATTACAATATTTATAAGTGATTATTTGTTAATCTTCAGTAGCTTTTGCCAAGTCTAAATAAGGGTAGCCTGATCACATCACTTTGGATATAGTCATCATCCTCCAATGAACTAGTTAAAATACTTAATAGATGAAAATTTCTCCTTCCCCTTAATGATCTCAAACAATAGGATTTTTTTTATTTAGTCTTTTTAACAGCAGTCAAGCAGCCAAGTGCAGGAGCTCTGCAAATGAAGATAGAAGAAATATAACCTATTTTACTAGGGAGCACTTTAGTGAAACAATCATCATGTGTACTTTGATTAGTTTCATTATCTTTTTGGTTTTTACCTTCAGCATTACATACAAATATTTAAGATGCAGTCAACTTACCCATATAGTCTGAGCTTCAGGCTTCTTCCAGGTCCAGTCAGATGAAGTTTACTGTAAATAGATGTTAGAGCTAAATCAAGTTGCTGTTTGCATTATTCTTTCAGAGATACTTGCCATGTGTACCTTGATCCTTTCCTTAGAAATATGGTTGATTGTTAAATGAGTTACTTCTCTCTGCAAATTGGTTACTCAGTCTCTTCTGCATTTTGTGTTCTAGAGAAGAACCAAAGAAGATACTTGGAAAGCAGAGGAACTTAGGAAACATCTTAAGGTAGTTTTATTTTATTTCTGCTAGTCTTGATGTCAAGTTACCTTACAGCACTAGAATTTATTGGTGGTTTAAACATAAAGAATTGACTGTTTGTTCTACAAGCCACTCTGCTTTGTGGGATCTGTAGTAGCTCTTTAACACTTTCTGGTGCACCAGACACTAAATCTGCATCACTGAATACAAATGGTACGGAGCTTTAATGTGTAGCTGCTGAGTTCCTTGTTGCAACTGACTGTTCTGGAATCTCACCAGTCCAAGGTTATCCAGAGGCTGGTCCACTCAGCTGTTTCTAGCTACATGAGTCATATAAGATTACTCTACTAATTTCTAAATTCGGTAAATGGAAATAATACATTGTTACAGTAATCGCACAGCAGTGAATGGGGTCTGATTTTCTGGCCACCCAAATACAAGTGACAGCTCTGCTTTATGTGTACTTATTCACTTTCCTACAATGTATATTACCTATTTTATTTATTTTCATCATCTATCATGTTTGTCACGTGTTTTTAAACTGGTTAATTACATTATCCCCTGGTCAAATAGGCATTCAGGCTCCAGTGAGTTATAATTGATATTCATATTAGGTTTGTGTTGTATTTTTTAAAACCTGTTTTCTGTTGTGTATCTTATTATTCCATTTATTAATTCTTTTTACAATAAGCATAGACATAATGTTACTATTTACAAATTAAGCCTATCAGCATTTTAATAGGGTTTGGGAAATGAAATACACATTTAGTAATCCAGCAATATTTTTTTTCACCTGAATATACTCTTATCAAAATAGATTGCTGAATTACAATGATAGATTTTTTTATTTTGTTTCAGGCATCACTAGCAGATAGTCAAAATGAAGACCAAAAACACAGAGAAAAGAAACTGCAGAGAGATAGGACTGTTCATGATATAGACCCTAAAAGACATAAACACAGAGAGAAGAGCAAGGAAAGAACAAGAGAGAGAGAGATATTTAAATCCAGTGAAAGGGACGGGGATAAAAGGAGAGAGAGAGAAAAGGAAAAAGAATACCAAAGAGGAGACCAAGAGGGACACAAAGATAGGGTTCAAGAGTCACATTTGGAGGAGGAGAGACACAGTGTACTAAAACATAATGACAAGGAGAGTGGTAGAGAACGAGACAAAAAATACAAGACATATGAGATAAAGCAAATGGATCCACAAAATAATCTGAAATCATTTGAACGAAGAGATACAGAGCATCACAGAAGAAGAGAAATCAGGTATCGCTTGGGTAAGTAACTTTGGGTTGTTGCTGTACTTGGAAATATTTGATATTTAGATAGGAATACTCTGAAACCACACCCATCTGTGCAGAGAGGATAAAACAGGCAGGTGTGAGTACCTGCTGGCATGTGTGTCATTATGGAATGTTGTGGTAACCTACTTTTATTTTGATTCTTTAAAAAAAATTGTTGCTTGTTTCCCTTTCTCTGAAGAGAGGATGGATGTCACTGGTTTTGTTGATCAGTGCCTTGACATTCTCTACTGAGTGGTCCATTCACTTGCAGGATGATAACTGAATTCAGTAGCATGTGTCATTACTCTTACCATTAAACAAGACTGGATGGATTCATTAGGAGAGGAGTAACCAGCTTTGGAGAGAGAATTTCAAGAGAATTCCTTTTTAGAAAGCTCTTATGTTAGAGAAAATACGCTGCTAAAATACTGTTTTCTAGATGCTAGAATTAATTATACAGTTTGAGTATTATAAAATTTGTTCCCTAATTTATACATCTGTTTTCTAGAGGAGGAGAAAGCAAGAACTGAAGAGCGAGAAAGAAGACATAAAGCACAGAAGGTAAAGGAAAGGAAATTAGTGAAGTGTTTCCATAACTGAGTAAGATAAAACTGTAGAATAATGAAGAAACTGGATCAGACTGCAACTCCCAAGAAATCCGAGAGATGCATAGATAGTAAGGTGCTGACAAGTGTTCAAAACACAAAAAAAAATGTATCTCAGCTACCCCACTTTAAGGACATATTTCATTCTTTTTTTTTTTTTTAAGTAAACATGAAATAAAATTTTCGTAGCAAACAGTGCTTCATTTTTGTACAGCTACATCAAATGTTTCCATCTGCTATTTATGCCTTTATTACAAGGGCAATTCATAGTGTACATCCTGCTTTAGACCACCTACTAAACAAGAATTAAATTTTTGTGCGAAGAACATCTAATCCAAAGAAATTTTCTGTAGCAAAGTGTGCAGTGTCACAGAAGAAATACCAGAATCTCAAGTGCAGTTATAATTTGAAACTTGTTATCATAGGAAATAAAGAAAAAATGGCTGGAAGATCCATGTGACAGAAAGATTAAGTGCTTACAATTCAATCATTTTAAAGGTAAAAAATTGATAGATTTGTGAAGATAAAACAGTCTTGGAGAGCTTTTTAATCCTTTAATATTATTTTCCTCTTTGCAGGATAGTGATGTAAGAAAGAAAGTTGAGAAAGTTTTAGCCTACAAAGTTGAAGAAGGTGAACGTGTACACAAGTTACAGAAACATCAAGAGTTGGATAAAGAGAGAGAAAGAAGACACAGAGAAAAAAAAGAACTTTCTGTTGGGACAGAAAAAGAGAGGCTTTCTAAAGAGAAAAGTCATAAACATTATGGAAAAGAGGAGGAAGAAAAACATAAATCAAGGAGGTCTAAAGAAAAATCTTCCCGTGGAGACAGAGAAGGGCCAGCAGCAGAAGCTAATAACATTCTAAAAAGTAGCGAAAATGAAAGAAAGAAGCATGATCTAAGGGTAAGTTTTGTTAAAACATTGCCTTATCGCTTACTTCAATCATTGATACATTGTTGCTGGGTGTAGAGGGATTCCTTGTGGAACCGGGGCATATGCTCCCCCAGGAGACTCTGGGCAACCCAGGGCTGCTGCTGCGGAAGAAGCCCTGAAGGGGCCTCAGGCTGCAGACAGGCTTGCAAGACACCTGGCAGCAGGCGGCCTTGAACAGCCTTGGGCAAAGTTACACACTGGTCGGCTCCCCCGCTGCTTAGAGGCTGTCCCGTGGGAATAGGGCATGAGTCTTTGTAAAGTAGATATAAGTTGATATAAGTTGGTGTAAGTGAACAAGAAAGGCAGCACGATGCTCAAATCGTATCGGTGTTCATGTCGTGACTCTGGCCGGTCTCCCCAGCACTCGGAACCTCCCCCCTGCTAAAGCTAGGAATGATAAAAATACTAGAATTTAGAGGCAACATTTTCTGAAATTTGAGGCTGAAGTGGTGGAAGAAAACACTACATCTGCATTTCAGTATGCTAATTCAGAATTGATTCCTTCCGTAAAATTTAAACGAAAAAATTGCCTAAATGTTAGAAATCTCTTATTCATAAAATTCTTTCTTGCTATGACTTCTGAAATTTTTGCAAACACTTCGAAGTGAAGATGTCATAAGGCTTGAGGTCCATTAAATTTTTTTGGCTGCCTTTATAGGAAAAAGTATGATTTTACTAGAAGGTACTTTTATGTTGTCTATGAAGGGAGCACAGCTGTCCAGCTCATAAGTAGGTATGTGAATATAGACCCTTTATATTTGTGGGGTTTGCCTCTACTTCTGAACCCACAAAATATCTCTTATGTTTCTAATATGGAGCATGATGTTATATTCTAGAGACTTAATCAAAACTTTGTCATTTTTTACTGATTTTTATAAGTGTTCATTCTACAAGAATGGGAGAGGGAATATCTAGTAATATGTAGCTCTTGAAATCCAATGTTGTATGGAACACACAACAGTTGAGATGGTCTAGGGTAGTTTCTTCTGCTGCCTAAAGAGTGAAGATGTACAATATAAATAAAATTTCAGAGATATATTTTCTAGTGAAAATACCAGTCATCTTCAGTGTAGGGGCCTTCCATGAGTGATTCCTGTAACTGACTTTCTGCAGCAGACAACAGAAGTCTATCAGGGGCTTGCTCAAGGTTTGACTTCCTTGGAAATTTACTCAGGTAGAGACCACACATTCTGATGCTTCTGTCCCTGTTTTCTGAAGTTCATGGATAGAGACAAATACCTTTACCTTAACCTATTGAATACATTTCCAAACTTAGGCAAATGATCATAACACAGAATTTAAGAGTCAAGTCCCTCTACTGGGAATTAAAAATGCCCGAGACTGTTGTCTGTCCCTGGGTCCAGTTTGTGTGAGTTGTTGCAGTACATACTGTTAAAATCTCTTTCTTTGGAACAGGCTGGCCACAGCCTTCCAAGGTCAGACTGTAGCCTCTGCCAGTTTTTCAGAACATCTTACAAGCAATGACTGAAATAAAAAATAGTCTGTAATTGAAACAACTCATTAATAATCTTTCTTACTGTTTGATAACAGTACTACTAATACAGGTTCATACTCATATTTCCTCCCTGCATTTCTGACTCATGAATATTGTGACTTCTTTTACAGAACAGTGAATACAAAAAGAAGGAGAGAATTCAAGAAGAAATGAGCCATCAGCTTGTAAGGTAAATTCAAAGATTTAAAATTATTATGTACTAGATGGTGTCTACTAAGACTCAGTCACCACCAAACCAATAAGCATAAATTCTTAATCTCACATATCTGGGGTTAATATAATTTTTTTTTCATAGGCCCAATACAATAGCAATTAAAAAAAAAGGTCTGTGTGTTACCTCTAAAGTGATTCAGATAAAAATATATTTGTATTCCACTAATTATTTTTCTACACCTAATAGCAAGAAATATTTTGCAGTCCTTGTAAACTTACATATATATTAATCTGGGCACTTAGTTTGGGAGACAAAAATGCCGTATTTTGCTACCTGGAAATTCACTATGCAGTCATGTGGACACATGTAAGTTGCATGATGAACTACACAGGACTCTCTTATGCTGTGTCTGCAGTGCTGAATATGCAGGCAATGTTTTGAAGCTGTTGCTGCTGGGGTTATGGCTGAGTCACTGTTTGTGCATAGCTGGGGAAGAAGAGTTTAGCCATTCCGGAATGGCAGGGAAGGCAGTATGGTTCAGTGGGATGTCCTGAAACCCTGGTTCAGCTTCAAGCACTGTTAATGTTGAATCATTCTTGATTTGTTATAGCAGGATCCAGCCAAATTTTAATTTTTATTGTTGCCTTGTCGTATGTTTATCAGTCCCAATGGCAGTATATACAAATACTCAAGAAGTAAAAATATTTTCTTCTTGAGGTCTGATACTTTGTATTTATAAAACAATCAAATAGATTATTGAGGAGCACAGCTTGTTGTTCATTTGCTCCTGCTCTCTGACTCTGATTGTATTGTCCTCATGAATAAGACCTCTGAATGAAAAAATCGGTTTGAAATCAGTCTTTGATTTATAGCTTTTGAGCATATTGCACCAACCTGATCTTGATCTCTGGTTTGCTGTAGATAGTAATACAAGTAATAAATGTGTGGGTTTAATAATTTTTTTTCATCACTACTTTTTCTTGATTTTTGATGCAATTATCGGTGTTAAATTTGGACAAAGTTTCTGAATTTTTTGCTGGTTAATCACTTGGTTGTTTCGTTACCCTTTTGTATCATAGAGATCTATAAAAATACTTGTAGAAATATTTCAGTTAATTGGAAATTTCCAACTGTTTTTTCCTTTTCAGGAAAAAAGACTTTTTTTTTTTTTCTAAAACAAACAAAATCCCCAGAAAACAAAACTGAAACGGAACTGCTTTTTTACAAGTTAACCAATAAAACCGTTGTTCTCTTTTTGTATAGGACTGTAAAAGATAAAGGAAAACTCGTTGAAAAAGAGGAGACAGACACAAGACAAGAGGTAAAACTAAGGAAGAGAAAATTATTTTTAAATTTTGAAATTATTTAAGTTATTTTTCTGTTTATAAATGGACAGGTGCAGATAGAACCAAATTTTCAGCCTGATGCTGAAGTTGTATAGACTTGGGTTTATTTGGAACAGTCTGTGCAGATACAGCCAAACTCTACCATAAAAATTTTCAGAAGTTTTGTGATATTTTCAACTGTTTGATTCAGCTCATCTTTAAGTGTGAATTGTCTGTGGTGAGGACCTAAATTTCGGTTTTAGTTTGTGGAGAGAAATAGTCAGTTCAGTCCTTTTATATTTGGTTTCTGTTTCCATTATCTTCTCTGTCTTCATTGGCAGTAGGAGACAACCTAGGAGGGTGAAATCCCTGCTTAAGACCTGACTCAACAGGGAGAATTAAATCAAATTCCAGGGCTTTGCATTTTATGCTGTTGATTTTTTTGGTGTATTTGTTGCTCCAAATGCCTTCCAGGTATTCCAGCATGACTTCGTAATCCTGCTTTGCATTGACAATATCTATATTTTCTCTATAAATTCTTTAAAGTAGGAACCCACACAACTACTGACAGGTGGAGGTTTTTAGTGTGTAAAAACTGCATGTGTAACAGATGCAAGGTTGTAAACATTTGTGTTATTAATAAAGCTGACAGCTCTGTAGGCATTTTCTGAGGTGATCATAGTAAGGTAATAAAGGCGACAAAGTAGCCTGATAGCTAATAACGACTCATCGTTGTGAATGTGTTACTAAAGGTGTCTGACTAATTGTAATACGGATTTCTTTTTAAATTCTATGAATTATACTACATGAATTAGTCACTGCTGAATACCTGCAACCTTGCAGGCAGAACAAATTAGAGAAATTTCTCACAACCTAAGTTATACTGGGGGGCTCAATCTGTTAATAAAATAGTACCAATGTTGAAACCAGGAAAGCAGAGACATGGATACAACAGGATAATAAGGTAATTTTTATACGTAAATAATTTTGCTAACATTGAATCCTCTATTTACATGGAATAAGACTTATGATATCCCAGCAATAACTTCAAATAAATTTCCTTTCCCTAAGTTTTTAATTTGATTAAAATAATGCCATTTATTTATGACAACTTCCCTGGTTTCAACCTTTGCAATATTTTATTAGCAGATTGAGTCCCCCGGTGTAACGTAGGTTAGGAATAATTTTGTCTAGTCCTCAAAAGGGTAGAGCAGTCTTATTTTGTTGTTGCACCATCATTGAAATGATAAGCAACACAGCTGTTTTTATGTCTTTTCCAGTAAAAATACTGGTAGAAAAAAAAGTTGGTCTTCCCAAGATAAGGTTGAGTTCTGGTTTTCTTCCTGTACTATTGGTTTCAGTAATTATCACTTGATAATACACTTTTTTTTACCTGTATAAACGATGTGCTGTATATTTGCTTGAAAATGTAGAAATAGCTGAGAACAACAACTCTTAATCTATTTTATTCTGAGATTTGGCAGGTAAGAGATTTTTTTGGTAAGATTATTTAACAGCTTCATTTATTTTTCTCATTTAGGAAATGAAAGATGTACACATATCTAATCCAGACACAGGACTTGATGATTTTTCACCAGATTATGAAGATGACTTTGAAGTAAGTGAAAATATACAGTTGTCTGTCTGAAGTAATTCTTAAGCATCACAATAGAGAATAACTTTGTTCACAGAAATAAACAGGATGTTACATGGTTTTTATTTTTTTTTTTTTGGTGACTGTGACCTTAACTTGTCTAACAGTAGACAGTGAATAATTAAAATGTTATGTAGAAACTCTCTGCTATGTATTTAGTTAGTTTTCATCAGAGGTTGGGAACCAACTTTTGGTTTTGAGTTGAAGTGTTCACAAAATGCTTTCTCTACCTTTCCGGATTTCAATTACTTAAATGACTTTCTGTGAAAAATGATTAAATAATCAGAGCTAATAATTTCAGATAAAAAAATTTTAAAAAGCCTGTTTGTTTATCATTGCAAAAATATCATAGGAAAAAGGTATTGACACACAGCATTCACTTCACTACTTTGTTTAACTGAAATCCCTGTTTTATAGCTCTCTTTTGTCTACTTTAAAGTTATTAGGATACAAGAGTGTATTGGATGTGCTTTCATTGTGAGCTGAACTAGAATCATCTTTGTTCAGGGAGGGTAGAATTCATCTCCACTCACCTCAGGAGTGATGATTTCCACTGTTGACCTGGTCACTGTAGCAGCCCTTTGCCACTCAGTGAAGAGAAATAAGCACATTTAAGACTTGTTCATATCATGTGTGTTAGGTGATTATTTTAGCATGACATGGATTGTCTTAGTTTAGTGAATTTATTAAAGTTTGACCCTTAGGCATGGACGGGGAGTGTGGTAGTTCAGTAAATGTGAGCCTGCCATTAAAGGACAGCTTGAATTAAAACTGTCAAATAAGCAACTTTATACATCCCTGAAGCATTTATGCCACTGAACACTGTTATTTTATCTTTTTAAAGAGCACATAATTCACCGAAACATATAGTATCTACTTTAGGACATTAAATTTAAAAACTATTTTGGGCACTGTAGAACAACACTGAGATTATCTTCTCTTGATTAAAATTACTGCACAATCAAGAGATGCCATTTTCTCTCCATCAGTTATTTTAGAATGCTTTTTATTCAGAGGATTTATAGCCATCTGTATGAGGTTTTTATTTTGACACTGTTTTATAATTTCTGTAAAAGATCTTGAGAAAGGTATCTATAGTCCCTGTTTACTAAGTATCGAAAGTTCTGTTACTTTCAAAGGACTATGAAGATGATTTTGAAGATGATGAAGACAAAAGCGGTGAAGAAGGAGATGCAGGAGAAGAGCAGAGAGAGGTTCCATTTTCCAGAACATCAGAAATTGAAGAAATTCAAAGAGCAATTACTGCAGAAAATGATAGAATTTTTACTCCATTGCCGAAGAAACTGGAAAATGAAAGAAAGGAACTAGTCATGGGTATGTGACTAGATACCCGTGTTTTTTTATTAAATGTGTGAAAACACATACAACTAAGTCAGCAGGCCACCTTTTCTAGAAGTCTGCCTAAAGGCCAAAATCTGGTCCTCTGGATGAGTCATGTAGGTTTGTGGGTAAGCACTGTAACGTCCACATTACTAAATGATTCATAGACATTACTAATCATTTAAAATGTGAAATACAAAAATGTACAGACTGACATTTAATACATCTTATTTTGGGTAAGAGGAGCATATGAGAGTCTGGATTTTGAAAACTTGAGGAGTGCTGGAACAGTTTGGGACTTCTGCTGGCATTAAATTCACCTTTTTCTTTTAAGCAAATTTGAAGCAACTGTTCTGGGAGGGAAGGCAAGAGAAATATCAATACTACTCAAATATATAGCACTTAGTCACTTTTAAATGCAGGCTCTTTCTGAAATGTTGTCTGGCATTCAGTTGATCTGATACCTGTGAGTGCCAGAGCTACTTATGTAGCTGCAGTTGTGGTTCTTCTTTGCAGCCTGCACTGAAGTGAGCAGCCATCTGGAATCGTTGTGCAAAGGAATATTTAATATATTTTTAGTCTGGTTTATACAAAGTTAGTACAGTCATGGAAGAATAGCATGGAATTTCAGTAAGTCTTTACAGCATCTCTTAAAGATCTTTTCTAGCGTAGAAGAGTCTCTGATTCAGTCAACAGATTTTCAGTTAATGGTCATTGCAGTCAGAACCAGTATACTGTAATGTAAATTTCTTTTTGCAGAAGATTTATGCAATTATTATTTTTCTAGTGAACAATACAGAATCAATAAAGATTTTTAAATTTCAAAATTGTAGCACTTGTTGCTTCATTCTTAATTACACAATGTGTTCTTTTTTTGATGAACTTTTGATCTCGTGTGCCTAAAATGGTGGTTGATCAGTCTGGTAATTATTTTTATAAGTTTAAAAGCATTTTACAAGTATTGCCTAAAAAGGCAGTCATCCTTTGAGGAAGTGAAACACCATTAGTCCTGTCCTGACTGGAACTTGGATCTTAAGGTCAATTAGCTACAGCCTAGCCAGAAAGGGGATAAGATAGATGTGACATCAGTTGTTGTAATTGGTCTCTTAACTGTGGCTTTTTAAGGAACAGTTTTCAATGCTTTCCTTCTTCATCCAAGGACATTAGTTAAGCCTGTGTTGATGAGGTTCTCCACTACCTGTAGAGATGAGTTCTTACTCAGAGTTCTTACTCACATGGTGAAGTCTGTGTGACTTTAATACAATTTTTAGAATTGATCATAGAGTGTTTTATTATACACAGGGGGACAAGTGACCTGCTGATGGCAAGAGAAAGAAAGAGGCACTTAGTGCATCATAGTCTTCTAAAGTAAAAATTACAATCATCAGTCATTTTGAGTTGATTGATTGATAAAGAACCATTGTAAGGGCCATTACTGGCCCTTTACTGAAGGCCCATTACTGAAGTTAAACTTATTGTAATTAAAATGGTGATAGGGTGTTTTGTGTAACGTGAGCCAGTAACTTTTAGTAGCTGTGTTGTAACAAATCTGCTTTTTAGACTTACTGCTTAACATTTTCATGTGCTTTTAAGTGTGAACTGTAACTCTATGTTTTACAATATCACAGAAAGGCAAGATTCTTCTGTCAGAAGCTCTTTTTGTGGAATATTCATGGATTTCCAAATGGCAAGCCAACGACAAAGCAGCCGAAGTATGGCCAGTAAGCAGAAGTAAGTGTAATTTAAATAATCCACACAAAATGGCAGTTCACTATGTGAGATATAGTTTTCATTATATTTGAAATATGTGAAGTTTAGAAACTTGAGCCTTATGGAATCAAATGTTTTGTTAACTAGCAGTAATTGATTCTTAAGTAAATATAATTTACAGGTATTGCTACATGTCATTTTATAAGAGAAATGTATCTATAGATCAGTTTATGTGCATTATTTTATTACAGAATGAGTTGCCAGGATTGTAATTTCTTTGTATAATGCTTCAGTCACTTAATTAGATATTGACTTAAAGTACTAAAGAGCAAGCCTTTTAGTTACCATCAGGTCTCTGCAGGACTTTTTTGAAATAATCAAGAATATATGGTGCATGTAGTTGCCAAAATAGCACGTTCCCTTTCAGGGATAACACCAATTACTGTAAAAATATGTTACTACTGATCTAAAATTGATCTAGATTTGAGATACCTAAGACATCTCCATATTTTAAAGAAACAAATTGATGCCTGCTTTTTGTGGAACCTCCAGATTTGTCTGAAGCACTGTATGTATCTCCAATTCTTTGTTACAATGCTGGATGCGTAAAGCAAGATTATTAAATGTTGTTGTTAATACTAGATTCCACTGTTTCATGGCTGCACATCAGTGGCTAATCTTTACATAAGGGAGATTTTATTGTCTAAGGTATTTAACTCACATTGCCTAAAATTTTATGCTCAAATTTTTACACAAGTTCATTGTCTAGGTTTCCCCTCTAGACAGTGGAGACAGATTAAGAAACTCAGGAAGGCATCTCTGAAGAATTGCCTTCTGAAATGTTTGTCAGCCTCTGCTGATTATGTACCATGACTGATTATGACTATGTTTATAACTCTGTGTGCTTGCTAACAACATACACAGCCTGTGAAGATAACAAGTATTTTCATGGAAAGAGAAAGGGGTTGTGGAATTTAATGCTGTGATAATGCATTACTACCAGTAAATAGACTGAAAGCATCCCATAAATGAGTTGTGGGAGTTGGGAGTTGTAAATTATAAATATAAACTTATTAGTTTATTTTAAGGATTTGTCTGCATGCACCTTTAAGGTTTGTAGCTAGTAAGCAACTTTCATATGTTTGAGTTAGATCTCAGCAATCTATGCCGGTGTTTGTGAAGAGGTGATATATTAGGAAGCACAAGTTAAAATAAAATGTGGGTAAGAATATGCAATAGATATCATCAAGTAGCAAAAAGGAGATGCAAAAATTGTCCTTATGCATAAAGAAAAATTCACCTTAAAATACTGATGAAATTTGAGCTCTTGTTGCTCTAGTCTTTTCCGTTTTCAAATACCATCTTTCTGAGAAGAAGCCATAACTAGAGTATGCATCTGCAAGACTGTTTATTGTGGAATTGCTACAGATCCATAACTGTATCTGGTTTGTATTTATATATCACTTTTAAGTACATTAAAAAAGCCTGCAAGCGCAAGAGAGAGAAAGGGAGACTGCAAAAATTGTCTCATTGTCAAAGACTGCACTAGAGCAAGAGCCTGGAATTGACTTGTAAGCAGACATCTCTATGTAATTCAAGCAGTTCACTCTTAAAGTGAAATATCTTAACAGCTTTATGGCATTAAAGCAGATAGATAGTTGTGTGAATTGTGACAAAAACTGTCAGTCTTTTCATTATCCACACATCCATACAAGTGGAATGATAAGAATCTCTTTGTAGCTGATGATAATAAGTAATATCACAGTTTCTTAGTTGACAAAGTAAGATGCAGTATATGCAGGTAGACTAGTTTTCCAATTAAGAATCAAAATATAGATTTATTTGTGAACAAAAATGAAAAAGATTAAGGTAGGCAGAAAATAAAAGAATTGAGGGAAGATGGATAAGACAGTTGAGTCACGTTTTGTCATTCCAACAGGGGAATTTAGAAAGATTTGGACAAAGAGACTCCTGTAGAGAGGACAAAGAGACTCAACTATCTCAAATCCTGTACAATACGCTAATCTTACTCCAGACAAAAAACCCAAGTGGAAAAATGGACATCTTTCTCTATCTAGAGTACTAATTTCCATACAGTTTAGACCAAGTCCAATTGTCCAGTAAATGATGATTTTTTTTGAGGCCTCGTGTTAGGCCAAGAGGTCAGCATCCGTGTCCACAGGTTATGAATCTGCAGTAAATTAATTAAATGTATATATTTAAAATATATTTTAGGATTGCTGCTAATGTTGTTTGTTTCCTTAGTGATGTAAAGAGGTACAAGTTCAGTCTATTGCATATGTCTAACAAAGCTAGGACGTTACAGAAGGTCTTTATAAAGCGTGTACACATAGGAGTGATGTGAGTTAATAAAATGAATTTAGGAGAATTATCCACTGTCCTAACTACAGAAGAAAAAGACATTCATCTGCCACCTCACAGAACAGCTTTGGAATACTTAGGCAAGATGATCTGCTGAGATTTTGATAGTTTGGCTTTTGTAAAAAACCATGTTAAGTTTGCCATTTGCAATTAGTGTTGCATTTTCAAATATGATCATTATCTCAGCATAACATTAAATGAGACCTCATAACAGTATTGTATGTACTTCTATTGATATATTTTTATTTGCTAATTAATGTTGGCACAACTTCAATTCACATATTTTAAAGGATTGTTAGATCTCTGGTACTATACAACATCAGGTTGTCATTCCTTAGGAATACCAAATGCTTGGTCTTAACCATTTTTGTGTTTCTCTCTTGTAATTCATCCTAAAGAAAACGGAGTTCAGAACTTCTGCCACTAATTGACCTGGATTTCTCAGTTAGTTTTTCATTACTGGATTTGCCCCCTGTCAATGAGTACGACATGTATATCAGGAATTTTGGTAAAATGAACACTAAGCAGGTGCGTAACAAATACACAGTAACATTTAAATCCTCAAAGTGCTGATCCTCCTTCTGGAAAATAATCTTCCTTAAAAAATAAAGTTGCTAAAGCTACCAGGACATAAAGTAATAAATTAATAATATTAATCTCTAAACCTCAATTACTATAAGGCAATGATCTCGAAACTTTTGTCCAGACAGGCCATTTCCTCTCTGTATTAGAAGAGGACTCTCATTTTCCTTCCCCATTTTCAAAAGGCTTTCTGTCTGTCTGTGGCTCACTGTCCTCAGATATGCTGGGTTTGGTGTTTACACATCATGGAAGACATTCTGTATTTTTGCAATATTATTTATTTAGCACTGTGGTGTGAAATGTGGTAAAATGTACATGCACAAAATAGTGACAGTGTGTCAGTTTGCTCAGGTCTGAATTTACAAACAGAAAAGTTTGAGCTTCAAATTTCAGTTTTAAAATTACTAGGTTCTATTGAGTTATGTGTTGTCATTCTTAGTTGTGTAACCCATATACTGATGATCACTTTTATCTTTCTACTTTAGGCATATGTTCAGTGTAACGAGGACAATCTTGATAGAGACATTCAGACTGAGGAAGTTGAGACATTGGAGAAATGGACACAGCATCCAGGAGAAAGTGCTCTTGTATCTGGAGGTGAAGAAGATTTTAGTCTTATTCACTTGTGGATGAGTGCATGTCATGTAAACTTTCTCTTTGGTATCCGTTACTTGTGAGAATCTATAAAGTGGCAGGCTGCATTGATAGCAAGCTGACATAGGCACTCTGAATCCTCATGTGGAGGCTATGAAAAACAAATGGCAGAAATAGTTTTTCCTTCTGGCTTGATGTTTCCATTGGCAGCAAAAATGAGTCTCCAACAGATCTTGTTCTTCAGTGCTGTTATTTCTGCTGAAGATAAGTTGATTCCTGCCACTCTCTCTTGTTTAAAAATTAAATTGTCCTTATACTTTTCTTAACTGATTCCCTTTTGAAGCCTCAAGTTTAGTTTCTGTTTTTCTGTTTTTCACAGGTCCCATAAGCAACCAGAATACATCAGTGAATGGAGCTCCAACACCTAAAATTGATTCTCAAAGATTAGCAAATTTTCTCCGGTCTGCTTGCCAGGTACACTTATGTCCTTAATATCCCTTATGAGCTATGTGCATAAGTATACAATGTGAGAGATCACTTACAGTTCTTGTTCTGACTAATTTAAATAAATTACTTAAATAATACTCATTATCAAAGGGAATAATCTCTCTGCAAAGGAATGGAATCAGAGCTGTGCAACTTTTATGTCTGTAAAGCTGTATTTGCAAAGTTACAAAATTAGGAAGACATTTGATAAAGGTTTATGAAATTAATCCGCATTACTTTAGAAAGCTACAAATAGCAAAGCTGAAAGATAAGATGACCCTTTTATTTCTATAAATGTAATTATGTTTGAAAGGTGATTGCTGTTTTGCTAGAGGAAGATCAAGTTGCAACACAACCCAGGAAACTAAGATCTCGACAAACCAGTCTGTCTATTAGTGATAGCTGTTTCCAGTTAAATACTAACCAGCCATTCCTCCATGGTAAGGGAACTTTATTCTATACTTTTTAGTGTACAGAGTGAACTCTTCTTTCTTATGCAAATTACCATGTTCTTTGTCATTACTGTGCAAACAGCACATATCAGGATATACAGATGATGTAAATGTCACTTTTCTTTTAATTGCACTAATCTTGCTGGAACTCTGTGCAGATTGATTTCACATAGGGAACGTCAGAGCATCTTACAAGAAATATGTTCCATCTATTCCAACTAGAAAAGCCAGTAATTAAGATGATGTGTGTAATTTCTTGTCCCTATTGTTGAAGGGCCATCCCAATGGGTGTAATTTTGTTTGGGCTCTTTATGCAGTAGGGCCAAAGTTACAAATAAAGGCAGGTTATTGAACAGGAACACTGTAGCCTGATATATTTGAAAAGCAATTGTATCTTCTCCATATAAACAGTAGCTGTTCAGATGAAAAGTGAAAAATAGAGCATCTGTAATTATGTAAGGAAGGCCCATTATAACAGAACCCTATGTCATCTAACATGAACGCATGAGATGAAACAAAAAAGGCCTGGCCTGTGCTGTTTCCTGTTTGAGACTCAGTTTAATTTTCAGTATATATACTGACATCAGATCAGATTGGCTTGCTTATGCCCGGAATAATTATTCTATTAATTTCCTGGCTCTCTTCCTTTTTGCTTTCTACTTCTAATATTTTGGATGCATTCTTTAGTCCCTCCTTTTTTATTGTACAGCTTCAAAAGCAACACAGTGTTAATAGAAATATTCTTCATAATTACATCTTAGTTTCTTTGTTTGTTGCTATAGCAGCTAAATATGCTTTTCCATCTGCAGTGAGTTTGCTTTTTCACTTATTGCTTTTCTTTCTTGACTTTTTTTTAATGGTTTAGACCGAAAAATACCCTGCTTATATGTCTCTCAAGTTCAGAGGCAGGCACTACTTTCTGTTCATGGATTACCTGAAAAGGCAGGTGTTGGTTTGCTGAGCAGAAAGAGCCTCATATGTGTTTGGAACATCTGGCAGCCCTCCAGTCCTCAGAAAGTTTTAATATGTGATTCAGAGGTATGTTTTAATAACATTGTATATTTGCCCATCAATTAAAAGACTTTATTTGAAGATTTTATTTTTACTTGGGGTCTTTTTTTTGTCTTGCAAAATATGCCATCTTATATCTTTTGAGAAACACATTTGAGCCTGGTGAACAAAGCACTATTCTCATTCTATTTTGTGCTCCAGCACTAGATTGTAGTGAGGATCATGGTGTTTCTTTGGTTGTTTTGATTGTTTAATTTTGACTCTATTTCATGGTTGAAGAGTAAATGGAAGTAAAACATCTGGTTCAGATGTTGTTAGGACTTCTCTCTACACATCATTCTCGTACAGTTGAGTGACCCCCTTCAGCTTTGTGGCAGTAGATATAGATTACACAACAATTGTTTTGAAAAGGGAAGGCCTACTGAAAGTCTTGTATCCTCCTTCCCTTTTAAAATAGATTGCCCTTCTGCCATAAACACATGTAATCTTTGCTTTCTGGGTTTACAGGCTCACAAACTAATTTCAGTCTCATCAAATCATTGACCTTTATCATAATACCAACCCTGCATGTTTTTGCTGTTTAACAGGTGATATGTTGCTGCTTTAGTCCCAGTAAAGCAACATTGGTTTTTGCTGGAACAGTTGACGGTTCGTTGTTGGTGTGGGATCTTCGAGAGGACTCAAGAATGCACCCTTGTATGATGATCAGTGAAACTGAGTGGGCATTTAGAGTTCCCACATTTTCCACGGGTGAGTATCTGTGCATCCTGGTTAGTCATTTTGTGCACAGTGAAATTGTCACCTAAGTGTTGATGTTTCTGTAATGTTCATGAAAGATATCCTAGAGTGAAGAATAACATAGCAATAATTTTGTAAATAATTTTATTATTTCAAAACAACTCCTTCTTTATGTGTTTTTCCCTTTTTGTGTGTGTGTGCAGGTGCTATGATTTCATAAGTCCATGTAGTGATAGGACAAGGGGAAATGACCATAATCTGAAGGAGGGTAGGCTTAGGTTAGTTATTAGGAAGGCATTTTTTCCTGTGAGGGTGGTGAGGCTCTGGCACAGGTTGTCCAGAGAAGCTGTGGGTGCCCCATCCCTGCAAGTGTTCAAGGCCAGGCTGGACGGGGCTCTGAGAAACCCGGTATAGTGGAAGGGGGTAGGATCAGGATGATCTTTAAGATCCCTTCCAATCCAAACCATTCTGTGATTATCTGATTTAACTTTGGCTGTGGTACTATTATTTTTCTAAAACGCGCCACTACACGCATTCACAAAATCCTCTTTTCTTCACAAGTGTTTCTAATTGTAGCAGCCATGTAAAAGTAAACAGTAATTGGTGGTTGATAGACTTTTTATTTTCTTAATAGATGAAAGATGTTTGGTCTTGTGTTGTACACTGGGAGTCAAATGTATGTGTACAGTTTCATTTAGTTTCTTATGTAAGCAGGCAGGTTTAATGCTGGACACTTAGGAAGCTTTAATGCCTTCAGTCTTAAGTGAGATTAAGTTCTGTGCACAGGGCAAGTCCAGAAAACATGAGTATCTGACAAAGAACACACATTGAAATTACACTAAACACACATTTGCAAGGGTCAATATATATTTTCTTGTGGTGAATACTTTGTTTCAGGATTTTTCAGGATACTTTCTACTAAGAGTAATTTTTCTTCAATTTTGTCTTGTTTTATAGTAAACAGTGATTACCCCTGTTGTTTATGGAGCTTGAAACAATCATAATTCTTTCCATGGTAACTCTGAAGTGGCAGATTTTAATGAAATGTCTGATACAGTGGCATAAATGGTGCATCAGTCATTTGGAAAATGAGAATTGAATAGAAATACTGAAATACTGATTTATCTAGTAGTATTTTGTTAATTTAGGAAACAGTTTGCAGTATTGTATTTGAGACTTGTGCAAAGTTCATTATTTACCATTCTTTCTTTAAAACCATCATTCTCCCATAAACTGAAAAGTGATTAAGGTTTTGTTGTTTTTTTGGTGGAAAGTACTATGTTTAACTTTCATTATCCTTCTTTACAGATGGCATTCTGAGCTCAGTAAACCACACCTCTCCTATACTGGCAGTGGAACCTGTCTCAACTTCTGTCAGCAGTGACCACAGTTATGGGCTCTCAAGCCTCTCTTATCAGGAAGGTATGTAAGCTGCTCTTCTAAGAATCAATACATCTGAGTATTTCTTTAGGTATCTAGTGAAACAAATACATCATAGCCAAACTCCAGTGTATAATCTCAGTCTGCATCTTTAGTTGTTCATAGTATCAATTGCATGCAACATTCATGTTTGTTTTCTGCTCTCATTTTCATGTAATGTGCATTCAGTGCAGCATCACGTCAGATGTGGGTGCATGCTTGTTACAATGCCTGTTTTCCAGACAATATTTCCATGATAAAAAAAGTCATCACCCAAGAACTGCCTTTGAAAGAATCTTAGTGCTTCTCTAATATCAAAAAAAATCCCTGTCTGAGTCAGTGGAGCAACTTGCTTATATGTGAAAGCACTTGAAATGTATGACTGTGATTTGAAACTGGTGGTTTTCCTGTGCCTTTTGCCTGGTTTTTCTTATGACCAACCTTTGCAAAGAACCTCTAATCCTCACATCCTCAAATTCTCAGACAGTGTGCTAGGGAAGACATTATCACTTCCATTGCAGATTTGTACTTTGAAATCCATAGTGGTTTGAAGAAATGTGCTGCATATTGCAGGTTTACAAGATTTCATCTGTTTCACTTTATGTTCCCTTCCAAAGTCCATGCAGAACTGAGACGTTTAAAAAAGATGCAGACAGAGATCATCTGCTTTTCTGGTAGGACAAACTGCACATACTGGAATAGAGATATAGAAGAGACTGTTTGAGTTGGAAGGGACATACAAGGATCATCCAGTCCAACTGCCTGATCAATTCAGGGCTGACCAAGTTAAAACAGGTTGTTAAGGGCATTGTCCAAACACCTCCTAAACACTGACAGGCTTGGAGCATTGACCGCCTCTCTAGGAAGCCTTGACCACGCTGTCAGTAAAGAAAGTTTCATGCCTTTTTTCCCCTTCAGCAGAATTAGGGCACTTTGCCTTTTTATGCAGCTGAGAGGACTGTTGAAGTTTCAGAGGGTGTATTAATGTAGGAAATGTTTCAAATCCTTTGATATTGTTCAGGAGCAAGGTCAGTGTATGAATATAAATTGTTGCCATTCCTTCCTTAGAAATGTCAGGCCCTCCATTTCAGATAGCTTCAATGGATGAAAATGGAATCCTCAATATGTGGGTGAGTAATACATGTATGAAAAGAGAGAGTATAATGTGTAATAAAATACTTCAAATATAACAATTTAACAATATAACAAATTCAGAATTTCTTATGAGAACTGCCTCCCGGAAAAGTACAGCAACACTAACCATTCTGTTGGAATTCTACTTAAAAGTTTTGATCTGACTCCCTAATGTTATCTTTAGGCAAAGTATTAACAGGTACCTGAATTCATGAAAAAAGGCAATCAGTAGTTTTGCTTCATAAAAATATGTTCACATATTTCTATTAGTTGATTAATCGTTCTCAGTCCTCTTTCACCCACCTACTTTATTTCAGAATCACAGTGGCGTCAGAGACTGTACTGAATGTAGGGGAGGAATTAAATTCTTAATTTATATAAAACAAATATTCAAGAGATAAAAAGTGAAAATCAGAGGATAAAATTTCATTGCCTAAAATATGATGGTCAGGAAAGCACCAGGCCTGCTGCTCTTAATTACTGTCCTGACAATTTTTCTGTCACATGTTTTCAGTGGCATTTTTCTGATGCAGCTTGGCCCAGCTGCTGAACCTATGAATAATAAGGCATAAAAGTATTTCACCTCTGTGCCAGTAATCAAGTTCCTTAAAGCCTTAACTTTAATTACATTAGTAACTTTATGTCTTGGTCTGAAAGACAGGTGTCTGCTAAGGAAGGCAGGAGCCCCCCTTGGAATGGCAGATGCAAGCCCCCTTCCCTCCGAGTTATTATAATTTTGAAATCAAGGGGGCTTTTAGGCAAAGATGTGGGAAATAGGAATAACAGTTCTTTACTATTATATATCTCTATGTGTATAACCAGTCAAACAAACACCAATAACTCTGGCAGTAACAGCAAACAATCCCAAACCCAGTCCCAGCCTTCTCGGCTGCCGGGCCCTTTCCCCTCGGGTGCAGTTCCGCTCGCAGCCGGCAGGGGCGCTGGCGGCTCCCGGTGAGCAGGGCAGGTGCGATGGTTCCCCCGCGGCTGCAGGGGGCGCTCCGGAGCGAGCTCGGGGAGCAGCGGCACCGGTGCCCTGGGATCCCGGGAAGGGATGGGACAAAGGCTTCACAAACCCCTGGGCAGCCGATCCCGGTGTCCGGCCGGACCCTTGGGAACAGCAGGCTGGAACGGCAGGGACGAGCACAAATCCCGGGTGGCAGACGAGGTGTATCCAAACCGGGAAGCCCCCGGAGGTCTGGGCAGGCAGGGCGAGCACGGCTACAGCGCAGCGAAGGCTCGAAGCAGCGACGGGAGCAGGGCAGCCATAGCCCAGCTCCCAGCGGGGCAGGGAAGGCGGGGTGGGGATCCTGGGGTTTCTCTGGCAGAAGGAAAAGGCAGCCCAAGAAAGCAGCCTCTCTCTGTCCAAATGCTGGAGACGGACTGCCCACTGCCCACACACCCAGGTGAAACAAAAGAGTAGCCAGATGCACCCCACCCCTCATAGCCACTGCTTTTGTTTTTCTTAAGTACCCAGCAATTTGTCCCCCTAGCAACACGTATGGGGAAAATTCCTTTAACAGAAAAAAACCCAAGAGAGCTCCTAAAACCCCAACACTTTAGTAGCAACAGATTCAAGCCAACTGATCTACCCTTTTTATTTCATGTGTAGTGGAAAGCACAGGGAATGTGTTACAATTCCTTGTTTAGTGAGAGGTTTTTTGTGACTGACCAAAGCAACAAGATGCCAACTAGTAATTAAGTGTAGAATGTAGCTTTCCATCTTCTGCTTTCCATCAGGGAACATCCAGCAGGCATGTGAAGCTATTTTTAGAATTGCAGACATTGACAGGGAAGAGAGAACCTACCTGTAATCGTTGTAATGTTAGACCTGTCTCTCCAAACAGTCCTTTAGAGTTATTGCTGTTTCTATTATATTAGAGTTATTACTATTACAACTGCTTAAAAAACTTTGAAGTCTGGTACATATTGATTGCTTATTAATGTTAAATATTGACCTTTCAGGTAGTTGTTGAATTACAAAAAGTGGATCTAGCTGGGTCACAAACTGACTTAGGTGAGTACTGTACATTAGAGGTAGAATAAAATGCTCCAGTTTTGAGCCTATGAAGTGAAAAGAGAAAGGAAGAGTCACTGATGCCAAGAAGTAGTTTAGAGGAAGGCAAAATTATTGAGAAAAAGATTAATTCTGAATAGTTCATAGCTGATGTTTGAGGTTGTTGTTAAGGTATAATGAGAATCATTTTCACTGCTATCTAAATCTCATCTGCTAATTTTGTATTGGTAATTGCCACTAGACAGCCACATTTCTTATAATGTCAAAGCAGTTTTCTGTGTTGTCAACAGCTTTTTTTTCCAAAGAATATGGAATTCTATGTCTTTGGTCCTCCTTTTTGTACTCTAGTTTTAAGCAGACCTGTTATAATGCTTTTGTTGTTGCCTGTGTCTCCATTCTGAGAATTGTCCTGAAAGGTCTTTTGTAGGTGAGATACTTAATTTAGTGTGAGAAAAATTTTCTGTGAACAAATGGAAGAACTAAGTCCATTCCACCCTTTTTGAGTTATGCAAATGAAGAAAATTACATTCTTTGTTCTTTAAACAAGTTTACACTTACATGCTTACCTAACTGGGAAAGGCTGTGACTAAAATCCTTGTACGTTTGAAAATACATAAATAAACAATGAAGTAATGCTAGCAAACTAGAATTTTTGATCAGTTTCTATAAGCTCATGTGCAATGTCAGGCTATATTAAGCTGCTAAAGCTGGGTATTATGTCTGTGGAGAGGTACATTTTAAAGTTATGGTCATGTGTTGACACAGTTCTACTGCAACCAGCAGTAAAATCTTTTTTCCTCTTCAAAAAATTCTTGTCCTTGAAGGATTTGAATTTTTTATGTTGTTCTCTACTAGCAAGTAACACAGACCAACTTTATGGTGCATTAGTGCAGTATCTCATTACTATAATACATTGTCAAGGATCCAAGTAACATAAATGTGCATTTTAACCATTGCTAGAATTGGGTCTTACAAAGTGCTGAAAAAGAAACATGTTTAAGAAAAGAAACTATGTTTCTAATTCTGTCAAACATTGTGACTCTTCAGATTTGAATTCTAAAGCAAATAGTTCTATATGATGTAAGATTCTTATCTGCAGTAAACAATTTAATTATGAAATATCCTTTTGCGTATTACCTTACAATTTATTTATTGCACTTTTCTTAATGCAAAGTGCTTAAATCAGTTCAAATAATAATTTTGTATAATTTTAGGTTTAGTTCCTGGAGGGAAAGTGAAGTTAGTACATAGCTCTACTGTGGAATTGAATAACAGGTAAGAAAACTGGGGCATTTCAGTTTTACATATGTATCTCACAAAACTAATTTTTTCTATACTTTACTAATTTGCTGTTGCATAAGATAAACTTAACATGTTATTTTCTGTTTGTGAGGTTTTTTTAATACACATTTCTTCATAGATCTAGTCATAGACATATTAGATCAAGAGTTTCTGTGTGAACTTGCACAGCTTTAGGAGACAATTTCCTGTGTTAGTGTCATCTTTTGCCTTTGCCATTTTCCTCAGCCTTTTCCCAAAGAATATTAGCCAGAGAATGCTGCAGACACTGACTATTAAATTTCTGTCTTCTAACCCCAACCACTTCATCGTTGGAACAAACATTGTGAGTAGCATGCTGGAATTCATCTTGTTGTTGAATTTTTGTTTTGGAAGCTGTCTTGTTTAGTTGGAATTTCACCTGTAGACTGTATATAAAATTCATAATTTGAGCCTATTATTAATATCTGTTAGCTATTAAAATTTGTTAGCTTACAAGCATCTTTTGAAGTAGCAGCTCTGTGAATTATTTCGCTTTTTCCTGTAATACCAATAATGCAACTTTTGTTTAATTAATTTTCTTTATATTGTTCATAGGGTCTGGTAGGCCATGGTACAAGACATGATTTAAAAGTTGTTCCAAGGCTATTCAGGCCTCAGGAGAGCAGACTGAGATCAATAAGCATCACTGCAATTGATTTCTTCCCTTTTGGAAAGCCACTTTTTTTGG
Organism: Aphelocoma coerulescens; assembly: GCF_041296385.1. Taxonomy (NCBI): domain Eukaryota; kingdom Metazoa; phylum Chordata; class Aves; order Passeriformes; family Corvidae; genus Aphelocoma; species Aphelocoma coerulescens. Next base: position 9,719,974 of record NC_091015.1, read on the forward strand.
TATGAAAACATTTTAATAGAAGTTTCATTTTTTAAGTACTTGCTTGATGTATTTAAACTAGATGTGGTAGTTGATTTACCTCACTGATTCCAATCTGCCAATGAAGGATGACAAAAAAAAAAAATCATAGAATCATAGAATCATTTAGGTTGGGAAAAGACCCCCAGGATCATCAAGTCCCACCCTTAAACCATTACTGCCAAATCCACCAGTAAGCCATGTACCTAAATACCACTTTTTATATCTTGCTTAGTTTGTTTTGTTCCAGAAGGTATTTTTTTTTTTACTGTGGCGTAGGTTGGCTGTTCAGATGGAAGTATTAGATTACACCAGATGACATCAGAGTACCCCCTCATGCAGTGGAATGACAGCACAAAGGGCCAGCCAATTATTGCCCTGCAGTGGGCTTTGACAAGACCTGCTGTGTTCTTTGCCCTGGATGCATCATCCAATATTTACATTTGGGATCTTCTGGAAAATGATTTGTTGCCTGTGGCAAAGCAGACTATCCCATCAGAGAAGTAAGTGCTCTCTTTTTAACAAAATATTAATATTGTTGTATGGGGTTTTTTTACTTGACTTTAAATGGTCATTAGAATTTGCTTTTCTATTTTGTGAACTACCAAAGGTGTGGAAACAAACTACAGTGAGCTAAATTTTGACTGTCTTCCCTAGGCAAAGGTTAGCCTTGCTGAATATCCCTCAAACTAAAAGTTTTCCTTGTATCCTTGTATAGCAACACACTGCTAGCTTTTGGAGAATGTATTACAATTTTAAAATTTGTTACACTGTATGGGAAAATGCCATCAAACATTGTTCATTTTTACAAGCTTGAAATAATTTTCAACCATGATTAGAAATTGATGATGAAATGAATGGGGGAAGAATTGCATGTTGTATTTTCATTAAATGTTTGCAACTTGTGAAAAGCTAAAAAACATGCTGGCACTTGAGCAGAAAAGAAGAATAATTTAGTTGTCTATAAGTAACCTGATACAAACATGTTCAAAAGCACCAATTTCTATTTATTTTGCCTCAATTAAAGAACACTCCCCTGTTCTTCTGATTTCAGGGTTGTTACTATGGCTCTGCTGGGAGAGCCAGAAAAAGCAAATGGATTGTTAGGCATCGTGCTGGCCAAGGAATCTGGACAGATAGATATTCAGTATGTAAAGAAGAAGTGGGCATTACCTCAGCCTGAGGAATCTGACAAACTGCATTCTATTTTATTGCAGTCTTTTTAGAAACAGGGTTGTACAATTTATTGCAAAATATGTAGTTTATTTTTGACTTAAATTAAAAGGTTTGTAATGTAATTTTGTATTTGTATATTACTTGTATATATTTTAAAGACTATCAATACAATATTTCAATTGAAACAATATATTTTATCATAAAAATAACAGAATCAAATTTACCCTTATTGTTCTCAAAAATATGGTGGCTGTGTTTCATTATTGAAAGTACTCTAGATGTACATGTATTTTTAAAAAATAGCGAGAATACATTCCTATAAATTGCACTGCTGATTCTCATTAATCCACTCTGAAGGAAATCACAGCAATTCTTTGGCAAACATGAAGTTGTATTTTTGTACAACCTGGATGTGGGGAGGTTTCTACCTTTGGGGCTCTTAAACATTAATTCTTGGTAAAACTTTCATGTGTCTACCTAAAGACCTTATGCAAACATATCAAAATAAAAATTAACATCACACATCTCTTATCTTCTGATTTTGACCCTGAAACTATGCAAAGGGAATACCTGACTAACTCAGGTTCTGACATGTACATTCCCTGTTTGGATTGAACTATGTGAACAATATGCCTGGGAGATTTACTGAAATTCTAAATCCTTTGGGATTTCTGATGTAAACCAGAACATACTTACCTGTTTAATTCTGCAAATAATTTCCAAAGCTCTTGTAGTGAGGAAGAGGACTGCTGTCTATAATATGGAACTGATTTTTGTACACTCTTGGTAAGGTTTGGACCCAGATGATGCACTGAAAATGTCTTTTGTAACATAACAAAACCTGGCTTAAAGAACATGAATAAAACCTCATTGATTAAACAAGCTCTGATTCGGTGAAGACAAGGACAATTGGAAGACAATGTATTCAGTATTTAGTGAACAGATGTATATATATGTACTATCTCCTTCTAAAATAGATCAAAATATTTTGTAAATTCAAATTAATTAATTGCAAACGTTTTTCTATTTAAATTGTTACTTAAATTGAGAAAACTCAGAGTGGCCACATGATGGTGCCAAGTCACAGCAGTAAAAAAATGAGTGCTTTACAAGAACAACATCCATCGCTTCAGCAGTGAGTCTGTTGTTGTCCATTGCACAAATAAGGAGAGCCCAAAGAACTGTTGGAGAAAATAATATTTCATATAACATTTTTGCAATCCTAATTCCTTCGTTAGCTGTGGACTTTTTTTTAATGTCCGTAAACACAAGTGACCTTCCTTATTTTCATTGCTGACAATAGTATACCCTACAGGTTAAATTAGAATAGCTTTAGTAATGCAGATAAAGAAGAAAGGGCAAGGCATTTTTTCCAGTAAGGTAGCAGAGCATCTCTATTGACACCCGTAGTAAACAAACCACCCCAACTCCCTCACTCTTTCCATCCCAAAGTGAGAGATACACACTCCACCACTCCATCCCCACACTTTAAGATCGATTATAGTAGTATTCTGAAAGAAATCTATTATAGTTTCATCACTTTCAGGACTTCCCATTCTTAATTTTCTCTGCTGTACCCAGTTCTGTACATGGCAACTGTAAGGAGAGGTTTGGGGGTTTCCTGCCTTGTGCTGTGTGCAGTTGTGGTGGGCTTTTTCAATATGCAAAACGCAAAAAATAGTGTCAGGCTTTGCACAGAAGTACCTGTCACTACTTTTGAGCAGCTGTTGTTAGGTATGCTTGAATTCAAATGTCCAAATATTCTATTATTTTATGCTTGTACTGCCTGGAGAGTCAGTTCCTGCACTGGGCCAATGCTTCTTGCCTAAAGGATTTTTCTCTCTTGAACTGGAAATTAATGTAAGAATATAAGTTATAATGAAAGCATCCTGGGCTGACAGTTGTTGTTACAAGAATGTGAGAAAAAAGTGTGTGGAAGTTGCTCTTTTTTGTGCATGTTCTCTCAATGGGTAAATGCAGGTCATTAGAGTGCAGGCCATGCAGTCTTAGCAGTTGGACATTTTGATATGACCATTTTTGGAGCACATATCAGAAAAGGGGTAAGTATTTGCAGGCAATTCCATGCATAAGGATTTAAGAAATTGTTTCAAACAAAACGTTTAATTTTCCGTCAGCTACTTCTAATGATTGTCAAGTTCTATAAGGGTATTGGATTTTATTCATAACATGATTATTTAGGAATGAGACTCTTATGAAAAAAAAGTTTGCTGTATTTTCATATCCATATAATTTTTACTGGTACCTCTGTTATGTGTTCATATGCACACACGTTCTGTTGCTTGATCTTTATGTAGGATATAAGCATTGCCATCACAAAACATTTCAACCAGACCCAATAAACATATCTTTTCCCACCTGTGGGCAATTTTGAAATACATATTCATGATAGTATGAACTGTAGTTGAAATTAACTATCCACATAATAGAGGCCATTCAAATGATATAAAAGTTAACCTATATTAATAACCGTTACAAAATATGATCACTTGCTCTTAAATCAACAAATCCTGCCAGCAAGGCTGATAAATTTGAAATTTGCAAGGGGCCAGAAAATTTTGGATAAAAGGTTTTATTTTCCACTTTATGAATGTGCTTTGAAAGCCTTTTCTATTTAGAACATAAATATTAATACTGTTTTCATTCAATTTTGTCATCTCACAGATGGGAAAATCAAGTTTTCAGTAGCTCAATAGTAAGCTAACCGAGGAACAGAATTCTTGAATCAGATGGCTGATTTCGTACAACTGTTTAGAAATGCTTTTATTAAGCTGTCAGGCTGCATTTGCAGCAGATCTTGGGAGAACTGGAATAGAATGACTCTTTCTTTGTCCCAGGACATTTCTTTTTAGTTGTACTGAAGGTGACCGTCTTACCCAATGCAATTTTGCCTTAATTAATCATAGCTGTCATTTAATTAAGTCATATTGAAGGATACAGGCACTTTGTAGCCTCCATAAGAAGGGAATATTCTGAAAGCTGGAATATTTTTACCAGAACACATTTAAATCATAAAAATAGAAGCTTTTTCCTGAGGAGTTGGAAAGTCCATCTAGGTCTATTCTAGGTGTAGAAACTGGCAGGACTAAAGCAAATACTGAAGTGTCATTAAATTGTGGAGACTGTTGGAATAGGCCTATGTAGAATTCATTTAGGATGTAACCAGAGTGTGGCCATCAGTCATGAAATGCAAACCAGGAAAAGTTGTGAAGATGCCATGACAGGGAAATGTCTAATGAGCCATATTTTCATTATTAGCTTATATTATCTTCTATTTACAGACAGTTGCTTGTTTGTCTGTGTTTCTGAGCCTCCTTAGCTGTGAGGAGGGATGCAGACAAGTCAGATTGCTTGATAGCATTGATGGGCTTGACTCTGAGCATGAGGAAATCTGTCTTTTTTTCTTCATATTGGTTACTGACAAAGTGTCAAATACAGACTCAAATAAAAGCACTAACATTTGCACATAGTTAGAAAAATCTGTATTTTTTGTGGATGTAGCTTAAACTTTTTGACACTGTGCCATTAAACTGATGGAATTTCAGCTCCAAATAATTTATATCCTATTATAAATTAAAACAGCCTAAGGGGTCTATTTCCCATTTTTTTTTTGGTGCAACCCAATTGAAAATTGCAATGATACCCTATTAAAAGCAGGAGTAAAGCAGTAGAGTAATAGCCTATACTACCCATTGACACTTAAAACATGATTATTTTTCATCTTTAGTTGAACCCTTACTTCCATTGGATTCATTAAATTTTGTGATATATTTGCTGCCCTTTTCTCCCAGATGTCAAGTAGGTTTTGCTTTTAGGAGTCTGAAGTATAACAGCTCCACTGGAAACTAATCCCATGCACACGTCAGACAATCTGTTGCTGCTGAATAGGTTCAATACAATAAATAAAAAACAGGTAGACTATATTATTAGTCCTTTTAGTCAGGCCTTGAAGTGCTGCAGTATTCTTAAGAGGTCTTTCTTAGCCAAAAGCTCTGTTTCACCAGCTGATAACTTCACTGCTGTCCCTCTTTTACGTTGTCTGTCTTGTGACCAGGCAAAACCACTCAACTCATGTACACCATAGTTGTAGCACATCAGGGATTTCATAACTTGCCTCTAACTCCAACTGCAATGTTTTCTCTCTCCGTTATAGAAAAACAAAGAGGCATAACACAGCAATTTGTTAGGCATATATTTTAAAGGCCACATTTTTAATCCACTCAGTACCTCTTGGGAGAGAGAAGATGAGAGACTTGGTAAAAAAGTATTATTTAGGGTGATACAGGAATTCTTCCAGAGGCTTAGGGAACAATCTGAAAGTCCACAATCAGACTTTGCTATAATTTTTAAATAGCAGAATCAAACGGTGAACCCTTACAGTGAGTTACATAAAGTTGTGAATTACCATGACTGCACTCAGAACTCCAGATTTCCAATGCCATATCATAAGGGCAAAGAATTAAGAGAAAAATTTAATAAACTTTCCTCATCTAGAATAATTTTTGTCAATCATTTGGGAGTCAAGTTCTATTGCACTGTTGAAATAAGTGACCAAGAAAAGTCTTTGTCTCAGAGCTTATATGAGGTAGGTGGAAAAGATTTTTTTTTTTATTGCTCCATTTATTTGCAATGGTAATAGGATACTCTTAATGCCCATGCAGTTGAGCCAAAGGACAGACTGATTAATAGCAGAAAAATAGGATAAAGGAAAAAATGAATGTGAAACTGCCCTTCTAACCTTCACTTAGAAAATTAATGATTACGTAGGTTACTTTAGATATCCAGCTATTTTTCACATTATGGGACGATGTCAAAGGGCCTCATTTAAAGATTAATTCACCCAAAATGATAAAATTCACATTAAGTAAAAGGAAATTCCTTCATTGGTGCTGTGGAACGCAGGACATAGGTTAGACACTACATTACTGCTTACCCTGAGGCTTCTGGTTTACTTGCTCAATACTTAGCATTTTGGCAGTCCTGTAAGGCTGATTCCCTAAGCAAATATGTTACTAATTATGTGGGTGTTGCATGGGGTCCAGTTGAAAACTCCCTACCCACAATCTTCAAAAACATTCAGTGTAGTTTGCATTTGTTTAAGCTCTGATTTGCATTCTTTTCGTATTTTACAAAAGTAAGGATTTCACAATATACTGCATTTCTTCATATCATTGCATCCATGTCTTTAAAACCAAAAAAACTTCATTTCTTTAGTGTGATTACTGATCTCTGAATTTTAAGGTCTTTCTGAAAAATCTATCCATACATGAAAATAGCCACGTTCTGCCAACAGGTTGATCTTACACACACACATGGGCCAACAGCAAATGCTGAAGAAAAAAGACAGAGTAACAGGGGAAGCAAGAGGAACATGCAATGGCACTTTTCTTCCAAGTATGGTATGTCTTCCAAGCTTCTGGCAATCTGGAAGGCAATTCCTTGGTGGCAGAGGAATTTTCTGACTCAGATGGTAAGAGATCACAGCGCTTAAAAGAAAGGGAGGATTTTTTTCCCCAGTGATTCATCCAATAGCTTTTAGAAACTATTTTTATTTTGTCCCCAAAATATTTTGTGGCAATATATCCCACCAAATAATTAGGCTATATAAATAAACACTTCTGTTTCAAGCCTGCTGGCTGATCAGTTCACTGACTACGTCCGACATGTTGTATTGTCTGAACAGGAAAACTTTAACCAGGAAATAAACAGAAAAATCAGTATTTCCCATAGTATCTTGTCTATTTATCACTCCTTATAGAGAAAATTTTCCAAATGTTCACCTCTATGTTGAGGTGAGTTGCATTTAGAGTATGATTTAGGCTCAAATGTCTCACTTTCAGCTATGAAGGTGTTTTCTGTAGCAGTTGTGCCTGGGAATACCAGTAAATTGCATCAAACCCTGCTCCAAAGACACTAGTTCAGATGAGGAAAGTAGATATGTGTTGAAATTAGCCTCGAGCAGAGCCTGGGAGCCTCAGCCTTTTCACAGTGTAGCTGGAGCCTATTAGACTCCAGTAAAGGTCAGTAATGGAATACGTTGGCATTCCTTTTAAAATCAGAATACATATTTTGGCATAGAATTAGGCTAGTGATGTGGTGGATCAACCAGTTTGATCTCCCCAGAGAAATGAGAAAGGTGCCTTTCATTGAGAGACTGTGAATTTCCAAAGGAAAGGAAGGAACACTGCTCTGGGGCAGGGCAAGTGACTGCTGAAGTGAGTGGAGGGGTTACAATCCTTAGACAAAGAACCTGGCAAAGAGCAGCTGCCCTGTGATCCAGGGGAAGCTTTGGGGTTGTGAATTATAAATTACAGGACAATATTACCCTTTTGAATCCTTTCAGGTGAAACTTGGACTCTCAGAATGAGTCAGGGTGTAACACATCAGCAGCTGGCAGCTCTTGGGTTAAATTGACCCTTAACCAGTTTGTAGGAAATTGTAGGGAAAACCCCACAGTTTATGGATTGGTATTTGTCAGTATTGATCCTTGGAATCAAATGCTCATGGAGAACAGTGACATCATTCAACTCCTAAGAAAGAACCAAAGACCATGGACAGTTATCTTGTCTTTAAAACACACTTTCAAATACAGCTGTGAAATATTGACATGAGAAATGAATATGGGAATTATCAATCAATGGAAGTTTTAAATATAAATACTAATTGAATAATATTAACATATATTTATATATATCTCTATATCTAGAACTTAGATACTTCTGCCCAACCAGACCCATCAGAGGAGAAATCAGAATATAATTAAAAAACCAAATCCTGCCATTGAATGATTTTGTAATATCAGGTTGAGAGATCAAACAAACAAGTCCCATTTACTTGAAACACTTTGAATCCTTCATCACCCTGTGATGCATGATCACACCATCTCTTGGCATTTGCATTTATAGAGTAAAGGGGAAAAAAAACAACCCACACTGGAAGTACCTAGAAACTGGCTTTCAGAGCAACAAATGTATAAGTTGAGATCTAGTGGAAGAACTCAGAAGAAAGAGGTGAACCCCACGCCCCAGTTACAATAGCTGGGACATTTAGAAATACTGGATTATTTTTTTAAAAATGCACCCAGACAACTAGAAGTACCCACCAGGCTTAAAGTTGAATTAGTTTTATATTTCATTTATCAGTGTCTTTTTGTTGTCACTTTGTAATGAGAAATGTGATTGCTCATCCAGCCCAGATGAACCATTGCTGGTGTGCCCTTGCCTTGTAAAGGGGAAGTCCACAAATTACAAACTGCACTATCACACTGTGTAACAATCCCTGAGGCATCTACCTGCCCCAGCAAGTGTCTAGGGTGTCCTTAGGCCAAGAAGGTTTGTGAAGGAGTCTCCTAATGGATATACAGCAGTGCTACCACTGCCCTGAGCTCCAAATAAGCCTTGAGCAGTTACATGTGCCTTAACAGTCGCAGGTTTTACTCTGTGGTTCTAGGGCAGGTGCACTACTTCACTTGGGATATACAGAAAAGGCTCTCTTCTCCTTGAACACAAGCTCTCCAGAACTCTCCCACAACTTCATCCCTTTCCACTTAGGTACATGCAAACTATCAAAGCAGCTTTTGGGTACATGTTTGTAAGTTATTCTATCTATTGAAAGTCATCCAGAATCTAATCTACTATACCAGCAATGTAAGAAGTGCTGGGAGAAGAGCTTAAGCTTTGCATATCTACTCAGTTTTTATTTCAGAGCCTCATATTAAATTCTGCTGAAGGTTTTGGAGGTTTTATAATACCATTATTTATTTGTGCCTATTAAAAAATTCCAAAGTACCTGTAACTCCTTTGGAGGCTCTCTCTCATGCCTTTTGAAATTAAGGCCCTTCTATGATCTTTGCTCTTGTTGACACCCAACCCAAGGTTATTCATGTTCTATCAGAAAAGAGTTCATGTATTTGATTTAAAGCACTTTCATATTTTGGTTAAAATTGTTGTCACTCACTATTTTGTCAGTGTGTCACATCCATTGCATTCAGGGCACAGCAAAACCCAACCACCCATGTAAGTGGGCAAAATCCATCAGAAAGTTTGATGTCTGACGTGAAGAAGACTATGGCTCATAAAACTCTGCTACTCTAAAAGAATTACCAGCTGCTGAAATTACTTGGAAGTAATTTTCTGTTCCAAATTAGAGTGCATCTTTGCAGCTTAATCAAGTAATTTAATTTACAGCAGCAGTTATTATTTATGGCTTATCATTCATATATTATAAGCAGTTTGCTGCAAATGACATTTGTAATGTTGATAGGTACATTAACATATATAATTTAAATCAATACATTTTAAAAACTAGAACATCCCTAATGGACTACTTAACAATCACTGTGACGCCTTCAAAACGTTGTCAAAAGCACAGGGATTGTCTCACAGGCTGTTTGCATTAGAGCACATCTGTCAATTTGCAATAGCAGCAATAGCATTGCTTAACATTTTGTTAAAAAATTCCTCTAACATAGAATGAGATCAACAACAGGAAGGAAAGCAAGGGGAAATATTTTATCCAGGTTGCTTCAAGGATCAGCAGATATATGCAAATACAAAAAGTTGCCCGTAGAGTGTTCTAGAGTTCAGTGAAATGTGTGCTGACAGATACATACATACATAAAACACTGCAGTTTTGGATCATGCATAAGGACATAATGGAATTGCTAGTCTGTCTTCCATCTGCCTTATAAACTTCTGACCATCATCTGAATAAAAGTCCTTATGTTTTCAACTCCAGCTGCCTTGCAAGGAGCTTCAGGAATGTCACTTACTGTATTTAATGCTTAAACACCATGGAAACAGCTGCCTTAAAAGACTCATCCAGAACAGCACAGTCATCCCTGCTGATTGAATCTGTTTTTCCAACCACCCAGTTGTGAGCCTGTAAAAATAATTAAGCACAGGTGTTTGAGCAATATGAATATGCTGCTGTAACAGTGTACACACCCATGAAAAATAAGTACAAAATACCTAAAAATAAGTAGAAAATAAACATAGAATTCTACCAGTCTCCCTTCCTCTAGTTCTGCATAAATGCAAGGCCCAAGACAAGGTGGGAGGCGCTGACTGATCAGGACCTATGGCTATTGGTGGCCTTGAAAGGCACAGGCTCTGAGAGGGGCTGGTGCTGGGCTTGGCAGAATTCAGCTCTGTCTATTTCCTCAACATATTCAGTGTGTGCTGGTATCTATTATTCTCTCATCTGGACAGCAGTTTTCTTTGTTCACACTCAATAGTTTGGCCTCCTTGTTTTGGCTTCATTCCACCTTTCACTTCCTTGCCCACCTTCTCATTCCAGCACATTCTGTACCACCATCCCACCTGTCAGGCTAGTCCCAAACCTGTCAGTTTTCTTTCCACAGCATCCTCCAACCATCCTCACAAACAGCCTGTCTAAATGATGCCAACAACCCTCTAAGATGTGGTCTGCCCTCTCCTTCCACACAGCTACAGTGACAAAAATCTATCCTCTTACGGTTTTGGATCTTGCTTATTTCAGTTCCCATTACTTTGACATCAGTGAAAATAAGTAGGTGAATAAATTAAGTTGTCCGAAAAGATAAAAAGTGTGCCTGAGAATTTGGATGATGCAACTTTTGTGAGGTTAATCAGGATTTGCCATTCTGATTTGCAAATGGCACATGGAAAAATTCTGGTTTTTTCACCTCAATGAAAAGCTTATGCTTTCAGCCTGCTGCTGAATTCCATAACAGATGTTCAGTGTTTTTCCATACCCAACTGGAAAGATAAAACCTCTGTGTTTCACTACAAATCATCAGCAAATCCAGAATTTTCCAAATATTACTGTGTTAAGGCCCTAAATACCTTTTGTCTTTTCCCCTGAGGTTACAGATATTTAATTTTCAGGCATCTACCCAAGCTCACAAGCCTCTGTCTCTGGGGTGAGAGAGAGGTCCCTCCTCAGATCTGCTCATTTAACTGTGCCTCATGCCTGAAACTTTATCCCTGGGCTAGCAGTGGTGGCAGCCTTTTGCATCTGGGCCATTGAGCGAAGCTTGAACATGACTTTTGTTGGATGTTCACAATATATCCTGTTCATTCTCTCCTAAATTATGCCCAGCAGCACCGAGTGGAGGCTGGCATGGGCTGCTGCTCTGCCACAGGAAAGCTCCTGCCTGCGATACTTCAGCCTCAGTTGGAAACAGTAAGTGATAGGTACCCCATGCAAAACACTGGCTGTTGCCAGCTCAGTGTTGCAGCCTCAGGAGGTACATACATTATGGATACCACATGGATATCTTCAGCATTAAATGGGTTACATAAAAGAGCACAGATAAAAAAGCCCTGCCTATCACCTCTGAGTTTCTGTGTTTGCATTATTTCCATTTATTAAAATGATAATAAAGTGTGAGAAGCATTGGAATAGCTGTAAAGAAGTGGCACAATCTAATGGCTTCAGTAGTGCAGCTCTACTGGAACTTCTTCCACTCAACCTGCATGGAAGAACCCACTGGTACTCCATTACCCATCCAGACATCCTTGGGTGGTGAACCATGTCAGCTTTGGCTGCACATCTGTGCTGCTGTAAAGAATATGAGGTTTTGGGGGCAGTGTCCTTTCTAGGAAGGGATAGAAATACCTGTTGTATTAACTTGACCCCAATTCCATTGCCATCCTTTCTTGTGTATCCCTGCATGATTTTCAGGGACAAGAGACAGTCACAGGGATTTAATTTCACATTCCTTGGTCAGTTTTTCTTGGGCTGAGGTGATCAGTTTAGCTTTCTATCTGTAAGAAACAGGAAAATCCGTAATCAAAGAGCAAATGCACAGTCTTGACCAGGAGATGGACACTTACTGGTTATAGAAGCTATCAAAGAATACTGACCGTGAACTGGTGGAGATAAATATTCCAGTAATAAACATAAGGAGTAAATTCAGTTGGGAACAACATAAAACTTCTTAGGAAAACCTTAGTCCTGACAGGCACTAAATAATCTAAAATCAAAATTGGCACATGGCTATGTGCTTGGATCCAATTCATTACTTGACATATCAAGAGTCAAGAAATCCTAATCATCAATACTTCATTAAAATAGTTTGTGCTTTTATGTCGTGGCTAATAAGGTTCCTGGAAAGATGAATTGTTAGTTTGCAGTATGGGGAAACCTGGAGTTGAGGGAAAGGTACACACTGGATGGAGGGCAGCGTCTCAGGCTCAGCTACTGCTGGGTGAGAGACAGTCTGTGCCCTGTGAGGGCCAGGAGAGAAGGCAAGAAGGGACCATGGAGGCAGCTCAGAGGGAGCTGGGGAGCAGTTCCCAGGGTCAGGATGAAGAGTTCTGCAAAGAAATGGACACCATCTATTTAATACACTGGGCCTGGCTTACCCGGGTACCCACAACCTGCTTTTAACTTCAGCTCCCCTTGGATTGGTGTTTTCCTCCTTCCAGCCTCTGCAGCACGTGCAGGTGGAGAGGGGCTACTTCATGGTCTGGTTTCACACGTGTGGCTTCCTTCATCTGCAATCCCAGACAGGCAGGATTTGTGCTGCTTTTTTCTCTGATGACAGCTGCTCTTTCTTTGCACTTGCCTACCAAGTAAACTGTGATTAAGAACCTTTTATTGCCAAAAACTGTGTCACTGTCACGAGTAAGTGGAATAACAATTAATTGTGCTGAAACCCACACTCCGAAATGTCTGAAGTAATTAAACGTGTTGTTACGATGAAATTACCTCAAAATATTTTCAATACTATGCAAGCTGATCTTGAGGAGGAAGGAAGCTGGTTGACAGTACTCATTAATGTTTATTATGTGATTTTCAAATGCTCGAGAATAGAGGTGTTTCGAGGGGGTGGAGGGGCCAGCACGATGCCTGCTGGCAGAGGAGCCATTCCCTGGGAATGGTGGCTGCCAGCTCCCTGTGGTGCCTCCTGCAGTGACTTTGCTTGGATTATTGCCATCTCTTTCTGTTTCAGCAAGAGCACTGAGTGCAACTCTGGAGCAGCCACTGACAACAGAGCCAGCGGAACATGTTCGCAATTCAATATTTAAGACAACTATCTTTCATTTAATGACCTTGAGACTGAAAAAAAAAGTGATAAATTGGAGAGAGACAGAAAAAACTATTTTCCTTGAGTATGGGTAAAGCAGAAGAGGTGGGCAGGTAAAAACAGGTAAGAATCTCAAAAGCATTTCAGTGAATTTCGTGCCATTTTAAAGGTGCCACCAATACATACAAGATCATGAGAGGTGTGCAGACCTGTCAAGTTGCCAACAGTCACCTAACAGTATTTTCTACTGGACTTGCACAGCTCACTCTTTCTGGTTTCTCTTCAAGTTTCACTTTCAAAGCTTTTAGTTAAACTTACTTGTGCACATAAAATGCTGCTGTGTGATGTCTTGGCTGCACCTGTCTTGTGACATGAAGGGAGAAACTACAGGAAGGACTTTTTTTCCCAGTTTTCGTACAAATGCAGCAAAACAGGTGGTGGTGAGTAGTTTTGGAAAGGTCTCTGAAATGCATGGGTACAACTTGAAGTAAATTCCAGGTATTTCCATTAGCATCATGTGAGATTTCCATCAGTGAGATTGTGATTTGGTTTGTTTCTCTGAAACTTCTGCCCGAGGAACAGAGGACAGGGAGAGGCAGGACCTGACCTGGTGGCTGCTCAGTGGGGAGCAGCTCTGGAGCTGAGCACAGGAAAGGAGGTCACTTTTAGAGTGTGGTGGCTAAACTCAGCTAATCTGACTTCTCACACCCAAATCCTTGTCAACTAGGCTAATCATGGCTTCTAATTCAGGTCCATTGAAACTCTGGAATGTTCTTCCTTTAGGGAAGTGGGGTCAAGAGGAGTGAATAACCTCTGCTTGCACCTACACGATTTGCTGCCAGCGAGTGTGGCCTTTGCTCGTCTCTGGGAATAGCACTTGTTGATAGCCTGAAGACATAAATGCAATTATTTTGCATGTCATCACCACCCCTCTTGGCCATGATAGTGCTGCACCCACCTATCACACAGAACTGCTGCATGATGCACTGCTGAGTGCTGAAATTCTTCCCTCTGCAAAAAATAATACAGGTCAGCCCACTTGTTTTCAGCTCATGGCTTTTCACCACTCTGCAGTACAAGCTGTAATGAAGTATCATTTAAATGCCTTTTGACACTTGCTATTAGAGCACAGCACGGTGCCCCTGCTTCTTTCTGGTGTTTGAACTTCTGTAAATTGTCTTCCTCTGGCCCACGGACTCCCAGGAACCAGGTGCTGTGTGCCCCTGTGGCAGAACAGAATAGCCCAAACACACCAGCAAAGTTCAAAATCCCATCAGCTGCCTTTGGAGACTGGTGATATTGTATGAGAAAGAAAAACTGGAAAAGCTGCACACAAATTATTAAGGATGAACTCAGGAGTCAGGGAGTGAAGCTGCCTTTGCTTTGGCTGGCTGCCCTCTGTACAGTTTGCACACAGATCATTTCCTGTAGGTTATTTTTGAGCTTGGTAACATCACTGATCATTGTTGCAAGTTGAAAGGTAAACTGAATCCTGAATGTCTGTACATTAGTGTTTGTTTTCACAATCAGTGCCTGGCTGGGATTGCTCTGTGCAACCCTTCAATTGCTTTGAAAGTGCAGTGCATTAGTGTACACAAAAATTGGTTTGGGTAAAAGCAAGGCAGAACACATTTTTCTCCAGCTCCTTCTGAGACCTCAGAGCCATGTTGGCTCCCTTTGACATTAATTTAGGTGAGGATCACCAAATCCTTGGTGAACTCAGGCTTTGTTGATTAAAGGTGAATTTCTGAATTCCCTTGAAATCAAGTATGTGCTGCAGTGCCTGACTGAATCATTGATTTTTCTCTGTTTAAGTACCAAATCTCTGCCAGATCTCTGAGTCTCTTCTAGGTGGCTTTAGGCCTTTTCTCTGCTCAAGAGAGAATATCTGCTCTTGTATATTGGTCACCACTCACACCCATCCTACCTGTAGAGTAGGAATCTCTGAATGATCCAACCTCCAGTTCCAGCTGCATTTCCCTGCCTCAAGCCATCTGACTTCTGTCAGAGAGGAGCCTGAATGCGAACCAGCTCAGACTTTGCATGAACAGTAACGAGGGCAGAGTCTTGGTACAAAACTGGCTGTGCTTCAGCATGACAGAACAGACTGGTTTTCTCTGTATGATTTTGCAGATGCTAAAGTCTGCTGATAAGCTTCTTTATCTTACTAAAGCCATGGGGGCAGTTTGTGTGGACTGTTCCCAGGAGAAACAATACTGTCAAACTCTCACAAATGGGTTCACAGCAAAGGAGCTCAGATAAAAAAAATAGTCTAAGCATCTGCTTCTCATCAAAGGAGTATGAGAAGATGTAAATGCTGAGCATGTGGACAGTCCTCGCCTCAGAACAATTCACATTACATGCTGCAGGCAGTAAGGCAAATTTCAGCTTCCAGAGTTGATTGCTTACTAACTTTGGGACTGTCCCAAAGGTGCTGGGACAAGTCAGGTGCTATGAGCTAACTCATTTCACTTTGCAGCTAAGGTAATTGGCTCAGCAGCTCTGTGGAGATGGGTGGAAAACCAAGCAGCAGTAGCTCAGTTTCTGATAATGAAGGAAGGTAATGCAGAGAAATACAAAACAGTCAGATGTGCAAATTCAACAAATTACCTCTGTAGGAACCCAGAGTGCCGAGAATATTTCTCTGCCTGTTTTTAAGGGTTCTTACCCCCCTGAACAACACTGATTTAGCTTTAAACCTTGGACAAAATTACCAACAGTCAGACAAGAACTAGAAAATACAGTGGTGTGAATTAGGTGATAGACTACTATGTCAGATTGTCACAGGGTGAAAATTTTAGAGGTTTTAGGCTTCTCTTTATAGTATATAGATAAGAGTAAAAAATACCAAAATGGAGGATTGTTGTTGTTCTCTAAACCTTCTTCTCCTTCTTCTACCACTCCATATTTTGCAGTAAAAGTAGTTTGGATTGATTGGATAGAAAATTCCTCAGTTCCTAGTCATGTTACTGAATAATTGGTAAGAAGGTAAAAATAATGTACGTTTTTAGTAACTATTGGTTAAAATGTCTTTCAAAGGCTGTGTAAATCTTGATAATTGCTCTCACTCCTACTTTTCCTCCTTCCATGCTGTACCTGGGTCACGCTAGTGGCTCAGGTCCTCTGATAAGACTTAATAAACAACTATCTAGAAGCATTGAAACTACAGAAGACGTCTCATTTTATCTTTTAAGCACCTTGCAAGGACTTTCAGCAAATTTTCTCCCATCAGGAGAGACTCGATTTATGGCACGCTAAAGTGTCATTCCTCCTACTGATTCAATTCTTGCTACAGCAAAGAGATGGAAAGGCTAGCTCAAATTTTGTTGTATGAGTTTCCATATTTTCTGGAATTCTCAGGTTTTGATTAAGAACCAGGTGACATCATTAACTCATATGTGTCCTGCAATATCTTTCTCTAGGATTTTTTTCAGTGTTTTATAATTCAAAAGTGCAGTAGCCACTTTAAAATTGAAAAATCCTTTCTACACTATTCTTTTGTGTTTGGCTATTTTAAAAATACCAGCATCAGCAGCAACACTTTCCTATCAAGTTGGCTCAGTTTCTGCTCATCTTATTTTGTTCTACCATATCTTCTACAGGCCTGGATAGCTATTTTTATCTGCCAAACTGCTGTTTACAGTTTTATCTTAACTTGCTATGTTTGATTTAATGAATTTCTATTTAGTAATTTCCATCGTCAAGACACTATTTAGCCAAGCTGACCTTTGCATATTTATTATAGCTAATTATAAAAATAGCATCTCGTACCTTGTAAACAGTCTGTACCTCAAATTATTAGAAGAGAAATTCAAAAATAACATATGGCAAACCCTTCTATATGACTCTAGTTAAATTGTCTGTAATAATAATAGTAGAGGTAGACTTTAAAAAGAGTTATTCAAGAAAATATTGCAGTGGCTATGAATGTATTAATACACAACAGTAAGTACTGGAAAGTTAGAATGGTTGAGGTTTACATCACTGCATGCAGATACACCAGTTTAGGCAGAAGTCAAGAGCTCAAAGAGAGCATAACAGAGCATAAAAGAAAGACAATAGAAAGTTTAAATGTAGAAAGGAGTCAGTAAAACATACCCAAGAATGTTGAAAGAGAACTTTAATCTGTCTTCTGAGCACCTCACAGCATCTTGCGGAGCCTTAGAGCAGGGAATAGGCTTTTCAAATATTCCTTTTTATCCCATGCTGGGGAGGATGAGGAAAAGTTTGTAGGTACTTCCTGACTTGCTGAGTGCAACTGAAGGGAATGCATATCTTGTGGTGCCAGATCCTTATGAGAGTTTAAGAGAGTTGGAAAGTCAGTGAGGTGAATACCACAGTATTTCTCTAGTCTCAAAACCAGTTTGATCAAGCTGCACATTTTTGAAATTCCACTTGTTTTCGAACTCTGGGACATCTGGAATTGGTAAGAAAGGAAAATGGCAAGTGAGATCCTGAAAAGACTGCCAGGTAGAGAATTAAAGGCCAGTGGCATAATTAGCTCCAGGCAGCACATTTTGTATTGAAGACTGATCAAACAAATTTATATCCAGTGATGGAAACTGCCTTTGTCTTGGGGTGTGTCACTAGTTTAAACATGTAAGTAAGGCAGGTGTGTGGTGGTGGCAGGTGTGGTACCTTGTATCACCCTTTCAGTGTTTGCTGTGTGTGGCGTGGATGAGATCCAGGCTGGGCCATTTGACGGGGGTGCCTCTGCAGTGGAGAGCTGCAGGAACTAGGAAATGAGAGAGGATGAGAGAAGTGTATAAACCTGCACAGGGCTGTTGTGCCATTTTAATGAGCATAATAAAGGCCAGTAAGGGAGCTAAGGAGGATCTCCAGGGATTTTTAGCTCCCACTGACTTTCTGAAGTTATTCCAAATGCAGCCACCGCCCACAAAAATTGGCAGTTTGGTTATATTCCAAACAAGGATCTGAAGGTATGCTGCACAAGCCCAGTATTCCTTATCTCAAGCAGTGAAAATAGTTCACAGCTGTCATGTCTGGTCAGATGAGCTTTTACAGACTACAGAGAGTCAGATTATTCATTTAGTTTAAAGCAAGTTTGTGTTCCCACAGCTGAAAGTGATGGAATTGTTGCAGACAGTTTGCAGCTAAATGTCCTCCATTCTGGAAATTATTCAACCTTGATGTGAGAGGAAAACTTTAATTTTGCTGAAGCTAGTGGAAAAAGTTCCCATCAAATTCAGTGGTGGTAGGGTTTCAATTTGAACTTTCTGAGATAATCTGGCACAATTTAGGGAGTAGGTGTCACTCTAGGGGTCATTTTCTACCCTATAACATGCCCATTGTTGTCCCAGTTGCAAGCTGGAAAACCACGAGAAGAGTTAGCCTTTTCAGCTTAGGAAAACCAACTTGTCCTTCGTGACCTTTCTGTCAGCCCTAATTAGAGTAGTTAGATTAGAGTAAATGCTATGAGAGGTTTTCAGCATAGACAATATTTGCATGCCTTTATGTTGCTTAAAAAACCAGCAAACTGGTTTCTCGGTCACTCAGCTGCTGTGTAGACATTGATGCTGTTAGAGAGTGAAAGCTGGAAATCTCCTCTAGAAGGTTTATTATGATTTATGCACCTTTCCAACTGCTGAGTGGCCAGATTCTGTTTTGAGACTCTGCTATAAATTCAAATAAATTGTGGAAGGGACCTTGGGAAAGGCCTGCTGTTTCATTGTCTCATTCAGCATCTCTGAAGACCAAACACCTCTAGCAGGTGTATGTCTAAGACATGCACACACAATGTATCATCCCAGACATAAATATTAATTTATGGGTATATTTACCTGTTGGAGATTCTTTTGTCTCCCTTGGTGATCTGCTGTAGGATTTACCAGTTCCTATAGCACACGTGCTTTCCTAAACCAGATTCCTCTGACTGCAAATGAAGTTGATTACATCTTGGTTTACATTAGTGTAAATGGAAATATCTGGGTTATCCTATTCTGTAATAATGCCTGCATGTATATGAAAAATATTATCATGTTTCTGCAACACTTCTTTATTCTAGAATGAATAAAGATAGTTCTTAGAAATTTTGTTGAGAGGCTGAGGATTCTTAAAGTTTTTGGGTTTTATTTATTTCCTCTAGTGCTTCTCATTTTTCTAGAATATTAAGTGAAATGTCCAGAGCAAATTGCTGCACAACTGCAACAACACTCTGTAAAATAAATTGAGCTGTTTAAAGGGAATGTAAATGTAGAATTACTTGCACAAAAAAATAAAACTATTTCAAAATGCCATTAACTATTTCTATCACAAATCTCACTGCACAAAGCAAGTCTGTCATTGATTTACTCACTGCCAGTAATATGGCACCACTTAATACATTACTATTTAAATGACAATTCAAACAGGATTTATCCTTTTTCTCTGTTTTCTTACTGTTCCCATCCAGCAAGACACTTTCATGGCATCAGTTTGGGTGGTGCTATTTGGCTTCTGCAGAGGAAAAAAGGACTAGTTTTTCTGTTATGCTGGCTACCATTTAATTCTGATTTATTTTCTGCCCTAAGTCCTCCCAGCATCTTTCAGGTTTTGTGGCCTTGCAAAGACAGATTGAAATACAGCATGTCTGCATTTTAATATCTGCATGTCTTCCACTGGGTGATCAGGCTCGTGTCCTGGCTAACTTCACTGGGTGGCAAGGAAGGGTTATACATACCACAGCTGGGACTGGAGTGACACCTGGACAGAGCAACAAGGAAAATCAAGTGCTTATGTCCTCTCAAAGATTAACTGCTGTTGAAGATGAGAACAGACTCTCTCCAATTATTAGAACTTGTACCTGGAACAAGAGGTATATCCTTCATCCTTCCCTTTCTGTGCTAGCACTTATTCTCTGCAGCTGCCTGAAAGAAAAAAAACATTTAGCTTGAGATGGCTGATATGTGAAGGAAATTTTTATTTCCACTTAAGTATGGAAATTCTCCTCTAGTGCTGAGACTTTGAAATATGCACGGGAGGCTTATGTGCAATAGGACAGAAGCCATCTCCAGCTGTGGAATTGGCCAAAGTAATGAAATAGGAAATGCTTGTTTTAAAGTGTGTGAGACACTGTCCTGGCTCACAGCATAAATTATGCATCTTCCCCTTCCTGCAGGCCTGCACTGTGTGTCCATGGCTGAACACACAGTCCTTGGCCACAGTGTCTGGATAACAAAGGAAATGGAAGATTTGCTACTAGGCAGAGCAGTAATTTCTCACGGAGCCTTGTCCTTAATGACATGGAGTGTGCCGTTGGGATGGATGCAGCTACTTTGCTGAGAAAGGAGCACTGTCTAAAAGCAATCACTGCTGCACTTCTGACAGCCATCCCAAGTAATTATCACATTGGGAGATGAAAGGGAAACAAAAGTCAAAACATCTGAGGACAACTCGGTGTCTGAAAAAAATTCTTTCATGCTTTCTCCTTCCAAACTGCACCAATCTTGTTGACATCAAGGTCAAACTTACTCAGACCAGACCCTCAGCTCCTCTTCCTCTCCCATAGAAATATACCATTGGTTAAATGTATATCCAGACTTGTCTAAAGCCCAGTCCCCTTTAACACTCACAGTGTAGGAATTAGTACTTTATATTTCTTGAAATGATAGTAAGTGCTGCCTGATGGAGCAATTTTTCATGGCATAACCTGCTGACTTGCCAATCACTGTGAAATGCAATTGGAATGAGCAAGGGACAGCAAAGACATGGAGTGACTTCAGGGCACAGGAGAAGCCAGTGGGTGAGCTGGTTGTGCTGTCTGGCTGAGCTCTATCTCTGTAGGGAAAAACCCTCAAAACTAAGAGAAGCAAACAAAAAGACAAAATGTGTCTGTCCTTGGCTCCTGGCTATGGAGCTGTGTCCTCTGGAAAACTGCATGGGAAGTGTAGCACACCTCCAGGTGTCATGGGAGAAATATGATATGTTTGTTACAGCCAAGAGCAAGCTGTAAAATATAACAAATAGAGAGCAGTCAGTAACAAGGCATTGACTAGTTTAGTTTAAATTGGAGAATAGTCAAGCTATGGCAGTGATACAGATCATATTCCTATAAAACACAAACCTATCTCTGACTGTTACAGAGCTGCCCATTTATATTTTATTGTCAGAAAAGTTACTAACTGCAAATGGCTGCTTGGCCCTCATAAAACTGTACTCAGTTTTTGAGTGCTTTATTTATGGGATAAGTGGTGTGATGACATTTTAAATGCTTTCTCTCTGAATGGGGATAATGATCTAATGATTATTTAAGTGATTTTCTCAAATGGTCCTGAACTGAGGAAACTGAAATATATGAAAAGTATTGCCATGTAAATGTCAGTGATAGTAATTAGGCAGTGAGAAATTTAAGAAGGTATAATTTGTTTCATTTTCTTCTCTTCTATGGAGATTTTAAAATCAGCAGAACTAAAATGTCCTGGGAAATATTATGGGATAAAAATATGGCATGATTTAAGGAAGGCTTTCCATCTCTGTTTCAGTTGCCACATGATATTTCTGTAAAAAATTCAGAATGAAGTATAAACAAACTGTATGCTGGATCCCTAAATGTAGTTTCATGGCATACATTCACTTTGAGTGTAAACTGCTATGTCCACTAGAGCAGAGAATAGTTTATGAGGGGACTACTCATTGGAAAGTTATTGAATATTTCAAAATAAACAAAAAAAAAATAATAGGCTGCTAAAAATGTTGTCCAGTGATTCTATGAATTTCTCTTAATGGAAGATTTTTAATACAGATGAGGCTATATGTTTCAGAAATTGTTTAGCCAGGTGTATGAGGAGAGGTCCTTCAGTCCTCACTCCACAAAAATGATGAACTAATGGTTTAAACTGAGCTGATCCTTCAGGACAGAAGTTACAAGTCAGTTATTTTCATGAGGTCTTTTACAGAGGATTGGGGGTTCCTTGATTCTCTGATCTTTTTTTAAAAAAACAGTCAAAAAAAGATTAAAAAATGGCAAATCAGAATTCCGTAGAACTAAACCAGATGTTCTAAAAATATTTCTGTGGGGTTTTTTGTTTGTTTGTTTGTTTGTTTTTTGGTTTGTTTTTTGTTTTTTGTTTTTTAGGTTTAGTGTGTATGTCACTGAGAAATTCTCTTTCTTTCTTCATATATAAATGCTAATAGAAATATCAGAGTGCTGATCTATTTGTATCTGATTCATTTTTATGTGTGCTATGTTCTCTACTCAATGAATTCACTCATTAATTTTCTGTACAGCAGCTTGTATTTTATTAGATGTTTTTTCCCTCCTGCAGGGAGCGATAGCTCTGAAGAAACACTTATCACTGATTCCTGCAGAAAATATTCTTGAATTGTGAGCTGTGTTGTGTTTCTCTTTCTTCTGATTTCTTGACTTACTCTGTTTTTCATGTAAAAGTTATTTCCAAGACAGAATCTCCTATGCAGCCTTTCATTCAATTACAACTGATTATTACATCCAATTCTTTTTCTGCCATTAATGAGGCTGCATTATTTTATTAATATTTCCATTACTTTATAGAGACTATCATGCAATATTTTTTATCTTGAAGAAGTTATGGCTTTACTATTTGCTTAAATAGATATTTTACTAACAAAAAGCCCCAGAATTAAGAAACCATCTGTTGCATGTGGGTAGTGTTTTTCTGTTGTTAAGGGTAGTGTATATGTGTGTGTCATGAATATACAACATCCATATATATAAATGAAAGTAGAACAGCATTCTGTATCAGCAGCTTAAAGGCTGAGATTTCTGTAGCTGATTATGGAAATTATATTTGATATATCAATACTTTGCTTCAATGCACAGAAATCTGCATGGCCTTAATTGAAAACAGACTTTATCCCATCACTAACAGGAATGCACTGCAACATCCTTGCTAAGTGTGGGATGTCCTGATTCAGGTAGGGCACATGAGTTACCAGCTCAGTGTTCTGGGAAAAAGAGGTGGCAGGGATTGGAGTGGTGCAGTTTAGAGTTGCTGAGAAGACGTAGCTTCTCACCAGGAGGCGTGACTTGCCTGGTAGGGACAAAACTCAATTTTTATTTTCAGGTCAATAACAAGCATAAAGTTTTTACAGTTAAAAACCAACCAACCAACCAACCAAATATACAACAGTGATTTCAAAAGCTGACCACTTCCTAACATCCCCAGAGTCAACAACAAAGATCTTCAGGAAGAAGGTCCCCACAAGAGGTTGAAATGAAAAGCATACTCCTGGCCAGTGTCTTATAGTTATGTCCCCAGTCCCCTATGTCCCGCACATCCAATATAGGACTATTTTGACAAAATTGAGAAAAAACTGTTTTGGCACTCCTCTCATCTGTAGCAAGCCTTGTTTCATTGGGCAGCACCTTTTGGACCTGCCACATCTCAGTCTGCAACTGCACATGGGCAGAGAGTGATGTCTCAGCTCTCAGCTAGACCCAATGTGCAAAATTTTGCTCTGAACTTTGATTAACAGAAACCCTTAGGAATATCTACATCTTCAGAAAGGATCTGGTGCATAATGAGTTACTCAGGACCAGTGAGAAATGCTATGGCCCTCAGCAAAAAAACAAATAATTCACTCCCTCATCTTCTTGCTTCACAGCCTACCCATTCCTATACTAATGACTTGTTTACCTCCTGCCCTTGGTACAGTGGGAGTGTCCCCAACCCCACACTTCATTTGGACTGCCAAACAATCCTAAGGCCAAGAACAAAAGGTCTTCTTTGTGCTTGATTTTCTGTGAGCATATTTTATTCAGTAGTTTCAAAATGCATATTTTAAAAACATTAGTTGGATTTATCGACTGTGACTTCATGATCTTCTTCCAGGAATTCCCTCTTTGAAGTGCTTTTCCAGAGAATATGATAACTATGTCTGTTCCTTTGTAAACTTACTGACACTACTCTGTCTTTTCAGATAGATAACATGACCAGTTCCCAGGCTGCTATAATTTAAACTCATCTCTTAAGCATTCACCAGAGCAGTATAATAAATAGATACCCCTGATGTCTTCCCATGCTTTGCAGACTCCAGAGACAATGGTTTCTAGGAAAGGAAGAATCCCTGCCAAGCTAGTAACTGCTCTAAACCCTGTAACTTGTCCTATACATTTTCAGATGTCAGCTCTCCAGGACATGGTGCTCCTGAGTGTAAAAGTAAAATTGGAGGATGGAGATTCGTCCAGGGGATATAATAAACTCAGAATTTCTTTGAAGGCCTATAATGCTCCATGAAGAAAAAAGATGGGTCCAGGGATTCCTGTACTCATGAGGACAACAGAAAGACCATAGTCCCAGAGTCACAGTATTCCTGTCATTCCTGGGCCTGGCCAACTACAGAGGAGTTGGAACCATGCAACACTGGAACAACCTAACAATCTAATTTCTTCAGCAGTGACCTGATTTTAATGAGAAATTATGTAGACAATTCTATCATATATATAAGTGTTATCATTCTTTTTCTTAAAGACTAACACCAGATTAAAAAATGTGGCAGACCTTCATCCCTCCTGGTGAAAGCAAGCCAGTAGACTGAAATGCAAAGGGAGAGTAACAAAATAGGAACCAAGGTGCTACTTGTGGATCAGTAGTCTTTCTGGGAAAAGGGACTTGGGGTATGACAACACCTGTGTATTTTAGTTAATGGTCTTTAGTACACTACAAATGAGCAGCGGTGGAAGTCAGGACCGGAGCCCTGATAGCTTGTAAAACATCAGTGTCCATCTTATTATCTCAATTTCTATATGCAAAAGGCTTGTGAAAGGAAATGAGAAAATTCTCTTGCAGAGAATGAGAAAAGAAGCATCTCCTTCTCTCTACACGTTCTTTTGAAAGCAGCTTTTCAGGAGGTGAATCACATCCCAGTCTCCAGTTCAGTTTAAAGAATAAGGGACATTGGCCTATCATCATGATTCCACCTTGAAGTACTGAGCTAACAACCCAGGTTCTTGCTCTAAAAGTTACACTCTTGGCATATCATCTGCTTCTTCTCTGAGTTGGCTTTGTGTGTTTGGTCTGCCATTGCAACAATAATCACAGAATGCTCAATCTGATGGAAACAACTCATGAAAGGAAACAGTAGGGTATTGAAATACTCTTCTAGGACTGAACAGCTTGAGTGAATCATAGAATGGGTTGGGATGGAAGGGACCTTAGAGACAATCTCACTTCAACCCCACTGCCAGGAACACCTTCCACTACACCAGGTTGCTCAAAAACCCATCCAACCTGGCCTTGAACATTTCCAGGGATGGGGCAGCCACAGCTTCTCTGGCCAGCCTGGGCCAGGGCCTCACCACCCTCACAGGGAAGAATTTCTTACTAATATTTAATCTGAATCTACTCCCTTTAAATTTAAAACTATTACCCTTGCCCTATCCCTCCATGCCCTTGTAAAAAGTCCCTCTCCACCTCTCTCAAGTAGCCCCTTCAGGTAATGTAAGGTGTTTTAAGGTCTCTCTAGAGGCTTCTTTTCCCCAGGCTGAATAACCCCAACTTTCTCAGCCTGTCTCCATGGGAGAGGTGCTTCATCCCTCATGCCCCAGAAAGTCAGATTTCTTTTGATGGAGCCTGGGATGTTTGAACACTGAGACTTTGCAGGGTAAAACCACTCTTTTAATGAAGGAATAAATATTGCTAAAAATATTTAAGTGTTGGATTGCAGAAGTTGTAGAAGATGTTTTTGGTACCTTGAGACACTTAAATAGAAATTTAAAATACACTAATGGTTTTGAAAACTGCTAGGAATTCAATCTTGACTTTTATCTCAAATGCCATAATCCCCAACACTCTTTAACATGGATTTGCTGCTCATGTAGGTGCCCTTTGTGTTGTTCTTACTGATAGTATTGCTGTTCCAACAAAATATATTACATTTTGTTCTTTAATGATTAACCACTCCACTTTCCTATTAACAAAGCAGCAAATGGGATGCTCGTTTCCCTCCTCCCTGCTGAGAAGTTCATTTAATGCAGTTTCCTCACAATAGACAGTAAGAAGAAATAGAAACTGGTTACTGTGAATTGCTGCTATGGATACAAGTATCTTCCCTCTCTCTCTGTTCTGAGACTTCATGGAGTGCTTGTTAGCATATTAGCCAAAAGGCATTCAATGCTGAGTATAAATGCATTATATTAAAGTCTACTGCCCTTCTTATTTGGTTATAGTCTATTCTGTAGAAACAAATGTTAAAGGTTTCTTTTCCCTGTAAATTGTTAAACTTCAAAACTAAGACATAAAAAGCTTTAGTGTTGATGTTAATAAGAGCTGACAGCCTCATAGGGTGCATAAAAAGATCAGAACTGACTAAAGAAGAATTTACCATACATATAAGCCTTTACCAACCATAAATCCAACATTTTCAAATAACTCTTTAAAAAAAATTTGGAGGAAATGAACTTCTGCTATTGTTTGTACAGTGATCCTTATGCTAGTGCTGACATACACATAGGTCAATGCTATTTCATTGCAGAACACTGAATGGTGGATCTTGCCTTAAGACATCCATCTCTTTGATGTCAGAAAGCTCAAACATAAAAGCAGCAAGATAAACAGGCAAAGGAGATCAATTTAATTCAACACTGGAAGGACATGGGTTGTACTTTTTAATAAGATTAAATGAATGAACACTTAAATGACTGCTCTGTGTGAAATGACTTGATTTGTTTCACGTATCCACTCCGTGTTGTGTTCACAGGATATCTCACATGAAGGATAACAACAGAAACAGTTCTTGTATCTGCTATTTGGCAGTGGTAGAAATACAGTACACAGTTACTGTGAGTGAAAAGCCATTGGTGTCATTCTGTAAGTCTCTCTGATACTTCTTTCTTTTTAGGCTCTATGTAGGTGACATTTTCAACAGCCTTCACCACTCAATCATGTAAATGATGCAAATGCCTATTTCAATATGTAAACTGTGCTCTAGCACACACAAAAGTGTGAATTATAATGATAAGATTTTTTTCAATTTGCTTGAAAAACTCCCAACTTGAGAGACGTACACTGAACATTTGCACCCATTGAACACCTCAGCCTGTTCTTGAGTATTACTTTTAGTGCCAAACCACAAGGACAAATAATTGGAAGACAAAACCAACAGAAGGTAACATTTTAACAGTACATAATATTATTTTCAGGACCTCTAATAACTAACCATATGGAGTGTTGTATGGCCTTTCTTTACTCTGTTAAGTTATGTAGCTTTTATAAAATAAAATGTCAGGACTTTTTCAAGTTCTTGCTAGTTAATGCAGTGTTTGTTGTAAGGAAGTAGACCACTGCAGTCTGGGACTTGATCCAAAGTCTATTTAAATCTCTTGAAAAATCAGGTGATAACTGGTCATACTGTATCTTGGGCACATGCTTCATGTTCATAAGATTCTGATTCTTAATCAAATGTAAGTGTTTTGCCAGCAAAGCAAGCACATGAGTGACTTGCTCAGTCAAGGTCTATGAAAAAAAGAGATTATCCTGTCAGCACATAATGATAATCATTTTGTGCTGCTTGGCCTCTGAGGCACTTCCTTATAAGTTGAACTAATTCAATACTGATTCACTGAATACACTAAACCAGGGATATTGTGCCATGAAATTAACTTAAATATCTTTATGATAACCCAGCAGCAATTCAGCCATTATTGCAAATATCTTTATTGTCCTTCCTTGATTTTCCCTGGTGTCCCTACAAATGGATGTCTTTTACTGGACTTTCATTGCTGGGATGCATTAGTTTACATATGAGCTACTGAATGAGAGATTAACAGTCCAAATATTCCACTTGTTTTCTTTGGGCAGCAAATAAAATTATTTCAAAAAATTAATTATGATTTTTCTTCCCTTGATGTTTGATCTCACAATAATCTAATTAATGCTGAGATATGAAATTATTATAAAACCAAGCTTTGGTTTAAACTCGTTGAGCAAATTTTGAGACTGTCCAAGAAGAAATTTAATTACTTGCTCTACAAATTGCACACAGCAAACACAACTGCAGACCACAAGACATTGCACAATTACAGGTTTGGTTTAAAAACTGTAAGAGCAGGCAGACTTGGATTTATCTGAACAGATTTATTTACTTTGAAAATTTATACCTTGTCTTAGTTCACTGATGTACTCAGCAGATGAGATATTTCATAGATCACTTTTGGAGTAACCACGTGCTAATATTTATAGGTAAATGTCTGCTGAAAACATGTTCAGGTTGCATTTTGATGGAAACCTTCAAGCAAACCCACTCATAGGAGCCCTTGCTATGCCATAACACATGATTAATGGGCAACTGAGGATGGGCCTTGATCGCTGTGAGGGGGTCTTAATGAAAAAGGCTGCAAAAAATTTATATTAAGAAGGAAATTTATTATCTGGCATTGTTCAAGAATAATCCTTAATAAATCCAGAAAAAACAGGCTGCAAAAAACTGCAAGGCACTGACCCTCTGCCTGCAAATGGAGCCTGCATGGGCAGATAGGAACAATCAGTGTTGTCTGCTGATGTATTTCAAGATTTAAAGACGTTATTTAAGAATTAGACACAAATTGGCCAAAAAGATCAAATGTACCCTGGGGTCCATCAGGCACAGAATCCCTGCCTGGTCCAAGGAGGGGATTGTCCTGCTTTACTCTGCCCTGATGTGGCCCAACCTTGAACATTCTGTGCAATTTTGGGCAGCACAATATAAGAAGGAAAAACTATTGGAAATTGTCCAGAGGAGGGACATGAAGATGGTGAGGGCCTTGAGGGGAAATGAGAACTGGCTGAAGTCACCTGGTCTGTTCAGCCTGGAGAAGAAGAGGCTGAGGGGAGACCTCGGTGCAGCTACAACTTCCTCATGAGGGGAAGAGCAGAGGCCAATACTGATCTCTTCTCTGTGGTGACAGGACCTGAGGGAATGGCCTGAAGTTGTGTCAAGGGAAGTTTAGCTTGGATATTAGAAAAAGGTTCTTCACCCAGAGGGCTGGGAACAGGGACAAGCTGCCCAGGGAAGTGGTCACAGCTCTAGCCTGACAGAGTTCAGGAAGCGTTTAGACAATACTCTCACATGGTGTGACTCCTGAGGTGCTGTGTAGGGCCAATAATCAATTGGACTCAATAATCCTTGTGGCTCCCTTCCTGCAGAAAATGACCTTTCCATGATTGCAAAGTTTGTTTTTTGCAAGTTCTGAAATTATGAAGTCTCATAACTGTATCTGAACTGCAATTATGAGAAAGCCAAAATCAGAATAGCTATAGGAAGTGCGTGTCGGAAAGATTATCAAATCAGTCTTAGATAAAGGGAAAAAAACCTAGAGCAAGGAAAGAACCCGTAATATGGAAGTAAAAGTGAAGACAGAAACAGAATGGAAAAACCCAATGTTTTCATTATTAAGGCAGAATTTGGGAGGACTTGGCAAGATGGATACTGGTTAGTCAAAATAGCAGTGATTAAAGGGGTATCTCCTCACCACATCAGTGGTGACCTCTTGCAGGTCAGTGGCTTCAAAGGCAGCTGTGGCTCAAGAGACATCAGGACTGGGTAGAGAGGGGAAGCAACCACAGGCACTCATTTGCCACAGTATTTTTCAAACTGATAATGGCACTCAGTTAAACTGAGTTTGGGAAGCCTTGCTTTGGGCTCTCTGATGTTCGTGAAGATAAGACATTGCCTTATCTATTTACTTATTACTAATAATTATGTATTTGCAAAGAGAAAAATAGAGGGATTTCTGTTAGGTTTAAAACACTTAGCAACCATTTACCACGTGTCTCTCTAGAAAAGTCCTTCATTAGATATTTTTATTGATGTGATTTAACTAAAATAAATTATATGAGATTATTCACCTGATCATATTTTTCCATTTCCAAGCTGTTCTGATAATCCACGATAAACTAATAAGCATGAATTGCTTTTAACTGAAATTCCTCTCATGGTCTCTTAAACATTTCTGATCATGACGAAAAGTGAAAAGACTAGTAAAAAGGAGTTACGCCTGTATTTGAGAATTAGAATTTCTGATTTTATTTATTTAGATAAAACCACTTCTATTAAAGGAAGAGGCTTCCTGTTACAAGCTCTGCAAATACAACCACACCAAAACTCTGTACCTGAAGTAAATGTTTTCAGTAACTGGGTTTGGTTTGGGGTTTTTTTGTTTGGTTGGCTGGGTTTTTTTGGTTTTGTTGGTCTTGGGTTTGCTTTGCCTTGGTTGGTTGTGGGGTTTTTTTTATTTCCTTAGGAATTTAATTACTCTAATTAAGGGCTGCATTGATTTTACTTAACTGTAATTGCAGTATTTCCTAAGATAGGGGCAAAACCACATGAGAAAAAAAGTGAAAGGCTCATAGGGAGATGGATGTGAAAATAAATGCATGTTGTATACAGCTTTTTACATGCTGTTTTCCACTGATTATAAATTACTTTTCAATCAATTCAAAATACTTCTGCTATGTCATGTAATGAAATGAGAAACTAAATGTTACAGAAAAGAATATTCTGCTGACAGAAAGATTCAGATTCACATTCAGTAATTCTTTTTCACTCAAATATTTCATGTAAATTCATAGGACTTCTGTGCTGTAAAGTTTCTAAGGTAGCGTGTTCTGACAAGAAGAAATTGAACACATTTTGAATGAGATTCAAAGAGTCCTGATGCATTCCTTTCTGAAGGTCCATTTTGCTTTAAGTCAGTTTTGTTCTGGAAGTTATGCCTGTCAAAAGATGGGCAGTAAAGATGGCAGCTGTAGGTCTATATGGCATGAGCCACAAATATAGGAGAGGTGTTCACTCAGAAAGGTGCCTTTAAATAATTTTGTGAAAATGCTGTCTTGCTGATCAGTGATGGACAAAAGTAAAAAAAAAAAAATATTAAATAAGGATCGTTAATTATGATCCCTTAGTATGTATTTCTTAATGAACAGAAATCATCAGTTCGTCATAGAAATCAATGTGGAGCCATTTCTTTATCACTGTGTGCAGCTCTGGTTTCCTCTGGAAAGGAGATGCAGAAAAACTAGAGATGATACAAAGAGGGAAGAAGAGTAGGATCAGAGGGACAGAGCATCTGCTGCACTGCAATGTATTAAAGAGCTGTTGTGGGCTGACCCTGACAGGGAGCTCAGCCCCACTCAGCCCCACACAACCAGGCACTGACCCTCCCTCAGTGGGAAGGTGACAGAAACAGAAGAATGAAAGTGAGAGAAGTCATGGGTTCAGATAAAGGCAGTTTAACAGGTAGAATAAAAGGCACACACACGCGCAAAGTAAAACAAGGAATTCATTCCCCTCTTCCCATGGGCAGCAGGTGTTCAGCCTGATGCTTTGAGAGGCCTCCTAGAAACAGAGGCTAGACAGGAGTAAGGGAATAAGGCAGGTATTTATTGGAAAGGCCTTCAAAGGTACCGCTGGGGGCCAGAGGCCATTGCCAAGATGGACCCCAAGATGGACGACAGGTCACGAGTTCTTCACACTTTTATAGGTTTGGTTCATTTGCATGTCAGGGTTAATTCTCCAATTAAAGCTTCAGTTTAATGATGTAATTCCCCTCAGCTTGCCCCCCTCTCAAAGGCTTTTGGTTCATGCTTTTTGGGCCTAGGATGGTCTGGGTGTCCTTGAAGAGCAGGCCCGGAGAGGCTTTGTTATGTCTACCTAGCACAAGAGAGCAGAAATTAACAGGCTGTCTAAGGCATCAAGCCATCCCCAGAAAAGCAGAGTTTTGTCACACATAACAGGGACTTGGCAAGAAAAGCATTCCAAATGTACCCCCTTCCTCCTCCCCTCAGCTTTTATTACTGAGATATCATGTGGTGTGGGACATCTCTTTGGTCAGTTGGGGTCAGCTGTCCTGGCTGTGTCCCATTCCAACTTGTTGTGCTCTCCCAGGCCCCGCTGGTGAGGCAGCATGAGAAGTGGAGAAGGCCTTGATGCTGTGTAAAGGCTGCTCAGCAACAGCTAAAACATCCCTGTGTTATCAACATTGTTTTGGTCACAAGTCCAAAACAGCTCCCTACAGACTGCTATGAAGAGAATTAATTCAGTCTCAGACAAACCCAGGACCGTTTCCAGGCACTACCTGGTTTAGAAGAGTGATGACTGCAGAGAGGATCTTTAGAGCCAATTTGTGAGTGGGGCAACAAGGGAAGTATTATTCATGACTTCCCATAACAGAAAACTTCAGGGAAACACAATTTATTAAGTTACAGTGCCAAAACAATTACTTTTTCTGACAATGCATAGCAAAATTGTAGTACTTAGGTTTTTGAGGATGATGTGGCAGTCAAAAAATATAATTGTGTTCAGTTCAGATAATGGAGGACAAGACTAACACTGAGTTACTTACACTGGATGCAACTTTGACTCAAGATGCTTCCAGGCTTAAAATAAGTTGGAAACTGGGAGAGCAGACACAGGAAAGAATACATTTTTCCATAGATTTTTTTCCCATTCCTTTTCCTCTTGCATCCACCACAAGTTCCTGCCAGAGGCAGACTAATCACCTGGGCTGGTCTCTGCATCAATACAATATAGCATTTACATTCTTATTCTCCACAAAGTTATTAACAGGTGAGCACAAACTAAGACTGAGGGAGCGAAAGTCATTGTGTCTCATGTGCTGGTGTGGCTGCAACCACCTTGAAACATCACGCTCTAGGACATTAGGAAGTTCAGTTCACATTGCACATAAATAACATCTCTAGGAAAAGACTGAAAATGCTAAAAATAAAGCTCTTTGGAGATGGGAATTATACTGTGAATATTTGGCAAGCAAATATTTAGAAGAACGGAAAAATCCTCAATGTTATCCACACATTTATATAAGCAGAAAATGCAGGTTATGGGCGGATGTTGCCATAACCCATGCTCACAAACACCTTCCTATTCTCTGCAATTGCCATGGAAAAACATTTCTGCAAGAATATAAAGATAACAGCTCAGTTAAATTTGGTACACTATTTTAATCTTAAAATCCAGCCTCTTAAACACACGTAATTGATAATATATGAGTCAGTCATGGAAACTTGCTTTTTATGAAGAACATTAGTAATGTTCACTTCTGGCTCTTTTCATTACTTTATATATCACTAGCTTTCTTCCAGTATGCAATTTAGTGATCCTTGACCCACAACATTTACAGCAATTTAAATGTATTTCAGATGGTGGTAACATGGCTCCTGCCATTTCAAATGTTCATGAGTTTCTGAGCTAGTCTGCTTCCATTTTTGTTCTTTATGAGCAAATAATTATTTATGAAGTCTTTAATGATAAATTTCTGCTTTCCTTAGGCTGGAATGCATCCCTTTCACAGACAGCTTGCCAAGTCCTCTGCACTGCACTTCCAGTCCAGCACAACTGGGAAGGTCAGTTGTGATCAGCAGAGAAAAGGCACCATGACCCCAAAGGCAAAGGAGGTTCCAGGAGATGCATGACAGGTACCTTGAGGAGCTCAGACAGCAGCTGATCACAGAATCATAGAATCAGCTGAGCTGGAAGGACCCACAAGGATCATCGAGTCCAGCTCCTGGCCCTGCACAGCACCATCCCCAAGAGTCAGACCACATGCCTGAGAGCATTGTCCAAATGCTCCTTGAGCTCTGTCAGGCTTGGTGCTGTGACCGCTTCCCTGGGCAGCCTGTTCCAGTACCCAACCACCCTCTGGGGGAAGAACCTTTTTCTCATATTCAACCTAAACTTCTGGCACAACTTCAGGCCATTTCCTCAGGTCCTGTCACCACAGAGAAGAGATCAGTGCCTGCCCCCCCTCTTCCCCTCACAAAGAATTTTATCTGCAATGAGGTCTCCCCTCAGCCTCCTCTTCTCCAGGCTGAACAGACCAAGTGCCCTCAGCCACTCCTCACACAGCTTCTCCTCAAGGCCCTTCACCTATTTGTTGCCCTCCTTTGGACATTCTCTAATATTTTAGTATCTTTCTTAAATTGTGGGCAATTTCTCCCACTCTGACTTGCAAGGCTGCACTGTCACGGAGAACTGTGCCAGGTGCATACTTCCAGGTATACTTCCAGTTACACATGCCTTTGATTTTACTCTTTTCAGAGACAGGTTAAGATCTGTATATTCCCCAGTTAAATCAAACAGAGAAGAAGCTGATGGTCAAGGATTATTTTATTTTAAAATAACCTGAACTTTCAAAAGTGATGTTGATTGCTTTCAAGCTGCACTAAGTCAGCAAATCATTAGAGTATGTTTGCATGTCAGGACAGCTCCATGGCACTGCCAGGAGGGCTGGTAAATAAATTGAGTGGGTTTTGGGTGGAAATGAACCAGGCACAGCCAGTGGGACTAGTCATGATGTTGTCATAAAACTCTCAAAGTCCTCAAAATGGATGGAAATAGGGGAAGCCATGAAAGCTGTTATCTCACCAGTTCACATGATTTTTGATCTCTCTTTCTTTTTAGTTACCTAGCATATATGGAATGTTACTCATGATTTTTGACCACAATATATGTGACGTGCTGCTCACCTGAAGCTCACACTTTAAGTATTCCAGCAAAATGCTCCCATTGCCAGAGCCACATGGGAACTGGTAAACCAGGTTTGTCGTCATTTGCAATAGAACACATTTCAGGGACATCTCTGCTGCTTTCTAGAAAAAATTTGGAGCTAGAGACACAAAGAATGCTCCCTTTATGGCCAGAAGAGAATGAAAAATGCATTTCTAGTAATTTAAATAGTTAACATCATGTAGCCATATGTGTTTCTGAGAAAAAAGATTTGAATAACTGAGAAAAAGATTTGAACAACAATTAATTCAATTGGTGAATTAATCCATCAGCACAGGAGTCAGCCCACGATCAGAGAGTCCCATTTCACTAAGGCTGACAACTGAAAATGTGAGTTAGGAAGCAGAAGACGGGGATTAATGTAAGCATTGTAGGAAAAAAGCTGAAATGGCAGGCAACCCCGTTTAGGGTGGTGGGAGATATCCGAGGAATTCCTCAGGAATCAGTCTTGAGACAGATCTTATTTAAAAACAATCATGAATAAAATTCATAGGGTCTTGGCCCAGAAATGCAGGAATTTACTCATGAAACTTGCTGGTAACATGAAGACAAAAAAAACCATCCATATAGAGGGATTTATTTTGTAAACAAAATAGAGCTACATGTCACTGGAGGATCAAAATGTGAGAAGAGTGATTAAACATAAACATGTGCCCGGGCATTAAACATGTGAGACAGAAGCCCACTGAACAAAAGGGCTGTTACTGTAAACTTTGGCTGTGAAGTGCCACCCTTGGCGGTTCCAAGGCTTGGCCAGACAAAACCAAAGCCATCATCATCCAAGCTGGCAACAGTTTCTCTCTGAGAGGAGAACTGGACCAGGGATCCAGACATCTTTTCCAACCACATTTCTGTGTTTCTGTGAGAATGAATGAGAGAATGACTGACAGATGTATTGGTCACATTCATTGACATGAACTGCCATTGCTACTCTGAGGAAGATTTTGCAGTCCAAGAAGGTGTTTGGTAAGGTATTCCCTATAGAAATAAGCATTGATTTCAGAAAATGTGGGTTTCCAAGTGAGATGTTTTATGCTGCTGTAGTGATGTGCTCAGGAAAGATTAACTTCAGCTTAAAAATGTGCTGAAAAGGCGGGATAGGACTAGGAATCAGCCAGGATTTGGGATGTACCTGCTTATATCTTTGAATTGTAGAAAGTGTCACAAAACACAAACTATTTTTGGGGTTTTTAATCACAAATTCAAAATTTAGTGGAAAATAATTTTAACCAATTAATATATTTTTTAAAAAAGTAAGATAGAAGTGAAATATCAAGAAACCCAATTTAGAAGGGATTCTGTGGTGTCTGCAGTCTGGACTGTAGGATATGTTGCAATGTTATGTTTTTACTTTTCTTTCAAAGCTCTGAATAATGTAGGATTTGAGACTCCAGCATGCTGATAATCTGATAGCAGGCAAGGAAGGAATAGAGAGTAAAAATTTTCATCATTCAAGAAAGTTATATTACACAGACTCTCTCGCTTCTCCAGAATTATTTCATGCGAATAGTCCAGGTCAGTCTACAAGAGTTTTAGTAAACTAGCACATATTTCACGAACAGGTGAAAACCAGCAGACAAATGGCTGATTTGACCCTGTCATCCAGAAAGGGAATAGATGAGGTTAATGACAGCATGTCTCATCTTGTACAGTTTACATGCAACCCTGCAACATATCCATTTAAAACTTTCAAAAATGTCTGTATAGCTCTTGAAGTTTTTCTGTTCTCTCTTTTCAGTGTCAAGCCAGCCAGTCTGCTGATATATTTGGGGCACAACTCCATGCAAATTTTCACCAGTCCAAAAATTCATATCCTTAATCTTATTTTGAATTAACTTTTTTTGGGGGGGTGGTGTGAGGGAGGGGGGAGAAGTAGGCTATTTTAGAGTACAAGGTATGACTCAAAACAACTAAAAGATTTATAGCTAAATAGCAAGGCTGGGATTCAGAAGATCTGGATTATATCCTGGACTGCCACAGACTTCCTGTATGATCCAAGCATATGAGAAATATCCAGTTTTCTCCTAGGAAAAATGTGATTAGCTCTATCAAGGTAATAAACTGGAAGAATTTATTAACTGGTATTTTTCAAGTACTCTGACAGATTTTCTTGGGACAGTATAGAGCCACAAAAAATGGATATAAATTATACTACAGCACTCTGCATAGCAGGGTATCTACACCTGGAACTTACTCTGTTTCTTGGTAGAAGTCTAAATTATTAATGCACTTCAGATTTTTACCATGAAATTTAGTATAATCTTATCTTTCACTTGGTGAAATTAATTTTCCTTGACTTTTCTCTTCATCAGTCATTTTCCAGCCCTTTGTCTTGAAGCCACTAAATTTTCTCTATATTCATACTTTACCAATTGCTTCTATTCTATGGAGATTCAATTTGCAGCACCTCTGAAAGGCCACATGTAGGACTTTATATTGTCCCTACTCATGGGCACAGAGTGATAAGTCTTTCTTTTTGGCTTAGGCAGCTTCTGGCCCCCTTTTCCCATCCTGTTTCCCTTGTCTACAGCTCTCAGTGTGCCAAATTAACCATTTGCAGGGCAACATGGTGAAACAGAGCCTGGAACTCCTCTAAGATAAAGATAACCATATTTTGCAGGGTGATTTTCTTTTGGGATAGGCATCCACAGACAGAATGGTGCCTTTGCTAAGGTACCAGAGAGAAGGTGAGATCGATCAGCAGCACCTCTTGTGTCTGTGCTAAAACACTGCCATTCCCTTCCCTTGCCTGCTGGCCTAGGAGCTTGTGAAGAAGATTGCTCTGCACCACCTACCTACTCCTGCTTTTGAGGAGAGAGGCAGAAACCAACCCTCAGCTTTCAGCTCCACCCCAGTGAAACTAATCTAACATGTAATGTGAATTGACAGCCCCTGCAGGATCATTAACAAAACAGTTTGATTGCTTAACTAACTGCCTGATCAAAGTCTTGCTCCTTTCCAACAAAACCAGTTCAATTGCCCCTTCCAGCTCTGCTCAGAAGTAAGCTGTCTTTTCACAAAATCACTCAGAGCTCACAATATCTGAGGTATGCCACATTATTTGAATTCTGGATGTCACTCTCAGAAATAAATACTGTGAGGTGAAACCTACAAACACAGCTGACACACTCATGATTTATTCATGACTGGAAAAGGGTATGAATGCAATGGGTCCTAAAGAACATAGATTAGGGAAAGAAATATTATTCAAATTAAGTAGCTGTGTTTCAATTTCACCACCTGTGATATGTTTAGATCTTTGCACAACCTCAGAGGGAGAAAACAGTTTTGAATCTGGCAAAATATGTTCTTTGAAAATTATTCATATGATGTTACAAAAGGTCTTACTAACCATTTTCAAAAGGTCATGATATATGAAAGCAAAAAAAGGTGAATAGAAGTATAAAATGGGAACTATTGCACATTTCCAAAGAGAAAATTTTCCTTATCTGGAAAATAAATATCCTAAGACAACAGCAAGAAACAAAAAAGCAAGGTTTTGTAACAGACAAATGGGTACAACAAGGCTTTCTAGCTTGCATGAACACATAAAAATTCTAGCTTTTGGTCCTGTTTATAGAGAGGGCAAAAAGAAAGAGAAGGCAGGAAGAAGCTGCTGCTCTGGACAATCTTAAAACTTCATCTTAACATCATGAAGTTAATTCCGCCTTCATTGAAATAGGGATGAAGGAGACAAAGTAAACTTTTATAATTAAATACATTCAATTGATATTTTGCAATTTTATTTGTTCTTGCAAATCTGTAAAGTTTCTGAAACAGTAGAGTCTGAGACATTTGATGTATGATGAAGCATTTTATTCTTCTGGGAGTGGAAATCCTGAACAAAAGCATCAGTACATCGGATTGATTTCAACCATGTAAGCAGCCAGGGAACTGCTAATCTAAGGGCTAGGGAAGGGCAAGGAACATCTTCCAGCCATCAGCAATAGCAAGAAAATGTCTTGGTATGCAGGAAAGCAGCATGGAGCTGCACAGGGAAATACTTCAGCCCAGAAGTCAAAATGAACTGCAATACCATAGTTTGGAGACTTCAGACTTATGCAACTACTGTGTTATACAGCAAGGTAATTATTTCACTTAGAAGATGCACTGGTCAGCTCAACAGAGCTGAAAAGAAAATTACCCTTTAGAAAGGACAGTCTACAGTGGGGTAGGAATGGCAAACAGAAAATCAGTCTCAGGAGAGTCTTAGGGAAGAGTTAAAATGCAGCACAGGGAGCTGGGTGTTGCATGTGTCTGGGTGTAAGTCAGGAACTCTGGGTTAGAAGGAGACCAAACAGATGTTGTAGACTAAAAATGTTTAGGTGTGTTTTTGCTGAAGCTTTTGCTATATGTGGTCATTGTTTTGATCTAGTAGGGCATGCTGTATTATCTATGATATAGCAATGTATTCAGAAATTATTCCAAATAGATAAATAAACAAAAAAACCCTCTTGAAAACTAGCAGACATATACACAGTTTATACTCAGTTTATAACAGGCAGTTGCAGACTTTGTTTTACACCAATTATTTCCCTTTGTAGGGACACCTCACAGAACCCAGCTGAATGATTCTTGGAGCAAAATCGTATCTGAAGTAAATTTATGAGAATCTGAAGGGTGTACAGATAAACAGAAGGCCCTCAGTTCTAAGCCCATATAGTTGTCTATTTCTGGAACACTAATCTTACCTGTAAGCAAATCTGTGTCTTTCCATCATTGCTGACTTGAGAAAGTCAAGTCCAAGCTTTCTTACTTTTTCCCATCCAAGACATGGCTTTAGTAACAATTATTGCATTTGGACTGTGTGACTTAGTGGAAATTCTGAAGTACTTTAAATGCACTGAAACATTCTCAAGTGCACTCATTAATTGCACAGAAATTCTCCACTAATTCATGTGTCCTGTGTCAGTGATTTACACCTATTTTTCAGGTGTCCAGGCATCATCCCTGGTGTTTGTTAATTTGGTACTAAAACATCATGTGATAAATCACAAACAATATTGCTGGGGTAGTAGAGGGACACAGGAAAAGATGAAAGAAAAATTATATATAGGAAACAAAGCTTAAAAAAAAGCAGGAATTAATGTGAATGTCATTCAGGATTACTATTCTGTACAAATAGTGCTACAGACTACTATTCTTATTTTCCATCCATAACATACAACCATTTTAAAAATAGGTTTGCATTGGAGGTTGCAAGGAAAATCTAGCGGGCTTCTCTCTCCACTTGTTTGAATTCCTCATCTACATTACAATGGCTGATTTTTAAAGAATGCTAAGTGATACTGGGACCTATGTGGGCTTGTCTAAGTGTTTACTTGTTTATTGTCAATTGAAATTCATCTATAAGCTTGCTTCAAGTTATTATTCACCAAGAAAAGAAGAAACAAAATTGGGCCTAATGGCCATCTGCATCTTGGCTGGTCCTGTACCCTCAAAATCTGAGACTGCTTTTAATTTACTCAATATCTGTTCTTCCACAGTAAAAAAGTCATAGGCCTGGTAGGCATATTCAAAGTATCTCTCAAGTTTGAGTTCTTAGCAATTAACTTTGATAAAAACCATCTTGATTTAAGTAACTGCCATGAAATTAAAACAAACATTTGTGAGGAGATATCTGAAAGAATAAACAGAAAATTTGAGCAATGATAGTGAGACTTTCTGATGTATGAGCCAGAGATCCTGCTGGAACCCACAGCTGGGAGGTCATACTGCAAGTCTGGAGCTGTCTGCACTGCTGTCCAATGGCCCCAGAAAAGATTAGGGCGACTGAATCACTCACTGAAAAAAGTCAGCCAGAGCCTTCAAAAGAGCTCCCTTAGCACTGGTGCAGCTGATCCAAGCCCTCCCCTTATGCTCTTCTAGCAGGCTGTCAATTCATGTCAACACCAAGGTCACTTAGGAAAGGGTTTCAGACCCCCCTGTGGGAGGCTCTGTGGTATCTCCTTGGCTCTGCCCGTGGCAGGATGGGTGCTCAAGGTTCATTCCAGCTGCATGTTGACAAGCTTTGGTCTTCCAGCTCCCTGCCCTGGCACTTGCCCTCTTGGCTTGTTGTTCCAATCTGTTTTCTTCCCTGAAGGGTGTCATGACTGTCTTGTCACAGCTGTAGTTGTGACCCTGTTTTCCTCCTGCCATAACAATTCTGAAAATATATCCAGAGACAATAAATATTGTACCCAGAGACCAGTGTCAGCAAACATGTCCATATAAATTAAAGGGAAATATGTAAAACATCATAAAATATTCATAATATTGCACAAGAAGAAACTGCTTCCATGATGGAGTGCAAAAGATGAGTAACAAACATGCTGTAAGATGGGTAAGTATTGATAAGGGATTCTCACGATCATATGTAATTTACACAATGGAAGCCATGAAGCATAAGCAGGGAAGAGCAAACATTATTGCTCTAAATTGTGCCTGTAGTCAGTAAAACACCAGATTAGCATCCTAAGTTCTGCTGATGTTTTAGGACTTAAATATAGGCTTAAAGCTTGAGATGTGCACAGCTGGATACCTGAAGGGGCCTGAGAGAATGTTGTTCTTTTGTAGGAAATGGGCACATATTCCTAGCTGGTACCAACCTGTCACTTGTACCCCCAACAGATAAAATAATACAGTAGCTGAAAATGTGAATATTTAAAAGCAATAAAAATTTAGGGTAAGCAGCTATCCAGATGCTTTTAGGTTTTGATCATTGCAGAAGATGAACTAAAACATATTGCAGAAGACTTATTTTAGAGCAGCAATTAATTTCCTTCAAACAACTACTATGATACCATGACATCTGTGGATCTCATTGGAGGAGGAATTGTACACAAAGCATAGGTGTTTCACCAGCCAGAACTTGTGACAAACATCTTCCCTGAGAGGATTTCTGCCCTCTTAAGATTGTTCAGTGGCTGTTGCTGAGGGACATGAAGTACAGTTTGAATAAATATGTCAGGAACAGCAGACACATAGTTAAGGCTGGATAGGCCATAGGTTACCTTGCAGGTATTAGACTCAGCATGTCCAAAATCCATGGTTTTACAAAGGCAGATGGCAAACTTTAAGCTGTATTAATAACGAAACCAAAGGCTAACTATTTTCAAGTGGAAAACTGAAGGGCAAATTAATGAGTTGTGTTCAAAAATCGACTTCCTACTTAGCTGGTGTTGAGCTAGACTTTGATAGTTGGCAG
Organism: Aphelocoma coerulescens; assembly: GCF_041296385.1. NCBI lineage: Eukaryota > Metazoa > Chordata > Aves > Passeriformes > Corvidae > Aphelocoma > Aphelocoma coerulescens. Next base: position 9,761,859 of record NC_091015.1, read on the forward strand.
CCTGCTGGCTACTGGGATTGTACCTTTAGTGAAGCATTTGCAATTCAGTAGGTACAAACTGGACACTAGTGGAAGAGTGAAAGGCAAAATTATTGTGTTTTGGTTTGGGAGAATCATAAAATAAATATCCGAGACATACGAAAGTATAGGGAACATTTTTTTTTTTCATTAGTGATTTTGGCTGTGGAAATCACGCAATCCATCAGCTGACATAGTTAATGCCACAGTGTTTAAATACGGCAATGAGATCAATATTCATGATTTATATTTAATGCCCTCAAAATGTATTACCTTTTTGGTTTATTGGTGTAAAAATGCTTTCTTGGTCTGGTGGGGTGAAAGGCTTTTGTCTTTTCTGTCTTAGAAGATGAATCAGTGCTTTGCAATTCTATTATTTACTCAGAAAATTTTTCATTTTTTCATAGGTAGAGAGCCAAAAAATGGCCATCATGTCATCTAAAATGTGTAAAATTTCTATATAAGAGGACAGGAATGTACACCATCAGTTGATAGGTGGATTGTATCTGGACATCTAAATTTTTCAGACTGTATATCCTTGCTGCAAACTGGAGCAAAACTGGTCAGGTTTTGCTTGCAGTGCACTTTGCTGAAAATTTAGGTTGTAGTTTAGCTTCACACATACACAGTAGAAAATATTTAGGAAGATCATTCACAGTTCCTCACAAAAATTGTCCTCAAGTAGTAATTGACTCAAATGAATCTTCAGCAGAGCTCCTCACTTCCTATCACAACCCTTTCCCCAACCACTTGGTTCTACATGTGGCCTCCCCAAACCAACCCTCCCATTGCACTTCCTTTGTCCTAGAGCATAATTGTATTTCCTCAAAATTAGATCCTAGCTTTTACCCCAATTTATTTCCCAACTTCATATCCTTTTCCTTGATGTTTTTCTTCTAATTTACTATTTTGCATTAATCTGAATTTTTAAATGTGCTAAAGCAGTTGACCACAAGTTAGTTGTGAAGCTCAGAGGCCATTTTCCACCCTATGAAACAACCTAATACTTCAGTATCCAGATTGTCCAAAGAAACTACTATTTTTGAAACCTGATGACACATTGCATGAGGAAAGTTAAAACCACTTGAAAACATTGCCAAATGCTGAGATGAATAATTACAACTCAGAGGAAATAAACTATTCAGCCCAGACATTTGGAGAACATATATAGCAGTACAGTTGTACTATTCATGGATCAGTATATGAATAGGAAATTGGAAGAACTTTTCTAGGCTTGTGATGAATACGGAGCACAATAGAGGAAGAAGATGAACTGAGACTAAAAGTCTCTTTATAGTGCTCACATTTCTTCCAAAGTATCTACGTCAAAGCAGTTTCCATTCATCCAGGCACAAAGGAGCAGCACCAGACTGAATCTACAGCTGAAATAAGTGACGGGAATAGCGTTAATAGCGAGTTTTGTAATAGCAGTTGACAACAGATCAAAACCTAATGATTTTTGTGACTAATTCATCTGTCTTAACGCTCAGATTTGTAAAAGTTTATAAATTTTTTATAACGTTTTCCTGTTTCTTTCCAAACTTTGGACATATTAATGCAGTTAAGATCCCATAGGCTGATGGGAGTGTAGGAAGTATAAGTGCATGGGTCATGAGGTCTAATCCCCAGCTGCGTTGGACTCATAATGTGTTACTCCTCCTAAGTCATATAAACAGGAATCTAAAAGTGGAATTTTCCTGAGATGAAGCCTTTTCAACACCTCACTCCTCTGGTGATTGCAAGTAACTTTCTAACTTCCAGCTTCAGTTTATGTGATGCCAGTCAATATTTGACTCATTCGTAGAAGTCAATTTATGTGGCTACCAGAACCATAAAAAAATCCTCCTGCTGATTTTTGTGCATCCAAGAACAGTTGTTACTCAACTTTAATCCTTTAAATCCATTAGTATGTTTGATAGCATTGCTGTAAATTCAGTATTTCCCTGCAGTGAAGCCAGAAAGGGTTGTAAAGTATCTTCCTACTGGATGTCCTGAGAGTGGGACAATAAAATCAGGGATCTCACAGTTTAAACCAAGATTCAGATTTCGTAAGCAGCTGAAAGAGTGGGAAAACTTCAACATATCTATAGCACAGCCCTGTCAGACTGCCAGTGAGAGGGGAATAGTGTGTGAGGGGCAGCAGCAGACTCACTGAACCCTCTGTGGGGACGTGGGGCTCCCCACAGCAGCACCTTGCAGGCACCAGGCCAGGCCTCCTCTGGGGCAGGGTATGAAATACCCAAGAGCAGGGAGCAGTGCTTGGGCTGGATTTTTAGTGCTGCATTCAGTCAAAAAGAAGAATTATAAATAGAACACTTAATTGCGATGTTTCAAGTTAGATAGAAATGGACTAGGCCTAAATGATAAAAAACCCCCAGTATTGCCTGTGTCTTTCAAGCTGCTCTCAGCTTACGTTTGAGGCACCAGGACAAGCAACCAGAGCTATACCCTGATCAAGGTATATGCTGGGCTTTTCAAAGATTTAAAAAAACCCCTACTTATTAACAACATTAATTCCATATGTTTCAAAACAAAACGGTACTTTCAAGTGTCTAAATTGATAAATTACTGTCCTTGTAGGAAGCCAGAGTGCAGAGAATAATTCTCTGCCTGTTTTGAAAGGCTCTACCCCCCTGGACAACAGTGTTTTTGACCTTCGTCCTTGGAGAAAATTGCTTACCCTCTGGGAAGAATTAGAATCTACACTGGTGTGAACTAGGTGATAGAATATTATGTAAGATTTTCACTTCAAAATGCAGGATTGTTGTTCTCCAGACCTTCTTCTTCTTCTTCTTCTTCTACTACCCCATATTCTGCAATAGAAGTAGTTTGGGATGACTGGATAAAGAATTCCGCAGTTCCTGTCTATGTGCATAGATGATTTATTATTGGTGGAAAAGTAAAAATAATATACACTTTTAGTGACCATTGGTTAATTTACCTTTAAAAGACTCTGTAAATCTTGATAATTGGGCATTCTCCTGTGTTCTCTGCTCTGTGCTATGTCTGGGTCACGTTAAGTGGCTCTGTGATAAGACTTAATAAACAACTATCTGAAAGCACAGAAGGCTGATAGCCCCGTTCGTCTCTCGGACTCCTGGCAAAGACTCTAAAACTCTCCCCCAGCAGGGGAGGCATAATTATGGCACGGTCAGTGTCAGTCCTAGTCCAAGAAACAGGATGTTATGGCCTTCAAAGGCAAAATGAAATTGATTTTTTAAAGATGTTGTGTATTTGAGGGAAACAATGTTTTTCTTCATGTTTTTGTTTTTGAGTAATAAGGTCAAGTTAAGTGTTTTTTGAAACAGGCCATATGATTTTGGTACTTATCTGAATAACAGAACCTATAATCTGCAGGAATGATTAAATCGTCCAATTCATCACCTGGCTAAGGCACAATCATCCTCTATAGCACAATTTTGTGTATTACTCAGATTACATTTTAATTTTCAAATTGCTTCTCGTGAATGCAGTTCTGTAAAACAAAATGTCCCCTTGTAGTCAGGATCCATTATTAATTATACTGTTATAAACTTGCTTACTGATTCCCTCATTATTTCCCTCACTATTTTTTCATATCCTACAGGGACAGGCAGGCAAAGCCCAAGGCACTAATTAAGAGCAGGTGAAGAGTATAAGCAGGAAACCAGGGATAAGCAATGGCCAAGGGCTATTACTAAATAAAGCCTTTCTGAACAGAGAATTTCACAGTTTAAGAGGATTGTGTTGAGAAGCAGTCTCAATTACAAAGGCACCAACTGAGAAATCCAGAAGGATTTCAACATAAAGCACCGCTCTTCATTTCGATTTCTGTTGTCTTCCAAATCCAATATCCATATTTAATGGAATATCCTAGAGTACTTCATAGGATATTACATGAAAAATATTTATTTGTCCTGTGTGAAAAGTCTATATTTTGATGTAACATATGCTTACTTATTAAATTGTTTGATACAGTAAGTCAACCTAAATTGCATGTCAGCTAGCTCATAATATATCCCAATCTATATTAAGGTGTTCTTTAAAAGTAACCTCATTCTACAATCCATACCAAACTTAAACACACACACACAGAATTTGCAATACCTTTTCTCTTACTATCTGCTGTAGTTCTTTGGTTCAGCTCTCTTACAGAAATGAAGGGAAGACAGATGGTCCTTCTGACTCTTCCACCCTCCCATCTACTGATCTCCTTTACCTTTTCAAATGTCCCAGCTAGAAGCTCCTTGGTGCAATCAGAGGAAAGGGAGCTTTGTGCTGTATTGGCAGCTGCCTCTGGACCAGGGGACATGAGCACAGAGAGACTCCTGCAGCTGACACTGCCCAGTGTGACCATGCAGGAGCTGCCAGAGAAGTGTTTGCTTCTTTTAGCTGCTTCTGGAGTGCAGGCTCCCTTACTCTTCCCCTCCACAGTACACTGCTTGTATTCTGGGGATAACCATTTCTCTAATTATCCAGAACTTTTGTAAGGGACCCACTTCTCCATTTGACTTGCCATGGAAACCTGCAGGTGCTGTTACCAGAACTGATGGGAACTGATCCAGTGTCCATGTTCATCTTTACCCTGGCTGTCCTGCTTAGCAGCTCCAGAGCAGCTCACCTGCAGACCTCAAAGTAATCTGGTTGTGGGGCTGCCCCTTTAGCTCTGAGGGAGAGAGGACATGCATGTGGGCGAGGACACTGAAGTTCTTTGCAGACATGCTGTGAGTTGCCAAAGGGTCCAGACTGATGCAGCCCCTACAAGCACTCACATAAGGGGGGAGAGGATGAGAGCTCAGGTGTCCCAAAGGCTCAGAAGAGCCCTCTGGGTGGTGTGGCTTCTGTGATTCATAGAGACACACACAGAAGGAGATGGACTCTCTGGTCCATGAGAGACACTAAAACAGGGCTCCACCCTCTGTCCCTGCTCAGTGTTGCTGCCAGGGCAAGTACTGCCCCATGAGGTGCCACCTCCTCCCCCACATGTACTCCCCTCTCTCTCTGGCCCCACCAGCAACACACCACTGCCACTCTTCCCTGTGCCCATTCCCATTACAGGTATAGGAATAGATACATAAATTTTGGGGGAAAAACCATGATATATGGTGTTGTCTCTACAGCTCTCCTTTGTTCTCACTGCATTATACTGTACTTCTGACAGATAACTGCGCAGTCGAGTTTTGAGCAAGCTGTGATAAATCAAAAATAGCTGCTGGCCATGGAGATGGTGCCATACACAACATATGGGATCACCTGGATCTGCTCTAGGTGGGTGCCATTCTCATGCCCCTGTAAGCACACCTAGGTTGCAGAAAGCTCAGTGAAGCTAGGGGCTGTTTTTCTTTTACATGTGTGTCTAACAGCTGCTGAATTAAAAAGTAAAGTATTAACTTAGCCACATCCTTCAGCATGACCCACTGAATCAGTAAGAAAAATCCATGATTTTACACAATTTTTAAAAATCGTAAGTAACAGAATTTTGTGCAAAACTTTTAAAATTTTTATTCTCTGATTCCTCTTCAGTCCATTATGGTGTTATTGACTACTATTATCTGTATAGCATAAAGATGTAAACACTTATTTGTTCACAGCTTTATATATAACATCTCAGAGAAGGCTGTTAGGTATGTGACATTAAAAACTGAAACCAGAAAAAAACAAAAGAGCAAAACCAGAAGAAAACCATAGAGAATTACAGTATGAAACCTATTTACACACATTAATCTATACAACATCATAATCTGTACATTTTGTAAAAAATAATCACATTCATTTACATCATCTTTAATTTTTACCATACTTGACAGATATAAAGTTATAACAAAGATGACAAAAGAGAATTTTGAAGTAATACTCATACTAATGTGCCAGGACAAAAAAAGCTGCAGGTCATAAACTTATGACAGTGCTTTGGGAAACAGAGGGATTTGGGACATTTCTGTCACTTTTTTAGCTGACAATGGACATGTTCCTGGCTTAGATTTAAATACAACCTGCTATCATTGGGCAGAACCAGATTCAACACAGAGTGGTTAAACCATATCACAGAATGCTCCTTTTAAATGTTACCCTCTTGTAACATACATGTTAGAACTCCTTTGTTTTTTTAAAGAAATTTTTTTTTTAATAGACAGAATAGCACTGCATCCTAACTTCTGTATTTGATCATGTCAGGGTAGTACTGACAGCCCAGAGCTTATATAGGCACTCATGGTAACACGAAGGTACTTCTGTTGGTAAAGGTATTTCCTGTATCACTATGCACAGACAGTAATTGTTCAAGCAGTGACCCTTATACACATAGCAGCTTTCTCTGCAGGTTACTTGCCAGGTCTTTCTTTTTATCAGACATATTTAGTACTTGATTTTTCATTAGGGATGTCTGAAAAAAATCTGTATAGACTGAATTTGGACTTTATTCCAAATTGCTTTGCTGGACTGGGCAAATTCACAGATAACAGAAGATGATTTTTAGAAAAATAGGAGACAAATGATGCAGATGATTCATCTTAGTCTTTGCACGTGGAGTGTGTCAATGCCTTATTTCATCAATCTGCCCCAGACAGTCTCTGGTTTGCTGAGGGTCTATGCCTGTTGCTTTTCCCTTCATTGTGTTAAAGACAAAAGGAAGCCTGGGGTGAATCAGGACGTGGAGCAGATGCTACAGAGTGGGGTAGGCTGGCTCCAACTTCACTGTAAGAAGTTCTTTGAAATGCTCTTTGCCGCCAATTATCTATTGCTGCTACAGTACAGTTCCATGACAAGCTTTAAGTGGGTATTCCTCAGCTGGCTACCTGCAGCATTAAGAGAATTTCAGGTACTCTAAAGCACTGTCTTTTAGCATATGGTTCCTCTACAAAAGTCAAAAAGCCAAACACCTAAGCCAAAACAACAAACATTGGTTGGAAGCTGAGGCCAGGCAAATCAAAATGGGACATAAAACTATGGGCTTTATCATGGAAGGAACGGACAGCTGACCAAACGAATTGTGGGATACTCCAGTACCTGACCTTTTGAACTACACTGCACATTTCTTGGAGGATGAGTTAGGCCAACCCTAGTTAACTGGCTTAAAAAGAAGTATCTATGTAACGTTGCCCAGGTAACTTCATGATCTGGAGGGATACATCTTACTTAATTCAGAATATGGAGTGAGAAATTTAAGTACTAGCCAGCTACCCCAGGCTCATTTTATAGTAAGTACAGAGAAAACTAGGTCCAGCTTACCTACCTCAGATGCCCCGTTGAACATGGAAGGAATCATCTTCAACTAGTGCCTATTTCTCTATGATGACTATGGAAGGCACTTCAAAAGAGTCTTTAGCTCAGACACAAGCATGCAGCTTTTAGACACCAAAACCAGGTCAGATGAATTTCACCTGAGTTTATCAAGCACCCAGCTGAAATTGACTCTGCAGAGGAAAATTTAAGTCAGTGTCCATATATATTTTTAAGTTGTGGTTAGTAAGTGGAGAGCAAGCTGTCACTGTGTTCCTCAGGCATCAGCAGCAGGTAATGCTGACAGAAATCACTCAGAATTAATGGTGCCTCCAGGGGAGGTAAAGCACAACAATTAACCACAGTACTGGGAGTGAACTGAACCATTCTTGCTCAGTAAATACAAGTTCTGCTACTGTCTTTTCAGTGGGAATAGACAAAAACACCCAGTTTCCTGCTCTGAAAACTTTACAACTCAGTTTGGACCCTGATGGAACCAAAGGGAAAAATGAAGTAAAGGAATAAAGAAGGGGAGGTGTAGGGAAAGGTTACACTTGCCTTGAAGCCTCTACTTCCTCCCCTGACGTTGGTAGGACTGAGTGAGAACTAGGATTAGGGATGACAGAAGGCTATGATGTTTCATTGCATTGTTCTTTTGACTCTTTAGAGTCACCACAACACAGAGAAAAAACATCTAATCCCATACTCCTTGGTAAAATGCAATGGAAGACAATACCATGAGAAGCTGTCTCGTTCTGGGTGTTGTAAAGATGCAAAACACTGATCAAGTCCTACATTTGTCAAACTGTTCTGCACCTTTTACAGAAATTTTTATATAATGTGTATCTGTGCATGAAAAGGCAGCTGTAAGTCAAACTGGTGATGATAGGGTTGATGCTGTAACTTTGCATAAAGTTATTTGGAAATCAGAAATTTTATGGGAGTAAAAGCAAGTGAGCACAGTGCCCTCTACACAAAGCGTTATGAGGTTAAACTGTCTCACAAAACAATATTCAAATTATCTGTATTTAGATTATTAATAGAGACATGAGGTTCTCCAAAGTACCGTACTTTTCATTGGTTTGAAAGAAAAATACATACAGCACCTCTGTCCCCTGTGTGCCATTCCTTGCATGTCCACACAGTCCTTTACAAACTTAGTGATACCTCTGTGTTCCCCCACTGGGAAAACTTCATTGTCTCATGTGGCATTTCACCTTACATGAAAAGTAGAATCAAGCCCAAACGCATCTGCACCCTGTTAGAGGAAACAATGCTAGTTTGTTGCAATATAAAATGTATTTCCTTATTAAGGCTTTTCTTTTTTATAACCCAGAAATAATTAAAAATGCAGATTGTCTCCATGCTCACTTAATTAGGACAAAGTTTTCTCTAGGATACAATGTGTTATAAACATGTATAATTGGTGATGCATCCTGCAGAACAGACTGATGGAAATGACGGCTTGAAACCTCTGTTTCTGTGCTATGATTCTGTCTGTGTGTCAACTCGCTCACATAACCTCATTTGAGCAAAAAGATGAGCACACTTGAAAGCTTGTCACATGTGCCTTTGTACCCTAGAAATTTAGGGAAAAAAGAACATCCTGCACATCACATCTCAGGGAGCTGAGCAGTCCCAATGACGCTTCAGACAAAGAAGCCTAAAGTGCACTGATGTGTTTAATTTAGGTATAAAAGCAACTCCCAAAGCTCCAATGGGTCTTCATAAATTTGCAGTTAAGAGTTTGTGATAAGTTTTTCCAGAAATCCAGGAAAAATACTAAAGTTTAGCAGTGTTTCCTCAGTCTAGAGTCTTTGGGAATATATTTAAATACATGTGTAGGGGGACATCTTTAAGACCCCATGGGAACGTCATTGAGCAGCCTACTTCCAGAATCCAGAATCTCATAGGTACTTTGCCAAGCAGAAAACACTCTGAATGACCTGGAATTGATCAATAGCTTCTCTAAATTCGAGTTTTGTGAGTAACAATTCACTGAGTGATTGTTGTTTAACTCAAATGATGCCTACTGGTGTCATGTAATACCACATTCTGCAGTAGTCATGTGAACTACATGGGGGCCTCTCTATCTTTGGTCTGATAAAACTTTCTATCACTCCAGGGCAATCCCATTAAAAAAAATTGTGTTTGACTGATAAACTGCTGGATTAAATCAGACCAAGAGTTGTAGGGACACTTTGACACCTGCTGACAATATTCCCAGTACTGGTAATATTTTCACGGATGTACAAATATGCCTGCCAAGAGACGCCCTTGCTGCTGTTCTTAACTTTATCTGACAAGAGTAGGGACCTTGGATTCTGCTGGCTCCATACAATCTGTTATCTGAAATAAGAGGGCAATGGCTTGTATGGAGGTACTCATGCAAATACACTGTATTCCCACTTGCAATGTAGGGTGGATATGGTTAAACGTGACATGGGAAGAAAACATAATTTGGTTTATTTCTTTTAAAGAGTGGAAATGTTTTGTGTATTTTTATAAGACTCTGTCAGTTCTCTGCCTTTTTTTTTTTTTTTTAAGTAGGCTTGGCATTGTTGAAGATTCCTTCTTTATGCCTTTTATGGTAATTTTTAGGGATTCTGTCTAATTTTGTTTTTCTGGAGTCATGGTCAGGACTAAATTTTGAGTCATTTCAGATAGATATAGAACCGAATAAACCTAAAAGAATTTACATTTTTTGTTAAATGTGAGCTGTAACTTCACTGCAATAGTCCTTGTGTTTTGCAGTCAAATATGTATTCCTAGAGACATATTTCAGTGATAATAACTGTAAAAAAACAGTGTTTTTACTGTGTAATGAGCTATCCAAGGCCGTTTATCCTATGCCAGGCTGCTTTAGCAATAAAACATACCTCCTTCAGAAAATTGCTTCATGCACATGCTTCATGTGTTGAAAGATCAACACAATTTCTGACTTAAAACAGAAAAACAACTGATGATTGCATTAGCACTATTGGGAAATGGTGCAGTTTTATTCAAAACTGATATAGTAGTCTTTTCTGTATGGACTGCAAAGGTAGCCCTACATTCTGCACTCAAACATTAAACTAGGCACTTTTGAAAGTAACAACAGGATTGGAATTGAACTCTGTAGAAAGTAATCTCTGAAATTTATACCATTAGCCTAGAATTACTACCTTTTTCCCCCTGTGTAAATCATGTTCATGATTTCCTGGATTAGCACGCTAAACTCCCACTGTGGTTAATTATGGTCTTAGATTTTTTTTTTCTAATTTTATTTTCCATAATTAGAAAAGAATTTCCTAATCCTTAAGGCAATGTTTCCTTAAGTATAAATCAAGTGTAAGAAATTTTCTTGCTTCCCATCTTAACCCTTACATGTGGCAAAGCAGTCTGCATTGAGCAGGACACCCTGCATTGATTTTGCAGCTGTGTTGGAAGGCAAAGGGACTTTTATGAACAATGAATTTTTGAATTGTTACGGCTAGTAAACCGCAAGAGAATATCAGAATTAATTTGAAAACCATTTAAACAAAACAGAAAGTATCCATGGGGCAGGCTTCTCTGTTATTAACAGGTTGGCTGCACAAACCAATTCCCCAAATACCAACATGTATAAAAGCAAAGCACGAAACTGTACATTTTATAAAATATCACATCAAGCTGCATAATGAATGATATATCCCACAGTTTTTCATGTTTTGGGGGACCTAGCTCATTTATATCATGGTGGTCTCTGTCTGCATAAATGAGTGAGCTCTTGAATTCCGGTGGAGTTGGGAAACACTTTCTGATCCATTTCGAGAAATGGACGAGCTGTGGAGTCTGTAATCTCTGCCTGCTGTCTGCTTCCAGCACAAACTTCGCCACTTTCTTTTCAGCTCCCCCTGCACCTGTGTTAAAAAGAAAATGCACAATACGAGCTGAAAATCTTCTTTTATGTGAGGAACTTTTCCACGTCTGTTGGCTGTCACATGGGGATCTCTAGGAACAGAATCATAGGATGGTTTGGATTGGTACAAACTGTTAAAGATTATGTAGTTCTACCCCCTTCCATGGGCAGGGACACGTTCCACCAGACCAGGTTGCTCAGAGCACCATCCAGCCTGGCCTTGAACACTTCCAGGGATGGGGCACCCACAGCTTCTCTGGGCAACCTGTTACAGTGTCTCCAAAGAAAAGATTTTTTCCTTCCTAAATCTACCACATATCAGTTTAAAAGTGTCATCCCTTGTCCTGCCACTACAGGCCCTGCTAAGAAGTTTTTCGCCATCTTCTTGATAATCCCCCCTTTATGTACTGTAAGGTGCTATAAAGCTTCCCAGATCCTTCTCCTCTCCAAGCTGAACAATCCCTACTCCCTCAGCTTGTCTTCATGGGAGAGGTGTTCCAGCCTTCTGAGAATTTTTGTGGCCTCCTCTGGACTTGCTCTAACAGGTCCATATCTGTCTCTTACTGGTGACAATTCACCTCTCTTGACCTGCTGGCCATGCTTCTTTTGAGGCTGAATACAGTTGGCTTTTTGGATGGCAAGTGCACATTGACAGCTCACGGTCCATTCTTCATCCCCAAGTTCTTCTCTGCTGGACAGCTCTCAACCCCGTCATCCCTCAGTTAGCACTGCATAGACCCAGAGGCAGGACCTTGAACTTGGCCCCATTGAACCTCTTTGAGGTTCTTCTCCCCCTCTCCACAAGCCTGTCATGATCCCTCTAGATGGCATCCCTTCCCTCTAGAGTATCCAATCAGTTTTTACCGAGTTCACATAACTGAGGCAAAGACTGCCTACGCTGTCTGTGAAGAGGTGCCCCAAGGCCACTTTAAAAATCAGTTTTGTATCACTTGTGCTGCAACAATAGCTTTTGGTATCGAGCTATTTATCACATGTACTCAAGGCACAGAATCAAACGATTAGCCCAAAATCAAGCATCTCATGGAATATCAAAGACCAGAATAGCACTCAGGAGAGCTGAATGTTAATTCTCTGTGCAGGCAGGTGTCTTCTTCAGACAGATTCCTTCTGTCAGACACTGCATGGTGGCTGAAATCAAAAGGAATTCCTTGCATCTTTCTCAGTTGAGACTATGAAAACTATGACATGCTGAGCACTTCTGAAAATCTGTTGCTGTTCTGAGGTTTAGATACTGACAGAATATCACCCCTAAATACTTACTAAATGGTGTTTCCAGTTCCGGATAAATTTCCAGGCTTGTTCCTCCTCACTTGTGCAACCCACATTGCTTCTAACAGAGCTAGATTCGATCATGTTAAATAACAGAAGACACTAACATCTCAGTTTGCAAGGAATTAGATTTTAAACAGCTCTTGAAACTCTTCACCCAACTACACTGATTTCTCCTGTTGCATAAAAACTTGTCACAAATATATTCCATTAATGGGAACGCAAACACCTTCTAAAACAGTTTCATGTATCAGAGCAGAATTATAGGGACACTTATACATTTACTAAAACCAATATTTAACATTCTCAGTAGGAAAGGTGAGACTTACTTCACTGTTCAAAAAGCAATACAGGACTGCAACAATCAACCCCTGGAAAGAGACAATATTCCTTAGTTAGTAGGCACCACTCATCTAGGTCAATAAAACTTTTTTTAAATAAAAACCTTAAAATTTACCTGAAAAGATCCCAAACACAACTCAAAGATTATTTTATAATTGTTGGAACTGCGGTCAGGAAATAGAGCAAACACTGTGTAGTGAACTCCAAACAATGGAATAAGCAACAATGTGGATTTTGCAAGTCTCCTGGGTAAAGAAAAGAGAAAAAGCTGAAATTTAATGATGAGCTCGTTTTACTGAGATAAGAACTTGATGCAATGCCATTTACATAAACCTCGTATGATTTAGGATTCATAAACAGTAACAATAATTTATTACCAATTGTTTTCCTTTCAGGCTTGCAATGAGATTGCCCACATAGTAACTCTGGCATGTGCAATTCCATGTTGTACTTGACCTTGCACTCTGCCAAAAGCTGGAGGAAGGTGGCAGGGCCTCTGTAAAAGCCCCTTTTCCGCTGCCCTCTGTACAGCAGTGGGGTGTAGGACCTGTCCTCCACTGTGTCTGACACACAGCCCCTTCCCAGCCTGGTTACATGGCATGGTTCTTGGGCATGGGGTTTTCCTGCATTATTCCACAGGACCACATCTGACAAAATGTCATGAGCTGCTCCTATCTCTCAAAATATTTTTTACCTGGCATTAAAACTTCAGAGTGTCCAAAGTGCAAAGGAATGATGCCTTCCTGCAAAGTCATACTGACAGGTCCTCAAGCATGGAAGGTAAAATCTCTCTTTTGAGGTTAATTGCTGTTAATTTCCTTTCCTTAACTGTATGGTTAGTCTGTGCTTTGCACACATGCAATATGCAAACAGTACCTAGGAAATGTAATCCAGAATAATCTCAACGGTGAGATTTTCATGAGCCCCAAATACTGAAACTTCATAGCTTTACTGATGGTATTAAGCATACACCATTAAATATTTTTCAGTGTTGTCAATTACATAACGAATTTTAGCAGAAAACACTACTGAAGTTAAGGAAAGAGATCTTTAAATTTCTAAGCAGAACTGCTCTGACAAACAGCTCATGAAACTACTGAAATGATAAATTGCTACTTTTACCTTATCTGTCATTTATTTCACTCTAATAACATCAGTTTTATATATTATACAGGGCCAGTCATGCACAATTTTGGATGTCTGGTATCATATAAAATTTGAGAAGTTATAATGTTGAGTTCCATAATTCATCACTGTCTTGATGAATATAACTTGATTCAACAATGAAAGGATGCTGTTGTGAATTCACCTATTTTAACAGAAAAGTTTAGGTATTTCAAGTAGTTTTATTTTTTCTCTGTCTGTCTTCATGGCCTTGCCTTGTTCATAATGTCCCAGGGGCTGCATCTGTTTATGTGGAAATAATAATTTCTGACAGTACATTTCTCAATAATAGTAAACCCCCCACATCTAAAGATGATACCAGAAGCAGGACAAATAGGTTTTCCTTAGCAGAAGACATTAATTTACTGCTGGAGGAGATGACATTGGCAGCAAATTTCCTGGTTTCCCAAGTGAAATGGAAAACTGATTTTATTTGAACTTAGCCTTATCCATTGCAAAAGTAAAATGAACAACAAAAAGGATGGAACCAGGTACAAGCAGGTTCAGAGGAAGGGAAGAAAAATGGCGACTTGCATGAGTAGTATTCATTTTAGATTCGTATTTCACTTTCACTCCATGATTCGTTTAATAATTTTTGTCTAGTTGATGCTACTTTCGCTATACTGGACTTATATTTTAGTGAAAGAAAGGGACAAACAAAATAGCCTTATTCTTCTCTGCATTTTAGAAAATACATTTGCAATTCTAAAAATGAGCCTCCCAGATCTTTAATTTGCTCTGTAGATGCAGTTTCTTGAGGAGGTTAATCTACTTTCCCACGGGTATCAGCTAAAGACCAGAAATACAAACTTAATCAGGCAATCAAATGCTAAAAGCAAAGAATTTGCAGGGCTGAATAATGCAGGACAAGGTTGCTATTAATGTGAATATTTCATATTATGAAGTGCTACAGTAAATTGTGGAAAATGGTGGGACTGAAGGGAAGAGAATGCCCCATTTTCAAAAGATAAATAAATACCACATGGAAGGAAAGAAAAGTTTATGTCACAAGAAGTAAACTTGAAGGAATTTCCTGCCTATAGGTTGGCCATTTTGCCAAATAATAATGTGGCAACCACACAATTTCACCTAGAGTCATTAAGTTTTCCCACATGTTTAGATAATTGAATCAGCAAACACAAAACAAGACCCTTGTAGCTCTGCAAAACAAAGGTGCCTGTCAGTCCTGTTGTGTTGACTTTTCTGTGTCACATCAGAATTCTTCACTTTTTGCATCAAACACATCACATTGTCTACAAAACACATAAGGTCCTGCTTCTCTTGGCTTTAAGGATATTCTTTACTTCTGCATACCATGTTTTATCAGCTTTTAGAACAGGAATTCAGTATTTTTTAAATGAAGGAAAAGTGTTATCCAGGAGCACATTTTCAAAGGCCACTCGCACGGCTTTGGATTTTCAGTGTTCATGTTGGCTTTTGCCACTGAAGTACCATATTGACACCCCGAACTGGCAGTGTCTGCGTCTGAGCTTTAAAATAAGACCTGCTGAAACAGACTCTTGATTGCAGATTATGACATATCCAGCAGCTCTTAAAATAGACAACAATAACAGACAGGGCAATAAAGAACAAAATCAATTTTAGCAATGTATTTGAATTGTGCCCAAACATCCCTTGATTTTAAAGATGTGGAAACAAAGAGATGTTTTATGATTTGATGTTCAAACCAAAACATAAAAGAAGTCTGAACAGAAATGAAGTTGATCTAAGCCAGAAACAATCATTTTCCTCTAGAAAAGTAAAGATGGCATTTTAAATCAATATAAAACACTATACTTAATATAAAAGTGTTTGGTAACAATGTAAGTTCTTTTCAGCTCTTAAAATATATTTAAGTATTTTAGAAATTAAAAAAAAAGGTTTTAAGGAGGTTGAAGGAAAATGTTTTGATTTTGAAACTTTTCTTATGTCAAAATGAAATATTTATGTATCAAAAGAAAGATAATACTCTTGGTGTATTTTGTATCAGCATATTGATTCATGGATTAAACTCAAATTCAAGAATAGCTTATTGGTCTTTATGAAATTAAATATTTTTTACTGAATTTAGTGTTTGAAAAAAATATATTTATCTCCATTTCAGCACAGTTATATTTACTAAACCATATCTAAAAGTAGTTCTAAATTAAATGCAATTGTATTAACACAGCAGATGTTGGTTTTCAGCAGATGAAATCCTAAAGAGATTATTTTGGTTCTGTCTATAATATCTAAAAGTATGACTTACTTGTACTGTGACTGGTCATTTCCTCCAACATCTGGAGATCTTAACTTCTGAAGTAAGATTCTTATAATGCTAATGAAAAGTATAAAATTCACCTGCAAAGAAAACAAATAGAATGGTGATCTTTGAATTCTCCACTCAATATGCAGCACAAAGAAATGCTTACCAAGTCAGAAAAGAGTCAGGTCAGCAGTGGGAGTCGTGCACCTCCCTCCAGAAGCCCTCAACTCTGCAGCACCAGACCTATTGTGCTCTGCAGCACCAGGTTTGCCATGTTCAGCAATAACTGTATGCCCACCAGTGCTTCTCTGGCTGGCAAAAGTCTTGGAAAGCCCCAGTTTTCAGAAATATCCTCCTTCCACTACTTCAGCTGAGGACAGACTTCCCAGCAGGATGGGACACTGGATGTGATTTGCTGCAATCAAACTGTCCTAAATTGTCACATGGATTCACAACTGGAAGCCCAGACACAGTTTTGACCCTCCCTTGTCCCTCACCTCAGCTTTCAGTATTTTCTGTCTGAATTGTGGTTAGAGAAGATTGTTGCACAGCTGATCTGTCTACTCCAATCAAGCACAAAAAGGGCCTCTCACAAGCATCTGACTGCATTGGATATTAATGCTGACATTAGGAATGAAGGAATCACAGAATAGCTGGGGTTGGAAGATACTTCTGGAGATCAGCTAGTCCAGCTGAATCCCTGCGGTCTAATTCTCATTACAGCCCTCTAGGACGGAACAGTGGCATTATTTTATTTTGTATTTTATTTCATGTTTTACTTTATAGAAAGGCACTTGCATAAAAAATTATTATGATCAGAAGCTAACCAGTCCAGAAAACTGAAGTATAAAACTCAGTATATCGTAATTATTTCTTCAACCTTGACTTTTGGCTTCTCCTGGTCACCATTCCTTCTGGTGTTGGATTCTTTGGTGTGGTCTAAAAACTGCACATTACACATAACACGTCCATACTGAAGTAAGGGAACAGTTGGAATCTATACCTTCAGAGCAACAATGTGTGCTAAAAACTGTAACTCCAGCTACATAAACAGCTGCATCAAATGCACACATCTTAGAATAAATTAATCTAGAGAAAAATTTGTATCACTGTGTGAATGAGAATTTTGGTGTTTTAAACTAACTCCATCCCAAAGCACAAAATCTGGAGGTGGGGTACCTAACTAGGCAGTGTCTGTCTCACTGCTATAAATCTCTGTTGTCATGTATTGGTGGAAGTCTTCTTCTTTTGCCTAAAAATTTGGTTCTAAGATTTTCAAGTTCAATTAATTTCTGTGTCTTCTCTAACACAGGCTGTAGAATTTGGGATACTAATAAATAAACCATGATCATAGCAATTACATGTCCCTCTGTATTTAACATTTTGTTTGAAATGACAGGTGAAGGGAGTGAAAGGAACTGACAGTGGTGAAATAAAAATGTAGGAAAATTTTATCTAATATCTTTTTAAAAAGGAATAAAAAAGAAATGTTAGAAAACATAGGCTTTTGCTGAACTTAACATACATTTTTTCAGGCAGATGATTACTTAGAGGCTTACCTATAAAGGTAACAGACAGAAGCCTGTTATTGCAGATTTATTTGCAGACTTAATGCAGCAGAGTGCACACACCACACACACAAGGGATATTAACTTGCCACATGCACTGGAGCCAGTATTGGTGGATAAGGAAAGAATAGGGGTAACAGCACATTCATTTGGAACAGTCACATCCTACTGAGTAACTCTGAAGTGTGTACAGCATGAAGTGTGAAAGTCTGCCAAGTGACTTCTCTCAAGCCAAAATTTGCAGGAGAAAATGCCAGGGAGGGTTCTGACACACTGAATTAATTGAAGTCATTCCCACTGGGCAAAATGGTATCAGAACCCGTTCTCACAATACTGTTGGATATATCAGACTTTTGCTGCCTGACCAGTAGTCCATTTGCTTAAATCACAACTCATTTCCCAGTCTTCACTAAGAACAAGCTGCAGTTCAGGTCCGGCAATGTGCCCTGGGATAACTTCCACTTCCAGGTCTAGGACTGCTTTGGAGGAGCACTGCCTTCTGGCACACGAAGTCTCAGCTGGTTACCAGATAGCTGCTCAAACTGAGCATTCAGAGAACAGGCTTTCCTTTAAACACCAGGTGGTTTGTTTTATCTTCCAGCATATTTTCTTCATTCCAGATCGTCCCCCATTCTCCAGCTCCTTTGAGGTGTGAGTATTCCCATCACGCTGTAGTTCTGTTTCATGCTCATTTCTTCATAACATAAAACATCTTTGAGGCCTTACCTTATGTCATTTCAGAGATATGGCCTACTCTTCTTTCTCTTCAAATTGCAGAATTCACTCTGATGGTGATGACAGGAATTCCTCCCAAAATGATTTTCAGCAGGCACAGATTGAATGGCAAGCCCAAGCATAATGCAAACTCCTGAAATCTTGTGTAATCTAATAATGCCCTAGATTTTCTGCCTACAATTTTAAAAATGAAGCAAGTGTATCTAAAATACATTAATTTGCTCTCTGACTGTTTTCAGAAATGGACATATAACTGTAGTATATTATGCCCAAAGTTAATTACACAATCGTTACAGTGAACAGGAATATTATTACACTACTCCAGTAATTCTAATGAGTTCCAAACGGGAAAAGCCCTGTGAAACATTCTCAAATGGTATTATTTTGCAAACACTTCATGTTCCATAAATATTTCAGTAGGCTACCAATTAAAGAAAGACATACACAGCCATACTTTTTTATGACTAATATCAGATTCTCAGTTGCAGGACTACTATTTACACACAAAATCAAATCTGCAATTCATTGAAAAGTATAATTAGATTTTTGCTTCCTCCAGGCTCATAAACAGGAGAGATGTTAAAGAAAGAACAACACACAAATAAAAGCAACTGCTCACTTAATACGAGGCAGATAAATTTTGAAGGCAACAAATTTCATGGCCTTGGCATCTGTTTAACATTTCTCCTGCAGCACAATTTCTTTTCATTAAAACAGAATTCTTTCGTATCTGTAACTAGCAGTAAAGAATAATGGCTACATGCACTGCACAATGCTGAAAGTATCTATAATTCATGCTTCAAAATTTACTTACTATAATAGAAATTAAAATTGGTATTCGTATAACCCACCAGGGACCACCATGCTCATTTGTATCCCAGCAACTATAAAAAAAGAGGGAAAATCATGTTGACATTAATATCATCTGGCAAGCAAGACCTATGAGGAGAAGTATTTCTTATAAACATGTCAAAGCACACTGAAATAATGCCTGTTCTAGCCTAGAATTTGGCATTCAGTCATTTCCTGCAATTAATTTTATTTCCTTTGTTTTAATATGCATACTCAATTTCCCCACCAGGAGCACTGCATCCAGGTGTGAAGTCGTGAGCATAAAAAGATGTAGACCTATTAGAACAGGTCCGGAGGGGGCCATGAAGGTGATCAGAGGGCTGAAGTATCTCTCCGAGAAAGTCAGGTTTGTTTAGCCTGGAGAAGACAAGGATCCAGGGAGAATCCACTGTGACCTTTCAGCACTCAAATGGAGCTTATAAAAAACAGAGAAAGTGACATTTTTCCAGGACATGTAGTGATAGGACAAGGGAGAATGGTTTAAAAATGAAAGAGGAGAGAATAAGACATCAGGAAGAAATTCTTTCCTCATAAAGTTGCAGAATCATTTAGGTTGGAAAAGACCTCTGAGATCATTGAGTCCAACCTTTGACCAAGCACCACCATGTAAACCAGACCATGGCACTGAGGGCCACATCCAGTCATTTCCTGAACACCTCCAGGAAAGGTGACTTCACCACTTCTGTGGACAGCCCATTCCAATGCTTTACAACCCCTTCCATGAAGAAATTCTTCCTGATGTCCTAACTGAACCTCCCATGGCACAGCTTGAGGCCATTTCCTCTTGTCCTGTCACTGGTTGCCTGGGAGAAGAGACCAACCCCCACGTGGCTAACAGCCTCCTTTCAGAGAGTTGTGGGGAGTGATAAGGTCCCCCCGAGCCTCCTTTTCTTCAGACTAAACATCCCCAGTTCCCTCAGCTGCTCCTTACCAGACCTGTGCTCCAGACCCCTCACCAGCTCCACTGCCCTTCTCTGGATACATTCCAGCCCCTCAATGTCTTTCCTGTGGTGAGTGGCCCAGAACTGGACACAGGTCTCGAGGTGTGGCCTCACCAGTGCATTACTGCGAGGGTAAGGAGGCCCTGGCACAGGCTGCCCAGAGAAGCTGTGGATGCCCCATCCCTTGAAGCGTTTTAAGGCCAGACCAGATGGGGCTCTGAGTAACCTGGTCTACAGTGTGGCATCACTGCCCATGGCAAGGAGGGTTGGAACTAACCAATCTTCAAGGTCACTCCCAACCCAATTCATCCCATGATTTTATGAAATCAGCTAAAACATCAAGCACACTGGGCTGTACCATTAGACATCATTGAGGATGTTGACCTTTTTGGGAATAAAGCTTCGTTTCACTTAGTGTAAGGGCACTTTTCCAGAGTGCACTTATCACTGACCCTCTGGGTAGCCGAAAGATCTAAAGCAACTGACAGGTGCAATTGAAATTACATAATTTCTTGT
Source organism: Aphelocoma coerulescens (assembly GCF_041296385.1). Lineage (NCBI taxonomy): Eukaryota > Metazoa > Chordata > Aves > Passeriformes > Corvidae > Aphelocoma > Aphelocoma coerulescens. The sequence continues at coordinate 9,782,607 of NC_091015.1, forward strand.
GGGATATTCAGGTTATAGATGCCTGGAACTTGTTTGTGAAAATGTGAGACTGAACCTGAAGCTCTGTCTGAAAAACTGAATATTTAATTTTCACCCTGGGCTCAGCACTTTTGATCCAAATACTCTAAGTCCTCTGAAAGGTTAGTCAGATAAAATATTAATTACACTTCAGAGTTCCTCTGTAATCATAATGACAAAGGAAAAAGGAGTTTGCCTTTGGTTTAGAGGTCTTGCAAAGAAAGCCTTGAAATTATGTAAGGCATGATTTTTCAGTTTAGTTACAGCTTTCTCTCTCACACACTCACCCAGTGTCCTCTAAAATGATCCGTGTCACTGTCCACGTAATAATAAATATCGTAGGAATTCCTGAAAAATGCCAAAGAGGTTTAGAGAATGATCACAAAAATGCAAGTCCACAAAAAAAATGTTCATCCTGCTAGTAGTAACCAGTTATTGCCCAAATACACAGCACACAGTAAACAGCTCAGTGAATGGAGGGAGAGGCCCATCTGATGAGCTACATGATGTCAGAAATGTATTAGAAACAAAGACTGCAGGGAAGTGGGTTTATTTCTTATAAAAATGCAGCCATAATTACTAATACGCAAAAAAAAAAACCTTTCTTAGGCTTCTTGCAAGGTGTCAGAGTGTCTTACAGGAAAATAGATACAAGTTATGCATTCCCAATGCACCTCCAAGGACTGCAGTATAAAATTGAAGTATAAATCATTTCATAAGGAACCTTGTCCACACACTGGTTTATTCCCATTTCCCAGCAACGCCCAAATGTTTAATGACCACCTATTACTGGAAGTATTAAAGTGTTCTATATAAATATCAACACACTTTCTGTAAATGAAGGGAATACATGCATTTAAAACCAGATGGACAGTATTATTGGGCTTTTCAAAAACAAAAATTGCATAGTACAGCTCATGGCTGTGCAGCTGAACTTTAATTTTCCTCGTAAATTAGGACACCTGAATCATGTGTTTTGCAGTGGCAGTCTTTGCACAAGAGGAATCCCTGGGTGTGGTGCAGATGGCACAGGAGGAAGTTGTGCCAGCCATCAAGCCAGCAGTGGTGCTCCAACAGTTTTGTGCCTGCTCTTTCCTGTGCTACAGCAGCTGTAACCTGTGCTGGAGCTGAACTGAGGAACTTGTGAGTCTGAAAAGTCACCAACAGAGGCAGCTCAACTACCTTGGTATGAAATACTGAACCTGACTAATACTCACATACAGAAAAAAGAACATTACTGGAAGATGTGTGAGTTCTTACCCCATCCTATCAGCAGGTAGATTGTGAAGTGTCTGTTGGGGGAGAATATTAGCACAAGGAGGATGTGGAGGTAAAGTCCTTCTACTAAGAGCCAGTAAAAGTTTGCCATGACACCATACTGAAAAAACACCAGAATTGCCTTGCAGCCCACCTGAAATATGAGAAGAGGGATCAAATTTGTTGCAGGAAAGATGCTGTATTATTTTTACTACTACAGCCTATAAATCTTAGCAGTCTTTGTCATATCGGTAAACCAGGTCCAGTAGAATTTTCTATCTTCAGTCAAGCAAATTGTAACATTGTAAATGTTACTGTATATATTAAAAGAAAATGAATTATTAAAAATTATTTAGATGGCTCTCATTGCAAATTCAGCCAGAAATTTTGAAAACGTCATAGGATAAACATTGAAGAACACGGTGGTTATCAATAAACGCACACTTTTGCAACAGTTTGTTAATGAATGGCTATAAAATTAAATGATCATCTACTAGGAGTCTAATAAATGTATTAAAACCTCATCTGACTTCCTAACACAGTAAAAGTTAACAAAGAAACTGCTTTATGAATTTTCAAGGCTAAATGTGAAACTGAGTGAAAAATATAACTTTATATGATGACTAAGTAGACTTAGAAGAAAAAGTTGACTGGACTTTTAAAAATTATATTTTCCTTTTAGAAAATGTTTTAGTGCTTCTTAGTTAACAAAACACATAGACATGTATCAAAAAATGATAGTTATAGTCTGTGTGCTGCTCTTCAGAATTAATTTTCAGATGTCTGTGCTGCTGATGTTCCACAGTGCTGGCTGCTGCTACTTTGGTACCTCCCAGCAGGAATCTGAGATGTGAGAATTGAATATGAAAATGTTCATATGGACTGAGAATGTGCCGAGAAATGTGATGATATTGTGAATGTAACAGACGAAACAAACTGGACCAAATAAAATCTCTAGTTTCTGCCAGCTTTACTCACTTCTCCAGTTTAAATACCCTTCATACCTCAATTTTTCTGTTAAAATTCCAAATACACCAGATACCTAAGCAGGTGACTTACTCACTTTCAGCAATTGATTCCTGTCTCTAAACACAGATGTCTATTAAGAAGTGAGACGCAGTCACCAGCTGCTAAGCCAGAAGGGCAGACCTCCTTACGGATACTTCTTTGTATTCATCAGCCCCCTCTGATGTCTCAGACACCTCAGTGCACCCCAAGTAACGTACATGTCTGTATTCATGCCTAGGTACATGCATATACAGAAAACTAAGGAAGAGTCCAAAGGCCTGAATTAATTTCACCTGATTTTAGCTGCCTACAACCAAGGTTAGAAAGCTAGCTAGCTTTGGTAAGACTGATCTTACCTCTGGACCTTGTATCCACTGAAGGGATACCCATTGCAGATCAGCAGTGGGCCAGAAGACGTAAAATGGATAAAAATTAGCATTTCAAAATGTGTGAAAAGGTGAAATTGTCAAGCAAGTTGAAATTTGCTTTTATGTTTAGGATTCCATACAATCAGACTAGCAGTGAAAATTTTGTAATCCCTTATAAATTCCAATACTCGCTTGTATTACATTCTCAATTTATATACCTTGCATCAAGGTATTTTCCCTTCCTCCTGCAAGTAATTCTGTTTCAGCTGTGTTTGCAGATGCTGAACAGTGAAGGTATCTATCAGTAAAATTAGCCCAAATTAGTGCTCCATGTAATCCAGACCCAGGACCTACTTACAGTGCCTTATGTGTGTTTTAGTGTTTTAGACCTCTGTGAGTGCAGCAGAACTGTGGAACATCACACACATGTGACAAAAGGGGCAAACCCCGTGTGCTCGAAAGGCAGCACCAAGCCAGGGTAAGACAGAACAACCTTGCCAGGCTGGTGCCCAATCATCCCACATACAATGCAACAGAAATTACTCAGCAGTTCACAAAATTGGGCATATTTAGATAGGAAATTATAAGGCTTTGTAGCCAAGATAACTGGAGAATAAATGAAATTGCAGAAATCAAGTAGCATTTTGAGAGTCCACTGAATAGTCTTTCAAGGACCTAGGAACTTCTGATTACCCCTGGCAGTCTGTCTACTATCTATTTTGCCTAATTGGGGTCTACCAACTCAGTTCCTGTTTTTTCCTGTTAGAAATATCCCAGATTATGAGTTCCTATGTACAGCTTGGTAGTCACTGCTAAGAACTTCATGGTTTGGGACAATATGGCTTCATCAAGAGAAAAGTATCTTCTTCCATTTTTTTTCTCACAAGCTTAAACTGTACTTAATTAAAATTAGAAGGGATTTTTTACTGAATCAACAGGGACAGAGAATTAGGAATATCATATATAGGTCAGTCTTTTAACAGCAACACTTGAAATTTTTTTTAAACCCTGTGCATGAAAACACAGTAAACATATTAGCTTGCCAAGAATGCAAGAGATGATAACACCTCTGTCACAGCCCAGAAGTACAGAGGAGTTAATGAAGAAAACTCCTGCAAATATTTAATTTCCTGAGTTATTTCCCTCCCTCCGCTGATACCTGTCCAATTCCTGGACCCCTGATAAAGCTGCTGGAACACTTCCAGAGCATCTGCCTTTAATCACTCCCAGCTGATGGCACTCCTGTTTGTCTTCAACTCTCCCAGCTGATTAATGCAGTGGCCATACTTACTCTGAGCTATATCTGGTTATGATTTGTCTCAGCTGATGACAAGTTGTCCTTCATGGACATGCAAACAATGTTAATGTCTCCTACTTGTGCTGCAACCTTCTTTCTCTGGCTACTTCTAACACACCATTCTCCTAGTCATTATACTCTCTACAGAACTGTCTACACTGAAATCTTGGTACTCTTAAATATTTAAAAGGATCAGGGAGGAAAATTCAGTGACAAAATAGGGGTAACACTAGGTAGAAAATGAGGTTTATTACCCATGAGGTTTGATCCTCTGGACAGTGAGCTGTGTTGGAGCTGGAATAGAGAATATCATCCTTGACTAAAACAGAGATGGCTCTTAGAATGAAAGAGAGGAACAGGTTCAGATGGATGTAGTTCCGAGTACAATGAAGTTTTCTATGATGAGATTTAAAAACAGGCATTTTAGGTTACGATGCAGAAAATGTTGAACAGACTTCTATTACTCTTTGGACATTTCTTAGCAATATGAACCTTGAGTAAGAGCATACCCTTTCCTTTTCTGTCATTTTGTCAGTGCTGCCTTGCTGTTTCCTTTTATCTCTCACTTCTGTTCAGTATCATAGACTAAAAGATCCCAGTGGTATCTCTCTCACATTTTAACATAAACTGACAATAAACATAGATTATTATATCCTTCTGTGTGCGCTCATTCCAGTGTTTTTCTTGCAAACACAACTTTGATTATCCTGGATATACTTCAGATGTGCTCTCACTTATTATTTTCTGGTTTCATTCTTTCATTTAACTCCTGTATTTTGCACATAGTGACTTTTGATCCTATGATGTAGGTGTATGCAGGAGCAATTAAAAATGCATTCAAAACATTTGATCACCTATCCTTTCCATCCAATGAATGCGAAACTTCTCTTCTTTAGTCTGGCGGCCATGTGAAAGTCTTACAAACAAATGGCACTTTAAATATTCCAAGTAAGTCAATGAGTACTCAGGGGAAGCAAGCTATAAATTGAGGGCTTTCCCCTTAAAATACAATCCCTTCAAGATTTTCCTATTTTAAATTTTTTTTTATATCAAATCCCCAGAAACCAAACTGCTAAGAGGTTTTTGTGGTCACAACCAGCACCTTGAGCTGCACCTGGAAATGGGCTAGAAGATGAGGCATTTTGACAAGTATGAGCAGCAAAAGAATGAAGATGCAATAGGTGTAATGGCAGTGTGCAGTGGCAACTTCCAAGTATTCTTCCAGTTGAGATTTTCAACAAACACTGTATAATCCATTCTGAAACTACTAAAACAAGGATATTTACAATGAGTGTAGGAAAATTAAGAACAGATCTGCCTTGGTAGACCTGAATTTGGCAAAGGACATAGTACCAGGCTGAATTTTAAACAGTTGTCAAAAATGCAGTGATTGCTGCTGCCACGCACATCCTTTGCTGAGATACCACTATTATGTTGGACTGCATCACATGTTCCTGTGCAATTCAAAGATATATGCAAGCTGTAAATAGGAGGAAACTATTTTTCTTGAATAACTCATGCAGATGATTAGTTATTCATCTCATTCAGTAGCTGAAATAATGAATGTTAGATGTATACAAGTGGAAGTGTTCAAGAGGTGTTTGGATGTAGCACTCGAGGATAAGGTTTAGGGGTGATTATGGCAGTGCTGGGTTGATGGCTGGACTAGATGATCTTGAAGGTCTCTCTCAACCTTGGTGATTGGGTGATTCTGTGATTTACAGCCCCACTTGGACAAAGTAATGATTGCCTTTGCCTTTGATTACAGTACTCCTGGAAACCACCCAGAATCTTCCACAAAATATGGCTGCCCACTTGTCCAGTGGTGAGACCAGCATCCCACTAATTCTCAAGAGCAATTCAAGGTGTCGATTTTAATAACCAAATAGAAAATGCTTTATATAATCATTCCTAAATCACTATTCTTTCTTATATGGGCTGTAGTGCCTATAAATTTGTAAAATACTTTGAAAATTGTTAATATGATCAGTGCTAGCAAAAATCAAGTCAGCATTACATTACTGTCAGCTGTTTAACTGCAAAAGTGTAAACTCAGTGCATTTTTTAAGCATCTGAGCAATCAGACAACAGTTAAAGCTGTCTTATCATTAATATTTATTCAGGAAAAACACATACCTGAAAAGGCAAAGAATTATACTTCCTGTTGTAAGAGCAATCAGAGATACGCTGTATCCAAGAGTATAAATTGCTTTCACCCTCACATAGAAGTTGACCTGCACAGAAAAATACATATGCAGAAACTACTTAGTGATATGGAAAATTGTCTGTGAAATGATGTAATTGTCCACTGAATAGCTCTGAAAGCTAAAGCATGATTTTCACTCTTTGCACTGCAGTACATGATGAAAATGTTCTATCTCTATTCCAACACATTTTGCAAGGCAACATCTCAAGACAATTGACTTCAGTAGAAAATTCAGCCTCAGGAACTCAAAACTTAGACACACAATCTGGTACCATTCCAGTTGATTATACCATGTCAGTGAGGTCAAATAAAGTATCAGATTCCTCAATTTCCATTAACACAATCAAACTGGTAAGAGCAAGTCAGTTTGAAAGAACAGATTATCTCTAAAGGAAATAATTTGTTGCAGAGGCTAAGTCCACTTTACAGCCCCAAGTTGCCTTAAAAGTGATCTCTCCTTACAACACTGTGCTAGAAAGTTCTCCCTTTGTCTAGATTCTGCTAGTCACTGGCTCTCTCCCCCCTCTCATCCCTCTTCCCATTGGCCCCTGTTATGTCACTCAACCTTGCCTCTGCCCCCGAGCCCTCAGATTATTGGTTTTGGATGCTCTGCCCGCCTTTGGGAGCTCTTGGGATAAAACTGGTGCTGGCTGTCAATTCTGGGTTCTTCTTGCCTCTGTTCCCTTCAGGTGTGTTGCCATTAAACACCTCGGAATTGCATGCAGAGAACCCCTCTCCCCTCTCTGTCTCCGGTTTGTGCACAGACTGTGGGTGTGAGGGGCTGTTCGCGACTGCCTGCAAAGGTGAGATCGTGTGCGCGCGTGGGGGCTGGCAGAGCGCTGCCTAAGCAGTCCCCCTAAGAGGGACCCTGTGGAATAAACGCGGCATCAATCCACCGAAGCCCTCCTTCCATAATAATTCCTTCAGTCCTTCTGCTCTAGAGTACTTTGTAGTGCAGCTGTACAAGAATTTAATTTTGAAGACAAGTTTAAGTCTCATTAATTTCCTACTCTAAATGTTCAAATACTTTATTATATGGTGACCCAAACAACCCTTCCTTTAGTGAAGTTACATGCTAAAACTTGGAAAATAAATTTTTCAACAGAGGGAAAGCAGGCTGAAATGCACACTCTGCTGATGAACTGCAGTTATTTGTAAATTTACTAGCTACATACTACATTAAGTCCTGTTCTGAGTAACAACATCAAGAAAAATAGGGCTAAATATTTTCAGAATTAAACTGCTTCTCCATTTATGCCTACAACAGTCATTGGACTGACATTAATTTCCACTCAAGCTAGATAAAATATTTAAACATTGAAGTTTTTTTTATTACATTAAGAAAGTAAAGGTTTTAAAAGCAAGGTGGAACATGCTACATGTAACAGAATTTCAGTATTTAGTGCACATGGTTATCATTTACCTTCCCAAATGATGTTTGTAAAAAGTAGCAAGGAAGCAACACTCTTAACTAACATAGCCAAAGGAATCTTAAATCACTTAGTGTATTTATTTTTACAGCATTCAAAAGGCCAAGTAAGGAGCTTTTTTCAGTAATCCAAATTCATGATGAAATTAGCTGAACATTCACTTTGCAAATATTATCTAGATATGGAAAAGACTAAATTAAATGTGAAATGAAATGAAGACTCTTGCAACTGCACTGTTGTAGATATGGTTAAAGTGGAAAAATACAGGAAACAACTGCCATGGATCTTAAGTGCATTCATAGCAATTCTTATGCTTGTTATATATTCAGCCATTAGATTATAGAATATGAGAGTGTTTTGTACTTTGGCATTAAGAAAGTAGCTGTTCAAACTGCATGGGGATGACTGAGACATGCCCAACAAGAAAGCTAGACTGGCTTAATTTTTCATCATTCCACACCACTTTGAAAATTCTGTCCAGATTTGATTTCAGGAAAACTCCACTGACTGAGACTTTTAAAACTGGACCTATCTGATTTCAGAAATCCTAAATGAAGGAAAAAAAGGTGGAAACCCTGCATGAACTTACTAACAAAGCATCAGCTGTCCAGCCACACTGCTGTAACAGTGCCTTGAATTTAGCCTCTGGCCAAGTACTCTGAGCTTGACAGAAACTGTCAGGCTGCTGCACATGAAGTGACTCCGTCACTTTGCCCTACTAGGGAGAACAGAAGAGCTTGTCTTCTGCCAGGAAAAAACCACACTATTTAATGTAATATTTCTGGCATTCTGTACACACACATGACCCCTACAAAAAATAGTCAGACTAAAATCAAAAGAGGAACCCCATGTACTTGTAGCCCAGCAAACAGCTGTTGGTATCAGCAGGACTGAGTCTCTCTGCTGGCCATTGCTTTGCCAAACAGATGAATGTGGAATAGCTGCATGTGGGTATGTCAGGACTGAAGTTAATCAGCCAGGAGTGCTTGGATATTACCTTAACACTGACCATGGTCGTTTTGTTCAAGCTAAGCATGAGAAAATAAAAAATAATTACACAATTGAAATTGTTTTATCATATGATATAGATTTTTCAATTATCCTGTATTCTGCACTGGAAATGGTAGAAAACAACACCTTTCCTTTTTTCTCAGACATTTTATTCGTTTAGTTTCGTAACAATCAGAAATCTTAGAAGCTATAGAATTTTCTACTGATCAAAAATTAACCCTGCTTCTCAAACTGCTGCAAAGGTAAGTAAACACTAACCCATTTTTAATCCATTGCATCAAAAATTACAATTATTCAAATTCATGTGTTTTGATTTTAAAAAAATGTTGGGGTTTTAGGACCTCTCCTGGATTTTTTTTCTGTTAAAGGAATTTTCCCCATACGTGTTGCTAGGGGGACAAATTGCTGGGTACTTAAGAAAAACAAAAGCAGTGGCTATGAGGGGTGGGGTGCATCTGGCTACTCTTTTGTTTCACCTGGGTGTGTGGGCAGTGGGCAGTCCGTCTCCAGCATTTGGACAGAGAGGGAGGCTGCTTTCTTGGGCTGCCTTTTCCTTCTGCCAGAGAAACCCCAGGATCCCCAGCCCGCCTTCCCTGCCCCGCTGGGAGCCGGGCCGTGGCTGCCCTGCCCCACCACTGCTTCGAGCCTTCGCTGCGTTGTAGCCGTGCTCGCCCTGCCTGCCCAGGCCTCTGGGGGCTTCCCGGTTTGGATACACCTCGTCTGCCACCAGGGATTTGTGCTCGTCCCTGCCATTCCAGCCTGCTGTTCCCAAGGGTCCGGCCGGACACCGGGATCGGCTGCCCAGGGGTTTGTGAAGCCTTTGTCCCATCCCTTCCCGGGATCCCAGGGCACCGGTGCCGCTGCTCCCCGAGCTCGCTCCAGAGCGCCCCCTGCAGGCGCGGGGGAACCATCGCACCTGCCCTGCTCACCGGGAGCCGCCAGCGCCCCTGCCGGCTGCGAGCGGAACTGCACCCGAGGGGAAAGGGCCCGACAGCCGAGAAGGCCGGGACTGGGTTTGGGATTGTTTGCTGTTACTGCCAGAGTTATTGTTGTTTGTTTGACTGGTTATACACATACAGATATATAATAGTAAAGAACTGTTATTCCTATTTCCCACATCTTTGCCTAAAAGCCCCTTGATTTCAAAATTATAATAACTCGGAGGGAAGGGGGGTCGCATCTGCCATTCCAAGGGAAGCTCCTGCCTTCCTTAGCAGACACCTGTCTTTCAAACTAAGACAAAAAAAAATTTAGATTATTAGAATGTTATAGACGAATAGCATGAAGCACTTTATTAGACTCAGCACAAAAGATGATGCAATCATACTGGTCCTTAAATTTCTTGTATGAACCTATAACAGATGTGTCTTAATTTCCCAGTAAGACCTCTATAACTCCTAGTGACTCAACAAAAAAAAATTTAGTAAATGGTGTTCTCAAATTGTTCGTCAATTAAATATACACACAAACTCCAAAAAGACAAAGAATTAAATTCCACATTGTGCTGTGGCAACTGAAAACCAGGAAGTTCATTAGACTAATACTGACTTAGTCACAGCTATGATATATTTGTCACTCATCTGTATTTTAGCTAGTACCCTTTAGAAACAAACTCTTTGTATCATATTGCTGCAAAAGAAACAGGCAAAGCAATGCCAAATCTGATAGAACAAAAAACCAATGTCTTTTCACAAGATGGGGTATCTTATTTCTTTCTTACTACTCTGTGCGAACCATAATTACCCACGTCTCAACTAACATTTAGCTTTAACCTCTAAACTTAAAATATAAATGTGCAAGATTGGAAGGAATAAAATGACTGCAACAAAGGCATGGATTAACCAAAAGAGAATTTAAAAATAAATTATATTTTAAAAATATTTTAACACAGAAGAAATATCATAACCCCTTCAGATTTTATAGCTGTTTTCAAAGGATAAACTGATTCAAGTCATACACATGAAATTGAAATGACATTATGAAATTGAAATGACATGAACTTTTCTGCAAGTCTAACAAAATCAGTACTTTTGCAACATATTAAGAACAGCTGGCTTGTGGAAATTATTGGCAGGATTATTTAAGCAATACTGGTTCCAAAACCGAAATCCAACAATTTATTTTTAAAGTTCTGAGGAAAATATTAAAATTACAACCAGTAAACTAAAGTCAGTAGGTGGTTAGGCACAGAAAAAAAAAATCAGTGGCTTAAGATTTTCAGAAAAAAATAATGGAAATGGTTACAGAAAGTGTAAATATTTTCTAAAGAGCTAATCCTAAAATGCTTCCTCTTTTTTTGCAGCTACTTAATAGGTTTTAAAAGGGTAAAAACCCCCACACTTATAAAATGAAATTGGATTAGTACAAGTTTGTCTAATTTGTGTTAACTTCAATAAATTTTTTGTAAAATCTATTTCTAGGCACACTTTTGTTTTCTCACAAAAGACACCTGTTTCTGCTAATGCTTCCTTTAAATTTAGTTTCACGTTATTCTTACTAAGTTCAGGAGACAGAAGTCTTCTGTTTATTCACAAAATAGCACAGAAGAGAAGAGACACTTCCTAAGCAAAGCTGACAGACACCCGGTGGATCTCTGAACCTCAGCCTTAGTTTGGAAGGACCTCTAGGGGTGAGAAGGTACCTTGGTGATGAAGGAGAAAACACTGGAGAAAGATGAGGGTATGGATCCTTTGTCCAAAGGAATTTTGCTATTGACCAGAAATCATCCTTAATGTAAAAGAAAAATCCTCACCTCTTTATTCATTTAACCTTAAATATAATTTATCGTTGCTAAGGAATATATGACCATGATCATCCCAACTGACTCTTCATTTTGTTTATTCTGTGGGCTAATACTGTATGTAAGAGAGTTTACTCTTTACAGATATAAGTATTTACAACTATATTAAAATTTGTGATCTTAAATTTTCATGATCCCAGTGTCAATATTTGAATATTTCATAATATTTGAATATTCATACTCCGAGAACATACCAGGAAATCTTAAACTGTACAATGTAAAATAAGAGCTGGGCCTAGCAAATGAGTTCAGTGCCTTAAAAGCACTGAAATGTGCAAATGCAAATAGAAATGGAATAAGGAACCCTAGTTCTTTCCTTCTGCAAAATTAAATTCAACAAGGCAGTAGCCTTTTCTAAAATCTTGTACTACTTATGAGAGAACAAATATAAACTGAGATAAGGAGATGGATTATGTGTTGTGGACAATTTAATTTTCTCTTATAGGAGGACACTTCCTACACATTTGTGAATTATGTATGTAGAGAAGAATAGAATTTACTAAAAAGATGTAATAAAATTGGTATTCCTCATGGCATTTAATAATCTTTAAACTAGTAATTAATGATACCCTTTTTCAGATGTTTTTCCTTCAACTCACCCTGAGTCTAAACACCAGCCAATAAACCAGATGAGACCAGCATTGCCATAAGTATCTCTTAGCAATAGTGGCATAATTAATTTTAGTTATGTCAGTCAGAATGTCTTGTTATTCAAAGTTCCCTAAACATACTGGGAGAGATGACAACTTTGTAGATGCACAAACTCCCACATTTTCCTGTGTAAATGTGTATCAGCAGATGTATCTGTGAATGTGAACACTCGTGTACTGGAAATTAGCAGTTTATTGAATATTCTGCAATTAAAGTGAATTTCCTCTATGGTCTACAAGAGGAAATATCAGCTAATATTCAGTCCTAGTCCTCACTTGAAGTCAGTGGAAGATTTTGCATTTAATTTAAGGAATATTGGTCTCTTAATGACACTTCATGGAAAAATACTAATGAAAAATGCAGCATAACATAAATAAATTTAGCATGACTTAGAGGCACATGAAAATACATTGGTAGATGGCTGCCTTGTGTCAGATTTTGTTGAGAGGCAAGGATTCAATTTAGACTCACTCCAAACAATCCATTATTCCAGAGCAATGATCCACTCCACAGACAGCAGTAATGCATCTGTTTTCTAAAGGCAGCTACAGTCAAGACACTCTGTCAACTCCTGCCCTCACTGCCTCGACTCCACTTGTCTGGGCTGGTGTGTCTGCAGCACACCCAGGGTGATGTGAACGCTCCAGGAACCTGGGCAAATGGGGGAATGCTTCTTCCATGGATGATGCTCCTACTAAAGGTGCAAGCTGCAACAGTATCACCATATTCCACCACCGTGAGGATCTTCCTCTCCATGAAAGACACTACACCTTCAAATCACACAGCCTGTAACCTGTATATATTGGGGCTTTTGTGTGATCTAAAAAATCCTGGGCCAATTCACACTTAAGATTTAGACAAAGCTGTACTAACTGATTCAGTCATTATTTTAAA